>NC_136991.1:36526315-36753815 GCF_032717465.1 Coenobita brevimanus | reverse complement strand
TTATTATTATTATCATTATTATTATTATTTATAATAATAATAATAATTATTATTATTATTATGGAAGGATGGAAGTAATGCGAGTATAAGTGGCTGGGGAATGGCTGGGAGAACTAGGGAGGTGAGAAGACAGGAAGAAATCAGTAGGATAGAAGTTGTGGAAGCAATGAAGAAAGTTAAATCGGGGAAAGCCCCAGGAATTGATGGAGTGTGTGGTGAAATGCTGAAGCATGGGGGAGAGATAGTAGTAGAATGGATGTGGAAGATGTGCAGATTGGCCTGGGAGGAAGGTAGAGTCCCGGAGGATTGGAAGTCAGGTATAATTATTCCCTTGTACAAAGGAAAAGGGGAAAAAGAAGTGTGTGGTAATCATAGGGGCATTTGTCTTCTTAGTATAATAGGAAAAGTGTATGGTAGGATACTTATAGACAGAGTTAGAGAAGGAACAGAGAAATTAGTTGGAGAAGAACAGGGAGGCTTTAGGAAGGGAAGAGGTTGTGTAGATCAGATATTCATTCTTAGATCTTTAGTGGAAAAGTTTCTAGAGAAGGGAAAGAAGTTGTATGCGGCTTTCATGGATTTGGAGAAAGCATATGACAGGGTGGATAGACAAGGATTGTGGAAAGTGTTAAGAATATATGGAGTAGATGGGAAGTTGTTGAATGCTGTGAAGAGTATGTACGATGGTGCGAAGGCTGCAGTGCGTGTGGATGGTGAACTAAGTGAATTTTTCTCTTTGAAAGTTGGTTTGAAACAGGGATGTGTCATGTCTCCATGGTTGTTCAATCTGTACATGGATGGGGTAATAAAAGAGGTACAAGGTAGGGTAGTGGATGTTGGAGTGGCCCTGGTGAGAGAGGATAGTGTTTGGAAACTCCTGTACTGTTGTTTGCAGATGATACTGTGTTGTTGAGTGAAGACGAAGGGGAGCTGCAAGGCTTGGTGGATGAGTTTGGGAGAGTGTGTAAGAAACGGAACCTAAAGGTGAATGTAGGGAAGAGTAAAGTGATGGTCTTTGAGAGAGGTGAAGTCAGTGAATGTACAGCGAGGTTGGATGGTGAGGAATTGGAAAATGTGAGTACGTTTAAGTATTTGGGTAGTGTGATGAGTAAGGATGGAGGTTTGGAGGGTGAAGTGCTTGAAAGGGTACAGCAGGGAAGAAAGGTTGCTGGTTCCTTGAAAGCAGTGATAAGAAACAGGGAAGTGAGCATGGAAGTAAAAAAGTTACTACATGACAGTATTGTGATACCAACTCTAACATACGGAAGTGAAGCTTGGACATTGTTGGAAGGACACAAGTCAAGAGTGAGAGCAGTGGAAATGAGTTATTTAAGAGGAGCCTGTGGAGTCACGTGGAGAGACAGGCTGACGAATGAGGATATAAAGGAGCGTTGTGGTGTGGATGTGGATGTGATAGGAAGCGTTATGAGGAACACACTGAGGTGGTTTGGCCATGTGGAGAGGATGGAGGGTGAAAGACTGACAAAGAGAGTGTATATGAGTAAAGTGGAGGGTGGAAGAGGGAGGGGGAGACCGAGGATGAGATGGAAGGATGGGGTGGAGAGGTATATGAGAGAGGGGGGTGTGAGTTGGGAGCAGGGCAGTGAAATGGCGGGGGACAGGGCGACTTGGAGGCGATTTGTTTGTGGCCACCCCAAACGGGATTGAGGCGTCTGGCAATAGATAGATAGATAGATAGATTATTATTATTATTATTGTTATTATTATTATTATTATTTCAACATCGGTTTTCTATAGATGCGAACAAGAGCAGTCCGATAGCACATTTCAAAGATATGGAAGTCGTATCTTCAGGGACTTTTTATTCCCCGTCCAGTCTCCTGAGGTTGTACGTTATCTTAAAGACATCACTACCAGAGGTCAACCTATCTCTACCCTAAGATCCTGTGTGAGTTATAGCTGCAAAGTCGCTGCCGTAAATACTGGTAAGACCCTAAAAGACAAGGCATTCTTATCAGCCTTCCAGATCGATTGCATTATCTCCTAGATTGCCCTTCCACTGGCTCTCTACGAGTCACACTACGTGACAGTCTCGCAAGACGAGTGTCACGTACTGACACCGCCTCTGAGATTGTCTTACTTACACTATCCCTTCTCTTTTTTTTTTACTGTCTCCTCATACCCTCCGCCTCGCTAGACATAGCACCTCTTATCTACTTTTACCTTCTTAGCCTGCGTCCGTCTGCCGTCATGCAGAGGACGCTCCACTTATAACACTTTAGATAACTCTGGCGGGCTCTGCAACCTGAGCCCTTGTCCATACTATTTCGATAGTTGGACGAATCTTAACAACAACTGTTATCTCATGGCGGTTATCTCCATTGGGCGTCTTATCCCCAGAGACTGCTTTATTTCCATCCTAAAGACCTCTGATCTCATGGTAGTTATCTCCAGTGGTCGTCTTGTCACCACGGAATGTCTTATCTCCATCCCACAGTCCTGTCATACTTCGCTAGTTATTTCCAGTGGTCTTCTCATCCCCAGAGATCGTCTTATGTCCATCCAAAAGATCTTATCTCCAGAGGTCTTGTTATCAGCAGGCAGAGGTCATCCTAAGTCTTTGGAACCATCGGGGGGGTCCCGAGAAGCAAAGGCTTCCTATCAACCGTCCATATCCTGTTATCTCAAGGTTGTTATCTCCAGTCGTTTTATCATCAGAGACCATCTTATTTCCATCCCACAGACGTTTCTCCAAAGGTCATCCTATCAGCAGGCACAGCACGTCCTAAGCCTTCATAACTATCTCAGGGGTCCTAAGGGGCAGGGTCTTCCTATCTACCGTGCAGATCCTGTTGTCTGCTAGTAATGATCTCCAAAGGTCGTCTTTTCTTTACGGTCTTTATCTCCCAAGGTCATGTTATCAGCAGGCAGAGGTCGTCCTAAGCCGCCGTCACTATCTCGGGGGTCCTAAAATGCGAGGGCACTGTCAGCGGCCATCCTCCAGCGGCAATTAAGAGTAAACTTTGTCCTTAATGAAAGTTTTCTCGTTCCGGACTCCCAGGCATAATCATTTTTAGGGGAAAAGTGCGACAATGACTTTTCGTGAATTGTTGACCCGCGGGAAGTGGAGCTGAGGGTGCTTATTTCATGCTATTTTTTGCCTTATTCTTATTTATTATTGGTCTTTTTCTTTTCAAGGGGGGAACTGCGAGAATAACTTCTCATGAATTGTCGCCCCGTGGGAAGGTGAGAGTGATTATTTTACTTTTTGTTTATTTTTTTTAGGGGAAATGTGCAAGAACTACTTTTTCCGTTGTTTCTCTGCGAGAAGTGAAGGTAGGGGTGTTTATTTTATTCTAGTGTTCATTTATTTTTTATAATCTTTATGATGATGATGATGATGATGATGATGGTTAGGAGAAAATTGCGAGAATGATTTATCCTGAATTATTGCCCGTGGGAAGTGGTGATGGTGCCTTTTTTATTTATTTATTTATTTATTTTTTGTGAAGATGAACACTCATTTATCCCTCTGATATAATGATGGTCTCATATAAAAGGTGGCCCATATATAACGCTTCTCTTTTAGTCCGTCTGGCGATTACTGTGCTGTGTGGACAGCTCAGTCACCCATAAATGTTTACCCTGCATCAGTTATTCATTTCCTACTCGCGCTTTCACACCCACACCCACACCAGCAGAATGAGCCGTCCCCACAGCACACAAAACCCGCCAGGTGAGGGGCTATAGTGCTTTTTACGGATCACCCTATATTTCCTTTTTTCTTGCTACAGCCAGGCGATTTCTTTCAGCTGGAGAGACGTCTGGTAGTGGAGGGGGTAATGGAGGTTGTGATTATGTTTTTGGTTTCAGAAGGTGGATAATCATTAACTCCATGAATACGATGGAGTCATTTTCATTTTATTTATGCTACTGCCCGGCGATTGGAATTGTGGGAGGGTGGTTTTTTGTGAACTGTTGCTGTGTAAGAGACCTGGCGTGAGGGAGATTAGAGATTTATAAATGATGATGCATTTATTTTATAGATGAGGAAGCGTCTCTAGGAGCGGCCCGGTCAGTTAATGTCGTCAAAAGATTTTCACACGCAAGGTAGTTGATTAGCGAAATCTCGTATGACGCATCACTTTAGGGTCTTAAGGGTTTTCACGCAAGGTGCTTCACTTTACCGAATCTGTATGGTACTTCAGTGGCTCTCTCAGGAATTTCACAAGTGTAATGCGTCACTCTAGCGACACTCCATAGTTAATGCTTAACTTAGGGAATTCCCATGATGGTCCTGCATCTGTCTAGCTTTTCTATACCCTGTACTTTTTCTGTTTATTCTTGCTCTCTCCTGATAATTATATTAATCTTGTTCTAAGTTGGAAGAGTTGTACAGGGTGGTCCGTGTGTAACGCTTCTCTCCCATTCCACCAGGTGATTTCTAGTGGTGCTCGGTCATCGTTATCAGTGTCTGTCCCGGATCACTTATTCATTTCCTGCTCCCATTGTCACACCCATGCCCACACCAGCCGACTCAACCGTCTCCTTAATGTATAAGATGATGCATAGTGATTTTCTAATGAAGTGCTATTTACAGACCACCTTCTACATACCATTAATTCAGCTCCTTCACTACGGCTGATCCTTCCCAAATTACGAGGCTCATTTAAGGTGGCCTAATGACAGAAGACCTCATCGTATTTAATGGGTTTACCCTTGAATATGATGATTCATTTTTTTTATTTCATTCTTCCTCCGCATAGTCGTGAATTGTTAATGCGAGAGGTGATGGTGATGGTCCTCAGACTGTTTACTAATTAATAAGACGTAATCTCTCTCTCTCTCTCTCTCTCTGGATATTTTTGTATATACATATACATACAGTATGCACGCGCGCAACCGTCCATGCATATGTGTGTGTGTGTGTGTGTGTGTGTGTGTGTGTGTGTGTGTGTGTGTGTGTGTGTGTGTGTGTGTGTGTGTGTGTGTGTGTGTGTGTGTGTGTGTGTGTGTGTGTGTGTGTGTGTGTGTGTGTGTGCTTTCATTAATCCCCATGCATAAGCCTGTTTTTTTGTAGCTGCCTTAATATATATGATCATGCTTTCACCATTTTAACCTTTTGGGATAGCACTAATATTCAGTACCAGCAAACGCCAGACTATTATTCAGCCGAGAGTGATTCTAAAGAACCTGAAATTGTTAGCATTTATTTTACTAATCCTCTCATGGTCGTGGGAAGTTTAATACCGTGGTCGAGCCAGCGCTGCGTGTAATGTTAGTATAGGTCAAAACACCCACTGTCACACAATATTGCCTGTATGCCTATAATCCCGCCAGTCCCTGCAGCCCGCTAGTACATAATTTTATTCCCATGAGGTGGTTTGGTCATGTGGAGAGGATGGAGAGCGAGCGACTAGCGAGGAGAGTGTATGTGAGTGAGGTGGAAGGGGGAGAGGAAGGGGGAGGCCAAGGATGAGATGGAGGGATGGCGTGGAGAGGCATATGAAAGAGAGGGGGGTGTGAGCTGGGAGCAGGACAGTGAAATGCCGGGGGACCGAGTGACGTGGAGGCGATTTGTTTGCAGCCACCCCTTACGGGGTTAAGGCGTCTGGCAATAGATAGATAGACTACGACAGAGTATATATTGCTTTTGCTTAGACAATTAGCAGACGATTTTAGTCGATTAAGGAAAGGGCCTGTAATAGCTGTGAAGTAAGTGACGCTTATATGTAACCCCTCCCGATGTAAACGTCTCCCTTAGGCTGGCTAGGATCTAACGGTATCAAGAAGGAAACTAAATTGTCATCTGGCTGGAGCGATTAAGAAAACGCTCAGTAATCCTTTTTTTTTCTTTCTTTTTTTCATTGGTCGTGTCTCATGTTCCTCTTTTCTTCCTCTTCAGGTATGGATCTGCACGACATCAGCGTTTTCCTGCAGGTCTGTGAGTAGTTAGATCAGCTTATTTGTTTTTCGTTTCATTTTTTTTTATTATTTATTTCACAGATCATACTACATACAGTAGGTATTGCTGCCTTTGCAAATGTTAGGCATATGACAGTGACAGTAGCTTGTTGGAATAATAGTACTCCCTCCTAAGCAAGTTTTCGTTAGACGTATCATCGATGCCGTGGAGAGAGAGAGAGAGAGAGAGAGAGAGAGAGAGAGAGAGAGAGAGAGAGAGACAGACAGACAGACAGACAGACAGACAGAGTCCACTGACCGTCGTACAAAAAGTATTATCGTAGGTGAGATTGTTTCGTGCAGTGACATTGACTTGTTTAGATTACATTACACCTTTCATTCAGTTAAAGTTTTGGGGCCGTCGCATTACTGTATACAAGACAACGGATAAGATTGATAGCCGCACTCACCCCAACCTTATCCACAACGCCAATACATTTCAGAAACTGTCCTTCGTCTTTGAACACACCCTAGTCACACCCCAGATGCACACCACGCGCACCTCAGACAAGCCCAAGACACGTCCTCGTGGATGTGACAAAAATCAGTAGACTGAATGTGTGACGCTGATAAAATTCTATGGCTGTATACTGCCAGGTTTCATCTTTCAAAAACTTCCCCTGTAGTGACTCAGTGAATGACTCAATTAGGGACACTCTGGCTGTGGCCTCCTCGGTGAATGCAGCAAAACACACACACACACACACACACACACACACACACACACACACACACACACACACACACTCTCTCTCTCTCTCTCTCAGTGACCTGTGTACTTTCAGGCTCTAGCTGCACCGAATCAGTAAGCCCAAACACACACAAAGAAAAATCCACTTCCTGAACCACAAAGGCTTCTGTCTTGGAAGAGGGTAGGCGTCTTTTGATGGCAATGGCTTCTTGGGGTTGTAATACTTCCTCTCAGCTCTTTCCTTAGAGATGTCATAGATGCCCTTCGAAATGCGCTATTCAAGATTTCAGTCAGAATCAGCCCTTCTGACTATATGTAATTGCCTGTAGATTTTCAGCAGTGGTGCCAGTGAAACCATACTTATTTCCACAAAAACATTTTCTTCCAATACTGATGAAAATGATTTTAATGATAATGGTAATGATAATAATAATAAAAATAATAATAATAATAATAATAATGATGATGATGATGATGATAATTTTTGTAATGAAGTAATAATAATCATCATCATCATCATCATCATCATCATCATCATAATCATAATAACAACATGAAGAAGAAAAATAATAAGCTTTGAACAATATTCTTATCAGGATATCCGTATATAGAATATCATCATGTTAGTTTTATCGAAATTCTTCTGTCAGTCAAACCAGTGATAATGTTTTATAATCGGTAGACGAATTCATAAACAATCTGAACGATATTTAACAGTAAACAAGTTTCTAGAGCAATTGTGCATTATCATGAACTGTTTTGCATTGTCGTATTGTTCACCGTATTATTTAGTATAATATGACAATGAGGACTTCGGTATGCTAGTTTTTCTTTAACCTGTTTTAATATTGCCATCTCTCCATATTGAATTTCCAGTCGTAGCAATAGATTAACAGTAGGATATAATGCCAGTCAAGACGAAGTGCCATGGAAACGATGTAGACAAGTGGCAATGTCTCTTTCTACAACTGAGCTGCCTGAAATGAGCCGCTAAAAGGAAGGAAATCTAGGCCATGTTAAGTGAAGAGAGTATAGTTGCATGAGCGCAGATATAAGTACAAGCAACCGTTCTTATATACAACTTACGTTAAAAAAATTATAAGACAGTGGCCTGAGAATCTTAGGTGGTCAGTTTTATCCCTTTTTATATGCGTATCTCGGTTGGTCACTTAATATATCTTCATTGTTCATATCGCAGACAAAAAAAAAAAAAAAAAAAAGGCCCTCAGAAGATTAATCCATAACTTCTTTATTACTCCTATGAGCCATTCATTAGAGTATTAAAAAATTGTTCACGGATAACCCAGTCAACACAAGAGGTGTATTGTTTTTTTCTGCAATTATCCATTCAATTCGGTGATAAAGGAGTGGCCCTTATATCATTCTTCCTCCACTCACCTGGGCCATTTCTCTTGCGCTGTGGGGATGGCTGTCATGATCATCAGCGTCTACCCTTCATCATATATTCATTTCCGACTCCCACTGCCACAACCACGACCACAATTGTCCACTGAACCGTCCATACCGCTGGCTGAGCCTCTAATGGAGTGGAGTTTATGGCCACACTGTATTTTTAGTTCATTTTCGCTAATACCAAATGTTTTTATTCAACTTAGATGGGACTACTAGCAGTGAAGGGGTTGATGAAGGCTATATGTTAACCCATCAATACAAAAAGCCTCTCCTAACCAAAAAAATAAGTCGGAATTTAACAAGAATGATATGTAAAATATCTCACCGTTGTAACGTGATCATGTCTGTAAGTAGTGTTGCCTAAGCGTTTACTCCGCTTGATCTAGACATCAGCAACCATTTTGCGACGGTTTTTAACGTTTGACAGCAAGACATCTATCTAATTACTGGAGGTTCTGACAAAGTAGTTGCGATATTCTAGAGATTATAGCTCCCTTTCCAGCGATAATTTGGAGATTTTTGTATTTACCGATAACCTAGTTGTTTTATAGAGCAAGTTCAGCGATATTCTGGTTTCAGATTTGGTAACCCTGTCTGTATTTGATATTTTTACTCGTCTATTCTGGAGTATTTATACAAATCCACATCAAAACGTCCACCATTATGCAGTAAACCTCCATTGCATTGAAATCATCATCATCATCATCATCATAGTCGTCAGACGCATCATCATCGTCTTACACGTTATCATCGTTATAATCATCATCGTCATACTCATCATCGTTGTACTTATCATATCCATGATCATCATTATCATCATCATCCTCATAATCATCATCGGCCTTGGTCCACACACATTTCACATCTGTTATTCAGAGGCTACAAATTGTGTCCGTGGCTCTGTAAAACACCGAGACAATTATTCATGCCTATATTCAGTGCACCTCTTCATTGACATTATCCCAGCCATTTTTCAGAGTCCGCCACTCTCATACACGCGTCACTCGGCAATACTATTAATGCCGTAAAAATGCAGAAACGTGTGTGTGTGTGTGTGTGTGTGTGTGTGTGTGTGTGTGTGTGTGTGTGTGTGTGTGTGTGTGTGTGTGAGAGAGAGAGAGAGAGAGAGAGAGAGAGAGAGAGAGAGAGAGACAGTTGATTTGAAAGAGCGTAGGTTCCAGTGCATAATTTAGTGACAAGTTTTGTGTGTGTGTGTGTGTGTGTGTGTGTGTGTGTGTGTGTGTGTGTGTGTGTGTGTGTGTGTGTGTGTGTGTGTGTGTGTGTGTGTGTGTGTGCGCTTTACTTTCAATGTAGTGTAGATTAATACTTAACCACTTTTTATTTTTAGCCGTTTGACTGACCGGCAAATGGAAATTTTTGTATCTGTAATATCATGAGCATCGTTCATATCCGTAGACAGAAGGAAATATCCTTCATTATTGTGCCATTTTAATCATGTTGCAATAATAAGAGCCTTGAAGAAAAATTATTATATCAAAATATCATTACAAAGAATTGAAATTAGTAAAAAATCAACATATCATCGCAATTTTTTATTATGTCTGTAGGGGTGTGTGATTAAAATGGATGGTACTCGTATAGGATGTGCCTTGTAGTTCCCCCATATCATTTATTACAACGTTTCTCTATTCACATCTCAGGGTAATATATTCTGCTTTTATTCCCTCCACTGTCCTTAGTTATTGTGCTGTAGATTTACATGAACATATATTCGTAAATTATTCCCAAGCAGTTAAATATACAACCTCTGTTTGTGTCTTTCTCGCAATTTTGCACGTATCTCTAAAACATTACACCCAGACCTACCACGACCGCTTAGCAATAAAGATATTTAAATTATTGCTCATTAACCTTTTTGCAGTGATTTGTGACTTTGGAGATTTTATCCTAGTTGACCCTGGAAACTAAAAATCTATCTCAGTTACATTTTCTGTTACTGGCACACATAGGAATTATTTTTTAACATGTAGGCTAACAAAAATGGCGATTTTCTTCAGTCAGCATAAATTCTAGCGTACGGGAGGTTTATTTCTTCAATGTGAAATTTGCTACATTTTTACTAATCTTAAACAATATTATGCAACGCAGATGGGAACTCATTGAGCCAGTGAAGGGATTAAATGTACCAGTTTATACGGGGCCCACTGCAGGATCAGATCTGCTCATATATGTTTATATTCAGTTTTATGTGACTTTTTTTTTTTTTCTGTAAAGAATTTGGAAGCTATATCTGCCATGCTGTGTAGATGATTTTATTATTATTATTATTATTATTATTATTATTATTATTGTTGTTATTATTATTATTATTATTATTATTATTATTATTGTTGTTGTTGCTGTTGTTATTATTATTATTATTATTATTATGATTATTATTATTATAATTATTATTATTATTGTTGTTGTTTTTGTTATGATATTACTGTTAGTATTACTACTGTTGTTGTATTCCTCCTACCAAGCGAATCTGTTAATGTTAAACTTTTCGTTATAATGACGTTCTTGTATTTTGCTCTGGGTGCCCCTTGACGGTTTCAATCAGCCTGGGATAGACTCTTATAACAGTAGGGGTTGCCTGTAGCCCTTATCAAACCTACACTGCCATGGGTTTCTCCTAAGATTAGTAAAATCATTTGTTTTTAGCAAGAAGGAGGGAAGAAAATAAGCTGAAGCCTCAATGTCTAGTCCCCTCATCCACAAGGGGTAAATACGAAGTCAATGTCTAATGTATGGTGGTGTAGAGGGGTGATTCTGCCTCCAAATGTATGGTGGTGTAGAGGGATGATTCTGACTCCAGATGTATGGTGGTGTAGAGGGATGATTCTGACTCCAGATGTATGGTGGTGTGGAGGGGTGATTCTAACTCCAAATGTATGGTGGCGTGGAGGGACGATTCTGACTCCAAATGTATGGTGGTGTGGAGGGGTGATTCTGACTCCAAATATACGGTAGTTTGGGGGGATGATTATGACTCCAAAAGTATGGTGGTGTGGAGGGGCGATTCTAACCTGGTGGTGGTGTACTGTACAGTAGAGGGGCGATTCGAATCTTTTTTTTTTTTTTTTTTTTTTTTAAATGTATCCGACTCTGGGCAAAGGCTTCAGGGCCTATTTTTCGGGGGTAGTGAGCTATCCCAAGGCTCAGTAGTCCTCCTACACCTCCACATGTCACCACTTCGGCGCTAACACCCACCGTCCATATTGAATACATGCCAGGGCTGTCTCATACAGGATCGGTGTATTGGTATTAGCGGGGGTATTTTTACAACATGTCGGCGGTTCATCTGGTTGATCAGGAAAGTCTGCTTTCTTATGAAATTTAAATCCTTAAACTGTTCCCTGCCCCAGCCGAGATTCGATCCTGGGTCCACTGGGACTGCAAGCCGCCTCTCTACCGATTCAGCCACCGATTCTAATCTGGTGGTGTCATGGAAGGGTGATTCTGACTCCTAATGTATGATGGCGTGAAGGGGTGATTCTGACTCAAAATGGATATTGGTGTGGGGAGGCGATTCTGACTGCAAGTGTATAATGATATGGAAGGGTGATTCTAATGTAACTTGGTGTGGAGGGATGATTCTGACTTAAAATGTATATTGGTGTGGGGAGTTGATTCTGAGTGCAAATGTATAATGCTATGGAAGGGTGCTTCTGACTCCAACTGTACGGTGGTGTAGAGGGGTGCTTCTGACTCCAACTGTATGACTGCGTGGAGGGGTGATTCTGACTCCAACTGTATGGTTGCGTGGAGGGGTGATTCTGACTCCAGATGAATGGTTGTGTGAAGTGGTGCTTCTGACTCCAAATGTATGGTGGCGTGGAGGGGTGCTTCTGACTCCAAATGTATGGTGGCGTGGAGGGATGGTTCTGACTCCAAATGTATGGTTGTGTGGAGGGGTGCCTCTGACTCCAAATGTATGGTGGCGTGGAGGGGTGTTCCTAATTTATGGTAGTGTGGAGGGGTGATTCCCAGGACACGAGGGCTGGAGGTGACACGAGAAACTGCTGGGTTGAAATTGAGTGATGTCGAGGACAGCAGGACCAAGGGACAGGAAGACGGCCATAGGGGCAAAAGATTTATGTGGTAGGGTGACAGGGAAGAATGGAGGTAAGGGAAAAATAATATGTAGTGATACGGAAAGATAATGTGGTGATAGGGGAGGATGAATATACAGTAAAGATTACGTGGTGATACCGAAAAGATGTGTGTGGTGATAGGGAAGGATAGATATACAGGAAAGATAATATGTGGTGATACGGGGAAGATGTATGTGGTGATTGGAGAATAAAATGTATGTGGTGGTACGGGAAAAGATAAACTGTATGTGGTGAGAGGGTAATAAGGTAGACATGTTGATGCGGGAATGATATATATAACGATAAGGGTTTAAGATATATGTGGTGGGGAAAAGTATACCAGTACTTGTTGATAGCGAAATAAGATATACGTGTGATGATAGGGGAATAAGATGTATGTGGTGATAGGCGAATAAGATATATGTGGTGTTAGGGGAAAGAAATATTTGAGGTGATACGGAAAAAGATATGGTGTGTTGATACAGGAATACCCGTAAGATCAATACTGTGTTGAGATGTGGAAAGATATATATGTGGTGATACTGGAAGAAGATGCACATTGCACACTCTGTGGTTATGCGGGAAAAGATATCCATGGTGATAAGGGGAAAAGATTTATGTGGTGATACGCGAAAAGTTATTGTATATAGTACTGTGCATTAATTTCCCGGTGCTGTAAATTGTTCAGATGGAATAATTATAACTGCATATGGGACTAGAAAACACTTAGAGAACGTATACTTTCGCCAGCATCAATAAAATTTATGATTCACTACATCCGGATTGGGTTCCACCTCAAAATCTAATCAACTGCCCACCTGTTCACCAAAATTTTTGATATGTCTTGTGCACAAATAAACAAGTGCACTGGTAAATGTATAACCTGCTCCAACTTCTGTGGCCGAGGTAAGTATTACATACCTGAAGAGGGTCCAAGTCGTGTCGAAACTGGTGTAGTTTATCAGTAAACACTTCCATAATTAGGCATACTTCCCCCACAGCGTGCTATAATTCTACTGGGCAGGAACATCGTAATACGGGAACATGCATGAAAACAGAGCAAGTAAGAACTCTTTCGCTACGATGACGCATCATTAATTGTACTTAGGCCACAGCCGCAATACTTTATTCCAGTTAGAATGAATCTTTAGTGACGTAAAGGATTAAAGACGGCCACATCCAGCCCCTTCTAGTTCGGAACTTTTCTTCATGTTAAAGTGGTCGGGTAATGGCGAGAACAACGTAAAAAGGACGTCACCGAATTCATGGGGTTAATTGACGGACATGGTGGTAGGTGGCGGTTTCATCCTTTCACGTGATGCAGTGCTGCCTGCTTCTTTCCTCATCTTTATCATTCTTTGTCTGTGTCTGCCCTGCTCTCGTCCTGTTTCTCCAATCTTTCTTGTCACGTTTTCTTTATTCTTCTTTCCTTTTCAGTTGGCTTTACGTTGAGTGACAAGCTTAATGTTTTCCTGTAAACCAGGAAACCATTTACAACGCTAGGTGGTAACCATATAACCAACCCATATGTGCTCCACACGTCAACAAGTGGGTTGGCGGAGGGTTAGTGCCCTTCCCCGTACAACAAGTAATGTAACTCAAAATCAGACGGCAGCGTCTTACAAGATTATGATGTCTGGCTATAGATAGATAAATAGATAGATGGACAGAATCGACAGACATTCACAGAAAATGTGATACTCAGTGGGAGGCATTATTTCCAATAAAAACAACAAACAAGGAGAGACTGTCTTCAGAGACCTGCGGCAAAACTGTTCCAACAAATTTATAAAAGTTCTCTCTTTGTAACTCATAGAATATGTGAAATTGTTTCATTAAAATGCATCCTTATGGTCACAGTTGAATCTGCTAAATAATCAGCTGACGCAGCAGCTGACCTGTTAAATGAACTCAAAATTTCAAGCGAGCAACTTTTGTATATCATAAGAAAATCGACCAGAGCTTTCCATTGGCAGATATTCCAACTTTCTTTGATGGAGAAAAAAAAAATGCTCCAGGTGTACCACTTATAAACCTGACCATTTCGCCGTAGGTCAAAAAGCCAGAAAACAAAAATGGTGCCAGAGCTGTGGTGAAGGCAGTACAGTTTTGTTATACGCATACACTTCGTGGACCGAGGAGTCACCTGTAAAGAGAAAGAAACGGTGTCTTAGCTCAAAAGTCACAGTTGCTAATGAGTCCTTCCCTGGAGCAACACTGCGTCAGCTGTTTTTAGTCAGTTACAAAACCTCGTGTGTAACTCAACCTTTACTTACTGTCGCGCATGTCAGTAATATCCAAATAACTTTATACCTAACAAAGGGCGTGCTTTTTTATTAATGTAATTTAATAAAAGAATTCCATAAGGTAAATAATCAAGGTACAGTGTAACTAGCAAACCATTAAGAATAAAAAAAAATATTTTAAAAACTGAGACAAAAGCTCAGTAGAAAAATCCAATCCTGGAAAAAAAAAAAAAAAAGCTTTAGATCCCAGAGAATACGAGAAAATGCGAGAGGATGCGAGGAGAAAAGAAAAACCGACAAACTGAAGGCCGAATTAAGACGCCCACCAAAAGAGAGAGCAAGAAGACATCAAAGCGGGAAATAAGAGAGATCCCTGGAAACAGCAGAAACAAGAGAAATGCAGGGAAACTTGTGAGGGGAAGTGACAGCGATGAAAAGAAGGAGATGCAAGAACTCTGGTAAAATGCTGACTTTACTGAAAATGTTGTGTTGCATTTTTTTATGAAAACGCCTGGAAGCATGGAGTGTCATATTGTGTTTCCAAGTGAGTTTGCACCTACAAAGGGGAACTTAGGGAGGGAAGAAGTTGAGAGAGAGAGAGAGAGAGAGAGAGAGAGAGAGAGAGAGAGAGAGAGAGAGAGAGAGAGAGAGAGATTTTGAATGGGTTCAGAAGCCAAGCATGCACTAATATGAGATACTTAAGGGGAGAGAGAGAGAGAGAGAGAGAGAGAGAGAGAGAGCTTGGTTTTAGAAGCTAAGAATGTACTGAGATACCAGAGAGAGAGAGAGAGATAGAGAGAGAGAGAGAGAGAGAGAGAGAGAGAGAGCAAGTGAGGGGCAGGAGAAAAGAAAAAAGAAAAGAAAAGAGAAGAGAAGAGGGACAGGAAGAGAAATTTAATTTGTTAACTTAGAAAAAAAAAGTGAAAAGTAGGTCAGAAAAAAATGAAAGTAGAGAGCAACCACTCAACTCTGACCTAACTTCCACTTTGGTGAGGGAAAAAGAAGGAGAGCTGGGTGGCGAGAGGTAGAATTATGTGCAAAGTTGGGGAGTTAGGGAGGGAGATAGGCTGAACTAAATAGGAGCGGCGGTGAGAGAGAGGAAGGCAAAATTGAAGTAGGAGTGGATGTGGAATGGCTGGGTGTAGAAAAAAAAAAAAAGTTCAATAGGATGAAAAAATGGCATGACTGAAGCAGGAGGAGTGAGATGTGGGTGGCTGTATATATATATATATATATATATATATATATATATATATATATATATATATATATATATATATATATATATATATATATATATAAGCGAATTATGAAGGAGGAAAGGGCAAAACTGAAGCAAGAAGAGGGAGATGTGGAATGGCTGAAAACAGAAAAAAAAAAATAAATCGTACTTGAATTTGTGTGGAGGAAAAAATAATGTAAAATTAAAGCAAGAAGGGTGAGGTGCGGGATGACTTTTAGTAGGGGGGGGGGGAAGTGAATTAGGGTGCGGAAAAAAATGACAAAATTGAAGCAAAATGGGTTAGGTATTATTCTGAAATAGACAAGATGAACAGAGGAAGGAAAAAAATATTAAATAAAAAAAATATTCCATACCCCAGATTACAAGTGTCCTCCATTCATAAAAAATCTGTAACTGTTCGACTTGAACAGCTGTGTGTTGAAGTCTGGGAGGAAACAATTTTGGGGAGGCGAGTTCTGAAGAGGTGCAGTGGAATAAAAAACCTAAATCGTTCGTGATTTAGAGTGAAGTAAACAGTGGCATAACCGACGGTGTGAGATGTGGGATGGTTGAATGCAAAATAAATAAATTAATTAATTAATAATAATAATAATAATAATAATAAATCGTAAGTGAATTAGGCTGAAGAAAATATGCCATAATTGAAGCAGAATGACAGTGGAGTGGGTGGCCGGATGTAGGGGAAAACAAAGTAAGAGAGATAGGGTGAAAAAAAAATAAATAAATAAATAAAGCAGTACTGAAACAGCAGGGGTGAGGTGCGAAGGTTGAAAAAAGAAAACAAAATCTTTAGTGAATTAGGGTGAAGTGAAGTGGCATAAATGAAGAAGGTGTAAGGTGTTGCATGGGAAAATATATATATATATATATATATATATATATATATATATATATATAATAAGAAATCGTAAATGACGGAAGTGAAGATTAAATGCCAGAATTGAAACAAGAATGGTGAGGTGTGGAGTGTGAGTAGAACAGAAATGATTGAGAGTTGGGGTGAAGAGAAAAATAAGTCTTATAAGAAAAAATAGACTTAAAAAATATTGGGAATCGTGAGAATAAAACAAGTAGTTGAAATGTTTAGCTGAAAGGCGTGGATATTGATTAAAAATGAAAATCAGTAAAGAGGTGTGAAGGGTGAGACCTTAATAGGAAAAAGAAAATCGGTGACTATGTTTTATATGAAAGAAGAGGATGGTTAGGAAGAGGAAAACTGATTGAAGAGGGGTGAGGTTTGAGCTAGTCCTAAGAAAAAAAAAAAATCTTGAGAGAAAAAATCAGAGATAGTGTTTTACGAAGAAAGAAGAATTTGGTAATAAAAATAAAAACTGAATACGATGGGATGAGTTGAGAGTTCGTGTACGATATAACGAGTGTTATTACGATGAAAGCAAAGGGTGGTAGTAAAGATGAAGAATGACCGAAGTGGGACGAATTCATGTGTGATTATGTTGTTAGCATGAAGGATGGGTCGTAAGAAAAGATCAGCAAGAAATAATACGAGTGAATGTTACCCCTTCAGCCCTAGGACGTCATTTATATTTTAATTTAAATTTTATTCTTGATGCATTCAGACTTAGTTAAGTTCATGAAGACTATTTATAATCCATGCAGTTTGAAAAGTCTCCCCTGAGCTAAACAAAATCGTCTGGAGATAGGATAGATGAAGTAGAAAAGACGTCATTTTATTGATGAGGTTAAACTGAACCAGAAGAACTAAAGAGAGTTGTAAGGAAGGAAAAACTCCAGAAAAAATAAATATCCTCATGCATTTGAGACACTCCAACACCTACTGCCCTAACTAGTATCGCTGTTATAACTCCTTCCTTATATTAAACTGAACAGCCAAGGAGACCTGACAAGTCTCTATTTCAGTCGCACGTTCAGAGCCCACTTGGTTCAATATCTACACGCACTGCAGCCCTAACACCCTCATACATATCCATCACAGCATTCAGCAACTTCCCAATTACTCATTCAACAACTTTCCAACTACTGTACTCCATATACATTTTTTAATCATTCATATTCCTTGTCTATCTGCTATGCCATATGCTTACTCCAGAACCCTGAAGGCAACATACAACTTCCTTCTCTATTCTAAGATACTTTTCCACTAAGTATCTTGGAACGAATAACTGATCTACGCAACCTCCTTCCCTCTTAAAACTTCGTTGTTCATCTGCATCTAATTGTTGTTTCCTTAATTCCATTGATTAATATCCCACCATAAATTTTTCCTATTTCACTGAGAAGGCAGCTACCCCTATGATTGCTACACACTTCTCTTTCCCATTTTTCTTTGTACAGGGGAACAGTTATACCCGACTTCCAATCCTCCAGGACCCTACCTTCCTCCCAGGCTAGTCGCACATTTTCCGTCTTCGTTTTGTCAGTAATTCAATTCTGTATCTCAACATTTCACCACACACTCCATCAGTTCCCGAGGCTTTCCATTGTTGACCTTCTTCATTGCCACTAATGTTTCCATCCTACTGATCTCTTCCTCCCTACTCGCCGCTCTTCTTGTCCCAGCCATTCCCCATCCACTTTCAAATGGCCTACTTTCCGTCTCTGTATTCAGTAACTTCGTAAGTGTTCTCTCCATCTGCTCATTTTTCTCCCTTCTCTAGCAGCATTCTGCAATTCATTCTGCCGATTTTATCTTTCACTCCTCTGCTGCCTCCCTTATCACCCTGTCTTACCTTCTTGACCTTCCAAAACAGTTTCTTACATTCCCTCGACTTTTCACACATTTTCTTGCAAACTTCTTATTCACTCCTTCCTTACTCTTTTACACAGTCAGGGAGGAGATGAAATGTTACCCTTTAAGTCCGGGTCGGGTCTTAAGACGGGTTCTCTTGATGGATACCGGGTCGGGTCTTATGAGTAAAAGAGCCTCAGGCGACGGGTGACATCGTTTGATACCCTCCACCTTCAATGTTGAACTCAGATTGGTCTGGGCTCTGACGTCATTTGTAAACAAACCTGCTGGTACAAATGTACTGGGCTTTGGGGTGGATTTTTTTTTTTTTTTCGCATTTTATGCTCAAATAATTACCTAAAAATTACTCATAAATCATAACATAATTTTCTACATCAAATATATGCCTAAAATGCTTGAAAAATATGCTATAATAACCGTCCAGTACATGTAGCCGATTTTTTTTTTACGTCTGCAACACGCAGGGTTTAGGCAGCACGACTGTGTTTATCATGGAGTTGGGGGAAAATCGTCATTTTTCTCCCTCAACACAGGCTTCAGATGAGATATCAGAACTGGACAGCAACTTGGAGAACTCTGAAGTGACTAGTAGACTCGGTGAAGAGAGGGAAGTGCATGACATCACCTATTTTGAAGGATTTTCAGTCAGTGATAAACAAACTCCATCAACCTCTGGGGTATCAGTGAGTAGTAGTGGCGTGAAACGTAGGTTATCGCCAGGTTTGGAGTACGATAGTGATGACCAGGAGAGTGGTAGTGACAGTGAGGGGATGGCAGACAGTGACAGTGATGGATTTATTCCCGTGAGTGACGAGAGATGATGATTCAGACCTAAGTGATGATGATGATGATGATGATGATGATGACCCCAGAGTGTGTGACCCTCCCCGTAGGCCTGGTGGTACTGGTAGTGCTGATGGATCTGGGTTTATCTGGGCAAATGGTGATAGATTCATACCAAATTGCTATAGATTTGATGCAACTCACAGTGGAGTGACAAGGGCTGCTGGTGTAGACAAAAACAGTTCTGAAATGGAGTATTTTCCCCTGTTTTTTGATGGTGAAATTCTTGATTATTTGTTTTGAAAATAATTGTACACAGAAGCAAGAAATAAGTTTTTTTTTAATAAGGAAAGAGTGCTCTGTTCAAATTATAAGAAGAAGAAAAGTTTTGTTGAAAGAGAGGAAATAAGTTCTGTTCTGATTACTGGTGGCATAAGTCAAGTTCAGAAATTGAAATTACAATTTTTTGAATATGGAAACAAGTTCTGTTTGGAAAATAATTGTACACAGAAGCAAGAAATAAGTTTTTCTAATAAGAAAAGAATGTTCTGTTCAAACTGTAAGTGAAAACAACAGATGGAAAAAAGTTGTGTTTATTTACGTTCTGTGTCTTCCTCATGGATTATCCATACTGCATTCATCGGCTGTACCTTCAGTAATGGGTAGGTAAAATATATTTATATTATTATTTTTATTGATATTTCATCATTATCCATCTTCCCAAACACATAAATCATAAAAATATGACTTTCAAATTTCTCGAAACATTTGCCTCCCGGGACATATCTGCGGATTCCGAATTACCTCACAGAGGGGTTTTAAGAGGGGTAAATGGACAAAACAGACAATAAAAATAACAAGGAGAATAGGAAGGAGAAAAAATATGAGCGAGAGTTGACAAAAGGCGAACGAGGGATAATAAAGTGGGCATGGAATAAAGCTCGCGGTAAGATAGGAATGAAAAAATAGTGCAAGACGACGTGGAAGGAGAGGGAAAATAAGCAGGGGAGTTGATAGAGTAAGAAAAAAATGATATCTAATGAGGAAGTAAGATAATGAAAGATATGACATAGGACCTGAAAAAAAATAAAAGTGACTAGAAAGAAGAGGAAAATGAAGCAGCAGACACGAGCAAGAACCCAAAGAAGGGAGAAGGAAGACGCAAGCAGTGAAAGCCCACAGATCTCAAACATGCATGGTCGAAGCTGAATAGGAATGAGACTCGCTTCCATCTCCTGCCGCTCATCAACATCATTATCATCATCATCATCATTGATGATATTTTGTGCCACTCTTAAGGCAGGGTCAGAATTTCATCCGGCTGTGTTAATTTTTTCTCCTATCGACCTTGTTTGACTCCAAGGCCTTTCAGCTCGGCTTCCTAGTAGATTCTTGGAAGCTCACCTTCTTTTCTATCTTTGGCTGTCTCATACTCGCTCTCATTTTTTTAGCTGCCGTCTGCTCTTGTTACTGTTCAGTCTATCATCCCTTTTCCGACAAAATTTTATATTTCTTTAACCCCCAGGCGTTTTCAGCTCGGTTTCGTTGTCGATTCTTGGAAACTCGCCCTCCTTCACCTCCCGTATCTCAAACTGCCACATCAACTTTTTCGTTATAACTACCATTCTATGCTTATTATTACCTCCCCCAACGAAGTTGGACGGTTGTTATGTATTCACCCGTGTCTGTTTGTATACAAGATATCTCACGAAGTTTTCTTCGGGTTTTAATGGAATTTAATGAATAGGTGGACAGTTGGACAATGAAGAATTTTTAAGATTGTGAAAGTGATCTAGATCCGGATGCAGTAATAAATAATAAATTTTATTGACGTTGGCGGAGGTATGCGCTCTCCGAGACTGTGTTGTTGGGAAGCGTAAGACGGTAGAACTAACTGTGTGATACCGTAAAAGCACTCATTTGTAGGGGAAAGGGAATTACAGCAGCAGATCATTATATTTTATTGACGTTGACGGAGGGTTGCGCCCCTCCGGTTTCTAGCTCCAACTATCACCCCTTATATTTCACGTAATTTTTCTTAATGTGACCGTTTTTGTACTATAACGAGTTTGCTTATTTTACTTACGATTGAAACTCTGAAAGTGACACCTTGGCTAGTTCACTATTAATTTCCAATGCGTTTCATTTTGGTTTCATGGTCGATTCTGGGAAACTTGTTTCTCTTCCACTTCCACCTTCTTATCATACTTGTTGCTCTGCTTTTCTTCCTATTTTTATCTCCGCCAAAGAGGTTATGTTTTTGCCGGAGTTAGTTTGTTTGTCTGATTGTTAGCAAGACTACTCAAAAATTTATCAACGAATTTTGCTGAAATTTTTTGGAGGGGTTGGGTATGGACTAAGGAACAATCCATTACATTTTGGTTGTGATCCAGATTATCATCCGGATCCAGCAATTTTTAGTTTGTCCACACGATATCCAAAAGTTCTCAATGAATTTCAGTGAAATTTTGTGGAAGGGTGAGCCATAGGCCAAGAAAGAATTTATTAAATTTTGGTGCAGATCCGGATCCAGATCCGGATCCTGCAGTGACATTGGCGGAGTTATGCGCTGTCTGAGTGCTTTCTAGTTTATGTAGCCTATATTTCATTCTCCGACATATTTATGTCTTCATTAAAAAGTAGCATGGTGAACCAACGAATGAAACTCAGAAAGTGGTAATGCTTTCCCCCGAACCTTTCTGCTTTCCTATCCTTTCCTTTGACACTTAGATAACCAAGTTAGTTATAACTTACCTCAACACAAACACCTCGAAATAACCAGTTTGTCTGTTGCCGTTTATCTCATTTGTAGTTCTTTGTGATGTTTCCTCCACCCACGACTGTTATCTCAAGCTTTTTCAGTCCCACGTCTTAGTTCTAGGAGAAAAGAACGACAGGGTTCGGGTTTGAGAACGCTCAGTCAGCATTCAAGGTCACGAGGAAAGGCCAGAGTCACATAGTACGGTCAATTTAATGTTTTGATCCGGCTTAGACCAAACTATGTGGAAGGTTCATGGTAAGGCAAGGATGAAGGGTTTCATTCTGAAAAGAGTTAAAGATCAAGGTCATAGGGAAAGATCAAAGGCCAAGGTCATTGCAATGTCAACTTAAATTACTTTTGATCTGGTTTAGACCAAACTTGATGGAACGGATGAAGGCAAGGCAAGGCAAGGACTAAGGGATTCAACTTTATTATCAGTCACCTGTCATGGTCACTGGGCGAGGTCAGCATTCGACTCGAGTGTGTCTTGTATTTGAATAAAATAACTTTATACATTTTGTATGTGATTTTAGTCAAACTTGTGGAAATGTTGAGGGTCAGACAAAGGATTGAGCTCTTGTTATTTAGAATAATATGTCGAAGCCGAAGGTTGCATTGTGTGGTTGAGTCGTATTTAAAACTAATTTTGTGGAGGGATTCAAACTAGTGCAAGTTTGGAGTAACTCATTTATAAATGAGAAAGGCCGGAAAAGACTGCGGACTAATCAAGAGTGAAGACATCCGTCGACCCTTAAACCATTTGTGTGTGACGGATGTTGCTGTCTGTGAGTCCATCTTGTTTTATTTTCTTAACAAGTTTCACAGTATCATTTAGCTGGCAGGGACGGGGTATTGGATACTGTACAGTATATAATCATTCTATTTTGAAAAGTTTCACCTAAGGTTAAAAAGAAAAAAGTTCTCTATAAGTGTCGAGAATATGTAAAAAGGAATAAATAAATCATCATAGTGAATAGAGTAAATGCAGTGTATCCATGCATTTCGAAATTAACGTATCTTGGTTTAGTGTCACTTGTATTTAGTTGTCTAGAGAAAAAATGCAGATTTTCAGTATTTGGTGCTTTCTTTTGTGCTTTAAAAAACTGCATTAATAAATATTTGTCTTCTTTACGTCCAAATTAAACTAAAGAAACATTGGTTAAAGACGGGTACACTCACACTAAGTTGGAATTAACTGGAAAGTAAACTGTATATTCGGAGATAAATAGCATCAGAACACAGAATACATTGAAAGACCGGTTGGTCAGTACTAGGAAGGCTCTGTCAAACGCTAAGACTAAACTACATTAGGTTAGTTTAGGTAAGGATAGGGTAGATTAGGTTGGGTCAGGTTAGGTAGTCGTAATAAAATGGAACATGGTACATTTCTAGGGAAACATTTATTCCTTCTCAAAGAAAACGTCATCATTATTTTATATGTGGTACCTCCAGATCTAGTTCTTCACCTGCATAGGAAACATTTTCAATTAGAAGCGTTAGCTGTAAATTTCTTTTAACTCTTCCCTTCCAGAGGTATAATTTTCTTGGTAATAACCTGAAGGGTTTAATAGTGAAGCTTATGATACCAAGGAAAACTATCATCCCGCCATTGGCAAAGGAGAAATATATGTTTGGTTACGTTAGGTTTAATTTCATTAGGTTAGTTAAGACCAGGTCGGATAAAGTCATGTTAGGTTAAGCCAGTTTATGCCAGGTCAGGTTAAGTCATGTTAGGTTAAGCCAGTTTATGCCAGGTCAGGTTAAGTCATACTAGATTAAGCCATTTTATGTCTGGTTAGGTAATGTCATACTAGGTTAAGCCAATTTATGTCAGGTCAGGTAAAGTTATATTGGGTTAAGCCAGTTTATGTCTGGTTAGGTAATGTCATATTAGGTTAAGCCAGTTTATGTCAGGTCAGGGAAAGTCATACTAGGTTAAGCCAGTTTATGTAAGGTCAGGTAAAGCCAAGTCGACTGGAGTTGGGTTCAGCTGGGTTTTATTGGGCTGTGTTGAGTTGGGTTGATTAGGTTAGATTAAGTTAATAATGGGCATGTCAGGTACCCAGGGCAGCTTAAAACCAGGCGTCATCGCACTGGAAGGGTAAATAGCAGGAGTCATGGCGCCAAAGGAATTCTATCAGGTCGTCTTTTGCGGAGGAAAGGAGGTTATGGAAATATTCAGAAAAAAAAAAAAAAAAAAAAGAGGCACACTATATTCCGCTGAGGCAAATGGAGGGCGCGGGAGGAAATTTGCAGATATTAAAGGAAAGTTATGGATGAGAAAGGCAAAGCGAAACGATGGTAGAAGATGAAACTTCTGAAATAAGTATAGTCATTGTATTTCAGAATTCAGTCCGAAGATTAGATTGAATAATAAATAAAAAGAAATGGAAGAGAAAGAAAAATAACGTTAGGAAGCAGCGCCAGCAAGATTTTGAAATGCCGTTATTACAACAGAATGGTATTACAACATTTACTTCCACAGCAGAGAAATAAATAAAATACACAGAACGTAAATGAAAGGACAGGAGGGAATTTGCTTCTACTGAGGGGCGTTTAGGGAGGAGAATGGAACGTGGGTAAGGAGGTTGATGAAATTTTGAGATGGCATTTAAGATTATTATACACCCAATTTAGCCTCGAAATATAGATGAAAATACACCGTAAATAGCCCGTCACTAGGAACTCGCATAATGGAATGTGTTGCGGGAACGGCTCTGTCTGCTGATGTGGGCGTTGATGTGACAGTGGGAATATGAAATTAAGACATGGTACGAATTAGACCCTGTACAATATATTTATCGTGGAGTTAGTGTAGCCGTTATTATTCCCCTCACTACTAGAGAGGATGGAGAATTAGAGACTGAGAAGAAGAGTGTATGTGATTGCGGCGGAGGGTGTAAAGGAAGAGGAGAAGACTGAGGATGAGAAGAAAGGATGGGGTGGAGAGAGATGAGAGAGGGGTGTGTGAGTCGGAGGAAGGGCAGCAAAAAGCGGAGGACAAGGCGACGTGGAGGCGATTTGTTTGTAACAACCCCTTACGGGATCAAGGCGTCTGGCAATAGATAGTGATAGACTATTGCAGTTATATCCCAGGTCGAATGCAATCGTCAAGTAGCAACAAATACACACTACAAAACATGTCATCTGAGTGAAGGTGTTAATAGGAAACCGAAGACACGGAAGAAATTTGCTAATACTGAAAGGAAAATAAGAGGAGAAAGGAAGGGCGAGTACAAGGAAGTAGCTTGCTATAATTTTGAAACAGCCAGGAAAGTTTAGTTTTATCTTAAAATTGTGTTGAAAAGTAAGCTGATATAGTAAGGAAACCTGTGAAATTTTAAAATGAAAAATGAGAATGGCGCAACATAATTTATTTCCGGGGTTGAAAAATAGAGACAGAGAGAGAAGGCGGGGGAGAAAATTGCAAATATCGAACGGTATTTCAGGAGAAATGAGGCGTGAAGAAAGAGTTACGTGAATTATTAAACTTCAGTCCGATGACGCAATGTATATTTTTATTTACACCAACAGACAATTTTATTTGACTTAAAGATAACTGTCATTGTATGAGATAGGAAATGCTGTATATAACCCCTCCGCTTCGAAATTCTCTCCTGAAGTGAATAAAATCGTCTGAAGATAGCCTGAATAAAATGAAAAACGTGTCATCAAAGTGAAGAGGTTGGTGAAGCAACTATGATTAGGTTACACCATAAATTTTAGTCTCAAGATTAACCTCGTCATGGTTGCATCTTCTCGTATTTTGTTACAGTTGACTCCAGACGATTTTCTCAGTGAGTGACACCCCTATAGTCGCGGCGCGCGACTCTGAAGTTGTTATTATCGTGCCCTGGCAACCTACCATTCAAAAGTGCGTCTGATTTCGTGTATAATATGAGATGCGTGTGATTCGTGTATATGTTCCTGTATAATAATATTCGTGTATAATAATTATATTCGTGCATAACAATATGATTCGTGTATAATATGATACGAAATCGGACGCACTTTTGAATGGTAGGTTGCCAGGGTACGATAATGACAACTTCAGAGTCGTGCGCCGCGACTATAGTATACTCTGCCCGAGTCCACGCGATTTTATTCAGGCGAGAGTGAGTCAGTGGACCTGAGTGTGTTAGGTGGAAAATAATCCATGAGGTATAGAAGATATGGAAGGAATGTGCAAATAGTGAAGGATATAGAATACACGGGGACAAAAGGAATGTACAAAGGGGGACAAAAAGGAAGCGCGAATGAGATATTCTCGATTGCGTGGTTTATCGTACTTGGTTCGTTATTACCGCTTGCCACCAATCTCAGTAGCGTGGTCTTAAGTACTCGTAGGGAGATAGGGCAATCGATTATGGATTGTTAAGCTCAGCCAGAATAAAGTAGTGAGACGCAGTGTCAGTGAGGTGAGTTACAGCACTCTTGGGTTACAGAGTTTATTGCACACAGTAAATAAATATGAGTTACAGTTTAGCAGAGCGTGACCCTAACGTCGGACCTTCTCTCTAGCCCTACTCTCCCCTTTCTCTCTCTAACCCCTTCTCACTGTATCTGACCCTCGTGTTAACGGGCCTACTCTCCAACCCCTTCTTCTCATCCGAAGGGAATCTCTCCGACATTATATACAGCGTGGGGAGGATGTGTATGGTAAATTTCCTATCACGTGGACTAACTGACTAGGGCTAGTTACTCCACGTGTTTGGATACGTCATGAAATTCTTGGTCGTCTGGCCTACGAGGAGATTTGAGATACATCATATGGTTAAGGATTCTTGATGGTCTGGGACAACAAAGGTTGTGGATATACGTTATGTGAATGGACATTCCTGGTTCGTCTAGGCAAGGGGATGTGTTCTCTAACTCTTCCTGGAGGACTTAGACATAACTACCTGTTTTACATATTGTTACCTATAGCCATATAGTTACATAGTGTATTGTGTTATATTATGCCTACAATATGTCATAATTTTGAAAGCGATTGAAAACAAGAATTTTAGTACAGAACTTAATGCGAGAGTGAAATGGAATGTTGGGGGAAGAGTCCATGAGGCGATTAACCATGGTGCTCATCTCCGTGCCTTGACTTTTGATCTTGTTACAAACTATTCACCCACAGATACTAGGATACAAGGCCACAGCATCATCAGGTTTACACAAGTATATCTTTTAGGTGTTACTCCAGGGACTCATTTTACCTCTCAGCCCACACTACAAAAAAAAAAAATAATAATAATAAATAAGTAAATAAACAAGAACAATCCGAGATTGCAAACCTCGGCCAGGGCTGAACAATCCCCCATTTGTCAACATCCCTTCAAAAGATTCCCCCTATTTTTTGTTCTTCTTTTATGTAGCAGGAACCCAATAAAACACATGCATTGTACGCATTATTTATCGAGTTGCTAGCGAAAATGTTGTAAGTGCCACTATCCTGCAATGGTAAAGAATCATTTTAAGAAATTCTTGGATCCGAATGATGCTCCGGATCACGACCAAAATCTAATGGATTATTCCTTAGGCCATTCCCTACCCCTCCAAAAACTTTCATTAAAATCTGTTTGTAATTTTTTTTAGTAATCCTGCTAACAGACAAACAGATAAATAAACGAATAAACATGTAAAGAAAAAAAGTAGTGAGAGAGCGTATACCTTTACCATTGCCATTGCTGCTAAAAAGGATCCGGATCCGGATCTGTGTATATAGGATCCAGATCCGCCCCCGAATTTAATCAATTCTTCCTTGGTCCACGGCCCACCTTTCCACACATTTTCATTGAAATTCATTGAGAACTTTTGGAGGTATTGTGCGGGATACTCCGGATCCGGATCCGCCCCCAAATTCAATCATTTCTTCCTTGGACCATGGACCACCCATCCACAAAATTTCATCAAAATCTGTTCATAACTTTTTGAGCAATCCTGGAGACAGACAGACAGACAAACAAACAAACACCGGCAAAAACTTAACCTCCTTGGCAGAGGCAAAAAAAAAAAAAGAAAAAAAAAGGAGGAGGAGGATTGGACACCCTAGTCGAGTGGCGCCAGCTGCCCGCACCAATATTCAAACCATGGCGCTATCGGTCAGACAGCTCCCTAGCTAACAATGCTCACCATTCGTTTACCGTAGTGACAGCTCCTGGACTCGCTGTCAATAGAATAAAATCACGTGACGTTAGCTAGAATAGAGTACTAAAAGTGTCCCGACCACGAGAGGGCTAATGGAAGTGTAAACAGTCTTCCTTCTATGAATCCCTCTCTGCTGTCTGAATCGTCTGGCATTAGCACTAACAGAATACAAGAGCTTTACTGACCATGAGAGGGTTGAATTAGAGAAGAAATAGAAAAGAATGAAAGCGAACGTATGGAAGTAGCCGCAACGAAAATGGAATACAGATGTAGCGTAAGAATAGTACTTCAAAATCTTTTCCATGACTGAAAAAAATAAAAGGGTTGTTGAAAATGTAGAAAGATACTGACGGAAATTTATGGGGTAGGAAGGAGGCACGAGAGTGAGAAAGTGGAAGAAACTTGAGAGAGACATTAGAATTCGTTTATAGAATGATTCAATCGCCAGATTGTGCAAAAAAATTAACCACTTCAAACTGATAACGGATGTAATTTTTTTCTTGCTGTTGTCAGAAACATTTATTCAGTTTAGCAGAGACATTCTAAACATAGGAGGTTATGTATAGCCTCCATCAGTCATTTCAGTACTATAAGTCTTTCCCTTAATGAATACAGTCGTCGGAGGGTAACAGGAATATATTACGAAAAAAAAAAAAAAAGACTAAAACAGACGCTGCTGGGTACAAGGAGTTGAAAGGAAATGGAAGGCGAGGAAGAAATTTGCATATACTGAGAGAAGTTTAGGTGTCATAAAGACTTTGTAGTTACTTGTAGAGAAGTATATTTTAGACTTGTAGTCGAGCGGCTTTTATATCTTGTAGTAGTTTCCCCACCAGATGTCATGTAGTGACGGGAGAGGTAAAGAATAGTATGGGACTATTTTTATTTGTCTTGGAAATATTAAACAGGTATAATAGTATAAGTCCTGGGTAGCTACCTCCCTGTCTCGCTATCTCTCTCTCTCTCTGTTCTAAGGCTAATCTCCGTCTCGACCTCTCTCTAGGGTCGCTTGTCTCCTTCTGTCTAGCCTGTTCGGTGGCTAATCTCCGTCTGAGCTCTCTTTCCTAAATTCTGGTATAGCAGGGGTGGACTAGATCTTTGTTCACGAGAGGACTGCTGACAGCTAACTGCATCATCTCCTTACTGGCCGCTGTCGTCAGCTTTCCTCAGTGTTAAGAGTGTGTAAGCATGCTTAGCACTGCTCGATTCTCGCAGACACAACACCTTCTCATCATTTGACTTCCTGCTTCTATCTGTCTCTCTATCTATCTATTTATCTATCTATCTAGTATGATTTGCAATTATAATATGGAGACCTACCACATTGCTCAGCCGCGCAAAAATGGCGTACCATCGACATTTAATAGTTATAACATATTGATACATACTACATACACATTATAATGAACTTATAAGCTAATTAAGTGAAATACATAATATTGTAAAGTAACATAATTGTATGAATATTGTATACATATATTATTCATAGTAAATAGTGATTATTCAGTAATATTACATTTTGAATAAGTTGAATACATATTGGAATAAATGCAATGATTGTTGTATAACACTTTGTAAGACGTGCATGTACAACAGACGTACGCATATAATTGTGCAGTGGTAATACTGCTAGGTTATACATTACATATTTGAGTTATCACTTTAGTAATGTCTAATATTTCACCTAACTTGTATGATGATACTGGTAATATAGAATTGTGCTATAATTGTATGACTTATAATATTGTACTAACATTGTGGTACTACATAATTGTAACATTTTATGAATTGTTACCAAATATTGTGTTAATGCATAATTGTATTGGCCTTATAATTGTAGTTACATAAAAGTTACATCTTGTTAATGCAACTGTTTTGTCGTTACATAATTGTTACATATCGTTTGTAGGTACATAATTGTTGTTAAAGTTACATAAAAGTTACATCTTGTTAATGCAACTGTTACATAATTGGCAAAGTGTAACATAATGCAATCGTTTGTCGTTACATAATTGTTACATATCGTTTGTAGGTACATAATTGTAGTTAAAGTTACATAAAAGTTACATCTTGTTAATGCAACTGTTACATAATTGGCAAAGTGTAACATAATGCAATCGTTTGTCGTTACATAATTGTTACATATCGTTTGTAGGTACATAATTGTAGTTAGTGTAACATAATGCAATCGTTTGTCGTTACATAATTGTTACCTATCGTTTGTAGTTACATAATTGTAGTTAAAGTTATATAAAGGTTACATCTTGTTAATGCAACTGTCACATAAATTGGTACATATTGTTTGTAGTTACATAATTATAATATGGAGTAACATAATTGTAATAACTGCAGTCCTAACATATGCTGCGGTCGATGATAGTGATGATGTGTCGTGCCACTTGTATGTGGAGACAATAATTTGCTTTTTTGTTTTTAGTTTACGTGGTATTTTGACTTATGTAGTAACATTTACACTTATTTTCATTTGTTTGTTATGTGATCTTACTCTATTTCTCTTTTTTTCTTTCTTACTTTTCTTTCTTTCTTTCCTTTCCTTTTCTTCTTTTTTTTTTTTTTTTGTATGTATTGATTTTCTATAGTTTGTTTCTCTTTGCTTGTGTACGCTTTTTTCCATGTTGTTCATGGTTGCATAATTGTTGACTAATTTCCTTGGGATACTTTTTAAAAGTTTAGTTTATATTGCACAGATACTATAAAATGATATTATATAGTCCCATATTTTGTTATTTTATATAAAAATATATATATATATATATATATATATATATATATATATATATATATATATATATATATATACACTATATACAGTATTAACTATACACACTGACTTGTTGTTCACCTGTACCTATCGTGGGTAATATGTGTGTCAGCACTGTGTGGAAATCATTGTCTTCACGATTGTGTTGAAGATGTTCACTCTTGCTAACGGCATTCGTGTTGGCCATTTTTTTTTTTTTCTAGTTTACCTTGTAACTTAATTTATATGTTTCCACTAGGTAGCTTTAATTAATAAATGTTTAATACAGTTCTTTTAATTGCTCACTGAGTAACTGTGATGGTATATCTTCTTTATTACTTTGTAGATATAATAATGTATAGTTGTATGTATGAAACACGTATTTTATGTAGGTATAAATGGTAACACTCGTTGACCATAAATAAATGTTATACTAAATGAATGAATATATACAGTGTAGAATATTTATTGTTGGTGCAAGTATTTAATGATTGAATTATGAAGATAATTGAAGTAGGTATATGAATTTAAGTTGTAACTATACAACACGTTTTATATGTTTGTGCAGAAGCTTATTGTCTATCACTGTGTATTGTATGAATGAAGTAACTATGTAACTCACTAATTTTTACCGTGTTGTGAGTGGTGGTGCAGGTGGTGTGTTGACTGACGTGGCGTCTGTTCAGCAAGCACGCATGATGACCTCAACTTCCCACACTGGTAGCTGTGGTGAGTGAATGAGTAGCGATGAGTAACTTGAGTGAAGACGAGTGAGTAAGATGAGTTGTAAATATGGACTTGGTGTTTTGCTGTCTTGACCTCTTCACACCTGCGTAAGCGTTGGGGGTTGGGTGGATGTAGCAGAGAGAGGAGGGTGAGGTCTGGTGGTTATGAGTTGTGAGTCGTCTCTCACTCTTCGTTTGTTTGTTTGTTTTCTTTCTTTCTTGATGTATTCTTGGTCCTTTTTTTCTTGTGATTTACTCGTTGTAGGATGAAGACTGCCGCTACTTGTAGGTGCGTGTAGAAGATTATACAGACGACGTAGAGTTGTTAATTGTAGTTGATTGTAGATGGCTGTAGTTGATTGTAGATGGCTGTAGACTTTGTAGAACTGAAGCTAATCTTGTAGTCTCGGTTGCTTTTGTAGAAATTTGCTTTTAATTCGGAGACGATGTCCGCAGATTTGCTGGTTTGTCGTTAAGCTACTTGCAAGGCGTCGAGTGATCTCTTGACCTCTGCATCAGCGTAATGATCTGGGAGACGGAGGGGGCAGGAGCTGATATTGTTGGTTGTTGTCAATCTTGATATTTTGTAGGAATTTAATGTTGATTCGTAGACGAGGTTCGTATACGTTCGCTGCTACCAAATGTCATAAAGACTTTGTATCATAAAGCAGCGACTTTGTATTTGCTTGTAGAGGCTGCCACCAAATGTCATAAAGACTTTGTAGTTACTTGTAGAGAAGTATATTTTAGACTTGTAGTCGAGCGGCTTTTATATCTTGTAGTAGTTTCCCCACCAGATGTCATGTAGTGACGGGAGGTAAAGAATAGTATGGGACTATTTTTATTTGTCTTGGAAATATTAAACAGGTATAATAGTATAAGTCCTGGGTAGCTACCTCCCTGTCTCGCTATCTCTCTCTCTCTCTCTCTGTTCTAAGGCTAATCTCCGTCTCGACCTCTCTCTAGGGTCGCTTGTCTCCTTCTGTCTAGCCTGTTCGGTGGCTAATCTCCGTCTGAGCTCTCTTTCCTAAATTCTGGTATAGCAGGGGTGGACTAGATCTTTGTTCACGAGAGGACTGCTGACAGCTAACTGCATCATCTCCTTACTGGCCGCTGTCGTCAGCTTTCCTCAGTGTTAAGAGTGTGTAAGCATGCTTAGCACTGCTCGATTCTCGCAGACACAACACCTTCTCATCATTTGACTTCCTGCTTCTATCTGTCTCTCTATCTATCTATTTATCTATCTATCTAGTATGATTTGCAATTATAATATGGAGACCTACCACATAGGGAGGAGAAAGGAAGCGCGAGAAAAAAATAGGCTAAATATTGAGTGACGGGATTGTACTGCAAAATTTATTCCGAAGATTAACCGTTTCAGTGCGGTGACGTCTCTCTCGTTTTATAAATTCTTTCTCACATCGAATAATTGATTCTCACATCGAGTATATATATTCAATTTAGGCAGCTACCCAGACACTTTTAAGATTAGTAATATAGGATCGGTGTAAGTATTGCTGCTAAAAGGGTTAAAAAAAAATGGAGAGGAAATGTAAGGATTGGAGAATAATTTGAGATATTAGAACAAAATTAGGGACGAAAAGGGAATACAGAAAGGAATTGGGCGAAGCTGCAAGAGGAAAAAAGGCAGAATTGTACTGAAAAGTTTAGTCCGAAAATTCACTTAAAACAGGCGTAAAAGTGTGCCAGATAGATACGAACCTAAAATAGGGCATCGCTGTAGTCAGTGAGAGTGGAACGCTTCGTTTCCTAATGTCCTTAGCAAGTGACCGACGGACAAGTTCGCCACTAGATATGCTCCTGCATCGACGGTTGAAAAACATGAAAAGGAAGGAGTGGAAAATAATTTACACTTCCTGAAGGACTTTATGGGGCCAAAAGAAGCGCAAATATGGAACTAGTTATGTTTTGAGAGAGAGAGAGAGAGAGAGAGAGAGAGAGAGAGAGAGAGCAGTGGTGCAGGATTTTGTTGCAGGCGTAGGTTGAAAATGAGTTAATACAGTAAAGAAAATGGTAGGCGCAGAAAAATATGCAAATACTAAGTTCTTTACGGGAAGAATGGAAGCGCGAGTAAGAAAGTAGCTAAGGTTTATAAATTATGTAAATATACAGCTTTTTAGTGCAGAGGTTAAGTGGGATAAACATTATCTGGACGATGAAACTATATAATGGGGTTGAAAATGAATAACAAATAACAGTAAATAGATTTGATGAGAAGCCGGCCACCTTGAACGATCTCGAAAAAAATATTAAAACTAATAAATTTTGGAAGATGAAAACATATTATGGAGGATTAGGAGTAAATCCTGGAGATGAACATAAACAATACATAAATTTTTTAATAATATAGAGCAGTGAGAGTGCAACACCCGCGACCTTCTTGTTTGCTAGCCTTGTGTTATTCTAGTGGTCCAGTCATACTTTTCAAGGAGTTGCCCTTTTGGGTCATTCGCCCCTGTTCAGTTATTCTCCTTTCTTATATTCTTAGGAAAAAATTAGTCGAAGATTGAAAATATGACTTCGCTTAGTAACCCTGAGTTGAAATGAATTGTTCTAAAAAAGAAAAAAAGAAAAAAAAAAATCATCCTTGCCTGTATCGGTACACGGCTAGCACTAAATATCGTACCACCGCTAGCACCAATAAAATGTATCGTCGCACTGCTGGCCAACAATTTAATAATGTAGCCGTTATGGAGTAGCAGTTGACTACATATTAAGTGTTCTGCTGTATAGTATAACTAGACCACCGTGTTGGATCGACGACACTGTCTGTAGTACACGTCAGCCACTCGCCGTCACTGCCCGACACTTCCCACCAAAGGTCCTCTGCCACGAGAAGGTGGAAGCTGGTCTGTTATTAAGTGGTAGCGTAAGGTGACAGAAATGAGCAGATTAAATCTCTCTTTATTGGGTACAGAATAATATAACTGCGACCCGAGAGATATGTAGGAGCGACACCACTTCCCTTTATAACTGTAAAGCGATCTCTCTGACGCTGTACACTCACCGAGCCGGACAAGGGCGCGGTGCTTAGGTCAGCCAAAAAGTGAGGTGCCGAGCATTACATATACTCTGGGCTTATGCAAAAAGTAGAGATAAATGACAACTCTACTAACACATTATACACCTCTATAAAATGGTATTAAGTACATTCACATATACCAACATAATAAATGGTTCCCCAGGACTTTACACTTACGCACTTATTCAGATATCTTTTCACTTCTCCTAACCTTCTTTTATAATTGAAACAGGGTGGCTCCTTGTGGTCTGCCATCCACCTTCTTCCTATACCACAGCTAACAGCGAAATGATATTTGGTTGTTCATCATTCACACTTCATTACACACTGTTAATTATGACTAAACAGCTTCAAAAATTATTATGTAAAATGTGTGATACTACAACTTCATATGGAAAAAGATGTTGACACCAGAACATGCCTGTTTCTCAGCCCTTCTTGACCCACATCGGATCAACGCTGTTTGAGATGATCTTGTTCTTGGACCTTGACCTTTGATGTACTATTCTCAAAATCGAATCTCTCCATCCATGTCTGACCACCAACCCTTCCACTGAGTTTAATTCAAACAGAATGAGAGCTGTCTGGGTTATTAGGTTGAAATTTTGACCCTTGACCTATGAACTTGGCTGTGGCTCAATTCATTCTTGCATCGACCTCACCCTCTCTACTTTCTGATGGGTTGTGTGGGACCTTAGTAATTGTTCCCATTGGTTTTATTATAAGCACACGTGGAAGAGGCGGCAGGGAATGTTTGTGGAGTTTCATGCGTCTTTGGAGAGAGAGAGAGAGAGAGAGAGAGGGGAGTTGTGCATCTTCAGTCCGATGTCTATTACTTCAGTTATTTTTTTAATGCAACGAAGAAGGAACCAAAGGCCAGGAGCCCGTAAGCTCCAAGAAAAAACAAAAACAAGATAACAGGGAGCCAAATTCAAGATCTGTTTATTTTGAGATGCCTAGACACACTGCGTTTGAAAGACTGGAGGTCATAAGCAGTATGAAATACGGACAGAGATGGACAGTTCCAGAGTTCACCTGTTGCATACATGACGGAATGGGAGTAACGATTAACTCTTGCATTAGAGAGTTGGACAGAAAAGGGTTGAGAGTTTGTTGCCTGACGGGTGCTACGCGCCCGCCGACGTCGTGGAGGGATGCAAGCACACAGTTCAGAGGAGCAGTGACCATTGAGGCAGCGATAGAAAAGAGTTAAAGATGTAACAATGCTGCAAAGAGACAGAGATTGAAGGGAGCCAATAGGAGGAAGAAAGTTAATGACACGAAAAGTTTTTGACTCCACCTTGTTGAGAAGAGCTGTGTGTGGGGAGCCTCCCCACACATGAGAGTTATAATCTACACAGGGGCGTATGAAACCCGTGTTTAAAGTCAGTATCTGTGCCGGGGTAATGAAGACACGGAGTCGGCTTAGCAAACTTAATCTCTTAGAATCTGATTTTACAGGAGAGGTAATCTGATCTTTCTATGATAAATCCCGGGAGAATGAAACTCCAAGTATGTATGTTTAAGGATGTTGCAAGGTTGAGTTGAGTATAGTTAAAAATTAGATAATACTCCTGCGGAAGATTTTGTCGGGTTGAAAGATGTAAGAACAAGAGATGTGAGCCAAGTCAGACATCAGGTGTGCCATAGCCTCATCCCTGGTTTGTTGAAGTGTTTAAGTAACTGGTGAGGTGGACGCTGCGGGAAGGAAATGGAAAGGTGAAGCGTGGAGTCATCAGCGTTTGAGTGGATAGGGCTAGATGTACAGCTTGGAGTGTCATTGATAAATAGTGGGAAGAGAGTTGGTGATAGGACAGAACCCTGAGGAACACCTCTATTAATTGCTCTAGAAGAATGGTGGCTGTCTACAGCAGCAGCTATAGAACGACCAGAAAGGAAACTAAAGATGAAGGCACAGATAGAGGGATATATATATATATATATATATATATAGATAGATAGATAGATAGATATAGATAGATAGATAGATAGATAGATAGATAGATATAGATATCTATATATATATATATATACTGTATATATATATATAGCTATAGATCGACCAGACAGGTTACTAAATATGAAGGCACAGATAGAGGGATATATATATATATATATATATATATATATATATATATATATATCTGTCTATCTATCTATCTATCTATCTATCTATCTATCTATATATATATATATATATATATCTGTCTATCTATCTATCTATCTATCTATCTATCTATCTATATGTATATAGATAGATAGATAGATAGATAGATATGTATATATATATATACCGGTATATAAATAGAGAGAGAGAGAGAGAGAGAGAGAGAGAGAGAGATTCATTGTTCGTCAGGTTCAGGAAAAATATATTGGTAGGAGAAGATTCCTTAATTTTGTTTTTGTTGATTTGGAAAAGGCCTTTGACAGAGTCCCTAGAGAGGTGGTGAAGTGGGCAATGAGAAAGCTTGGCTTGGATAGCTTGGCTTGGAGGAGTGGCTGATTAGGATGGTTATGGCTATGTATGTGGGTGCTCACACCCAGTTAAGAGTGAATGGAGATTTGAGTGATGAGTTTTCCGTGAATGTTGGTGTGCATCAGGGGTCAGTCTTGAGTCCCATGTTGTTTATCATGGTACTTGAAGCCCTTTCACGTGACTTTAGAAACGGACTCCCGTGGGAGTTGTTGTATGCTGATGCTTTGGTGTTGATTGCAGAGAACGAAAGGGAGGCGGAGGAAAGGTTTAGGAAGTGGAGAGATGGTATGGGGCACAAGGGTTTAAGGGTAAATGCAGATAAAACAAAAGTGATGATATCTAGGGTTGGTGGCGGTACTGTCAAAGACGAGGGAGAGTGGCCATGTGCAGTTTGCCACAAGGGCGTGGGAAGTAATTTTATCTTGTGAGGTGTGTGTGATAAATGGGTGCATAAGAGATGTAGTGGTATCAGAGGTAGACTGCGAGATAATGCTGATTTTATGTGTACGGTGTGTCGGGGTGAGCAGGTGGAGATTGTCAGCCGTGAAAGGATTGAACTTGCTGGTGAATCTCTTGAGTGTGTGGAAGAGTTTTGTTATTTGGGAGACATGTTGTGTGCTGGAGGTGGGGCTGAAGCTAGCTCTGTGGCTAGGGTGAGAAGTGGTTGGAAGAAGTTTAGGGAGCTCTTGCCTCTCCTGACATTGAGAGGACTCTCCCTACGTGCTAAGGGGTCTTTGTATGCAGCATGTTAGGAGTGTAATGCTGTATGGTAGTGAGACCTGGGCAGTAAAGGAGGAAGATATTCACCGGCTCAGACGTACAGAAATGACAATGATTAAGTGGATGTGCAGTGCGTCCCTGCGTCCAAGGCCTGGAGGGGCTGGATTTACGATGGAAGGGTTGAGAGATAGGATGGGACTGGAGTGTATTGGTGTTGTGATGAGGAGAGGTAGATTGAGATGGTTTGGGCATGTGGAGAGGATGGGGGATGATAATTGGGTGAGGAAGGTGAGAAGTGTTAACATTGGGGGTGGGGTTACGAGGGGTAGACCGAGAAAGACATGGGAAGAGGTCATTAAGTGTGACCTCAGGGTTAAGGGACTGAACAGGGAGGCTGCAATGGATCGTGCAGCATGGAGAGCCGCCATTAGGTGACCAAGGCCGACACATGCAAGCATGTTGGAGCCTTTAAAAATGAAAATGAAAATGATGTGTGTGTGTGTGTGTGTGTGTGTGTGTGTGTGTGTGTGTGTGTGTGTGTGTGTGTGTGTTTGTGTGTGTGTGTCTGTGTGTGTGTATGTACATATCTATATCTATATATCTGTCTATTTATGTATGTCACGAATCAAATTCGCGACATTTCCCTTTTGTGAGAAGCCACGAACTATTAGTGGAAAACTCACTGTTTATCGTTCAGTTAACCGCTCATTCAGACGGAAGCTTTGTCAAATCAATTTTGCATTGTCATACGTGATCGTCTCTGTGTGAGACATTAGCGCTTCCGCTGAGCGATTTGTTTTGGGCGCGTTGCGCTCACTCGACCGTTAGAAAAATGCGGCCTACTGCTCCCCATTTTTTCCCACGACTTACTCAGTCCAGTTGTTGCTTTGACGGAGAGAGGTCCTGTGCTCCAGAAGTGTGAGAGGAGAGGTCAGCTAGCACCCAAGCTCCACAAGATCACAGTCTCCAGTGCTCCCACCTTGGTGATACAAAGCATTCATCGACTAGTATTTCCTTCTTGTATTTTTCTAGTCTTAAGAGTTTAATTAAGGTGTTTTTCCTAGGCGTAAGTATTTAGCTTTTGCGTGAGTGAGTGCGATCTCATTAATTTGATTTTGAATTGTAACGTTAAATTTATTTTGTAATCAATAAATTTAACAGTTCTTTTTCTTGAGCTTAATGTAAAGTAAACTCATGTTTTATTTCTCCAAATTAAGCTTATTTTCCATATAGCTCCTAGCTTGCATAAACGTTTTGCTATTCATAACTGGTACGTAGACCAGTCTTGCTGTATTAACTTAAAATCCGTTGTGCCACCTGGGAGTTAAGCATCAGCAAGAACCTGATATTATTATTAGTATTAGTTATTTATTGTCAGGGGTGAAGTAACTTTCTCCAGAGGCTAACAGTACTAATTCAGCATTTGTGAGTAATTAGTCTCTGCTGTGTACTGTTGAGAAAGGTTATAAATTCTCGTTCTTAGAGAATCGTTGCTTGATTTAGCAAGACAATCATTGTCCCTGCTCTTCAATATTGTTGAACATTATTATCAATTAAATAATATTTAGCAATTTATTTTAAAAAACCCCGTGATATTATCAAAACCCCGTGACAATTGGCGACCTCATTCCAGGATATTAGCTCCTAGCTCTAAAGCTATTCACGAGATAGTGCTCACTCGTTCATATTTAGGTATTTATAATTAAAGTTTATAGGCACAAGTTTACTGGTGTTTACCGTTAATTTAGCAAGTGAATTTTTGCTTTATTAATCGATAGAGTACTTAACTCTAGTTTATTCTTGGTAACGCCAGACGATTTTATTCGCTCCTGGGTAGCCGCTGTACCCATCGCGTTAATTATTGAGTGTTCTCAGTTATTTGCATTTTTGCTTTAATCTTTGCCAGTTAACTAGATAAGACTGGTCACCACTAGCTTGTGTCTGTATTCTTTACTTGTGTTTATTAGTATTCGTTTGCGAAGCAGTCAGTACTCAGTTTTGGTTTGCTTAATAAATTAGCGCCATGGCTACCGCTGTATTTTTACAGGAAGCCAAAGATATGTGTCTTACAGACCCAACTGAAATTAAAGAATACATACTCTCACGGCATAATCAGGAGCAGCAGCGCGAGAATGATGCCCGTGAAGAGCGTAAGATTCAACGCGAATATGAGCGACAACAGCGCGAACACGAGCTAGTGCAAGAGGGAGAACAGCGCGAATACGAGCGTCAACAACGAGACAGAGAACGAGAACACGAACGTGCCGAGCGAGAAGCACGCGAGAGACATGAACTTGAAGTGCTGAAGCTCAAGCGAGATTCCTTGGCTTCAGACACGTCTGCTGCAGTTGGTCCAAGCTCCACGAGCGTTTCCCCTGCACATGTCCTGGCGACCCCACGCATCAAGCTTCCTTCATACAAGGAAAGCGAGCGAATCGAGCCGTACATAGCTCGTTTTGAGGACATGGCAAACATGTATCAACTGGATGAGGCAGCTAAGCGGCTTCAGTTTCTTAGCCTATTTGAGGGCCCTGCCCTCGATATTCTCCACAGAATTCGTGGAGACAATCTCACATATGAGATGATGAAAGCTGCACTCATTAAGGCATATGGTCTCGCAGTAGACGACGCCAAAGTTCAGTTCATGCGAGCTCGTCTCCAGGACAAGGAGACAGCTGTTCAGTTCCTTGATCGTCTCACAGCTTACTTAAATGAGTGGATGGAGAAAGATGAAACTCCTTCCACGCGTGAGGGGATAATTGACCTTATGCTGCGTACACAGCTAGAGAGGTCGTGGCCTGCTGAGCTCATAGCACAGCTTAAGATCTGCCAGGTGAAAGATGCCAGCCAAATGGCAGAAAAGGCTGACGCATTCTTTACTGCATACGGGTATCAAACTCGTAAGCAAAACGCCTGGAACAGAAAACCTGATAAATCTGGGAAATCGTCTCAGACAGAATCCCAGCACCAAGGCCGTTCTCAGAGTAATGGCCAAGGTCCAAGCAAACCGCAGAAGGACCAGGGGCAAAATACACAGCAGCCTGCTTGGAAGCAGTACAACAAGCACCCTAACCAGCAGCAGTATCAGCCACGCAACCGACCGTCGGGACAAACTTTTTCACCACCAGCTCAAAAGAGGCAGGAAGTGAACGCAGCCTTCATTCCTCAGCAGCAGCACGGTGGTCACGTCCCTACCAGTATGGGTACTCCCCCACAGTTCACTAGTCCCACAGTGACAGTGAACCCCCCTCCACAGATAGCTAATGTTCCATCTTCCCAACATAATCCTCAAGGCACAATGTTTGCCGCATCAGTTCAGCAGCCTCATGAGTGGCTAGCTGCTTCCTCCACAGGCCCTCCCACAGGTGACAGTACCTTCCTTGTTCAGCCAGGGTTTGTGGGAGACATTCCTGTGAAGGTCCTGAGAGATAATGGTTCCTCAGGTTGCTCTGTTAAGCAGAGTTTAGTTCGGCCTGAGCAGTATACAGGTCGACAGATCCATGCAAACCTTATTGATGGATCAGTGAGATTGTTCGCTGAGGCATGTATCCAGGTGGCATCTCCATTTTATACTGGTACGACACTTGCAGTTGTCATGCCAGAACCCTTATTTGAACTCATCATCGGCAATATTCCCGGTGTCAAGGATAGTTGCTCTGATGATAACGCTACTCAGACTTCGGCTGCTGCGGTAACACGAGCCATGGCTGAGGCTCCAGACTGTGTCACCCCAGTGATCATTGAATCGCCGGAAGATCTGATGTGTAGTCAACTTGTTGTGCAAGAACAACATTCTGACCCGACACTTGCTGCCGTGCGGAACAAACAAAAGGGTCGAGTGATTAAGTATTCACGGGGAGGTCGAGCCAAGTTCCTTCGCAAACAAGGACGGCTCTACCATGAGTCACGAACACCCGAGGGCGAGGTTCGACTGCAGTTTGTCGTTCCCGCCAAGTACCGCTAACAGTGTTACAATGGGGTCATTGTTCAGCCTCAGGAGGTCACATGGGCAAAAGGAAGACCCAGGGCCGTATCCGAGCTGACTTTTTCTGGCCAGGGATGGGACAAGACATAGATAGTTTTGTCCGTTCCTGCAGTGTGTGTCAAAGTAACACCACTAATCAGGGACATGCCCTTCCTGTGCCATTTGTAACCACACCTGTAATCTCTGAGTCAGTTGAGAGACAGGGTAGTGGTGAAGTGGGTGCAGACCAGATGTCCCACCCATTGGCCCCACAGGACACAGTATGTCCAGGGCCTGTACATACATATTATGTACCGTAGGTTAAGGGGGAAGTTGAAGTGAGAACTCCGCAGAGGCGACTCGAGGCTATGGAAGACCCGAGTTTGCACAAGGATTCTCAGCTCCCCGATACTAATATAAGTACTGTAGGTTAAGGGGGAAGTTCGAGAGAGAACTCTGCAGAGGCGACTCGAGGCTATGGAAGACCCGAGTTTGCACAAGGATTCTCAGCTCCCCGATATTAATATAAGTACTGTAGGTTAAGGGGGAAGTGAGAACTCTAGAGGTGACTTGAGGCTATGGAAGACCCGAGTTTGCACAAGGATTCTCAGCTCCCCGATATTAATATAAGTACTGTAGGTTAAGGCACAGGTTGAGGACCCGTGTGCAGTTCGAGGCTATGGAAGACCCGAGTTTGCGCAAGGATTCTCAACTTGCTGACAGTAATCGTGTGCTATAATTAATGGCGACCTCGAATGTACGAAGTTTAGGCTGTCACTTGTATTTTTCAGCTAGAGCGTACTTTTTGTAGCATGTACTGATTGCTAGGCAGAGAGAGTAATTGTAACTTAATAAGAATTTTGTCTCATTGACACTTTTGATGCTCCACCTTAATTGGTTTTGCAGGTACAGCAATGGGTGTAGCAGTTTTGCTGTGCGGGCCAGCTGATCGTCTGCCGCACGCTGCCGCCTCTTCTCCTCTGCCTTCGTCGTCGCCATATTATTATTTACTGTGTCATTTTACACGTAGGTACAGTTACACTACAACTGTCACACCTACACCGTGTATTACATACACCACGCTACACAACAATTAGTTGTCAGTGTAAATGTAGCGACTTTTCGCTCAGTTTGAACTGAGTACAGGATTTTCACCGTCGTCACGGAGTTTTTCCCTCAAGCTTCCTTCTATTAACGTAAATACGAGGTTTTTTCGCTCACTGGCGACTGCGACTTTCTCCTGTAGCAGGATAGCACACACACCACAGTGTGAATCTTGTGTGACTGAGTTAGGATGTGTACATATATATATATATCCACAAATTTTTTCCCATAAGGAAAAAATTTAATTCTGTAGGGGCCTAATGTCACAAATCAAATTCGCGACATTTCCCTTTTGTGAGAAGCCACGAACTATTAGTGGAAAACTCACTGTTTATCGTTCAGTTAACCGCTCATTCAGACGGAAGCTTTGTCAAATCAATTTTGCATTGTCATACATGATCGTCTCTGTGTGAGACATTGGCGCTTCCGCTGAGCGATTTGTTTTGGGCGCGTTTCGCTCACTCGACCGTTAGAAAAATGTGGCCTACTGCTCCCCATTTTTTCCCATGACTTACTCAGCCCAGTTGTTGCTTTGACGGAGAGAGGTCCTGTGCTCCAGAAGTGTGAGAGGAGAGGTCAGTTAGCACCCAAGCTCCACAAGATCACAGTCTCCAGTGCTCCCACCTTGGTGATACAAAGCATTCATCGACTAGTATTTCCTTCTTGTATTTTTCTAGTCTTAAGAGTTTAATTAAGGTGTTTTTCCTAGGCGTAAGTATTTAGCTTTTGCGTGAGTGAGTGAGTGCAATCTCATTAATTTGATTTTGAATTGTAACGTTAAATATATTTTGTAATCAATAAATTTAACTTCTTTTTCTTGAGCTTAATGTAAAGTAAACTCATGTTTCATTTCTCCAAATTAAGCTTATTTTCCATATAGCTCCTAGCTTGCATAAACGTTTTGCTATTCATAACTGGTACTTAGACCAGTCTTGCTGTATTAACTTAAAATCCGTTGTGCCACCTAGGAGTTAAGCATCAGCAAGAACCTGATATTATTATTAGTATTAGTTATTTTTTGTCAGGGGTGAAGTAACTTTCTCCAGAGGCTAACAGTACTAATTCAGCATTTGTGAGTAATTAGTCTCTGCTGTGTACTGTTGAGAAAGTTTATAAATTCTCGTTCTTAGAGAATCGTTGCTTGATTTAGCAAGACAATCATTGTCCCTGCTCTTCAATATTGTTGAACATTATTATCAATTAAATAATATTTAGCAATTATATTAAAAAAACCCAGTGATATTTTAAAAAAAACCGTGATAATGTATTTATCTATCTATATGTGTGTGTGTGTGTGTGTGTGTGTGTGTGTGTGTGTGTGTGTGTGTGTGTGTGTGTGTGTATTTAAATGGCTTTCGTGTCTAGGAAAATATGCTCATTAAATGAGGTGCATGATAAAGAAAATATTATATTGATATATTATACAATATTTTACACTGTCTTGCATCAACCTAAATACTGTACTGTATAATGAAAATTCATGGCAGTAACAAAGTTTAGACTATATTGTCACGTTAAATGTATTTACCTTACTGTTAGAGATACGTATCAAAAGGACAAGCGGAGAGCTCACGTACTGTTAAATGAAAAGGGAATATTTGCTCAGAAAATAATAGCACCACTGTAAATAGGAACAAAACTACCATAGGGAAGATGCGTTTTATTTAAAAATTGGTAAACTGTCTAGTTGTCCCCAACAACCCAATAAATCAAAGAACCGAAGGAAAATCTAATGTAAATTTACAGCAAGGTATTGTCGTTCTTAGCTTCCCTCTGGTACTAAAAGGCCTTAATTGTTTTACTGAGTAACTCCAAATATGGCTGACAAATGGCAGACACAGAGTATGTGAAAAGATTCTCTTAATTGGGCATTTGAGTAAATATATCAGATGGCTGGAATAATATCTATGTTACAGTGCCTTATTCACAAAGAACGATTTTTACCTCCGCCAAGGAAGTTATTTTTTTTGTCGGCGTTTGTTTCTTTGTTTGTTTATCTGTTTGTTTGTCTGTCTGTCTGTTAGCAGGATTACTCAAAAAGTTACCAACGGATTATGATGAAATTTTGTGGAAGGGTGGGCCATGGGCCAAAAATGAAATGAGTAAATTTGGGGGCAGAGCTGGATCAGGAGTATCCTACACAATATCTCCAAAAGTTCTTTGTGAATTTCAATGAAATTTTGTGGAAAGATGGGCCATGGTCCAAGAAAGAATTGATTAAATTTGGGGGCGGATCCGGATACGGATCCGGATCTTACATTCACGGATCCAGATCCGGATCCTTTTTAATGGCAGTGGCATTGGCGGAGGTATGCTCTCTCTGGGTGCTTTCTAGTTTAAAATGAAATGTCTTAGGATACAAAAATTTGTGGATTAATCTCCTTTTTTAGAGAAAAAAAAAATCAGTTTGTAATTACGTACAAGCTCTGTAGACCTACGAATAAATTTGTAGAACTGGCAACACAGCCCAAACTATGAAACTGGCCTTGTCTTGTACCCTTGACCTTTGATCTGTTGTTCTAAAAAGCAGCAGATCAGCCTCTGGAATGACCCTCAACCATTCCTCTATGTTTGGTTCAAATCGGATCAGGACTGTTGAAGTTATGGAAATATTTTATTCACACGCTAGCAAAGATGCGCGCGCGCGCACACACACACACACACACACACACACACACACACACACACACACACACACACACACACACACACACACACACACACACAAAGCCCAGCATCGCAGTACCCTCGCCGCGCTTCCAACGTGCGGGAATGTAACAAAGAGGCAGGAAAAACATTAATTACCCCAGAAAATCACTGGAAAATATTGTTAAAATCGTGGGAGATAAAAAAGAAAAAAAACATCGTAAAGACTGAAAATAGATAATAAAAGAAGAGAAACGCGTAACAAACAGGCGCAACATTGGTTCCCTCATCCAGTCGGGGGAAAATATTGAAAAAAATCGCAGGTGGGTTGAAAAGGCGAGGAGAGAGACCAAGAAAGGAAAGAGGGGAATAAATCGGGTGGGACTGAGAGGTGGGAGGACGCGTAATGTATTGGGAGGGCGGAAGAGATTGTCGATAAGAAACATAAAAAGGCAAGAATGTAAGAGCTAGTGGCGGAGGAGGAGGCTTGAAAGGGGTCAGGGTGACAGAGAGAGAGAGAGAGAGTAGGAGGAGGAGGAGGAGGCGAGATGGGTAGTGGCAGGGAAGAAGGACGGGAAAAGGAAGGCGAGTAGGGGATCAGGAAGGAGATGAAGGTGGGGTAGGGACAGGAGGAGAGAGAGAGGGGGGGGGGAGAAGGAGAAGGGGAGTGCGTAAGGAGAATAGGGTAAGGGGAACGAGAACAATGCTAGGAATAAGAGTAATGAAAATCCATGAAGGTAATGTGGGGTTAGAGAGAGAGAGAGAGAGAGAGGGGGGGAGGGGGAGCAGAAAAGCGAAAGAAAGTTATGGGAGGGAAGAAAGGTGGATGGGAGGGAAGGGAGAGTGAGGTGGAAAAAAGGGACGAAACAGAGGGAAGGGAAAGGAGGTGTAGAAGGGAAAGAGGTCTGAGAAAACAGTGTGGGAAGGTGGGAGGGAGGGAACAGCGAGATTTGAGAGAAAGAGAGAGAGAGAGAGAGAGAGAGAGAGAGAGAGAGAGAGAGAGAGAGAGAGAGAGAGAGAGAGAGAGAGAAAGAAGGGAGTAAGATGCGGGAGGCAGGGAAGGAATGGAAGGAGGGATGAAGGGTGTGGGAGGGAGGGTGGCAGGGAAAGACGAGGGAGGTGTTGGAGTGAAAGGTGGAAGGGAGGTAAGGAGGGAGGGAGGTAGAATCGGTGGAAGAGAGAGATAAGGAGTGGCGAGTATGAAGTAGGTGGGAGGGAGTGGACGGAGAGGAAGGACAGCGACGGAAGAGAGGGGAAAGTAAGGGAGGGAAAAGAGAAGAAGAAAGAAACGCAGGACAGTACGAGGGAAGCAGGGCAGGGAAAGGAAATTTTGGAGAGAAAATCAAGGTTATTTGTGCTGGTAGTGAGGTATAATGTGGAGAATAAAGAGGAATAAAGCGAGAAATAACGAGGAACATGGACACAGGGAGGAAATGAGATGGAAGGCGATGAGAGAGAGAGAGAGAGAGAGAGAGAGAGAGAGAGAATTAGTAAGGAAGAGGCTGCAGAAAGGTAGGCAGGAAGGAGGTGAACTGAAGAGAATATTAAAGAGATGAAAGAGAGAAAGGAGAGAAGATTAATGGAAAAATGAGTGGAAGGAGGTGTCAAAACGAGGAAGACAAGAGTTCAGGAAGTACGGTATAAGAAACTGAAGGAAGTAAGGAAACGTTGGGTGGAAGAGTAAAGGATAAATGAAGCAGCTAAGTAAGAAAGATGCGAAAGAGAATGAACTGAAAGAAACCATTAGAATCTAAGACAAGAGTAATTAATGAAGAGGAAGGAGACTGAGGAAGAGAAAAATAGATAGATATCGGATAAGGAAGAGGAGAGAGGAAAGAAATACTAGGTTACAAAAAGGAGGAAAAAAAGAAAGGAATGGAACATGAAGGGAGAAAAAGGATGCAAGTGAAAGAGAAAAGGAGGCAGAGGAAGAGCAAGAATGAAAGAGATTGAAAAGAAGGTGAAGTGCGATAGAAATTATAAAAAAGGAGGAACCGAGATAGTGAATAGGGAGAAGAAGTTGAGAAAAATGTGGCGAGGGTAAAGATGACAGGTAAAAAGGAATAATGATTAGGGGTAGGATAAAGAAAAGTATGGCACATAAGTAACGAATGGGAGGAGGAGGAGGAGGTGGAGGAGGAGCAGGAGGAGGAAGAGGAGCAGGAGGAGGAGGAGGAGGAGGAAAAAACGAAAGAAAGAAAACGAGGAGAAGGAGGAGGAGGATTAGGAGGAGGAGGTAAAAACGAAAGAAAGAAAACGAGGAGGAGGAAGCAGACTAGGGAAGCCAAGAGGAGGACAAGAGAAAACGAAAGAAGGAAAAGAAATGGGAAAGAAACGAATGGAGAAGTATGAATGAAGGAAGGAAAGGAAGAACAAGGGAAAAACAAGTGAATGGAAAAAGGAAGATTAAGACAACGAAGAACTGAACAAGCGGGGAGAGGGAGACCAAAGAAAGGAAGAAGGCAAGAAGAATGAAAGGAATAGTAACGAGAACCGAAGATATAAATGTGAAGAGCACGGAAGGGCACAAAAGACGAAGAAAGTAGGCAAAGGAAAAGAGGAGATGGGGGAAAAGGGAGGGTTGGAAAAGTGTTACGTAGGAAAAAGTAGGATGGGAAAGTAGAGAGAGAAGAAAGACGAGGAGGAAAAGACGGAGGAAGGAGGGAAGGACGGATGGAAAAGCAGAAAGGGCGGAGGGAATGAAAGAGGGATCATCCTGAGTACGCAACCACGCCCCTGTCGACTTCTTTATGTCTAGTGATCAGCGTGACGCTCTTATTTTTGGTGGTCAGGACTGGTGTAGCAGTGGTGGTGGTGGTGGTGCTGATGGTGATGGTGGTGGCGGTGATGAGGGCATTGGTGACGGTGATGATGGCGTGGTTGTTGCAATGGTGGTGATATGCTCGTGATTGTGTTGTTAGGGATGTTAGTGTTACTGATTTCTGATGATAAGCATATTGCAGTTGCCACATTGCAAACTAAAGATTGGTGCCAAACAGTCAATTTTATGAACTACACATTAATAACGCAGTCGGTTACGACTGCGTTATATGGGGCTGAAACATGGATTATGGGTGTAGCAGAGAGGATAAGTTTGATTGTAATGGAGATGAGGTGTCTGAGGAGCATGTGTGGAGTGACGCGTATGGATCGAGTGCGAAATGATGAAGAGCGAAGGAGAACTGGAATTGTTCGGGAGATGGCTGGTAGAGTTGAGCAGAGGGTGTTGCGATGGTTTGGGCATATGGAGAGAATGGATAATGAGCGATTGGTGAAAAAGATAACTAGATCTGATGTGAGAGGTGTAAGGCTGAGAGGGAGACCACGAATAGGATGGATGGACAGTGTGAAGAGAGCGCTGGATGCGAGAGGGATGTCTGTTGACCAAGGAAGAGTGGCTGTGCGTGACAGAAATAAATGGAGAGAAACTGTGAATGAATAAATGATGACGCAGCCCTGAGGGGATATTCTCCCGCATTTGGTCTGATCAGCTAGTCAGGTCAGGTGCGGGTAAGGAGATGAGTCTATTATGATATGGCAGGGGTAAACCAGCTCTGCTGTCGGGCCCTGCTGCGGATGTCACTGATTGCACTGCGCAGTTGACCCTTGTGTGGTGTGGTGCGGTGAGGATCTGTCCCTTCTCCCCTTTGGGGCTAAGATGCGAATGAATGTGTTTGAATGGATGAGTAAATGGGGAGTGTGTCGTCCTGTCTCGGGTTACTCCCATTCCTTTGGGGAAGCAGCCTAGGTATGTAGATAGATAGACACATTTATCATCTGAAGGTCAGTTTGTGCTTAAAATCTGCCTCACTCCCCTGGTGCAGTGCAAGGATATAAAAATTCTTAACACACTCTCAGCGGCGAGGAGAGACTATCAGCAGGCAAATCTACACACACTCGTCGCACACTCACCTTTCATGAGAAGTACAAGTTTGCGCTACGAGTTGAAGAAGTAAGTACTTCACCAGCAAACCCCGCAAAAGAAGATGCATGTAATAAAGCCTGCACAGTACCACGCCAAACGAGCTTTTGCCTGCCCGGGTCGATTCCGTTCTGTATTCCATTTTTGCACCACGAGCAAAGTTTGATTTTCCCAGGATGATTACCCTTCCAGTTTCTATCTTTATTTTTACTCTAACCTAACTTAATCTATATTAACCTAACCTAACCCAAATTATTAACCTGACTAACAGACGAACCCACCCTGATGCAAACAAAAGACCCCTAGCCTGACCTAACCCAGACTTTGCTGGATAAGAAAAAGTGCAAAAATGATACACAGAACGGAAATCAGCCCCCGGGTCAGTGTTTCGGGCAAGAAGGGTCTATTAATTGCGAGTTGTGCACCGATTGCCAATACCAGCAGGAAGCGGGCTACCTCAATGCATGTACACCAAGCGACCACCAGCCAGGCAGAGCAAACATTATTGCTCTCAGCTCAGTACTAAGGGAAATTATGTCTGAGAGTCACTCAGTGTTGAGGGAATGAACTACCCTTTGGTATTGTTAAGGACTTGCAGATGAGTTACCTAGTGCTGACGGACTATCCCGCTCTGTTCCCCTCACAGGAATTTACACGTCTCAGTCATCCAGCAGTAGTGGAGCAAACCATTGTACACTCCTGCCAGAGTCGTGTCTGGTAGTTTACAGTCACCCAACAATGAGGGAATGAGCCACCCAGTACTCATACAAACCTTCCAAGGTTGTTGTTGTTGTTGAAAGATTCCCTGCACATATAGTGCAGGCCAGGCCATACATTAGCCCGGTCAGTGGTGTTTGGGCTGATTAAAAAACAGTAAGTGGGAGGACAGGACCTGGGGATTGCCCAGCACACACGTCCTGTACCCTGACTGGCTTTGTGGTGTGTGTGCTTCCAAGGTTAATCACAAGAAACGTATATGTAGAGGATACTGAAAACGATGAAGCATAAAGTTGTGTTTACTGAAAATAAAGGGGTACTTAAGTGAATGACTGCCGTGATTTGAAAGGAGGAATAATTTGAGTTTTCGTATACCGATCCATTCAGGATGTTTTTACTAACAACTTTCTAATGCTGTTACCAGTCCTCTTAGCTGTGTTTTTTGTCTGCCCGATTATCTTTCACGTAACCTTCATAATTTGTCACTTTATAAGTAGCGATACTTATCGTCACTATACTCGTTTTACTCTAACTAAGCTCAAATTTGCCATCTCTCCATTCTGAATGCTCAGTTGTAGCATCCAAGATGAAGAGTAAATGTTAGTCACGAATTGCTAAATGGAAAGGATGTTGTGCCTTAGTACTGCCTATTTCTCCCACTGAGCTACGTGAAATAAGCTGCAAAAAGACGAAAATCTGAGCTTATGTTAACATTCTAGCTATATATTCACAAACGTCACTTTCTAGTTAGGACCATAATTTCTCCTAGTAATCCACATTTTCCGTTTCACACTTACCGTACCGCATGTCGGCCACTTTCTTGCCGGATACATCAAATCGAAGAGTTTGGGCAGAAAAACATACGAAACCTGATGTCATCCTCGGAACTTAACCATCAGAAGACAGCGAGGAGAAGTAATGAAAAATTAGGCGAATACTGTGTATGCCGCTTATTTCATAGTTGTCACTTATTAATCATGAGCCATTTTTTTTCCAGTTGTATATTCCATATTGCGTCTAGTTATAGAGTCACACGGATATAATTGTCTTCCAGTTAATTGGGAGCAACTGATGAATTAAAACAGCTTGGTGTTCTAGTGAGAGAATATTCGGTCCGGGATGATCATGTCTTGGGTGCAGTGCTTCAGATCCAAGAGGTGACTGGGATTTTAGTTAGTCTTCTGTACAACATGTATCATCAAGACAGTGATGGCCAAGTTTCAAGGAACCGAAGGAGACCCTATGGGATTAGTTATGCCATTATTAATCAAACTTGGCCCTTTTTTTTAATTACTGAGTTGTTGAGGCATTCTGGGATTCGGTATAGCCTATCCTTTTTAACGACCTAAAAGTGCCATATCATCATCATAAATATTGAGTTGTTGCAATGTAATAATACTTAAATATGATTGCAATAATGTTGAACCCTAGCATTTACCTTTTCTGCCTGAGACCAACATGAATCAGGATACAAAAGAATATAAATCTTGGTCGGTCAAGTTAAGGTGAAAGAACTACGTCAGCGTTAACCGTTACCCAATCCGTCAGTCACAGTTGAACCACAATATAGGCCACGTTAGTTATCTTTGCTATTAATTTCTGATAACGCGATTCTAAATTCAACTTTTCTTTATTAATGATTAGCACTTTAATTTTTCCCCATTAATTTAATCTGCTACGTTTATTACTGAAATACTTATAGCAATAAAACTCTCACGACCTGAGTTATGGCTGTGACTTGCGGCTATATTGTATGGTGGTGATTGTGATGGTAATGGTGGTGGTGGTGGTGGTAATGTGTAATTGTGTTGGTGGTGGTGGTAGTGGTGATATGATTGTTGCGATGATTGTGTTGATAGTGTCTGATGCGAACTGCTTTTTGATGATGTATTGTGTAATGATGATGGGATTGTGATGATGGTGATTGTGTGATTGTGATGTGTGATATCTGCTGATGGTGTGATTCTGATGATAGTGATGGTGATGGGAAGTCATGATGGTGATGGTGTGATTGTGATGTTTGTGATGGTGATGATAAATATGGTGATGGTGATGATGTTATTGTGACTGTGATGATGGTGATAATGGGATGTGGTGATGGGAATGATTTAATTGCGGTGATAGTGATAAATGTGATGTGGTGATGGCATGTGATGGTGTTGATGGTATGAGAGTGATGGCAGTGATGGTGATGATGTGTAATGATGGGGTGTGAGGTAATATGGTGTAGATGGTGAGACTGTGATGGTAGTGATGGTCATAGTGGGATGTGTTGATGGTGTAATTGCATAGATAATGATGATGAAAAGGTGAGATTGTCTGCTGAATATGGGTAATGGGTTGTTTGGTGTGCTAAAGATGACTTCGATGGTTACAGTGAAGCCAGCGTTATACTGCACCTGAGGAAAATCGTTCGGCGTGGATTGTTTTTGATCTTGACCCAGATTTTCGTTCTTTAACAGCTTATTTCACCTAGCTCTGTGGTAGAAAGACGAGATGATACAGCTCTACATACTGTACATTCCATAGCACTTCATTGTGACTAGCATCATAATCTACTGTCAGTCTGTTCTTGCAGCTCGGCATTCAAGAAGGAGAAATTGTAATTTTAGACCAAGTTAAAGTAAAAAAGAGTATGGTAAAAATAACTTACTCTAATAATATACAGTGGGTCGCACCGGGATATATTGAAAATATCCTATGACACTTTTATATCTGAGTATCCTTTTTTTTTCTTTCTTTCTTTAATACAATCGTCCGGCGGTAATATTCGTAGGAAAAAAAAAAATTTCAATAGGTCTGAAGATGATGATGATGATGATGGTATAGGTTGCAGAAAATATGTCTTATTAGACTATATTCTAATTGGCCTTGGAGATTTTGTTACACCTTTTCATTAGTGATTTATCTTGCATATAACACCTCAGTATCCTCCTGCATGTTATTTGTTCAAACTGTGTCCAGGTTAAAGCGATACGAAGAGCGTAAAGGAAAATGTTAAGGTGTCACAATGCTAAATAAATCGCTGAGGAAGTGGTGCAGCAAAAACTCCTATGCCACAGCATAATTAAACTTCAAGAACCACTTTATTGTGATAAAAAATGTCAACGCATCCAGGCTCATGGCAAGCAGCTATTTCACTTTATTTCGATCAGGCTGCCCTAAAGTAAATAACATCGCGTGGAGAAAGCAAGAATAAAGTAAAAATTGTACCATAATACGAATAATAACTACACCTTTCCCCGCACACCACACACACACACACACACACACACACACACACACACACACACACACACACACACACACACACACACACACACACACACACACACACACACACACACACACACAAAACCTCCATGCATATCGTGTAGCTAAAACAACGTCCATGTTTTATTACTGCAGCGATTACACTTTCATACACCGTAATGCGACACTGACTACACAATATTCCACCCAGCTGTCCAGTTAACCGCACACCTATACTCATAATGGAAATAGTGTTTTGCTTTATTTAGGCATAACAGGTGTTTGGATTCTTTTGCTCATGCTTTGTTTTGATTTTTGCTTCTCATAGGTTTTTCACCAGTCAGTTGCTTTTCTCATCTGAATATATAATGTAATTTGTTTTTAATTCTGTTTAGCCATTACATAATGATTATGTTTTCATACCTTGCTTTTGTTTTTTAAATTAATTTTTACTTCTTATAATTTCTTCATCAGTCTGCGATTGTAATTGTCTGAATGACTTTATTCGTTGTTGCACTCCCATCGCAACCTCTTGATCTTTGCACCCATCTTAACTAGGCCCAAAGGCAAGTTGAAATTTTCCTAAGTTCCTTCTGACTAACCCATTTGCCCGAGTGTCATCTTTGTTTTATTCTTGCTAGTAACAAACTACAGTATTATATTCTTCTCTGGTGAGGTTAATCGATCGAAATGGAGAGGCTGATATATCTTTCATCAATCCCGTTAGTTTTAGATGCTCCTTCCTGCATCGAATAAACAAATTCGACTGATAGAAGCAGGAATAAGATAAAACATCATCGTATCGAAGGTGTTAGCCATATCAAATGGTATTTAATCTGACTGTAGTCAATCGGGGTAAGAAAAATCCTAGGGCAAGTTGGGGTAAAAAGTAACACAGCCCTGCCAACCATTATCTATTGCCTAATTTTTCAGCTTTTGATGTGGTGATCGGCCTACCTATACCCCATACTATTTGTCTGCAGATTTGCCCAACAGTGATTTGGTGCCAGGTTTGGATCAAACGAAGATTTTTTTTTCCTCAATTAACTTTTTTGGCGTTTTTTGTTTAAGTAATGCCATTTCCGGTGCTTTGAATGCATTGCGTTCATTCTGCTTTCAGGTGATCAGTGACAGTTGCCCTTAAGAACCAAACCAAGAGACAGGACCTGCCTGCTTTGGTAACTCCAGTATAGATATGTGATTTTTTACCTCGGGTACAGACACCCCAAAGCGGTAATTAAAAAAAAAAACTTTATTATTACAGCCAAAAAACAACAAAATAAAAAACGATAAAACAACAATGTGAGGTCCAACAAAACCTCACATTGAAGATAAACTTCGTGGAAGGCAATACTAATCTTTTTTGGAAGAAGCAGAAGTTCATGAATGCTTCAAAAATGTACTTAGATTTGGATTTCCTTCTCCTAAAGAGACAAAACACTAGAAAAGTGTGAGGCTTGCTTGGATCAGTCCAAACAAGTAAGATGCCGGTATATATATATATATATATATATATATATATATATATATATATATATATATATATATATATATATATATATATATATATATATATATAAAACTAGAAAGCTCTGTGAGCGCATACCTCCGCCAATGCCATTGCAGGATTCGGATCCGGATCCGAATCCGCCCCCAAATTTAATCAGTTTTTTTTCTTGGCGCATGGCCCATCGTTCCACAAAATTTTACTGAAATTCATTGAGAACTTCTGGAAATATCGTGTGGACCAACAGACAACCATAGGTGAATACATAACCTTCTCCAACTTCGCTGCGGAGGTAAAAAGCTTTGGTTCATTAGTGAAGTCATGTATCTATATACTGGTAATATAATTTGAAGACGGTAACAAAATGTTGCATTAGTTTTTGGATAGCTTAATGTCACTTTAATTCAAATTTTTTATTCCTATAAATATATATAATGTGATATAAACACCAAAATGGTTCATTATTGGAGAAGTATAATTTCAATTCTTGAATCAAATTTTTATTTTCTGTTTAATTATATTTAATATCTATACCGTATGTGTTCTACACGTGGAACATTTATGAGTATTAGAAAGCATTACTTTCATTATTTTTAGAGAGTATGCTATAATATTTTATCTAATTATAGGTTATGTCTAAATACGTTCTACGAATAAATAAGGAAAAATTCATGAGTTTTTGGAAGCTTTATTTCCATTAGCTTCAGCTTTGTTGCTTTTTTCCCCCCCGAAAGCTGGTATCATTTGCCCCATTCACCTGGGTAAAAAAAAAAAAAAATCCACATTTTCTAAATCTCATTAATGGCTGGTTGTAGTTTTTTCATTCATTTGTCGTGTTTTAGGTTGTTACGTACGTATTGCCATGTGATATCTTTCTACTCATTTGCCTTGAACTCAGTGGAGCAAAGGCAGATTGTTTTTATTTACCCTGATTGACTATACGTGGCAGGTGTACGTCATCATCATCATCATCGTCATCATCATCATCATCGTCATCATCATCTTCATTATCATCATCATCATCATCATCCCATTATTATAGAAGTGCTGTGTAGGAATCCCATGAAAGTAGAAGAGTCTGCAAATAAGGCAGTCACCACAACCATCACCATCACCATCGTCACTACCACCATCACCACAACGTCCACCATATCCATCCTTTTCTCTGGGTTGTAAATGGAGTGGGCAGGATTCAGCAAAGGGGAAACACAGTAGTAGTAGAATTTAGCCCAACAGTAACAGTCCAGGCGTCCATTCTCTCGTCATTCAAGCCCCCGATATTCTCCCTAATACCATACCAGTGCTCTCTCCCACATTCAGTTTGAGCCGATTACCTGCAACACTAAGTTCATTCACCAGCCCCGTGCCATTTTTCTTCCTCATCTCACAGCTGCAGTGTAGCATCATCGTCGCTAAATAGAAATGGTAGTAGTAAGTGTTTTTCCTCCTGTTTGTTCCTGTTGCTCTCTCTCTCTCTCTCTCTCTCTCTCTCTCTCTCTCTCTCTCTCTCTCTCTCTCTCTCTCTCTCTCTCCAACAGCTTTCCATTTTATTTTAACTCTTGTAGGCAGTGAAGTCTTATAGTTAGGGGACCTAATTTATATTTATTTTTGATACCTCTAGACGATTTTTTAAAAATCCCAAGATAGACTTTGTGGACTGGAGTGGTTAGATAGAGCCTTCATTAAATTCTCAACGAGGGGCTGTGGTGACCTGGACAAAATCATCTGGTAGCAGGAAAAATAAGCGGACATCATCCGAGAGACAGAGGTGATTACTCTTTAGGGTAGTTAAACTCTGATTGAAGGAGGTGGAAGAGGGGGCAGAGGGACATTGGAAAGGACGAGGAGGGAAGAGGAGAAACAGGGAAGAGGAGGTGGGAGGGGGAAGAGGAAGGAAAGAGGGGGAAGGGAGATGCTGATTTCAGTAATTTGTGGCCTGATGATTGTAATTCATTGCGAGAGATCTCCCTTAAGTAAATTGACTGGCAGTAACAAGATTAAAATAGAAAAAAAAAGCCCTTTCGAGAGGTATCCCTTAAACATATCATTATGACGTCTCTTTTACTTTATTCCTGCGATCCCCAGGCGAATTTACTTAGCTAATAGAGAATTTCTGAACGTTTGAACTAAGGTTGTCTTATCTTAACCCCTAACGGCTGTGTAGTTATACCGGAGTGTGGATTTGACTAGTAACCAAGATTACTCCTTGCTACCTCATAACTAAGGCATATCAAAATTCATGTATGCACGAGTTAGTATAAGAGCATAGTGGAAGAAAGATTGGGAAGGTATGAGCTAGAGCAGATGGAAGGGGTGGAAGACGTATGTAAGATATTCACGGAAGAGAGAAGCGCAGCGTGTGAGGCGGTTTGTGGAGTGAGGAGGAGATGCAAGGGTGTGCAAGGGACAGCATGGTGGAATGATGAGGTGAAACGAGCTGTGGAACAAAAGAAGAAGGCATATGGTGAATGGTTGGCAAGTAGAGGTAGGGGAGAAGATGAGAGAGAGAAGAGAGAGGTATATGTGAGCTGGAGAAGGGAGGTTAAGAGACTGGTGAAGGAGAGTAAGAAGAAAGTGGATGAAGAGTTTGGGAGGAATCTGAGTGTGAAATGGAGGGAGAGTAAGAAATTGTTTTGGAAGGAGGTAAAGAAAGTAAGGCAGTGTGAAAGGGAAAATAGTAGGTTAGTGAAAGATAGGAATAATAGATTGTTGGTGGAGAAGAGTGAGAAATTGAGGAGATGGAAGGAGCACTTTGAGGATTTGTTGAATGTAGAGAGTGAGAGCAGTGTGAGTATAAGTGGTTGGGGAATGGCTGGGAGAAGGAGAGATGAGAGGAGGGAGGAAGAGATCAGTAGGTCGGAAGTAGTGGAAGCGATGAAGAAGATTAAGCTGGGAAAGGCCCCAGGAATTGATGGAGTGTGTGGTGAAATGCTTAGGTATGGGGGTGAGATTGTTGTGGAGTGGATATGGAAGTTGTGTAGATTGGCTTGGGAAGAGGGAAGGGTTCCAGAGGACTGGAAATCAGGTATAATTGTTCCTCTGTACAAAGGAAAAGGGGAGAGAGAAGTATGTGGTAACCATAGGGGTATTTGCCTTCTTAGTGTGACTGGTAAAATATATGGTAGAATACTCATTGATAGGGTTAGGCATATGACAGAGGAGCTAGTTGGAGAAGAACAAGGGGGCTTTAGGAAGGGAAAAGGGTGTGTAGATCAGATATTTGTTCTAAGATGTTTAGTGGAGAAGTACTCGTATCTAGAGAAGGGAAGTAAAGTGTATGCTGCCTTCATGGACTTGGAGAAAGCTTATGACAGAATAGATAGGCAAGGTATGTGGAAGGTATTAAGAATATATGGAGTGGAGGGGAAATTGTTGAGTGCTGTGAAGAGTATGTACGAGGGAGCTAGGGCTACGGTGCGAGTGGATGGTGAGCTGAGTGAGTTCTTTGATCTCAATGTGGGACTGAAACAGGGGTGTGTAATGTCTCCATGGCTGTTTAATATATATATGGATGGGGTTGTAAAGGAAGTACAAGGTAGGGCAGTGGATGTGGGGGTGGCCCTAATGAATGAGGGTGAGATTTGGAAGCTTCCGGTGTTGCTGTTTGCTGATGATACAGTATTGTTGAGTGAAGATGAATGGGAGTTGCAAGGTTTGGTGAATGAATTTGGGACAGTGTGTAGGAGGAGGAAGCTGAAAGTTAATGTAAACAAAAGTAAAGTTATGGTGTTTGAGAGGAATGAAGTCACAGAGTGTGCAGTGAGGTTGGATGGTGAGGATATGGAGAATGTGAGTGCATTCAAGTACTTGGGTAGTGTGATGAGTAAGGATGGAACTTTGGGGGATGAAGTACGTGAAAGGGTACAGCAGGGAAGAAAGGTTGTCGGTACACTGAAAGCAGTGATGAGAAATAGGGAGGTGAGTATGGAAGTTAAGAAGTCACTGCATGATGGTATTGTGATCCCTACCCTGACGTATGGAAGCGAGGCGTGGACCTTGCAAGAGGGGAACAAGTCAAGAGTGAGAGCAGTGGAAATGAGTTACTTGAGAGGAGCATGTGGAGTGACATGGAGGGACAGGTTGACGAATGAAGAAGTGAAGGAACGTTGTGGGGTAGATGTGGATGTGGTTGAAAAGATTAGGAGAAATACACTGAGGTGGTTTGGACATGTGGAGAGAATGGAGAATGAAAGACTGACTAAGAGGGTGTATGTAGGTGAGGTGGAGGGAGGGAGAGGGAGGGGTAGACCGAGGATGAGGTGGAGGGATGGAGTTGAGAGGTATATGAGGGAGGGGGGGGTGAGTTGGGGGGAGGGTAGTCGAATGGTGGGTGACAGAGTGACTTGGAGGCGTTTTGTCTGCGGCCACCCTTTGCGGGATTAGGGCGTCGGGCTATAGATAGACAGATAGATAGACGAGTTAGTATGGTTGTAAGAGGCAACCAGTTCTATCAGATGATAATGAATCGAGTATAGAGGAGTTTGACAGCCATTAATAGCTCTCCCTTTATATGACATCTCCTAGGAGCGGGACAGTCGTCTGAAGTTGACATGGATCCCCCTCTCCCCATCCACAAAAAATGACAGCTATGCCAAAAAAAAAAAAAACGTAGTGATGAAATTAATAGTAGTTATATCGTTTGGTGATAGGTTAGTAAGAATAACTAAAAAAAAAAAAAAATCGTACAGAAGGGGTCAACGCTTGTCTCACACAGCTGCAGTTCTTTCACCTTAGCTTGACCTACATTTTCATCCTTTTCCAGTTTCTTTCACGCCCCGCAGAAAAAGGTAGTAATACGGCTCTACATCCTTTTCACAGCACTTCTTCATGACGAACATTATATCCTTATGTTAATGTACTGTTATAGAGCAACTCAAGATTAGATTGCAATTTTATGTTAAAGTAAATTAATATAGTTGGCCATTATGTCACCGGTTTTAAGTATGCCCAAAACTTTGTCTCTGTTGACTGTAATAGAACGCCATTTGTTGTTCAGCCTGGTCGTCCATATACATTTTTTCACCGGTACAGTATATTTTCCCGGCCGGTGTGTTATCTCGCGTTAGTAATTCACAGCTCAGTTGTCACTGTTTGACCCAGTTTAAAAGCTTTTCTTAATCCTTTTCAAATAGTTGGGATGGTGCCACCCCCTCCTCTTTCCCCTTTTGTTGGCGATTTTTATGTCATTCCCGGCCATTGTGTTGTGTCAGGGGCAGGCTTTTAGTGGTGATGATGGGATGTGAGGGATAATGGTGCTGGGGTGAATGGTCGTGGGTTATGGTGATGGATGGCAGAGAGGATAGGGAAGGGGAGGGTTGGAGAGAATCAAGGTTAGTGGAGAGAATATGGCTGGAGGAGGCAGGTTGGGCTGGAGGGGGTCTAAAGGGACTGGGTGGGGAGATGGGGGTTCGATACATGAAGTGATATAGTTAATACTGAGAAGGATGTGTGGTGAAGGGATGGAAGAGGTAATAATAATGGAGTGATTGGCAGTAGGATATGATGATGGATGGTGATGGATGGAGAGGACAGGGAAAGGGTGTGGAAGTGGTGCCGTGAAGTAATGTTAGTGATATACGGTAAAGATGGCTTGTGAGGGATGCTTGTGATAGGGGAGATGCAACGACCTCGATACTTTTTTGCATGATCTCTCCACCAGTTTTATGCAACTGAAACTGAAATAGGGACCTGTATATGTAAAGCGAGGGTCGGATGGTTGCAAGGAATGTTTTGTATGCCTTCCCTGTCACACCTGATGAATATGAGCGATCATGGTTGTCTGGGGGGGGGGGACGGAATGGCACTGCGTTATTACTGGTGGATGGCAAGGGTTGGGGAAAGGGACGGGGGGGGGGGAGTTGTGATGTGAGTGATGCGCCAATTATGTAAATGGTGTGTGATTACAAAGGATGGATGCGATCACTGTAATTGCAGTACAGTATCGTGCGTTATATCCGGTTATTTTGTGTATACGGTAGGTATATATACTAGCAGGGGTACCCGACGTTGCCAGGCCAAAAAGGCGAACACTGTAATCCTGTTTGTTCTAGTTCAGTCTTTGTAATCCAGACAAACTATGTACCTCTTATGGTTTTGAAGAATTAAAAGAGGTCCAGGAACTTTCAGCTTTCGTGGACTAACGTACAGTATTTGTGCGCACTTCTAATATACTGTAGCACTAGCCGTGTGTGTGTGTGTGTGTGTGTGTGTGTGTGTGTGTGTGTGTATTTTGGGCAGCCGAAACTACAATTGAAATTGCACCAAAATTGGCACAAAAATCGCAAAAAATTCGCTGATGTGAAAAAACTTGATCCCATCACGATTGAAAAACTTTTACTATATTTAATGAACGATCACATTTTGACCAAAAAACGCCGCTTCCGCAGCCAGGCACAGGATCTCCATAGAATTTTTTGCCCACAGCTACAACTAAAATATACTATAGCAGTAGCCGTTTGTCTGTGTGTGTATTTTGGACTGTGCGTTCGGACAACTTGGGCTCCATTCCTGAAGCTGCAAATAATACGATCAATTGGTTAGCTGCAAAAAATCCAAGGGACAACGTTAGACTAGAACAGCACAATAATGTGACTCGGATTACCTGAAATGATCGCAGCACGCGCGCGAAGCGCGAGGAAACGAGTGCGAAGCACGAGAAAGGGAGCGCGCAGCGCGAGAGCACTCAGCAGGAGCAAGTGCGAGAGGCCCGAAGGGCCCACGAGCACTTGTGTTTACTATTACTTGTGACCTCAAATGACCTCGAAGGTTAACCTCACATAGCCTGTGTCCGAACTGGAGGTCATGTGAGTCTCTATGCCAAAAATCGGGCTGCTGACTCCAGTTGTTCAAGCGTGTATAACCGGTGACTTCAAATAACCTCAGACCAGTGACCTCAAATGACCCCGGAGGTCAACCTCACATAGCTGTGTCCGAACTGGAAGTCATGTGAGTCTCCATGCTAAAAATTGGACTGCAAGGGTACTCGGCGTTCCCCGGGCCAAAAAGGCGAACACTTTACCGGTGACCTCAAATGACTCAGATCTGAATTTTAACCCCACTAAAACCATCCTTGGGTCACCCTGATTCAAAATATATATGGATCTGGGAGTCTCTGGCCCTTGGTTTGGGCGTGATTGAAGGACAAACAAACAACGCGGCTCATTTTATATATATATATATATATATATATATATATATATATATATATATATATATATATATACACAGTATACACACTATCATCATCATCAGCCGTTTGAGTGTCCACTGCAGGACCAGCCTGTTCCGACTGAAGTGGAGACGATACAGCCAATGTATCTTTACCAAGTGGCTTAGGCAGTCTAGTAGAGATTGTATGTAGGGTGAGAAGTGTTTGTAAATGTAATTGTAGTGTTGGAGTGGCAATGGATGTGTGTGTAGTCTGTGAACCGAATGTAATCGGCCTGCGCAAGCCGACTGGGTGCGAGCATACTTTGTAGTGTGCGACACTGGTTCAACCACAGCACGCCTTATGTGTGCTAAAGCGGTACGTGGCCCCAAGAACGCTCAGGAAGTTTATTACCCTGTCGGGGCGCGAACCCTATTTCTTAAGTGCACGAAAACGCACACATAGCACTGTATCACAGAGGCTCCATATCATCCTCATCATCATTATCATCATCATCCGATCCTACGTTGCCCCATGAGGAGCGTAGGAGCCCTGGGCTAGGCAAGTTGGTCCTGACATTTAAGATGAGAGCAGCTTCACTCATCCCTGAGTGGCATTACGTAAGCAATAAACCCCAACCACCCCTTGGATATAAACCTGAACAGGCTCAGTCCTATTGGAGCGCCTTAATTACCCACCAAACCACCAGGCGCCAAAATTTGGTTATATGGTTACCACCCAACGTAGTAAATGGTTTCCTGGTGTACAGGAAACCATTTGGCGTGTCACTCAGTGTAGAGTCACCCATAGGCAGAAGAAAGGAAAGAATGAAGGAAAAAAGACGAGAGAAAGTGTAACGTCACCCGTAGGCAGAAGAACGAGTAAAGAATGAGGTAAAGAAAGACAGAAGACGAAGGAAGGAATGGAGGGAGGAGAGGAAAGGACAGACACCCGAGAGCAGCACTACATCAAGTGAATGGATGGTGAACGCCTCCACCTACCAAAAGGCTCCACACACACACACACACACACACACACACACACACACACACACACACACACGCACACACATATATATATATATATATATATATATATATATATATATATATATATATATATATATATATATATATATAGCTATGATATAAATAAATAAAAACTTCAGCTTGAAAATTTGGAGTTGTCAAGAATGAAATGAAAAATTGTATGTGCCTCAAAGAGCACAAGAGCAGGCGAAGGCTGTGGTGATGACGAAGGCAACACAGCATTTTCTTTGGTAAGTGGGGGTAGGAGATGGTAAATGAGTCTCTGAGGGTTAAGGGTCGAGTGATGAATGACGTACGGCGTGCGATGATGATGTGGTATGGTGATGTATGATGAGATTATAGCGGAGGTGTGTCGTGCTAGAGGGTGGCGAATGTTGTGTGGTTGGGGTTAGTGTGTGGCGTAGTATTATGTGGTGTATGACTATGTACTGTACAGTGATGAGTGTTTCGGTTTATTGTGTTGTGGTTGTGGGTGATGTTACGTTGTGATTGTTAAAGTGTTGCTTGGCTTGGCATGGTTTAATGTGATTATGTTTGGTGATAAGTGCAGTTTATTTTGCGTTGTGGTGGTGGGTAGTGTTTATTTTATAGTATGTGGATATAGAGCGATATGGTATTTTTTTTTGATGTAGTGATGAGCTTGCTGATTTGTAGTGTTATGGTTGTAAGTACTGTAGATAAGGACGATTAGTTGGGGGTACACTACGGTGATGATTTATGACATTAATGGAACCGATACGTGACTTAATGGATTGGTGTAGTGTCTTGATGGTGTTTAATGGTGGGTTGGTGAGGTAGTATGGTGTGATGTGTTATGGTGGTGGCTGGTAAACACCCTATTGTGTTTATTGTGTTATGGTGATGTGATGATGTGGTGATGGTGTAATGGTTGCTTAGTGTAGTAATGTGGTGATAATGTGACACTAGTACGGCACGATGATGGCTTTGTGATGGTGTTGGTGATGGGTTGATGATTTAATGTTGTGATGATGATTATGATGGTGTAGAGTCATGTGGTGATGGTGTTGCTAGTGGTCATGGCTCGAGTGTAGCTTGGTATGGTATGGAGAGGTTCGGTGAGTGGGCTAGTGGATGGTGTGTGGGTGTGTGGTTGTGGGTAATTAAAAGGTTGGTGGTCTAGGGTGGTAGTAGGTGGGTAGTGATTAATGAGTGGTGTGTGATTAGACTGGGGCGTGCTGTGTCATAATGAGCTGTGGTTTGATGTGGTAATGTATTATATTGCGTTGGCGTTTGCGAATTGGACAGTGTGTTGTGGTGGTCGTTACTGATCGCTGAGTGGTTTATGGAGATAAGTAATAATGACTTTGTACTGAATGAATGCAGTGAGGGAGTTGGGTAATTATTCTATCATGTTGGGTATGATTGTTGTGTGACAGTTGTTGGTTAGTACTGTTTAATTATTATTTTTTTTTTTTTGAGAGTGTGTTGATATAGTGTGGTGGTGGATAATATCTTTGTGCGATGTCTGGGTGTGGGTGCTCTGTGTAGATGGTGTGTTAAGGCGGTGGTGTAATGTGATGTGTTGGGGAGAATGAGGATTATTATGATACCTTGATTGTGGGCATTGTGTGTTGATGGTGTGGTGTGTTGTGGGAGTGGAAAGTAATCATTGTGTTGTGTCTGGTTGTGGGTAGGATGAGTTTATCGTAAAGTGAACTTATGTTGTAGTATGGTGGTGCATGTTGTGTTTGCTTGTAAGTAGAGTTTGTGGATGATGATGTAGTGTGATGTGGAGTAGTGTGGTGTGCAGTGTTGTATTGTGGTGTAGTGTGGAGTGGTGTAGTTTGGTGAGGTGTGCAGTGGTGTAGTGTGGTGTGGAGTGATGTAGAGTTGTGTAGTGTTGTGTTGTAAGGTATGGAGTGGTGTAGTGTGGTGTGTAGAGTGGTGTGGAGAAGTGTAGTGCGGTGTGGTGTGGAACAGTGTAGTGTGGCGTGGTATAATGTGGTATGGTATGGTATGACGTGGTGTGGTTGTACAGTCACGAGCGATAATTCCATCATTTGTTTGGGGCTTTGAATTAATGTGGCGAGATTTACTGCATGGTAATAGTGTGCTGATATGGTGATTATGGTCATGATGTGGGGTTGATAAGATTATGTTAGTGACAGTGTGTTTATTGTATTATGGTGATGGGAAATGTGGTGATGGTGTAGTAATGGTTTAGTGTAGTGATGTAGTGATAATGTGATATGATGATGGCTTTGTGATGGTGATGTTGATGGGTTGATGATTTAATGTTGTGATGATGATGATGATGGTGGTGGTGGTGGTGCAGAGTCATGTGGTGATGGTGTTGATAGTGGTGGTGTGCTGTAGCGATGTTCTGGTGATAATGTAGTGCTGGTGTTTATGGTGTTGATGGTGTATTGATGGGTTTATTTATTTGTTTATTTTTTTTTATGCCAGGTGTAGTGCAGTGATGATGATGTACAGTAGAGTGATGTGATGACAGTGTAGTGTTATGACGATGTGTTGGTAATGTAGTGATGTGCGTGGAATGATGAAGGTGTGTAGGTAATGGTGTGGTGATGACGTGGTGATGTGTCATAATGATGGGGTATGGTGATAGTGTAGTGATGGCTAGTGTAATAAGGACTGCAGCCAGCACTACCTACCCTTCTTATCCTTCTCAATTTTAGCTGTGGTGTACTGTAGTGTGACAAGGCTGATGGTGTAATGATGGTGTGATGTTGTAGTGATTATGCAGTGATATTGTGATGGTGTGATGATACTGCGGTGATAATGTGGTGATGGTGTGATGATGTAGTGATTGTGTAGTGATGGTGTGGTGATAGTGTAGTGATGGTGTGGTGATAATGTAGTGATGGTAACGTAGTGATGGTGTGATGATTATGTGATGAATTTGTGGTGATGATGTAGTGATGATATGATACAGTATAGTAATGGTATAATGATCATGTGATGTAGTTATGGTGTGGTGATGGCGTGATGTATGATGATGATTTAGTGATGGTATAGTGAGGATGTACAACTGGCTAGCTTAGGCAGAATAACAACATCCACCACCATCTCACATGCTACCCAATCCTTGACGTGGTGTGTTGAGGTATGCTGCATCACTGAATTTTTCACCACATGCACTGTTGGTCGTGGCTGTCGTCTCTTATTCCTTACCACACCTCCACGACACCACCGCGAGACTGCATGGATAGATGGAGGTGGTCTTGTCAACAAAACGAATCACAAAAAGAACTGCATTGTTTTCTGGTTGTAGTTAGGGTGTGGAAACTTGCCCGGGATGTAATCCTTTATCCTTTACCTGTCCCAGAGTTCTGCCCCTTTTTGGCTTATTTTACGTAGCTCAGTGACAGAATTAGACAGTACTATGACTCTACATATTTTCCATGGCAGCTCTTCGTGACAAATATTCTGTTATTAATCTCTTGTTTTAAGTCAGTATTCTGGATGTAGAGCTGGCAATTTGAGGCCAAGTTCGAGTAAAATGGGTATAGCAGGAATTTCAAGAGGGCAATGGGTGTATGAGGGCCCAAGCATAGGCTACCGTAGTCCAGACTATTTAACACGTAGGAGACCACAGTACATGTCTCGTAGCATTTCCTGGACATAAAGACCTTCGGCCACCACTCCTTGCTTTTGTAACGTGCATTATCTTGTATTTCTGCACACACACACACACACACACACACACACATATATATATATATATATATATATATATATATATATATATATATATATATATATATATATATATATATATATATATATATATATATATATATATATATATATATATTTGGTTAGTTAAATGAAGGCAGCATACACTTTCTTTCCCGTCTCCAGATACTTCACTAAACATCTTAGAACAAATATCTGATCTACACACCCTTTTCCCTTCCTAAATCCTCCTTGTTCTTCTCCAACTAGCTCCTCTGTCATATGCCTAACCCTATCAATGAGTATTCTACCATATATTTTACCAGTCACACTAAGAAGGCAAATACCCCTATGGTTACCACATACTTCTCTCTCCCCTTTTCCTTTGTACAGAGGAACAATTATACCTGATTTCCAGTCCTCTGGAACCCTTCCCTCTTCCCAAGCCAATCTACACAACTTCCATATCCACTCCACAACAATCTCACCCCCATACCTAAGCATTTCACCACACACTCCATCAATTCCTGGGGCCTTTCCCAGCTTAATCTTCTTCATCGCTTCCACTACTTCCGCCCTACTGGTCTCTTCCTCCCTCCTCTCATCTCTTCTTCTCCCAGCCATTCCCCAACCACTTATACTCACACTGCTGTCACTCTCTACATTCAGCAAATCCTCAAAGTGCTCCTTCCATCTCCTCAATTTCTCTCTCTTCTCCACCAACAATCTGTTATTCCTATCATTCACTCCCCTATTATTTCCCCTTTCACACTGCCTTACTTTCTTTACCTCCTTCCAAAACAATTTCTTACTCTCCCTCCATTTCACACTCAGATTCCTCCCAAACTCTTCATCCACTTTCTTCTTACTCTCCTTCACCAGTCTCTTAACCTCCCTTCTCCTGCTCACATATACCTCTCTCTTCTCTCTCTCTCATCTTCTCCCCTACCTCTACTCGCCAACCATTCACCATATGCCTTCTTCTTTTGTTCCACAGCTCGTTTCACCTCATCATTCCACCATGCTGTCCCTTGCACACCCTTGCATCTCCTCCTCACTCCACAAACCGCCTCACACTCTGCGCCTATCTCTTCCGTGAATATCTTACATACGTCTTCCACCCCTTCCAACTGCTCTAGCTCATACCTTCCCAATCTTTCTTCCACTATGCTCTTATACTCTGTCATTTTCTCACTATCTTGCAATTTCTCCACTCTTCTCACAGGAGCTGCTTCCTCCTGTCTTCCCCTTCGCCTCCTCAACCACTTTCTTTGCATCTTTACCTTGGCTATCACTAAGTGATGGTCCGAGACTCCATTTCCCCACCCTCTCCACACTCTTGCATCCAACACTTGTCTTCTCATTCGCTCATCCACACACATGTAGTCTATCATTGCCTTTCGTTCAACAAGTTCACCATCCATCCTCCTCATTACTCTCCTTGTATATCGGTGGATCATCTTATGACGAAAGTAGGTGTTGGCTATTGCCAACCCCTTACCAGCACAGATGTCCACCAAAGCACTACCATTCCCATCTACTTCAGCTGACACGCCCCACTGACCAACCACTCCATCCACTCGTACATTCCCAACTTTGCCATTCATGTCTCCAATCAACAGCACTCTCTCGCTCCTCTCAAATTTGACCATACATGCTTCTACTCTTGCCCAAAACTCATCTTTCACTCTTGCCACTCGATCCTCTGTTGGAGCATACACACATACAATCGCCCATGCTTGTATACCTACTTTCATCCTCACCCATACAATCCTTGCACCCACTGTTCCATACTCTCTTATATTCTCCTTCCACTTCTTGCTTATCATCAGACATACTCCCTCTCTTGCCCTCTCATTTTCATTGACTCCCGCACATATACCTAAACCATATTCCCATTCTCTCACCCTTTCATCTTCCCATTTAGTTTCAGTCAGTCCACATATATCCACTTTTGCATCCTCAAGCACCTGAAAATCTCTCTCTCTTTCACTTCATCATTCACTCCTCTCACATTCCATGTTCCGACCCTCAGAATGTCCTTTGTCCGTTCCTTAGTCGTCAACGTATGGTCCGTCCGGGTCCGAGGCGCTTTATTCGCTTTTTTAGTTGGTTCTTTTTACGGGGTGGGGCACTAACCCACTACCAACCCTTTTAGTCGCCTCGTACGACAAGCAGGGATACTGGGGGAGTATTCTTGAAACAAGGTATTTGGAAGGTATTAAGAATATATGGAGTGGAGGGGAAATTGTTGAGTGCTGTGAAGAGTATGTACGAGGGAGCTAGGACAACGGTGCGAGTGGATGGTGAGCTGAGTGAGTTCATTGATCTCAATGTGGGACTGAAACAGGGGTGTGTGATGTCTCCATGGCTGTTTAATATATATATGGATGGGGTTGAAGGAATGAAAGACAGAAGAGGGAGTGTAAAGTCACCCGTAGGCAGGAGGAGGAAAGAATGAAGGAAATAAAGACAAGAGGAAGGAAGGAAGGAAGACAGGAAAGGGCAGTCACCCGAGAGCAGCACTACATCGAGTGAGTGGATGGTGTGCACCCCCACCTACTACTACTATAATTATTATTATTATTATTATTATTATTATTTAATAATAATAATAAAAATAATAATAATAATAATAATAATAATAATAATTACAGTAGTAGTAGGTGGGGGCGCACACCATCCACTCACTCGATGTAGTGCTGCTCTCGAGTGACTGCCCTTTCTTGTCTTTCTTCCTTCCTTCCTTCCTCTTGTCTTTATTTCCTTCATTCTTTCCTTCTCTTTCTGCCTGTGGGTGACTTTGTACTTCCTCTTCTGTCTTTCCTTCATTCTTTCCTGTTCCATCAGTGTACCAATGACTTTACACTGAGTGGGAAGCCAAATGGTTTCCTGTACATCGGGAAACGCTGGGTGGTAACTCAGTAACCATATGATGGCACCTGGTTGTTTAGTGGGCAGTTAAGGCGCTCCAGTCGGATTGAGCCTGTGTAGGTTTCTGTCCAAGGGATGGTTGAGGTTTGTTGCTCACGTAATGCCACTTAGGGATGAGTGAGACTGGGCACTTTCATCTTAATGTCAGGACTAACTTTCCTAGCTCCGGGCTCCAACGCTCTTCATGGGGCAACACAGGTTTAGATGATGAATGGAGGGATGATGATAATCTATTTCTATTGCCAGACACCTTAATCCCGTAAAGGGTGGCCACAAACAAATCGCCTCCATGTCGTCCTGTCCGCCGCCATTTCACTGCCCTGCCCCAAACTCACCCACCCTCTTTCATATACTTCTCTACTCCATCCCTCCATCTTATCCTTGTCCTCCCCCTCCCTCTCCCTCCCTCCGCCTCACTCATATACATTCTTCTCGTCGGTCTCTCACTCTCCATCCTCTCCACATGGCCAAACCACCTCAGTGTGTTTCGTCCTAACGCTTCCTATCACATCCACATCCACACCACAATGCTCCTTCTTTTCCTTATTTGTCAGTCCGTCTCTCCATGTGACTCCACATGCTCCTATCAAATAACTTATTTCCACTGCTCTCACTCTTGACTTCTGTCCCTCCAACAAGGTCCAAGGTTCACTTCCATACGGTAGAATTGGTATCACAATACTGTCATGTACTAATTTTTTCATTTCCTTGCTCACTTCCCTGTTTCTTATCAGTGCTTTCAAGGAACCAGCAATCATTCTTCCATGTTGTACCCTTTCAAGTACTTCACCCACTAAATTTCCATCCTTACTCATCACACTGCCCAAGTACTTAAACGCACCCACATTTTCCATTTCCTCCTCATCCAGCCTCACTGTACATTCACTAACTTCACTCATCTTGAAGACCATAACTTTACTCTTCTTTACATTCACCTTTAAGGTTCCGTTTTTACACACTTTCCCAAACTCATCCACCAAGCCTTGCAGCTCCCCTTCGTCTTCACTTAACAACACAGTATCATCTGCAAACAACAATACAGGGAGTTTCCATACACCGCCCTCTCTCACCAGGGCCGCTCCAACATACACTGCCCTACCATGTATCTCTTTTATAACCCCATCCATATACAGACTGAACAGCCATGGAGACATGACACATCCCTGTTTCAATCCAACCTTCAAACAGAAACATTCACTCAGTTCACTATCCACACGCACTGCAGCCATAGCACCATCATACATACTCTTCACGGCATTCAGCAACTTCCCATCTACTCCATATATTCTTAATACTCTCCACAGTCCTTGTCTGTCCACCCTGTCATATGCTTTCTCCAAATCCATGAAGGCCCCATACAACTTCTTTCCCTTCTCTAGAAACTTTTCCACTAAACATCTAAGTATGAATATCTGATCTGCACAACTTCTTCCCCTCCTAAAACCTCCCTGTTCTTCTCCAACCAACTCCTCTGTTATTTCCGTAACTCTGTCAATAAGTATCCTACCATATACTTTTCCTGTTAAACTAAGAAGACAGATGCCCCTATGATTACCACACACTTCTTTTTCCCCTTTTCCTTTGTACAGGGGAATAATTATACCTGACTTCCAATCATCCAGGACTCTACCTTCATCCCAGGCCAGTCTGCACTACTTCCACATCCATTCTACTACTATCTCTCCCCATGCTTTAGCATTTCACAACACACTCCATCAATTCGTGGGGCTTTCCCCATTTTGACTTTCTTCATTGCTTCCACAACTTCCATCCTACTGATTTCTTCCTCTCATCTCAAATCCCTCCGTCTCCCAGCCATTCCCCAGCCACTTATACTCGCATTACTTTCATTCTCTATGTTCAGCAATACCTTTAAGTGTTCTGTCCATCTGCTCATTTTTTTTCTCTTCTCCACAAGTAATCTACCATTTTTGTCTTTCACTTCCTAACTTCTTTGCCACCCTGTCTAACTGTCTTTACATCTTTCGAAAACATTTTCTTACATTCCCTCCACTTTGCACTCAAATTCCTTCCAAATTTCTCATCCACTCTATTCATACTCTCTCTTACTAATCTTATCACCTCTCTCATCCTTTCTACATATATCTCTCTCTCCGTCACTCAACTTCTTCCACGCCCCTGTTTCTCATCCACTAACTATATGCTTTTTCCTGTTGTGCCACAGCCTGTATCACCTCTTCATTCCACCATTCTGTTCCTTGCGCCCCTTTTCGTCTTCTCTTCACCCCACACACCACCTCACATGCTGCACATATTTCTTCTGTGAATATCTTGCACACAGTTTCCACATCCCTCATCTGTTCCAATCCATATTTACTTAATTGCTCCTCCACTTCTATCTATATTCTGCCTTTTTTTTTCATCCTCTTGTAACCTTTCCATCCTCCTTGCATATACTACTTCCTCCTGTCCTTTCCTTCTATTTTTCCATTTCACTTGGACCTTGACCCTCACCACCACCAAGTGGTGGTCAGAAAGTCCAGTTCCCCCAACCTCTGTACTCTTGCATCCATTACACACCTTCTCATCCTTTCATCCACACGCACATAATCAGTCATTTCCTTCCATTCATTCAGTTCACCACCCACCCTTCTCATCACTCGCCACGTATACCTATGGATCATTTTGTGCCTGAAGAGGGTACTGACGATCACCAATCCCCTCCCGACAGAAATGTCCATGAAAGCACTGGCATTCTCATCTGTCTCAGCAGGCACACTCCATTTACCAACTACTCCATCCATCTTCACATTCCCTACTTTACCAGTCATATCGCCAATCAAAAACACTCTCTCACTCCTTTCAAACTTTTCCATGCACGCGTCCACATTAGTCCAGAACTCTTCTCTCTGCTTGCACGATCTTGCGTTTGCGCATACACGCACACAATCGCCCACATTTGTAGTCCAACTTTCAATCTTACCCACACAATCCTCGAGGCAACAAATCCATACTCTCTTATATTCTCCTTCCATCTGTTACTCATAACAATACACTCCTTCTTTTGCCCTTTCATTCTCACCTACCCCCGCGCCTATACCCCATCCATACTACCATTCTCTCACTCTCACCTCCCCATATAGTTTCATTTAATCCACATACATCCACTTTCGCACACTCAAGCACCTGGACAATCCCTCTTTCTTTCACCTTATCGTTTGCACACCTTACATTCCATGTAGCCATCCATACCATATCCTTTGTTTGGTCCTTAGTCGTCACCTTTGGTCAGTCCTGGTCCTAGGCTTTTTGTTCGTATTTTTAATTAGTTGTTTTCCGGGGAGGGGCACTAACCCTCCGCCAACTCACTTGTTGCCACGTAGGTAACACGTGTTGGTTGGTTATAAGGTTACCACCCAGTGCTGTAAATACTTTCCTGGTTTGCAGGAAATCATTTGGCTTGCCACTCAGTGAAGAGCTACCCTGAAAAAACAAGTACCACTTCACTAAGTGGGCGGATGATAGGCACCCCCACCTACAAAATATATGCAAAAGGTCAAAGGTCAAGGTCACAGGGAAAGGTCAACATAAACACTTTTTATCTGATTTTGATTTGTGGATGGGTTGCACCAAGGCCAAGGGAATCTTTGGGCCATGGATTGCACATTAGGACACAATAGAAGAATTTGATTTTGAGAGTAATCGTTCACAGGTTAAGGATACAGGGAAAGTTCAAAGGCTAAAGTTACAGGACAAAGTCAACTCAAACAGCTTTGATCTGACTAGATCCAGGCTTGGTGGGAGGGATAAGGGTCAGGAAAGAACGAAGGAATTAAGTTTTGAGAAGAATCATTCAAAACTCACGATCACAGGGCAAGTTTAAAATTCGACCCATGTATCTGTGTGTGAACAGAATAACAGTTTTGATCTTATTTGGATTAATCTTGGCCGCTGGACTGAGGGCAGAGTTGTTAGAAGTACCCCACTTTGCTTCTTAAGGTTGTGTTATTTCATATACAATATTTTACAGAAGTTAAATTTGTACTATCATGAGGTGAATGCACCCGATTGAAACAAAAAGAATATCTTTTTTCAGAAGTACTCAGTAGCTGAAAGTAAAAACCACTAACTTCTAACTAACCACTAACTTCTCCGTCAACTCCAAGCTACTATATAAAAAGCTTCCAGTATACCCGCGCTCGTTTTGTGTGTGTGTGTGTGTGTGTGTGTGTGTGTGTGTGTGTGTGTGTGTGTGTGGTTGTGTGTGTGTGTGTGTGTGTGTGTGTGTGTGTGTGGTGTGTGTGTGTGTGTGTGTGTGTGTGTGTGTGTGTGTGTGTGTGTGTGTGTGTGTGTGTGTGTGTGTGTGTGTGTGTGTGTGTGTGTGTGTGTGTGTGTTTGAACAATGGAGCTCATTTTAAAAACTAAAATTGGTCCAAAAGTTGAGGGATAGTCAAGGCGTAGACCTATTGTTTAAAACAATAGGTCAGTAGCCATGGTCACAAGACTAGGTCAGAGATTGACGTAGCAGAGTTAACTTTAACAGTTTTTATCCGATTCAGTCCAACCTTGGAGGAATGTTTGATGGTAAGGCAAGAAAGAAGTGAGTCGCTTTTTAGAATAATTAGTCAGAGGTCAGGGTCACAAGGCAAGGTTAATTTTCGACTTTTGCGTATCTGGTGTGAACAAAATAACTAAAACAGTTTTAACAGGATCTGAATCACTCTTGGTGGAAGAGTCTATAATCAGCCAAGAGGTTGACTATTTTTTTGGAGTAACAGGTAAGGGAACAGGTTAAAGGTGAAGGTCACAAGACACGGTTATCGTAAGTAATTTTTATCCAAAGCAATTTCTATGCAAAGGGATTGCATAAAAGTGTTTTATGTTCACATTAACGTATGAGTGTGGTATCTGCTATGACAAGAGAAAAAGATGTCTGGAGTAAGAGCAGTGGAAATGAAGGATTAAAGAACGTATGCGTAATGCTGTATATAAGAAATAATGTGATTAGTGAAACATGAGGAGTAAGGAAGTCTGTTGACAATAGGCTGAAGATGGTGCGGTCAGATGGTATGGCAATTTGAAAAAAGATATAAACAGGTTGATTGTCGGATTGACTCAGTCTGGTAGGTAATGTGAATGGCATCTCAAGAAAAAAGCGCCGATCGTCATGCCTGTAAATTGATATCAGCATTTCAGAGGCTCGTGTGACAGGTGAATAGGAGTGACCCATTGCACCAGGGATGTTGTTAATTAGTTCTCCCTCTCTCATGATTTTCTCTTTTCTTTCTTTACCCCACCCTTAGTGAGAAATTGAGGTCAGGCTGATGATCGTGATGATGATGAAGTAAGACAGACCTGGTGGCGCTGATACAGCGAGAAGGAAGCATTGCGGCCGATATCATTGCACATGAAGCAACGCACATGATAGCCACAGACATGAAGAACTATTTGTAAAAAGTCAGTATCCATGTTTGCATTGTTTTATGCTGTCATTGGCCACGAACCATAGAGTCACTATCATTATTTGATATAACAAGTACTTTGTAGTTAAGTTTCAAAAGTTTTGGAGTAAAAGTACTTCAAAACCATACTTAAGCTAAAGTAATGAAAGAAATGTGTACGTTTTATAAAGTCGATATACTAAAAAAATTACTTGAGTACGGTACTCAAATAAATTTACTTCATTACATCACAACTCCGGATGAGGGTCACCCATTGGGTTGACCTGTACCTTTTTTTTTTTTAGACCAGTGGGCCAACGGACTACTTAACAAAGCGAGTGTAACAAGCAGTTTTTATCAGAGTCAAACTAAACTTTGTGGGAGGGTTCAGGTTGAAACACAGGAAGAGACGTTCGATTTTTAGAACAGTTAGTGAAATTCAAAGTCACAGGGAAAGGTCAGAGATCCAGATCACTGGCCAATAAAACAGTATTGAAGGGTTTAAAGTTAGGCAAGAAGTAAATTTTTCGAATCTGACTAATCAGTCCAAGATAAGGTCACAGGCGAAGTCGGATATTTAGACCCTGGACCACTTGGTGGACACTGGATGCTCTTTCTATAGATTATTATTATTTAATCACTAGGTTGGCGGGAATGAGTCTTGTGTCGAAAGCAATCATTTTCTCCTGGCTGAATAATTCCATCAGTCAGCGATTCCTCTTGGATCCCGGCGGATGTTACTTCATCTAAATTTTATGAAGGTAATTTTCTCCCTTGTTTGTCTATTTGCTTGCTCGTTCAGCTGGGCTGGGGCTCTCATTTACGATGCATTGGTTATTATGGACGCTGTTTACACCTCCAGCACTCTCGTTATCTAGATGTGCATTCTCTAGGCGATTTTGAATACTGATTTTGTCATTTTTTCCCCAAACACTAGATGACGAGTATATAGTGTTTCTGCATGCATGACCCACCTTCATCAACATCGCGTTCACCATCATCATCATCATCATCCTCTTGTCAACTGTCTTCATCATCATCATCGTCGTTGTCTTTCATTTTTATCTCTGTCTTCATCATCATCATTGGTTATTATGGAGTTGGCTTACATTGCGAAGGCTGTTGTTTGCCTGCTGCCATCGTATATGCAGTCGCGAGATTTTCCTTTGCTCTTAAATGTTGCTGTGTGATGTGTTCATACAGTGGCTGATCTCGTTGTTAGAGTAATCATTCAGCATCATTATCATACATCTGTGTTTTCACCATCATCATCATCATCATCATCGTCAATATCATCATCATCGTCGTCACAAATTTCCATCTCCTTCCACTTCATCATCATCATCATCATCATCATCATCATCATGACTTATTTCCACCTTCTTCCTCTTCCCTATCAACTCCACCACCGCTTGTCATCATCATCATCATCTCTCTTTTTCATCTCTATCTTCCCCTTCATCATCGTGTCATTACGGAGCCTGTTTAGCCTACATATCAGGTCTTTTACATTCCTATACCGTCACAGAAGGTTACACTTAGCTGATCTGTAGCTGAAAAGCACATTAACTTCAAGCTTACTATAACAGAACATAAAATAAACAGAATATCACAAATTTCCCTATGGTTTCCTCGTCAGAATTAACCTTCAACATGATAACTTTTTCTTTTCATTTAATTACCATTTCTTCTAAACGATTTTATTCAGCTAAGAAGACCCCCTGATGGTTAATTAGTAACGGTGCTATTCCCTCCCTTTGGTCGAAAAATGTATCCCAAGCAGAATAAAATCGTGAAGAAATGGAAACGATAAAATAAAAATGACGTCCTCGGCCTCAAAGGGTCGAGAAACCGGACTGTTCTGAATTGTTTTTTTAAAACTTAGTGTATAATTCAGAAATAAACGGATACTCCCCAACTACTATCCGTCTGATACACTGCAAGTAAGGAATAACAGAGTATAAACAGAGAGGAAGATAGCATACATGATGAAAAGTGAAAATGAAAAGGAAAAGGAAACTGTAAAAGAGTAATACTGGAAAATGAACAAGAGAGGAGACCATGAAAGAAACTAGGAAGCTCTCAGAGAACGCATACCTCCGCCGACGCCATTGCCATTATAAAGGATCCGGATTAGGATCCGTGGATATAGGATCCAGATCCGGATCCGCCCCAAAATTTAAATAATTCTCTCTGGGTCCATGGCCCACCTTTCCACAAAATTTCATTGAAATTCATCGAGAACTTTTGGAGATACTGTGCGGTAGGATTAGGATCCGGATCCGGATCCATCCCCAAATTTAAAGAATTGTTTCTTGGCCCATGACCCAACCTTCCACAAAATTTAACTGAAATTCATCCAGAACTTTTGGAGATACTGTGCGGTAGGATCCGCATCAGGATCCGGATCCTTCCCAAAATTTAATCGATTCTTTCTTGGGTCATGGCTCACCCTTTCACAAAATTTCATTGAAACGCATTGAGATCTTCTGGAGATATGGCGTGAACAAACAAACAAAAAGTTCTGGATCACAACCAAAATCTAATCGATTGTTCACTGGGTCATACCCTACCCCTCCAAAAAATTTCAGCAAAATCCAATCATAACTTTTTGAGTACACCTGCTAACAGGCAGACGGACAAATAGACAAACCAACCAACGCGGACAGAAACATGTACCCCGTGGCGGAGGTAAATAAGAGGAATAAATTAAGGATGGTAATGGAATGGTAAAATAGGAAGAAAACACAGAATAATAATAAAAGAACATACAAGAGAATATATATATGATAATAGAGTATTAGGTAGGAGAAGCCTTATCATTCCTGCGACCCACTCTTAGCTGAATGAACTTGTCTGGAGTACAACACATGATTTGCCTCGGTGAATGCGAGAGTTAAGTTTTTGATTCACTTCCCAGAAGGAAACACACAGAACAAATGTGATTATACCCAAAGTTTACGGATTAAGATGGACGGAGAACTGTAAACTCTTGTACGGACTACTAAAGTATTTGAGCTTTTGAGAATGTTCGGAATATTTAACTCAGGCTGGAAGTTTAGAGGGGATGAAAGACCCACCCCAGAAACTTAGCTGCCTCTTAACCCCTTCAATCTGGTGACATGTTTTTTGATATACAGGTTGGCCGGTAAACAGAGCATCACTAAAAACTAGCCTAAAGTTAACTTCTGTTGCGGGGACGGCTCAGTCTGATGATGTGGGCGTGGCTGTGATAGTGGGATTACGAAATGAGTAAACACTGATATCTCTGACTAAACCGTCCACATCACTCAGGAGAAAGCACCTGGCGGAGTGGACGAGGGACGTTGTATATGGGCCAGCCTGTATTGTTGCCGCCTCCAGATGATTTTATTCAGCTTTAGGGACATCTCTCGAAGTGAAGCGGTAAATATCTTTTGAAAAATCTCATCTCGACTAAGTAAAATCGTCTGGTGGTGGCAGGAGCAAGATGAAAAGCACCTCATGCGACCTAGTGGGTGTTTTCGTATAACCGTCTTATGGTGGGGACAACTTAAGCACTCTCTTCAAACTAACGCCATACGATTTTATTACGCTGAGAGTAAGTCAGAGGAACCTAAGAGTTTTAATACTGGATCCGTTAACACTCTGGGTCTGGATAACGTAAGTAATTATTCAAGTTAACGTTATGCGAGTCAGTTGGGAGTGCAACATTAGAGCTTAAATGTTAATATTTTCTTCATTTATTCTAATGGTCCGGGAAACTCTACAGTACTGTAGTGTTTTATTCCAACTACAGGTAGGCGATTTCATTCAGCTGAGTTATTAAAGTTTCCCTGTTAATACTGTTACCATTACCTGGCATATGTCGGGCCAACTTTTGTATTCTCTTCCAGCTAACGATGTACGAATTACATCAACCAAGTATGTGATAAAAGCTTGAATGGAAATATTGGCACAATTCTCTTTCGTATGGTTGAGACAAACCTGATTTTTAACTAAAACTAACGTCTTAGGGTTTTATTCAGCAAAGATTAGGTACAGGAACCAGACTTAATGCTGGTAACATTAACCTTGTTATATCGGTACATTTAGTAGTCCATTCCAGCTAACGCCATAAGATTTTATTCGGCTGAAATTGAGTTATATGAACCCGGGAGTGTTAATAGCATACCATTAACCCCAATATGGTTGCGATAACTCTAGTTCTCTGTTTCAGCCACCTCTGGGTGATCTTACTCAACGTAGGGAAAGCCTTTCTCACTGAAGGAGCTACTGAAGGCTATATAAATCTTCCATTTCGATAATTTTTTCGTACGATGAATAAATCGTTGGGATGCAGCAAGAATAAATAGGTTAGAAGTGCTCAGTGAACACAGCACGCCTGGCCGGAAGTTTGATCTTGACCCGTGAACCTGACCCTGAATGATCTGCACCACAATCACATCACTTTTCAGACAGGTACGCAATATAGGTGCCAGTTTTGATGCAAATCTGATCAGTTATTCTTGGGATATTTTAAGATACATGCATGGATACATAAATGTGAGCACAAGAGCTAATTCTATCGTAATACCCTACACAATCGACTTCAAGAATCTACAAAAAAAATGTTGAAGTGTATGAGGCTGCTCTTTACAGTGTTGCTGGAAATATCCTTGCGTGCCGTCAAAGGCGATTGAAACGTATGGAAGTTGTGGAGTTAGCAGTTATTTGCACTGGCGTAGCATACATTTACGAGTACTGTACATTTTTTTTTTTTTAATGGTCCCTTGGATATGTCATGGAATATTCCTGGTTGCCAAGAGAATAATATTGGAATTCAAATTGTCCTAATAAAAGAGTGCTGAATTCCGTGGTTGCAGGTGGAATATTGTAGGAATTTCGGGCCCGCCCCAAGAATGTTATGGAAATTTTAAACTGTCGCCGAGAATATTGTGGAGGCGATGGACCGGACCCACACTCACACGCGGCCTCTCCCACCACCAGGTCCATTTCAATTTCCTCTCTATTGTCAGACGGCTAGGTTTATCCGGGACGCTGACTGGGCGATCCCTCTATCTCTACCCCACCATCCTAAGGCTCTTTTTATTTCGACTTCCCCCTCTCCTCTTCACAATAAATCACTTACCGGGTCGGATGTGTCAGCGACTTGGAGAATTGTGTCGATGAGCTTGTTCTCTCCTCTGTAGGCCTATACTGGAGAATTCCAACACGTCACATTCAGGTCAACAGAGTGCAACCAATTCTTATTGTTAAAGTAATGGATCATGTATTTTGCAGGCTGATGTGACAGCACGTCGGTGCAGACGAACATTGCTGCTGTTCATTAAATACACTGGATTAAGAATGCTACGATATTATTAATTCCTGAATAATATTTCACGAGATGATCAGAACTTCAGTCATCTCTTGTGCGTGTGAGACATGCTTGAGGATCCTCTAGTCATGGCGTTTTCCTAACTTTCCCACACTATTGCAGCGAGTATTGATAATATTAAGGTACAAGAATAATCTGATGGCGACATAGTCTCTACTTTATGTGAAACTGGCATGGATAATGCATGAAAAGTATGACTGACTAAATAATTAATCAGATTTTCTAAAGATTATCAAAATTTTCAGATCAGTTGAGTGAACGATGACACTGGTGTACTTGGGAACTTTATGGAGGTGTTGTATATGCGAAAATCTCAGGAGAGAACTCAGTGTAGCATGAAAATAAAATCTGCTTTTTTGAAGGGTCAGATATCGCGTGCACTCCCAACCCAGGGATTCTTACACTACTGCAGATGTATAGTGTTACAGGCAGAACAGGCTGGAGTATGAAACAGCCTGACTGTATGAATGTCATGTAAGTGCCCTTTTAGAGGAGGACTATTAACACTAAGGAAATAGAAAAATATTGATTTGATACTGTTAAGTTCCCTCTCCTGGTGACTGGTGACGGGTGTGGAAAAAATACAACACAGAGTCTGAGGCAGCCGAGGCAACCAGGAAGACTGCAGATGTCGACAGAACTGATAATATAAGGTATATGTGGAACTGAGAGAAGTATTAATAGGACGGAAAGTGATTATTCAATTAATGCAGAAGGGAGAGAACATAATCAAATCCTGATTTTAAAAACGTGGCAGACCCTAAAGAGCATTTGCAAAATTCAGCCTTAATTACAAGCGCGCGCGTGCTCCCTCAATAATGTATCGACAAATATAGGAACTAGAGATGCGTTAGGGTATGGCGGCCTACATCTCCAAAACAGTATCAGTAAACTCGGGAATAAAGTCTTGCCCCAGACTGCATGCAAGAGTGTAAAGACACACAATATGGTCAAAGAGCGCATAATCAGAGCTGAGATTAATTAGTTAATGGGAAAGAAATTACTGCCATATAAACATTCGTAGAGACCCGAGTTTGTTTAGGACTGTAAGACGTCCAGGGAAACCATGGACAACGTTTAACTCCTGTAGTACGATGACGTCCTCTTAGACTAGATCCGGTATGATAACAGGATTATTCACATTAAGGTAGGTCCCTCGGAGTAAAGGGGCTAACAGGTAACTAGTTAGAGTGGCAGGTATATCCAGGGTGGCTCATATACGCTCCTCTTCCATTTCGTTAGGTGTTTTGTGATGTGTTGTGGGGGACAGCTAAGTCAGCGATATCAGTGTTAAACTTTTATCTTTCATTAATTTCATACTTCACTGCTACATCCACGCCCACCTCAGTAGACTAAACCGTTCCCGCAATACGTACGATACCATCAGGTGAGTCTGTTGGAGCGCTATTTACGAGCCATCTTTTATTATTAACCAGAACACAGAGTACGTGGAACAATGATATGACACAAGATAATACTTTCGTTTATTCCGGGAAAGGTAATATTCATGTCAGTATTCCTAAAGATTATAAAATTATCATCGGATAGTGGAACAGGGGGATGAAGAGAGTAATTAGGGAGCTCTGGATCAAAATAAAGCCGAGGGGAGGGAAAGGAAGGGGAGGGGGAGGGGCAGAGGGAGGGGAAAGGAGGGGATGAGGAAGGGGGGAGAGAAAGAGAGAGAGAGGAGGAGGAGGAGGGAAGGGGATCAGAGCACTGTCCGTCGTATCATGGGATTGAGCAGTAATGGAAATAATAGATGCTAATGGAAAATAATAGAGGGAGGGAGCGCGTGATGTGGGACCCAGAGGAAGCGGAGCAAAGATGGATCGTAGGAAAAGGTTATATGATGCCTGACACAATCTGGGAAGACATACGGGAAGAAGTGTACCCTAGGTCCTCGTCATATGTCTCCGTTTATTGGCCATCAAAAGTCCTTTAATGGATGACGTATTTTTGGCTTTATTCGTCTTGCTCCCAGATAATTCTCTTCAGTTTAGGAAAGCATTTTCCAGTTGGAGGAGTTAGATATAGTTTTTATAATTCCGTTCCAATTTTCAGACCATTTGTAAGTCGAGTAATGATCACTACCCGAGTAATCATTAGCAGCTGTTGTAGAGAAATTATGCTGCTGTTCACATCACTGACGAGAGAGAGAGAGAGAGAGAGAGAGAGAGAGAGAGAGAGAGAGAGAGAGAGGAACTGTCCCCTGAAAGAGAGGATATGGAACTACCATGTAGAATACGGCCATTTTGGAACTAACAGATAATTTTTAAAAGGCATTATTTGAAGAGAGTAAGTGGTTGGTTCTTATCTTTCCCATCACATTTATACCTTTTCCGTTTACCTTAGGTACGGTGGACAAAGGTAGGTAATGAAATAATATGATATTCTAGGTCGAACTTGTATTTGCTGGACCATTCCTGGGGCAGGATTATAAACGGCTTTGTCTGAGTCACTCATATTAACATGAATGTGTGCTCGTTTTAGCTTAGGCCAGCCGGCCCTGTGCCGCACCACCAGTGCAGTCTACATTGCCGTACAGCAGTACTTGATCTGTCATGTGTACATCGTGTTCAAAGCCTCCAGGTAGCCTATATAAAAAATATTTTACACACACACACATTATATATATATATATATATATATATATATATATATATATATATATATATATATATATATATATATATATATACTGTGTATATATACTCTGAAATTCTGACACAAATACAGTGAGGTCAACAGCCTATATATCCAGGCGATATTATCAGTAACGAACACAATACTCATGATTAAGTAGGCTTTCCGGATTTCCTTGTTCCCATTAGTTGGCCACTACAATGGACTCCCCTTCCTCCTCCTCCTCATCGTTGTCGTCGTCGTCGTCGTCTTTCAGCTTATTGGGAGCGTTTGTGGTTACAACTATAGTCGCGGCGCGGGACTCTGAAGTTGTTATCGTGTCTTGGCAACCTACCATTCAAAAGTGCTTCTGATTTCGTGTATAATATGAGACGCATGTGATTCGTGTATATGTTCGTGTATAATAATATTCGTGTATAATATATTCGTGCATAATAATATGATTCGTGTATAACATATGAAATCGGACACACTTTTGAATGGTAGGTTGCCAGGGTACGATAATGACAACCTCAGAGACGTGCGCCGCGACTATAGAAACTAGAAGAATTCAGAAACCCTGTTCGCCAAAGACTGTGGAGTAGCAGGAACTGGTTACTTAGATATGTTGTGTCGCTTCGATGTCACTGTTAGCTAAGAAATGTCAGTTAAATTTTCCTGGAGTATAATGTTAGAAATGTTCCATATGTGAGGATTAGAGTGACGGTATTAATTCTTTGGCTATTCTTTGGCATCTCTCACTCAGTCTGGGGTGAATAATAATTTCTGGCATTAGCATGACAAGAATACGAGGGAAGAGGCGACGTTGAGAGACTTAAGAATTTGGAAATAATGCTAATATGAAGTGTCAGCCATATTGAAAGCTTACTTGCTACCGCTCTTACATATCTTTATTTCCCCCCTCATAAATTTTTCCCCTGGAGGAGAACCACTAGGATATTAAAAGAAACTCTTACCCTTCATCCGTTCACAAGTATTCTGTTCAGCTTAACACCGGACGATTTTATTCAATTGCAGGTGGGCATTGCAGTCGGAGAATGTTAATGTTCTTACCATTAACCCTTTCATGAGTCGAATAACTAGGTTTCTACATCAGTTAACGTAAGACGATCTTATACATCTGAGGTACCCATAAGAGGGTACATGAGAACTAACTATGTATGGTGAAACAAACAACAATAGACATAACAGATTTGCTGGAAGAGAGGAAATAAGATCTATTGGCGCGGCAAAAGGCGAAAACGAGTAATAGACTGGTGGAATGGCGATGTGCAAAACCGGAGATTTGGGGAAAAGTTTGATTGGGGATAAACTTAGATTGGAAGCTTAAAGACTAGGCGGACTGAACCCTGAAAAATAGAACTTGCACATTTCGCCCAAGCCACAACAACCGCAGCAACGAACCAAAAGAGACAGTAAAACAAAAGAGCAGAGGCAGACCCAAGCCAACAATAAGAAGAGCGTGACTGAAACAAAAGGCAGTATAACAAAAGACGAGTATGAATGAAAGGACTGGCGTCATGGATATTGAGAATTTTACAAACAACTTGACAGCTAATTTATTTCCAGGAAAATAAGAGTGGCAGTTAATTAGGGTGGGCATGCTTAATGAGCGATTAATTTTACAAAAGCCATTCTTGTTTACTTCACATTAGCCCCGGGATACCGGAGGAAAAAAAAAAAAGGAGTTGCAGGTTTCGGTAGTAAATTGGGTTACGAGGAAGAAAATTGGTAATTGTAGGTTCGGATAGAATAAAAAATGGGAACTTTGAGGTTCGGAAAGCAAAAAGACAGAGGCAGAAGCTCGGAATAAAAGCAAAAGAGAGTAAAAAAAAAAAAAAAAGAACAATAGAGGCTTAATCAAAGGGGCGTCATAGATATTGTCAGGTGAATTCAAAACAAATCGAAACCAAAACAAAAGGTAACAATCTATCTATCTATCTATCTATTGCCAGACGCCTCAATCCCGTTTGGGGTGGCCACAAACAAATCGCTTCCAAGTCGCCCTGTCCCCCGCCATTTCACTGCCCTGCTGCCAACTCACACCCCCCTCTCTCATATACCTCTCCACCCCATCCCTCCATCTCATCCTCGGCCTCCCCCTCCCTCTTCCCCCCTCCACCTCACTCACATACACTCTCTTCGTCAGTCTTTCACCCTCCATCCTCTCCACATGGCCAAACCACATCAGTGTGTTCCTCATAACGCTTCCTATCACATCCACATCCACACCACAACGCTCCTTTATATCCTCATTCGTCAGCCTGTCTCTCCACGTGACTCCACAGGTAACAAACGAGGTCAAAACAAAAGGTGGCGTAACAAACGATTCAAGGGACTGGGTATTGTGTATCTGTTAACAACAACTAAATGGCTAATGAACGGCCTGGGTCATGAATGCAACGGTCAATTAGTGTGACCTCCATAACGACGCATCCATTTGCCTCTTGTCGTTCTTGGTTACGGAAGACCCGGGGGAATGGTAGGATGGAAGAGAAAATCAAGGACAAGAAGTCACTAGAACAGATAGAACCAGGCCAACAACAACAAACAGAAACAGAAACAAGAGAGTAAAAATGAGTCATAAAACACAATAAAACAAAACGACGGACACAACCAGGCCACCAAGAACAAAATGAAACCAAAACAAAATCAGTAAGCAAAAACGAGTCCCAAATCACAATAACACTGAAATAAGAGATGAATTCAAAACATAAATAGCAAGGCCAAACAAAAGACAAAAGAAGGAGAGACAAAACCAGGATAATAATAATAATAACAAGGCAAGCTAACGAGACCCAAGAACAAGAAGTCAGTAAACAAAAACAAAACAAAAAGTGTAGTCTTCATGGACATTGTGAATCGGCCGATAACAAATACGGCCAATTGACATCCGTGGTAATGAATGCAACAGTTAATTAGCGAGGCCCCCATAATGGACCAGTAATTTGCTTATTGCCATTCCTCTTAACCCAGCGTAAGCCACGGGAAGCTGTATGTTGGGACAGAATAATAAATCTGGAATGAACATGCAAATGGATATTGAGTAAAAACAGGGAGGAGAACTGAACAAGATGACAGAGTTTAAAGCAGGGACAGAGTAAACATGTGGATAGAATAATGAATTGAACCAGAATAAAAGATGATACAGTAACAAATAATATAATGGAATTAGAAAATGGGATAAAATAACAATTTGAGAATAAGTTATAAAATTGGGAATAGAATACAAAATTGGGGATAGAATAAAAAAAATTTTCTCGTGCCTGTAAGTAAAGTTTCTTCGGAAGTATATTCTGCCATCACTGGCCTCAGTACTAAATAAGCATACAGTCCGAATGGAGTCTTGACTATTTCATTCAAGAACTGAGGTTCTATGGTGAATCTCTACATACAGAAGCAAGCTGTGTCGCCCTAATCATCATCCCACAGCTTTAATTTCTTGCATATTCAGCGTGTCTGTCCTAATTAGCCTACATGAAGATTCTTAGGTTATTTTCTTCTCAGCACCTTCTTTTTGACCGTCAGCATGGGTTGCCTCACGAAGGATCCACAGATGGTCTCACATTCCTCTCAGATTTTTCTTCATCCTCTTTTCGGGATGTCCGTGAAACGTGTCATTGTATCTGATATATCAAAGGACGTAACAGAGAGTCTGGCACAAGTATTTCATTTTCCCACTTTCTCTCATAACCGTCGTGTGTCTGAGTCTTACGTCCGGCCCTTCATTTCAAGTTTCCTTTCTCTGTGTTCTGTAGCTGCTGTTGTAGACAGCCACGATTCTTCTAAAACTAACATTAGTGGTGTTCCTCCTCAGGATTCTGTCCTTTCGTCTTCTCTCTTCACTCTGTTCATCAGTGATCTTTTGAAAACATCAGCCTCTGTCTCTTCTTATGCTGATGGATCCTTCGTTCGCTTTTCCACCTACTTTTCACACTGTCCATAATGGCAGCTGCCTGAACAACATAGGATCTAGCCATGCCACACCTGAATTCTTACTGGGTAAATGAAGCTTTGTTATTTTTAGTGTATTAAAAATTCAATTCCACCAGCTTTCAACACACGGAAATCTATAAGAGTATCCCTTAATATTACACAGCACACAAGTCGTTCATCATATAACCCCTGTGGTTTTCTTTCTCGCTCTCTCGGAAATTGTCATGGCAAGATGACATTACTTTGCCTGCAAAATCATCTTCCCAGAAATTGGATGTTGAGCCGACTTTGTACCTTGGCGTTATTCACCTCGTTGTGGTATATAAATTTCAAGTATGAGAAAGCTCACTGCAGTCTGTAAACTCCTCTAAACAGGGCTAAGTTAAAGATTGTTCGTCTCATCAGCTCCCCTCCTCTTGCAAACTCCTTTCAGCCTCTCTCTCTCTCTCTCTCTCTCTCTCTCTCTCTGCTGTCATTATTTCTATGGCCACTACTCTTCTGAGTTGTCAGCTTGCATACCTTTCTCCATTAAGTCAAGCATACAGCACACATCCGTTTGTTTTATCATTTTAACGTAATAAGACCCTTTATTTACATTTGTGAGCCAATTATCGATCTACCTGAGCACACTGCCACTGAAACCATATACTGTACCTTTATTTTCTGAATGGTCCTTTACATGGGAAACTTGATCGGACCCTACCATCATCATCATCATCATATCATTATCATCATCATCATCATCATCATCATCATCATCATCATCATCATTTTCTTCCTCCTCCTCCTCCTCCTCCTCCTCCCAATCATTCAGCCTGCCTTCCTCTCCCGCCTAATGCCTCACTCGGGAACAATGTCTTTTCTCCGCGACCACTGTTTCCCCTCTCCCTATCTCACTTTCCCTCTCTCCCTATCTCACTATCTCTTTTCTCTCTTCCTCTCGAACAATCTGCCTTCCTTGCACTCGATTTACTGTTCCCCTCCCCTCCTTCTCTCCTTCCTTTCCTCCATTTCTACTTTTATTTCTTCCCTTCCTTCAGCTGTCTTTTCTTCCGTTCCTTTATTTTTACTTTACTAGATTCTCTCTCTCTCTCTCTCTCTCTCTCTCTCCCACGCTCGGTCGCTTGCTCGCACGCACGCACGCACACACGCACGCACGCACGCACGCACGCACGCACGCACGCGCACACACACACACACACACACACACACACACACACACACACACACACACACACACACACACACACACACACACACACACACACTCTCTCTCTCTCTCTCTCTCTCTCTCTCTCTTCCTGGCTTCCCCCACAAATACTTCTTCGTGTCTTCCTTGGTGGAGCTTTATTTGTTCATGCTTCCGACAAGGTCTTCCTTCCCCACCAAAAATTGTCTTCCTCTCTCTTACTTTATCCCTCTCACTCCTGTCCTTTCCACAGTTCAGTTGGCTCCGAGACTTCCTTCTTCCCGCCTCTTACTCTTTCATAATATTTCTCATTCCAACTTCTTCTTTCCCTTTCGCAAGTTATCCTTCTTTTTTTCCCCCTTTCACACATCACACTCATTCATTTTCATTTCCACTTCATCCCGTCTACTCACCCATAATCTTCCTTCTCCCCATTTCATTTTCTCCCACTCATTAATTGTATTCCTTCCTCCAACTCAAGTTCCCCCTCTCTTTTTATACTAACAAATCCTCCCTCCCTCACGATTTCCTCCTTATCTCCTCCACCTAACAACCTTTCCTTCCGCGTTATTTATGTAAATGGTATTAACGAATGACTGTGTTGGAGGGAGCCTTAATTTCTTGATGGTACAAGTTATCAACGGACAATACTCATTTTACCCTAACATGGCCTAAAATTGCCGCCTCTTCAACTTAAGTGCTGATTGCCATTAGATGACGATGCTAGTCACGAAGCGTTGCTACGTAGAGGATGTAGAGCCGTTGTACTGTCTACGGTATTTCTGGCACAGAGCTGCCTGAAATAAATTACCAAAGGACGAAAATGTGGGCCATTTTAAGATGAAGGAGGTATTGATGCACCTGTACTAAGTTAAATTAGAGTGATCATCGTATTTCCGTAATTGGACTTAAACTCTGCAAATATATTTGATTATTGGAAAATGAAATATAAGTATTATCAGTCAAAATGAAAAGACAGCTATATTATGAAAAAAACAACAACAACACGAGGATGTAAGCTATGGAAAATATTTTAAAATGATCTATCTATAGCCCGACGCCCTAATCCCGCAAAGGGTGGCCGCAGACAAAGCGCCTCCAAGTCGCTCTGTCACCCACCATTTGACTACCCTCCCCCCAAATCACCCCCTCCTCCCTCATATACCTCTCAACTCCATCCCTCCACCTCATCCTCGGTCTACCTGTCCCTCTCCCTCCCTCCACCTCACCTACATACACCCTCTTAGTCAGTCTTTCATTCTCCATTCTCTTCACATGTCCAAACCACCTCAGTGTATTTCTCCTAATCTTCTCAACCACATCCACATCCACCCCACAGCGTTCCTTCACTTCTTCATTCGTCAACCTGTCCCTCCACGTCACTCCACATGCTCCTCTCAAGTAACTCATTTCCACTGCTCTCACTCTTGACTTGTTCCCCTCTTGCAAGGTCCATGCCTCGCTTCCATACGTCAGGGTAGGGATCACAATACTATCATGCAGTGACTTCTTAACTTCCATACTCACCTCCCTATTTCTCATCACTGCTCTTAGTGTACCAACAACCTTCCTTCCCTGCTGTACCCTTTCACGCACTTCATCCCCCAAAGTTCCATCCTTACTCATCACACTACCCAAGTACTTGAATACACTCACATTCTCCATATCCTCACCATCCAACCTCACTGCACACTCTGTGACTTCATTCCTCTCAAACACCATAACTTTACTTTTGTTTACATTAACTTTCAGATTCCTTCTCCTACACACTGTCCCAAATTCATTCACCAAACCTTGCAACTCCCATTCATCTTCACTCAACAGTACTGTATCATCATCAAACAGCAACACTGGAAGCTTCCAAATCTCACCCCCATTCATTAGAGCCACCGCCACATCCAATGCCTTACCCTGTACCTCCTTTACAACCCCATCCATGTATATATTAAACAGCCATGGAGACATCACACAACGCTGTTTCAGTCCCACATTGAGATGACAGCAAATAATTTAAAACCAAGGCGACAGCGTACGGAGGCAGAAAAGAAAGACAAAGTAAATTTTATTCCTGGGTCTAGTATTTCGAGTCAAAACAAAATATCTATTTCATCTTATATAATTCCTTAGTACACCGACATGTGATATTTTGTGCTCAGTTCTGGTCATCGTCTAAGAAAATATATGGAGAAACTAGAGGGATAGCCTCGAGTGATGCCCAGATTTAGGAAAAAAATATTATGTAGTACTGGTATTATGGCGAAGGTCTGACATCTAGGTATATTATATTTTCTGTAAGCATGATGTCAGTAATACTTACAATAGTTGATAAATACATCACAATAGATCGTACATATTGAACAGGTAATGGATAATAATAATAATAATAATCATCATCATCATCATCATCAAACTTTGCTAATCAGAGACGCTGTAAATATATGGTCGACTGCAGTACAGCACTGACATTTAAAAAATCGTCTGGATCAATATCGAACGTCAAATCCACTGCTAAACTTTGGGGCTCATGGACGAACAGTAAGGAAAAAAAAAAAAAAAACTTTTTCTAGCATTTGTATCACAGGAGATGAAATAACAGTGCAGCGTACTTATACATCCAACATACAGATACTTCTCATGAACAGATTACGAGAGTGTATTATGTTTCATTCGTTCTTTGCTATAAAATTTCCGCGGCATTTGCATTCTAATTGGAGCCTTCGTTGCTTTTCCTGCCGGCTTCAGTCCAAAGGCTTAGTGGGTGACTTCTTGAATGTCTACATGTTCGTTTTTGCTCTTAGGATAGATGTGATATTCGTAGTGAAATATACAACAAATAACTTTTAAATGCTAATCATGCTGTTGCTGTTTCCTTTGTATTCTTTATTATACCACTTTTTGCCTCTCCCATTTCAACCCTTCCATCCTCTCCCCACCACCATCGCACTACCTCCCTTCTCTTGCATTTCTTCGTATCTCCATTCTTCCGAGCCTTCCAGCAACCCCTTTGTTCTTCCTCCCTGCCTTCCACTCCCGATCTCCTTATCCCGCCACCTCTCACCATCTCTCTTCCACCACCTTCCAGCAATCCCCTTCCTACTGGTTACCACCTCTTTCCTCCTTATGCCATCCTCCTTCCCATTTCCCTTCTTCCTAACTCCACGTTTTCCTTTTTTTCCCATCTCTTACCCACCCTTCCCCTATTCTATCATCTACCTTCATCTTTCCTCTTACTTTCTCCTTCATTCTTGTAATACTTCACCTTCCACTTTCTCTCACATGCCCTCAGTCCTTCCCTCCTTCTTGCCATCCTCTTCACCACTTTCTTCCTTCCCTCCTCCTGCCTCCTTTCTCTCACTTCCAACCCCCTTTCCATCCCATGTCTTCCCCTTCCTCCTCTTCCTTGTACCGTTCTTCCCTCTTTCCCCATGTATCCCTATTCACTCTTCCCACCCTTCACCCAACCCTCTCTCCCTTCTCCTACCCTCCCTATCCTTGCTGTCACATTCCTTCCCTCCCTTTTTCCTCTTACCTTCCCCTCTCACCTTATCCTTCCTCTCCCATTACCCTCCCTTCCTCCCTCCCTTTCTCCCTCACTCCGTCCCTCCTTCCATTCTATCACTTCTTTTCTACATAGTTTATACCACTCTCTTCGTCCCGCTTCCCTCCTGCCCCCTCACCTCAGCCTTCCAATCTCTCCCATCGCCCCCATCTCCATCCCCCCTCTTTCAAATTCTCTCCATTCCTCCTTCCTCTCTACTACCCTCTTCCTTTTTATCCCTTCCTCCAGCCTCCCTCTCCCAGTCTCCTCACTCTACGTAGTCCTATCCACCTACCTCCATCCTTTCCATCTCTCACGCTTCCTCCCTTCTCCCTCCCTTTTCCTGTCCTCTCTCCCATTTCTAACCCCTCTCTCACCTCATCTCTCCTCCCGGCACCCTTTCTCTCATCTCCTCCTCGTCATCCTGTCTCTCTCCTCCCTCCCATGCCCTTCCATCTCATCTTCCACTCTCACCCGACGCTTCGTTTCCCTCCATCCCCACCTCCTTTCTGTCTTTTTCTCATTTTCATTTTCCACTTCCCTTCCAATTTCCAACACCTCTTCACTTCCTTCTTCCCTCCACCCTCCCTATGCTTCCCCTGTTTTCTTTTGTCGCCCTGTCCTCTGCTCACCTACAGCTTCTCCCCTCTAAATCATTAGATACATTTGGCATCTCTTTCTTCCTTGTGTCACTCTCCTCCCATTTCCCTCCTCCTACAGTCCCCCATCCTCTCATCACCTATCCCTCCCATCCTTCCTCTTACCTCTACAAACACCTACCCATTCCTCTCTCCCTGCCACCCATACATAACCTCTTCCCACCCTCCTCTCACTTTTCCATCTCCCCCTCCTTCCTACCTACCACTCTCCCTCTTTTTTTTTTTTTTTTCACTTCCTCTTACCTATCCTCACCTCCACCTCAGCCCACCAGTCTTCTTTTTCTCCTTTCCTCCATCTCCATCCCCCTCCATCACCTCACCATTACTCCCCTCTCCGTTGTTCTTTCCACTCACTCACCTTCCTCTTCCTTCCCCACTCTTATCACTCACAGTCTCCATCCCATCTCTCTCCCCTCCACCCTTGCTCTAGACCCTTTTCTTCCCTCGACCCTTTTCTCCCCTCAAATTCCTTCCCCTTCCTCCTCTCATCCTCCCTTTCTTTCCCTCCTTCCTCCCCCTGCCCTTCCGCTCTCCTCCTACCTTCCTGTCTCCTCCCTCCTCCCTTCCCTCCTTTCTCTCCTTCCTCCCCCTACACTTCCGTTCCCCTCGCACCCTCCCGTCTGTTCCCTCCTCCCTCCCTCTTCCTCCTCTCATCCTCTCTGTCTTTCCTTCCTTCCTTCCTCCAACCCTTCAACTCCCCTCCCACCCTCTCGACTCTGTCCTCCTCCCTCCCTTTCCTTTCCCTCTTTCCTCCCCCTATCCTTCCTCTCCCATCGAGGCCCAACCTCACTGCCAAAGTGTGTGCGTGTGTGTCGGTACCGCCTCGCATATCTCTGGTAAGTGCGGAAGGTGAACATTGTTGGTTCCTGCAGTGCAAGTGCAACTGTAGACTGGAACGAAATATACTTGTTTTTATAGGGACTGCTGCACACGAGGACGCTTACTCGAGTAAACTTCTAAAGTCTCTTGAAATGTTTGTGGGCCGATGGGTAGGTAGACGGGGAGATAAGTAAGTTGGTAGGTACTTTTGTAAGTTGGTTGGTAGGTAGGCAGATAGGTAGGTAGGTAGGTAGGCAAGTGAGTAGGCGGGTAAGTAAATAGGAAGAGAGATAATATATGTAAATATATTTTAAATAATACGTAAATAGACATAACGAGATAGCCAGATATATATTAGATAAAATATAGGAAGGCAGATAGTACATGCTGATAGATAGTTAGATAATACGTAAGTAGACAGATAAAAGAACAGATAGATATGTATTATTACAGAGAGCAAGAGAGGAAGCTGATTGATTAAAAAAGAAATGAAATCAGCTTGATTTTAATAGGGCCTGGTGCATACGAGGTTAGTTACAATAAATTCTTTGCAATTGGAGGTCGGTCAATATACAGGTAAGTATTGTAGGCGTGTAGGTAGGTTGTTAGGCAGGTGGATGGGTATGTAAATACATAGGTCGGGAGGGAAGTTGTTTATTTGGTATACAAGCGCTTCGTGGTCGTATCGGGCATTTCAGCACTTACCCAAATCATTTCCGTTTCTGGACCGCACTTCCCTTTTTCTCGCCACCAGTGATCTATATGTCGACGGAGGAAACCCCACGGAACATCCCCGACGCATTCCGCGTAATGTAAAACCAATATGAACAGTTCGGGGTCAGACATCCCTGCAGGAAATTTCAGTCGACATGAAACTGAAACGAGTCTATCTGTAACCCAGCTGCAACCATCCTGCCAAATTTCATTGAAATCCTTTCCCTATTTTCGACTGTTCTACACACGAACACACACTCCCAATTATATAATAATAGTTAATAGACAGACAGCTGGCTATCTAGATTGATACTTATATAAAAATAGATGTTACATGGAGGAAGACTAAATACATGACTGAAAATCGATTGAAATCTGCTTGTGTTTATAGGGCCAGGTACACACTAGAAAGGTTGTTGGAATAAGCTTCTTTATTTTCTTAGGAAGTGAGCGTGGGTAAGTAAAAATAAATATGTAAGTATGCCGACAGGTAGGTAAAAAGGTAAACGGTAGAGTATGCAGTAGATATGGAAATAAAACAGTATATAAGAAAGATAGAAAAAGAAAATAGTTATCTGTTAGAGACATAAGTAGCAGATGGTTTGCTTGAATGAAGGCGACATGGAATATACGAGTATTTGTTTTCATGGAGAATAACTCACAAGAGGCCAGTGATACGAATAAACTTCTTACATTCTTCCAAAGTGGCTGTAGGAAGACTGGCTGATAGAGAGACTGATGGAGAGATGAGTAAGGAGGTAGATATGTAGACAGGTAGTTAGGTAGAAGAACAGGTTGGTAAACAAAAAAGTACGTAGGTAGATAGTTAAGATATATATGGTTAAGCGAATAATTGAACTGATATTAGATTACAGAATATTGATTATTAGACAGAAGATCGCTACATAGATAGTTTGATAGATAAACATAGATATGCAAAGGTACAGATACATAGAAAAATAGGTAAAACAAAGATACACAGTAGGTAAACAGTCCTATCAGTTGAAAGGTATGTACTTACGAATGAAGTGAATGTTGACGTAAGATGAGAAATACGGCACATATAGCATAATACAACCATCGTCTGATAGGAGGGAGTAAGTAGATATAAATGTGTTGTGTAATAAAAAGTTACCATTTTTATGAGCTTAGGCATTTATTTTCAACCGCATGAATGTTTTTAGTGTTCAGTCTGTTTTGCAGAACTCTCTCTCTCTCTCTCTCTCTCTCTCTCTCTCTCTCTCTCTCTCTCTCTCTCTCTCTAACAGATACCCGATAACAATAATAATAGATTTAAGCAAGGCAACCATAAAGATTTTCTCCTTAATCAATTCCTCCTGCATATTTCACCGCTTCTCTTCACACAGGCGTGCCATGTTGCTATGGACTAACTTATCGTTTATATTTTCACCTGTGAGCCTTCAGTGTTGGTCAAATATTTGGTGAGGGTGACACAATGGACGAGGTTGGAAATATCTGAAGTCTTGCGTGGGGGCATTGTTAGTGTCAGGGGAGGGAAACGTGATAACTGTGTGGTGGCGAGGCGCGTGGGGGTTGGGGGATGAGGGAGATAGGATTGTGTGTGTGTGTGTGTGTGTGTGTGTGTGTGTGTGTGTGTGTTTGGTGAGAAGTGGTTATGCGTAGTGGCATGGGAGAGATAGTAGTTAAAGCGATAATGTGAAGAGGATCTTGGTTTTGGTTTGGTGATTTGAGACGGTGGTGATCTTGGTGGTGAAGCTGATGGATGTTGAAGTGATGGTGGTAACTGTAGTGGTGATGGTAGTTGCGGTATTGGTGATAATGTGTAGTTGTGGTACTGGTGATGATGAGAAGTGGTGGTGGTGGTGTGGTATTTGCGGCTGTGGTGGTGATGGTAAAGGAAGTAGTGGTGGCTGTGATTTGAGCTGGTTATGGTGGTGGTGGTGATGATGATGTGGTGAGGGAGATGGTGTTGGTGTTGTCTTGGTTGTTGTGTTGCAAAGTGATGATTATGGTGATGTGATGATATAGTGATGGTGGTGATTGTAAATTTGATGATGTGAGATTAACGATGGTGAGTGAAGGCAACCCAGTCAGTTGATCTATCTATCTATCTATCTATCTATTGCCAGACGCCCCAATCCCGTAAGGGGTGGCCATTTGACTTTGAGTTATTGGTTTTACAGGGAGGGGCACTAACCCTCCAACAACCCACTTGCTGACACGTAGGGAGCATGTATGGTTTGGCTATTTGGTTACCACCCAGCGTTGTAAATGGTTTCTTGGCTTACAGGAAACCATTTGGCTTGTCACTCAATGTAAAGCCACCTGTAAAGGAAAGAAGAGCAATAAGAAGTTACAGGAAAAATGAGAGAAATAGGAAAAGAGGAGGGCAGGCACAGAAAACGAATGATAAAGGCTAAGGAAGAAGTAGGCAGAACTACATCAAGTGAGTGGATGATGGTCGCCACCACCTACCACCATTAACTTGAGACAGGATCGATCTCTGAACCACCCATATGCAACGCGCGAATGTTACCAATGAGCTACGGTATTCTCTAATAATGACTTACGTATTGTGAAAAAATAGGGCGTATAATGTGGAGTTATTAAGCCTAGTGATGAAAGAAATTGGCGTACGACATTTTAACCTCTTCATGATATTAACTTCTTTTACACTACTTTTTCCTTGTTATGTGAAAACGATATTATTTAACTCAGGAGATGCTTGTCAACAGGGGAGGTTGAGGACAGCCTTCATAGACCTTCTCGTTAGCAGAGGTCCATCCAAGGTTGAATCTGGCGGGAGCAAGAAGAGGAGAGAATGAGATCACAGGACTGAAGGGAAGAAAAGGAGTACCGTGCTTAGAAGAACAGGGGTTAGGTATAAAAGCATTAGCATGCCTAGAAGAACAGAGGGATATAAAAGAAGTACCATGGTTAGAAGAACAGAGGAATATAAAAGGAGTGCCGTGCTTTGAAGAACAGAGGTTAGATATAAAAGAACAATTTCGCCTAGAAGAACAGATGTTAGGCTGTTGTAGTTATGACATTGATGTTCTGACTATAGAGGATAGAGTGCTGAGGAGAACAGAAGATAGGATATTCAGTTTGTAATATTGGTTTTCTGAGATGGAGCGCTCAGGGTATAAAAGAGAATGAGGAACATATGACAACAAAGTATAATACTGATGCTTGTGATGTGAAGACTGTTGTAAATTAGCCATGAAATTTTGTCGCCCACTATTACGTGTCATAGAGAAGTATGATAGAAGATCGACATTGAACGGAGATAGAGAAAGAGGGAGAGAGTAGAAGATTTAATGACGTCGTTTCTCTCTCTCTCTCTCTCTCTTACAGATACCTGATAACAAAAATAACAGACTTAGGCAAAGCCAACAAAAACGGTTTTCTCTTTAATCATTTCCTCCTGCGTATTTCATGGCTTTTGTTCACTCAGGCGTGCTCTAGTGGTGTGGACTAAATTATCGCTTATATTTTCACCTGTGAGCCTTCAGTGTTGGTCAAATATTTGCTGAGGGTGACACAATGGACGGGGTTGGAAATACCTGAAGTCTTGCGTGGGGGCATTGTTAATATCAGGGGAGGGAAATGTGATAACTCTGTACGCTGGTGAAGGGGGAGGGGGGATGAGGGAGATAGGAGTGTGTGTGTGTGTGTGTGTGTGTGTGTGTGTGTGTGTGTGTGTGTGTGTGGTGGCATGGGAGGGATAGTAAAGTGATAATGTGAAGAGGATCGTGGTTTTGATTTGGTGATCTGAGATGGCGGTGGTAAAGCTAACGGTGGATGTTGAAGTGATGGTGGTAACTGTAGGGGTGATGGTTGTTGTGGTGTTGGTGATGATGTGTAGTTGTGGTACTGGTGATGGTGTGAAGTGGTGGTGGTGGTAGTGGTGTGGTGTTTGCTGCTGCGGTGATGGTGGTAAAGGAAGTAGTGGTGGCTGTAATTTGAGATGGGTGAGGCGGTGGTGGTGATGACGCGATGATGTGGTGAGGGAGTTATGAGGTACTGATGGTGATGGTTGTAAATTTGATGATGTGAGATTAACGTTATGGTGAGGCAACCCAGTCATTTGATGAGAGTAGCAATAATGACACGTACTGTGAAAAAATGGGGCTTATAATTTGGAGTTATTACGTCTGATGATGACAGAGATTGACGTACGACATTTCAACCTCTTCATTAATTGACGTCTTTTACACTTTTTTCCTTGTTATGTCAAACAAATATTATTTAGCTCAGGAGAGGCTTGGCAACAGGGGAGGTTAAGCACAGCCTTCATAGTCCCATTCGTTACCAGAGGTCCATCCGAGTTTTTTTTTTTTTTTTTTTATGCGAGGAAGAAGGAACCAAAGGCCGCGAGCTCGGAATTGTTGTTCCTTCCAAGAGAAAAACAAAATACAAGAGAGAGCCAAATTCAAGATCCGATCATTTCTGGTGGGAGCAAGAATAGGAGAGAATGAGATCACAGGACTGAAGGGTAGAAAAGGAGTACTGTGCTTAGAAGAACAATGGTTAGATATATAAGAACTACCCCGCTTAGAAGAGCAGAGGGGTATATAAAAAAAAAAGTACCGTGGTTAGAAGAACAGAGATTAGGTATAAAAGCAGTAGCATGCCTAGAAGAACAGAGGGATATAAAAAAAAGTACCATGGTTAGAAGAACTGAGGAATATAAAAGGAGTGCCGTGCTTTGAAGAACAGAGGCTAGATACAAAAGAACTACCTTGCTAAGAAAAACAGAAGTTAGGCTGTTGTAGTTGTGGCACTGATGTTCTAACTATAAAGGGTAGAGTGCTGCGGAGAACAGAAGATAGGTTATTCAGTTTGTAACATTGGTTTCCTGAGATGGAGCGCTCAGGGTATAAAAGAGAATGAGGAACATATGACAACAAAGTATATTACTGATACCAGTGATGTGAAGACTGTCATAAATAAGCCATGAAATTTTGTCGCCTACTATTACGTGCCATAAAGAAGTGTGACAGAAGATCGACATTGCACGGAGAGAAAGAGGGAGAGAGTAGAAGATTTAATGACATCGTCTCTCTCTCTCTCTCTCTCTCTCTCTCTCTCTCTCTCTCTCTCTCTCTCCATACACTTTCGCTCCTCCTCCCACATATTTATCTCCCATTCTTTCCCTTTCTCTTTTTCTTTTGTGATGAAAGATGACGATATAATCTTTTTTTTTTTTTATTGTTTTCTCCATTCCCACCCTTCGTACCTTCCTCTCACTTCTCCCACACATTCCGCTTCCCTTCCTCCTCTATTTCTGTTGCGCAGTGAAAGACATTCTGATGGTGCTGGAGGAATGTTAGTGATTCTCTCTCTCTCTCTCTCTCTCTCTCTCTCTCTCTCTCTCTCTCTCTCTCTCTCTCTCTCACTCATCCTTCCTCCTATACACTCATTACTCTCGCCATCTCCTCTCATTTATTCTGTCGCATAGAGGAGGACATGTCGGTGAGGCTGGAGGGATGATGTTGCAATCTTCTTTCATCCATTTTTTCCTCCTGTATTTCATTTGATCATTTCTCTCATTTTATCTTTCACTCCGGTAAATCTCCTTTCTTCGTCCTCTTTTCCCTGCTATTCTTTCATGCAGTAAAAATCATGAAACGCATCTTTCCTCAGTTTTAATCTTTCTACATTCCCTTTTACTTCCTCCTCTCGTCCCTCCTATCGTCCAACCACACATTCATCCTTTCTACCTACTTTCCTCCCTCCATTTCTCTAGTGCAGTGGAATGCATAATGGTGATATAAAATTACGTACATCCCATTACTTGCACACCATTCTCTCCCGTGCTTCCTTTCGCTTCCCTCTTCTCCCTTCTCTCCTTCCATACACTCATCATCCCTTACGCCTCTCCGGCCTCTTATTGGTACCGTAGTAAAGAACATGAAAGTCATGCTATGGAGGTGCCATACTGATTTTTTCTTCATTCTTGATTCCCATTCCTATTTCCACTCAAATTTTCTCCCTCCCACATACTATTCCTGACATCCTCCTCTTCTCCTTCTTTTCTGTATAATGGTGGTGCATTCTGTATTATTTCTCCATTTTTTTTTCCACGCCATTCTCGTCCCTGCTTCCTCTCATGTTTCTGATCTCCCTTCGTTGCTTACAGTCACGATTTCGTATTGTCCCATAATAGACGATATTATAATGGTTTAGAAGTGATGAGGTGGTTTCTTTCCTATTTTTCTCCTGTTTTCGACCTTGTTTCCTTCTCTCTCTCTCTCTCTCTCTCTCTCTCTCTCTCTCTCTCTCTCTCTCTCTCTCTCTCACCCATGCTCACTTCCTCCTCTTTTCACCTTATTCTGTTGCATCGTGGAAGACGTGAGATACTTCCTCTGCAGTTTTTTTTTCTGTCTCCATTCCCGCTGCTCCTTCCTCTTACTCGTCACGTCCTCCCACACATCTATCCTCTTCTCCTTCTCTTCTCCCACTTATTCTGTTCTTTTGTGGGAGCCATGGTGGTGGTGCCACAAAACTGCTGATGTGATATTTTCTCCTATTTTTACTCAGTATTTTTGGTCTCCCTCCTTCTCACTCTCTCCTCCATTCCTTTCTTCCTTGAATTTCTCCTTTCCCCCTCTGTTTCTTCCTCATATTTTGTAGGGAAGTGAAGAGCATAATAGTGGAGCTTTAGAAACCCTGGTTTGATTCTGTCCATCTGTTCTTCTTTCTGCTTCTCAGTTCTTCTCTGTTCGTCTCTCCCTTTTCTTCCCTCTCGTATTCCATTCCAGTTCATGATAGTGAAGTTTTGGAAGTATTGATGTGATTTCTTCTCTCCATCCCTGTTACCTCTCTTTTTTTCACTTCACACTTACTCATCCTCACTCTATCTATTCTCCTTATTCCGTCGCTTACAGTAGAGGAAGACATGCATGATGCTAATGTTGTCATATTCCCTTTATATTTTTATTCGTCATGCCCTCTTTATTGTCTTTATTCGTCGTGCCCTCTTTATTTTCTTTGTTCGTCATGTCACCTCATTTTTTTTATTCATGTCCGCATTATTTTCATTATTCGTCATGTCCTCTTTCTTTATTCGTCGTGTCCTCTTTATATTCATTAATCGTCATGTCCTCTTTATTTTCTTCGTTCGTCTCTGGCCTTCCTAGCCCGTCAGTTTTCTTCCCTGCTTTCCAAAAATCCACCCTCTTTTCCTCTTACTCTTTTTACTCTGTGCCGCAGTGAAGGACGTGGTAGTGGAGCTTTGATGTGTTTTTTCCCCTTAATTCCCGTTCCTCCGTCCTTTAATTTCTTAAGCCTTCCTCTCACACAGTCTTCCTTTCGTCCTTCTCTTATTTTGTAGCACAGAGGAAAATATGTAAGATGATGTGATAATATTTTCTTTATTATTCTTTCCGCATTCTCGACCAAACTAGCTCTCACTTTTCTTTATTTTCACACACTTATCCTCTCTTTTTCATGATGATGGTGTAAGATGTATGCATGTTGGATATTTTCTACATACAGCTGTTTACATAGGAGTACTTCTGCCATTCTCGTCCTTGCATACTCTCACCTCGTCTTCCTTCCACGTTCATATTTATTCGCGTTTTCTCCCTTTCTCCCTCATATTCTTTTGCGTATTGGAGGACATAAAAGTGGTGTTTTGGAGCTGGTCGTGTGATTTTTTTTCCCCTCCATTCCGTTTCTTTTTTTTTTTTTTTCCGTTATTCTACCTTCTGTTCCCACACTGTTTATATCTTCCTTCCCCTCTACCGTCCCCCCCCCCTTTTTTAAGTGTAGAGAAGGACATGATGGTTATGAAAGAGACGCTGATTTTCCCTTCTATTTTTCTCACTATTCCCACTCATCCTTCCCATATGTCTCTCTCCTGTGTCTCTCCTCCTTCCTACCACACACTCGTCGTCTCTTCTTCCTCCTCCCGCTTGTTTTGTAGCACAGAGGAAGACATGCGAGATGCTGATATGATCATGTCTCCTTCATTTTTCCTTGTCCTCTCCCGTCCCTCCTCCTTTTCACTTCTCCACTCTCCTGCACACGTATTCTCTATTCTTCCTCCTTCCCCTCTTTCGCAGAAGCATATTGGAATACAAGAGATTGCGCTGAATAGATTTCCGGTTTTACATTCTTTGCGATTAACAGTTTCTTGATCTAAGCAACACATCCGCTTTGAGTTTTCATTAGTTCAGATGAGATTGTAACAACATGTTGAAATTGTTTGTATTTGCTGTAACCTCACAATAATCACAATTTCAGTATAAGGGTATAAGTTATTTCGTTGTGCCTCATTTCTTGCGGATTTAAGTCTGTGTAGGGGTCGGCATGAAAACGGGTTATTCATAGACCATCAGCTGTGTTATACACGCGCAAACCTTATTGTGCTGCGTGTGAAGGGCGGCTGGCTTTATCAATCCACTCCAGATATAGCACAAAGACAAAAGCGTACACGAGTCAGACGCATGTATCCGAACACATGAACCGTCACATATTATGACAACAAAAGAAATATGTAAAAATTATTACCCTCAGAATATAAAAGAAAACTTACAACACAAGGAAGGAAATCAGTGAAAATTAACCCATGAATAAAAACGAATACGCACAAGACAGTACAGAAGAAATAACTAAAAATTACCTTTTAAATATGCAAATGAAAATATCTGGCATTCTTATTTCCTTGGCACTACAAGGAAGAGTTTCACAAACTGTTACGAAATTATACAGAAATGTACCCTGCAACCATCCATACCAACCCTGCCATACTTAATAGAAGCCACGGTGCTCATCCAGAAAGCCATCTCACTCAGCTGTTCTGACACTTTTTTTGCAGAATATATTTTGTACCTTAGAAACAAATATAGGCATTTCTGTTTAAAAAAAAACTCCACATCCAGACCTCCTCCTTAGCAACGAACTCCACTGTTGACCTTCGTTCTTACCAACTGACTTCACATTCCCTCTTCTCACTGACGTTAATCCTTCTTCCAACTAATACACTTCACATTCATCATTCTTTCTCACCAGTATTATTTATTTTCAGCTTTCTTTCTTGCCGATATTATCTGTTTTCAGTCTTCTTTCTTACCAGTATACACCACAATCAGCTTTCTTCTCATGTCAGCGAATTCCAGTCATCCTTCTTTATTACCGATATATTCCACAATTAGCTTTCGTAACAATATATTCTATATTCAGCCTTCTTTCTGACCAGTATACTCCAATTTCAAGCTTATTATTTACCAGTATACTCCAGTTTCAAACTTATTATTTACCAGTATACTCCACATTCAGCCTTCTATCTCACAAGTATACTCCACATTCAGCCTTCTATCTCACAAGTATACTCTACATTCAGCCTTCTATCTCACAAGTATACTCTACATTCAGCCTTCTATCTCACAAGTATACTCCACATTCAGCCTTCTATCTCACAAGTATACTCCACATTCAGCCTTCTATCTCACAAGTATACTCCACATTCAGCATTCGTCTTACCAATATACTTCACACTCAGACTTTTTTCTTGTCAGTATACACCACATTTAGCCGACTTTCTTACTAATGTACACCATATATAGCCATTTTTTTGTCCGTATATTGCACATTCAGCCTTCTTTCTTTTCAGAATATTTCACTTCAGCCTTCTATCTCACGAATATACACGACGCTTAGCCATCATTCATACCAATATACTTCACATTCAGCCGGTTAGGGGGAGGCGGTGGCTCAATCGGTAGAGAGGTGGTCTGCTGTCCCACCGGACCCAGGTTCAAATCCCCCGTGGTGCAGGGAACAGTTTAAGGATTTGAATTTCATGTAAAGCAGACTTTACCGATCTACCAGAAGACCCGCCGACATGTCGTAAAACTATCCCCGCTAATACCAATACACCAGTCCTGTATGAGACAGCCCTAGCATGTATTCAATATGGACGGTGGGTGTTAGCGCCGAAGTGGTGACATGTAGAGGTGTATGATGTGTAGGAGGACTACTGGGCCTTGGAAGCAGGCTGTGAAGCCTATGCCCAGAGTCGAGGACATAAAAAAAAAAAATCTTACTAGTATACTTCAGATTCAGCCTTTTATCACACCATATACTCCATATTCAGTCCCCATTCTTGCCAACAGAATCCTTTTTCAACCGTCTTTTGTAAAGAAGAAACTTTATATTGACCATTTTTTTTTTAATACATGGTAGAATGAACCAAGGTCTGGAAGCCCACTCGATTGTTACCGCCAAGAAAAAGAAAATCTAGTTCTATTATTTCGAGAAGGCTGGTGTTACTGGCTGCTGCCCGGCCAGTAATCAGGGGACTGACCGTGTGAAGCCGAAATCATGAGGTGTCGCCGTCAGGGGAACCAGCCATGTGATCGTTGATCTTAGATGCAGCTTATCTCTGCTGACCCTTGTGTTTGATCTGTTGGCAGGCGCCCTATCAAATGTGATGTGGGGCAACCCACATCGAATTACAAGGAGAGAGAGGAGGCGGAGCTGACCCCAAGTGATGAGGACCGCCCCCAAAGAATGCAGTAGCCAGTCCTATTATAATGACCTGTCATGACCAGCCCCTTAAGTAGTTGCTTGGTAATATATAGTGCTGATGACATAGGTCAGTGGAGGGGAAAGAAGCGTGGCTACTAGGGTATATGAAGAGTCGGCTAGGGGTGAAAAGGCACGACTCACCTCCAACCACCTCCAAGTCCCTCTCTAAGTTTAGTGATATAGTGTAAGAAGTACTCCAAGAGGCCAGGTCTTCAGTTAATAATTTGTATTAATATTAACTTGTACACAGCAGCCTAGTTACGTAACTGTTCCCATTTAGAACTCTTTAGCTAAAGTGTCTGATTGATTTTTAATGAATAAATTCGTCAGTGATTCTAAATAGTTTAGGAGTCGTCCTATTTTGCAAGCGTTTATCATATAAAAGAACCTAATTCTGTGATATGCTGTATAGAAATTTTGTTTGTAGAGTAAGATTTATTGGTTTGTCATTGTCTTTTATTTGAATTCTCAGAGACAGAAATCTTCCGGCACGATCCGTAACACTAGACACATTGCATTTAAAAGACTGGAGATCGTAGGCACAGGGAAATACAGAGAGGGTGAGTTAACCTGTTGCATACATAAAGGACTGAAACCATTGGTTAACTTTTGCATTAGATACTTAAGCAGAAAAAGGGTGAGAATTTGCTGCCAGATGGTTGTTACGCTCCCGCCGTTTTGGAGGAGGAATGCAAGCAGACAGTTCAGAAGAGTAGTGACAGTTAAAGCAGCAACAGAAGAGAGATAAAGATGCAACTGTGCAGCGAAGAGATTGAGGTTGAAGGGGGTCAGTAAGAGAAGGAGTGCTGACGAGACGAAAAACATTTTACTTCACCCAGCTGAGAAGAGCTGTATTTGAGAAGCCCCACACCCACACATGAGAGTTGTACTCCAGGCAGGGGCGAATAAAATCCTTGTTTAAAGTCAACAACTGTGCGAGGGAAAAGAAGACACGGAGTTAACTAAACACAATCTCTTGCCAGTAGATTTTGCAAAAGGTAATATGATCTTCTCATGATAAGTCCTGAGAGAATGAATACCCAGGTATATTTAGAGATGATGCGGAACTGAATTGAGTATTGTTAAATATTAATGAATACTCCTGTGGAAGATTATGGCGTTTTGAAAGGTATAGAAACTGAGTTTTGGATTCATTAAAAACAACAAGGTTACTTTTTCCCCAGTCAGAGATATGAGCAGTAACTGCTGTGAAGGATGCTGCGAGAAGTGGATGGAGAGGTGAAGGGTGAACATAAAAAATAAACTTACTCAGCATCATTGAAAGCACTGAACACACATACCTCATGAAGGAAAGGAACAAACACAACATCCACGACAGAAATGAATACAAACATCACATCCATGGAAGACTTAAAAGCGTGGACACCATATCCGTGAAAGAGATAAACAAACACATCCAAGGAAGAACTGGACTCATACTACACTCATGATAGAAATTAATACACGCAGTCCATATTCGCGAAAATTAGGAATACACATCACATCTATGAAAGAAACGAATAAACATCACAACTAGATGGGCACTCAGAGGAGCGCATCTCTCCGACAAGGTCAACATAATTTCCAAACCACTCTTCATTATGGGATAGGTTTTCTCATCACTAATTAGGGTTTTGCAAAAAGTGTTCTCCAGATCCAGAATCAGTAATACGATCCGGATCGGTTCCAAAAGTTAATCGATTGTTCCCTGGGACATGGGCTATCTACCCACCAAATTTGGTCCAAATCTCTCTTTTAGTTTTTGAGTAATCTTGGTAACAGACAAACAAGCTAACGAACAGGTATGAAAACATACTATCCTTCTCGGAGAGAACCATGAAAGATGTTAATACACATCATATCCAAGAAAGAATTGACTAGGTACACACAGCAAAAAAAGTATCGTTACAGGGGGGTCCGATGTGTTTCATACTGAACAACCTGGCTGTCTCGCTAGGGTTGGTAAGCCTGACAGTGGGTGAGTTGCCAAATAGGACGAGGTAGAAATATGCATGGGAGAAGCAATGGATATAGCTTATAATAAATATGCAACAAACACACGCAGGGATACCAATGAAGGAGGCTGTTATCAAAAACCTTCATTCGTGTGTCATTTTATATCGCGCAGAAGGTGTAACGATAGTTTTTTTGTTGTGTGAACATCCATGAAATAAATAAAAACATCCACGAAGGAAAAAACATGTCACCTCAGGGAAAAGTATGGGCACACACAGCACGTCCACGAAAGGATTAAACGTCACATACATGAAAGATATTATCACGTCCACACAGAGGATTATAGAAGTATGAATACCACGTCCATGTAAGAAATAAACACACAGGCCGCGTACATCAAAAATGAACACGCACATCACATTCATAACACACACACACACACACACACACACACGTGCACGCGCCTCCCTCTCTCTCTCTCTCTCTCTCTCTCTCTCTCTCGTCCCCATATCCATCTCCTTCCCTTTCCTCCGTAACGCATCATATCAGAGACAATCATCTATGGGTAAAGAAAAATACAGGCCTCTCTCGGCTGACGAATATTAGCCAGCAAAGGAAAGTGAGAAGTCAGAGAGATGAAAAATTGGCCTAACTTTTCTCCTGCCGGTACACAGTCCACACTCATGCAACAGACCCAGCTGAAGATCAAAGCCTACACATCTAGCCTAGTCCTCTCTCAGTAATCGATGCACTCCACATCTGGTTGATGGATCAGAACACGCATTATTCACACACACACACACACACACACACACACACACACACACACACACACACACACACACACACACACACACACACACACACACACACACACACACACACACACACACACACACACACACACACACACACACACACACACACACACACACACACACACACACACACACACACACACACACACACACACACACACACACACACACACACACACACACACACACACACACACACACACACACACACACACACACACACACACACACACACACACACAGCCTCTTCCCAGACCAACACATCCCAACATCCTCCCACAAAATGCTCTGTCTCCGTCTACATTAGTCCAAGTCAAGCGTTTTCTCTCCCATTTCGATCCACCCGGACCATAAATGATGAGTGGTCCATTTTTCATACTCCGCCGTCCTCTCCAAAAGCGGCTCCTAACATTAGTATGCCTCAGACAGCGGTCCAGATTTATAAACATGCCGACGATCAACTACTTTAGTTTATTCCGCCTTGTAATTTTTATTTTTGTTTTGTTTATTATGAAAAATGTGGCAAGCTTGTAATTTGTTCTCAGTTTTCATTTATTTAAGAAGTTTCCTAAGCGATTAACTTTGCATATTACATCTTTGTACCATCTTGGACGATATTATATTCTTCAGTACTATTTTTACTCTAACTTTGCCAAAAATTGTTAGCTATCCAACTTGAACGCAAAGATATAAGAATACTTAAACAATAGAGAATGACGAACAAGTGACGAACAGGTGCCATGGTAACTATATAGAGCCTGTGCATTCTCTGTTTTTGCCAATGAGGTACGTGAAATTGACTGCAAAAGGACAAAGATGTGGGTCAAATCAAGGTGAAGAGATATTGCAATATAACTATGCATAAGAGAACGTCAGAGAGTAATATCCGTAATAAATCGCCAATGAGGAAGTACTAATAAATTTCTATATCCGCCTAACACACGGTTATAAGTTCGTTCGTGAATCCCAGCCCGGCCTCAGATACTGGTCTTCTCCCTCGCTCACTCACGCCTCCATAAATTTCCTCTGAAGGTTGGAAGAGGCAAAGCGTATTTTCCATCCCACTGATTCTGCGGGCTGAAAATGTTGCAAAGGAAACTCGATGATGGAAATGTTGACGAACATAAGTGTACTTTCCACTCAACCGATTCTCCGCTGTAAAGGAAAAAAAGTTGGACCTATTTCAGCCATGGAAAATTTGAATTAGGGGTGCTTAAAGAAGTTACTGTTATTTTCAGCTTGATTAATGGAAACCTTGGTGATACTAACAAAGGTAAGAGTATTTTCTGTTCGACTGATTCTGCGTGGTAGGATAAAAAATGACCAACTTGGCCTACTGAAAATCGCAGTGAGGTGTTAATAGAGAAGTAAGATATTATTCAGTCAACGAGTTAATAAATTTGCCTCCCTAGAGCAAGACTTAATAATGCTGACGCTGATAAATGTATTTTTAACGAGAGAGAGAGAGAGAGAGAGAGAGAGAGAGAGAGAGAGAGAGACCCCGCTCACGAAATATTTTTGATCAGAAGAATTCTGAAGAAGGTAAATGTATTTTCCTCGACGCATTCAGCAAGGATAATGCTTGATAAAAGGGTATGTTGTACTTGACTTGGGGGAAATTTGTATAAGGGATTTGATTACGTATGTAGGAATGTGTTCTTTTTCAGGTGATTTTGAAAGCTAATAAAACAACGTGCTGGGTGGAAGACTTGATACTGCTGACGAAGGTAGGTGACTCAGCAAGTTAAAATAAATAACTGGCTCTTGGAACACATGGTGAAATGTTGACGAATCTGAGGACCTTGACCTTCAGCCGATTGCCCACTAAATCGACTTACATTATTACTGCCTGACCGCTAATCTCTCCACCAAAATTTATCCAAATTAGATCAAATCTGTCTGAGTTGACCTTGACCTGTTCTGTAACCTAGACCTCTGAAACTTCTGTTCTGAAAATCGAATCCCATCTCATTTGGCTGACACACGGGTTTCATCAAGATTGATCCAAATTTAGTGGACTCTGTAAGTTACAGAGTCGATTGGTCCTAATTTAGTGGACTCTTTAAGTTACAGGGTCGAACATTTGACCTTTTCTTGTGACCTTGACCATTGGCGGATTGTTGTCAAAATCAAATCCCTTCATCCTTGCATTACCCTGAACCCTCCCTCACAGTTTGATCTCAGTCGGACAAGAAATCGTTTAAGTTGATCATGCCATGTGACCTTAACCTCTGATGTATTGTTCTCAAAAGCAACAAGTTAAATTCTTGGCTGACCCTCAACACTTCCATCAAGTTTGGTCCAGATCAAAACTTTTAGGTACTTATTCATACAGCTACAGGTGGATCGAACTTTGGCCTAGCCTTGTGACCTTGACCTCCGACTGATTGGTATTAAAATCAAGTTCTTTAGTTCTGGCCGCACCCTCAACCCTTTCATCAGTTCTACTCTAAACCTGGTCAGAATTTGAGTACATAAGTTGCCATGATCATATTTCCTTGAGATCTGAACTTTCCCTGTGATCTTAGCCATTGACTGACCGTCCTCAGAATAAGAGCCCTTTATCCATGTTTTACCCTCAGCCCTACCACCAAGTTTGATCTCCATCAGATTAAAACTTCTTAAGTTTGCTAGATCATACTTTGACGTAGCTCTGTGACCTTCACCTTTGACCTGTTGCTGTAAAAAAAAAAAAAAATGTAAACCCCTTGGCTGACCCTCATTTCTTCCACCATGTTTAGTTAAAATCGGATAAAATTGAATTATTTTGTTCACACACACACACACACACACACACACACACACACACACACACACACACACACACACACACACACACACACACACACACACACACACACACACACATTTTGTGCAAAACGTAACACTCACTTCATTATCGTGAGCGCTGGTGTAAAACAAAAAAAATAGCATCCTTGTATTTTGAGTAAGCGGTTGACCACGAAAATTTGATTATTATTAGGAAAGCTAATGAATTTCCCTGCTGATTGGAATACTAAATATTAAAATTGAAGCGTATTTTCCATTCGAATTATTCTCGGAGGTAAGAAAATAAATTATGAAGCTTTGCCTAATTAGCGGCTAGAAGATTTGAATATGGTATTGATTACGAAGATAAGAGTGCGTTTTTCTGACTGATTTTGAGAAATAAGCATTTACCTGCAATGTGAAATGTTGGATAATGTTGTTGAAATTAATGTTTTTTTTTTGTTTTTTTTTCGTCTGATTCTGCGAGGTAAACAAAAAACAAAAAAGACAAATTCTAACCTACTTTGCCCATGGAAAGTTTGAGTAAAGGATTGTCGGCGAAATAAGAGGATTATCCGTCTGAGTATTGGTATGATGATTTTGACGAAGATATGTGTTTTTCATTCGACCGAGTGTGCCTGGTTAAAAAAAAAAATAATAATAATAATAAATAAATGACCAATTTTGACTCTGAAGAATTTAAACAAGGAGTTCATAATCAGTGATAACTTAGGCTAAAAATTCTCATATACTGTCGAGTGGAGTGCATGACGAGGATCATTGTATTGTCTATCCCAATTGATTCCGGTAGCAAAAAAAAAAAAAAAAAAAAAAAAAATGGAGGAACTGATAACTAGAATGTTAACAATGGATAGTATAATTTTCCATCTGACATGTGCTGCACAAAAGTAATTAAATAAGTAATTAAATATTAATAATAAAAATATGGAAGCTAATTGGTTCATGGAAGCCCTTCCTGATGTCTACCAATGACCCTTGGGTGGATTCGATCCTCCGACCCTTCGGTCAGAGTAAAGCGCTCTAACCCACTGAGCCATTATTGATGAAGGTAACATTATCATTTCTCCGACTGATTTTGACAGCCAGTATTTCTGCCAGTAACAAAAGTTGCTTTCATTGACGAAATGTACGCGTAGTTTCCATTCGATGTGATAGGTTAGGCTAGTATTACCTACTTACTGTAGCTCAGGGAAAAATGTATGACGACGAAAATAAGATTATTCTCCGTTTGGCTGATTGGAGGGCTAGAATAGCTTCTGGCCTCATGCATAACTTAAAGGACTGTTGATGAAGTTAACACCCAGACTCCTATGACTTACTCACAGCAACATGAAAACGTCTGGCGCTAGTCAGCGTTGAATACTAAAGCTGCCCCGATCGTGAGAGGGGTAAGATTGTTTTGTATGTGACTGTGCCGCTATAATAATACAGTTACGTGGCTGGTGAAATGCTTGATAATGTGGACGAAAATAAGTTTGCTTTACATATGATAGATTGTTCGAGCTAAGAAAAATGAGAAAAAGAAAAAGAAAAAAAAGGGATAAAACACATACGGAAGTCGCCGAAGTGTTGATAAGTTGCTGAAAGTTTGTCTGTGTTCCTTTCGCTTGATATTGCAGGCTAAAATAATCATCAGACCCATGGAAGATTAGATAACATCTTGATACACATTTAGACTGGCATAAATTAACCTCTTCAGCACGATCACACTTTATTCTCTCTCCAACCATAGTTTGTCTACATAAACTTGGTGGAGATTTCCGTCCTTTTGTAGCTTTTTTCTCGTAGCTCATTGACTGAATAGCACAAAACTTTGGTCGTGCATCCATTCTATAACATTTCTTTACGACGAACATCATATTCTAGTGTAAAGATATGCTTACATCTATGCATTCAAGATTAGGAGATCGCAATTTTAGATCAGACTAAACTGGTCAGGGTATAGACGACTGTATTCAGCTGATGGGTGATCTCATGTGGCAAAATAAGTTTATTGAGTATATTTCTAAACTGATCGCTACAAAACGTTTCTCATAGGCAGAAATGAACTGTTTGATAATTGTAAGAACAAAGAAAAAGAACATTACTTTAGTGAAAGCTTTAAGCTGATGGTGAGTTAGTGAAAGAAGTAGGAAATTTTGTTTATTGGTGGCAGGTGTTTGACGATGATGATAATGATGATGGTGGTGGTGGTGGTGGTTTAATTTGCTGTGTTTTCCATCTCGCTGATTTTGCCAGCTAAACCTTTTAATCTAGTCCTGGGAAGTCTTGATGAAGTGAATGTTTGCCAAGACAAGAGTATTTTCTGTCCGATTGAGTCTGAACAAAGATTTTAAAAGTTTCTTGGTTCATGGGAGAATGAACTGTATAGTTGATGATGATGATGATGATGGTTATTATTATTATTATTATTTTTTAGTTTTAAGGCACATTGGCGAGCTGGTTAAGGCGAAAAGTAATAATTGCCAAACCTTTTCATTCCGATGACGAGTATATTTTAAAAAGTTGAAAATTCCAGACGATTTTATTCAGTTTCTCACGACTTTGTTGTACTGAAGTAATTAACTTAGGCGGTGGCTAACCTCTCCAGTTGAAAAAGTTTCTCAGTGCTGGACACACTCATCAGCCATGAACAAAAATGAAACGAAAAAAACGTCACCGGATCCAAAGAACTGAGTGGTGTAGTCGGTTTGCTTTGATCTGATGGAACTGGACCACACTCGCAACGGAGATTCCAAGGAGTGCCTGCGAAAAATTCGATGAGCCGTACCGTAGTTGTAAGGTAGAAATCAGCCTTTTGGGTTACTAATCAGATCAGAAAAACGCCTTGTCGGCGAGGTACGAGCGAGGCCATTTAAATCCGATAGCACTGAAATGTCGCCATACACCCCCAGGATGCCTAGAGTATATTGATGCCTATCTACCTACCAAGTTTCATGCCGTTAGGACAAACTGTCTGGCCTGTGGCACTCTTTTGAAGATTTTCGACTTGCTGCACTTGGCGCGTGTCAGTTGTCGCGTGGACAGCCTGGGTGTGATGAAACCTGTCAAAGAAAAAAAAAAAAAAAACTTAGATTGAGCTATCATATGGAGCAAACCACGCAGTGATCGGCCCTGTGGTTGCTGAGATATAAGCTTCTCAAAAGCGTTACGGTTGGGCCGGGTGGGGCCGCTCACATGTGAGAAAATGCCACTACTTGACGAGAGACTCTCGAGGGCTTCGTCCTCGCTCGTAACCATCCGACCAGTATGACTACACTTTGTCATCACCTGAGCTAAAAAGGGTTAGCAATCATTGTCGGATGAAAACAAACCTACTCTATCTCTAAAGCTAAAATAGTGACGTCAGCAGAAATTTTCTTTTTAACTCCTTTTGTAAGATGGCGCCAAATATATATTTGCTCTTGTTATCTCCAAGCGATCTTAGGAGAGACATTTCGTACTGTAGAGGTTAGATATAGGATTCATTAACCTTGTAGATGCAGTCTCATTCCTAAATTGAGAAAAATCAGTCTGCAGGTGCAAGAGTAAAGTAGGCCCAATTAATGCGTCATGGTAGTTAATTAGAGACAATAATTGTTGATATAATATAACAAATTTAATTAAGAAAAGTGAATAATTGCAGTTGATTGATTAGCCCATATGAAGCAGCTTTAGAGGTACCGTATTGATATGACTGGACTATACGGGAAGAAGACAAGGATAGCAAAGTAGCATTAACCCTTTGACTTAGGTGACTCATTCTGTTTGCTTACTCATGTTTCATCCGGGTTCTTTCAGCAAAATTATTTCTTTCCTTTTTTTTTTCTTTTTTCTTTAATGTATCCCTCCCCTCCCCGTTTGATATTAATTTTCCCTTTAAGGAGGGACCTTTTGTAGTGAAGAGGGATAAGTTTTACGTGGAATGTGAGCTGAGGAGGTAATCGATCAATATACAGACGTGTCTCTCATTCTTTCTATATGTCTATCTATCTATCTATCCGTCTGTTTGTGTCTGTCTGTCTGTCTATCTATCTATCTATCTATCTATCTATCTTTCTATCTGTCTATCTGTGTCTATCTATCTCTGTCTGTCCATCTGTCTATGTGTCTGTCTGTCTATTTATCTGTTGTCAGGCACATTAATCTCGTTTTGCTGCCCTCCCTCCAACGCTCACCTTACTCAGTCGTATATCTCTCCACACCATCCTTCCATCTCATCCTTGGTTTCCCCTCCTCCTCCCCCCATCAACCTCAATTACAATTACACTCTTCTAGTTAGTCTCTCATTCTCCATCCTCCACATTGCCATACTGACATGGTGTGTGAAAATATTATTATGGGTGCTTTACCAGTGACGGAATGCAATTGCCTAGTGTGCAGTTACCCAGTTGCGTGTGGAGCTTAGTTATTGCGTGTGAAGCCTAGGTATTGCGTGTGAAGCCTAGATATTGCGTGTGGAGCCTAGTTATTGCGTGTGAAGCCTAGGTATTGCGTGTGAAGCCTAAGTATTGCGTGTGAAACCTAGGTATTGTGTGAAGTCTAGGTATTGTGTGTGGAGCCTAGGTATTGCGTGTTGAGCTCAGTTATTGCGTGTGGAGCCTAGTTATTGCGTGTTGAGCTTAGTTATTGTGTTTAGAGCCTAGTCATATGTATGAAGCCAGGTTATTGTGTGTGGAATCTAGTTATTGTGTGTGGAGCATATGCCTAGTTATTGCATGTTGAGCTCCGTTATTGCATGTGGAGCCTTGTTATTGCATGTGGAGCCTTGTTATTGTGTGTGGAGCGTAGCAATTTGTGTGCAGCCAACCTATTGTCTATTCAGCATTGTTATCGTGCTTTGTTGCATGTGAAGTTTTATTGTCTGTGTCTGTTTATTGCGTGGGACAGACCATTGCGTGCGAAGCCTCGTTAGCGCGTGAGACAGGATATTGCTAGTGAAGTGGCGTGCGAGACCATCCATTCTGATTATCTTTTTTATGTCAGGTGTTGTCTCCTGCCCTTCCCCCTTTGAGCTCTGGATATCTTTTTCAATTTATTCTCGACGATAATGTCCTTTTAAACTCTCATGCTCCTGTGACTCACTCTCACCGCCTTAAGCCCCTGTTACGGGGATAGGTTCTTTTCTGTCCATCTCTTTACCAGAGTGTCTATCGTGAATCAGTCAATCTCTGTATCTGTCTATGTACCTCTCTCTCTCTCTCTCTCTCTCTCTAGATATTTATATAGATAGATAGATAGATAGATAGATATTATGTGTGTGTGTGTGTGTGTGTGTGTGTGTAAAGATAGATAGATAAATATGGAAAGATAGATTGATAGAATGATATATAGGTAGGTAGGTAGATAGATAGATTGATTGATTGATTGATTGATTGATTGACTAATAGATATTTATAAACATTTATGTAGTTTAAAGACGATTTTGTTCAGCATAGGAAGGATCTCTCGTGGTGCAGGACGCAGCCCCTTCAATCCAAGTTAAAGTGACAAGAGTATACCACCTGGTGAATAGATTCAACTTTGAACTGACATTGAATAGTGAAAGGGTTTAGGGAGGTTTTATCGTACTCCTAAAGCTCGGAAAAATTTGTCCAAAGCAGAATAGAATTGTCTTTGGATTGCAAGAATAAAAAAAAAAAAATCATATCGGAATGAAGTATATAATTAATCCATTCAACACGATCACCTTTTTCTTAAAGTCTGATGTGATATTGTAAGTGTCTCCTCCTAGTTCTAAAAGGTTTTATTCAACTCAGGAGAGGCCTCTGGTATAGTCCATATGTTTTCAACTGACGGAACTGTGCCACTCCAGCAACATGAATAATATTTCTTAGTTGCATTAAAGTCAGTGAGCCTTAGCAGTGAGGTAGGAATGAGTCTCCTTAGTTACTTGCCAGATCAACTCTCGCATCTGATTACACCTTACCGTCATCTGAACTGAAAGAAATTGGTAAATTTTCTCAGATCAGTATAAAAAACGCTATCATGAGGAGACGAAAGCAGGTCAGTCCCACGCTGAATAAAATCATCAAGAGAGTCCAAAATGAAATAAAACAGACATCCTAGGGGTGTGACAGTTAACCCCTTTAGTCTGATGACATATATAATTAGTTTTCCACTTCCAGATGATTTTATTCAGTTTGAGGGAGACTTAAACCTAGAAGAGTTGGATGCAGCCTTCATTAACCCCTTCCGATACGAGACACCTTTTCAGTGTTGAATAAAACCGTCAAGAAACAGCAAAAATGAAAAGCAAATGTTGTCCTGGGTGTGAAGTTGAACCGCGGCGACACTCCTTCAGTCCGATGTCTCATTACACATTTCCTTCGAACTATATCCACACGATTTTATTTCAACTATGAATTGTTCTTTAGCTGTGAATGGGATAATGGAGGCTATATTAATCCCTCCAGTTAGAAATCTGTATAAAGCCGTCAGATGGTAGCAAAATTACCATACAAGTAATGTCACTGGACTTAATGCGTTTTCTCTTTATCTGACACCAATCGACTTTGTATTTATTCCGGCTAATGCCAGAAGATTCTATGTAGATTAAAGAAAACTACAGCAGCCAAAAAGGGGTACAGACTATTTCGATTAGCCTCAGTAAATATGGTGTGTGTGTGTGTGTGTGTGTGTGTGTGTGTGTGTGTGTGTGTGTGTGTGTGTGTGTGTGTGTGTGTGTGTGTGTGTGTGTGTGTGTGTGTGTGTGTGTGCGTGTGTGTGTGTGTGTGTGTGTGTGTGTGTGTGTGTGTGTGTGTGTGTGTGTGTGTTTAATTTATTCATGCAACCTCCAGACAGTTTTATTCAGCTTAAGGAGACGTTAAGAACTGGGGAAGCTACATCCGTCTTTCATTAACCACATAAGTATGAGAGATAATCGTAAGCTGAATAAAAGCGTCTGGGGGAATATATATATATATATATATATATATATATATATATATATATATATATATATATATATATGTGAGTGGGATCCTATAGATGAGCGATTGTTATACGCACGGTTTAAATCAAATCATGGCAACATCAGTCTGTTTGTGTGTTATGCACCAACTAATGATGCACTCGATGAAAGGAAAGACACATTTTATGAAAAGTTGCAAGAAGGAGTAGGAAGGGTACCTAGACATGATGTTTTGATCTGCGTTGGAGACTTTAATGCAGTAATGGGCTGTTCAAATGAGGGATTTGAGGCATGTATGGGTAAGATGGGAGTTGGCAGTAGGATGAGTGAAAACGGAGTGAGGTTTGGAAGCTTCTGTCTAGCAAATGACTTAGTCATCGGGGGCACACTCTTTCAGCATTGCAATATACACAAGACTACTTGGGTGTCGCCGTGTGGAAAATATAAAAATCAGATTGATCACATTGCTATCAGTAGGAGGCATAGAAGTTCTCTGCTAGATGTTCATGTTAAACGGGGAGCGGATATTGGTAGTGACCATCAACTCAGCATTGCAAAAATAAGGTTTAAACTTAAAAATCAGAAGAAGGAAAAATCTGGTGTTGGTAGATACGATATTGTTAAGCTTAGAAGGGAAGGAGAAGAAAAGGAGGAATTCAGATTAGAATGCAGAAATAGGTTTTTGGTGTTGGAAACGTTGGAAGAGGGGGAGAGAAGTGTAGATGAGATGTGGGAGGATGTGAACAAAGTTTTGCATGAGACTGCTGAATGTACGATTGGAAGGAGACAAAGATTCAGAAGAAAGAAATGGATATCAGAGGAAACGTGGGATATGATAAAAAAGAGAGGTGAGGCTAAATTGAGGAGTGAGATGCAATGCGTTGATGAACGAGAGATTGAATTAGCAAGAGCTGCGTACTGGAGTTTGAATTCAGAAGTAAGAAAGTTAGCTAGGAGAGATAAAAGAAGATGTGTGGATGAAAAGGTTGCAGAGACTGAAATCTTAATAAACAAAAATGATGGACAGAGTCAAAGAATAGCATATGAATCGATTAGAGAACTGAGTGGTAATGCAGGTAAACGCAAGGAAATACCAGTTAGAGACAGGGAAGGAAATTTATTGACCAAAGATGGAGATATTAAAAATAGATGGAAAGAGCATTTTGAGACAGTTCTTAATAGACCAATACCACCAGAAGAGGATATACCGTCTGCTCAGGAAGATTTAAATATAGAAACAGGAGAGTTGAGGCTTGCAGAAGTGGAGAAAGCAGTAAAACAGTTAAAGAATAATAAGGCACCAGGGGAGGATGGTTTATTTCCGGAAATGTTTAAAGTGGAGGGGGATAGATTAATAATGATCTTGACCAAGCTATTCAATAAGATATGGGTGACGGGGTTACTACCATCAGTTTGGAAGAATGGTGTAATTGTTAAAGTTCCGAAGAAGGGAGACCTGAGTGAATGTGGTAATTGGAGGGGAATCTCTTTGTCACCGATAGCTTTGAAAGTTTTCAGTAGAGTGTTGTTAAATAGGTTGGAGCCGGTGGTTGAGGGTATTCTGAGGGATGAACAGGCTGGTTTTAGAAAGGGACGTGGTTGCAATGATCAGATCTTTATAGTTAGGCATTTGATGCAGCAAGTTAATGAAATGAGAGTACCGTTAAGTCTTTGTTTTGTTGATTTTGAAAAGGCTTTTGATAGTGTTTCGAGAGAGAGTATGGGGAAGATCATGAGACATTATGGAATACCAGAGGAGTTTGTGAGGGTCATTAAGAACATGCATGAGGACACATTTTGTAAAGTGATGGTTGATGGTTGTCTGAGTGATTCGTTTGAAGTCAAGTCCGGAGTAATTCAAGGTGGTGTTCTATCGCCTTTACTATTTATATTGGTCATTGATTACATTATGAAACGCGTTGGAACAGAAACCGGTGCAGGTATACTTTGGGGAGAGAACAGGAAACTTTTGGATTTAGATTATGCAGATGATATAGTTTTGATTTGTGATGGGCCAGAAGAGATGCAGAGAGTGTTGGACTGTTTGGTGAGTGAAGGTCGCAAGGTGGGTTTGTGTTATTAATTGTGGAAAAACTGAAATAATCGATATGAATATGGAAAATGCACAGGAATGTGTAATTGGAGGTATGGTTGTAAAGCAAGTTGATAGGTTTAAATATTTAGGTACTTATTTAGCCAAGGATGGTTCTTTGAACTTTGAATTAGAGGAAAGGTTAAAGAAGGCTAATCAGGCAATGGGAATGCTTAAAAATATTTGGAATAAAAACAATTTCTCTGTGCATACAAAAATCAAACTTTATAAGGTAATGGTTAGGAGTATCTTAATTTATGGACACGAGTCTTGGTACAGCACAGTGACTATGGAAAATAAATTCTTGGTGTTTGAAAATAAAGCACTTAGAAGAATATTAGGAGTTAAGTGGTGGGAAAGGATACCAAATAGTAGAATTAGAGAAATAACGGGAGTGCAGCCGATCGATGAATATGTTAGATTCTCACGATGGAAGTGGCTAGGACATGTGTATAGGAGACAGGGAATAGTACGAGGTACACCAGGGTGGGTGGCACTTGGTAGGAGAGGTAGAGGAAGGCCTAGAGAGACGTGGGTGAGGACAGTGAGACGGGAAGCTGGAGATGAGTGTTGGGGAGATCTTGAGGAGTTAGCACAAGATAGGATGTGGTGGTGTGAGTTCATCGAGGCCCTATGCATCCCCGAGGGTGCCACAGGAAATGATTGATTGATTGATTGATTGATATATATATATATATATATATATATATATATATATATATATATATATATATATATATATATATATATATATATATATATATATATATATATAATACGTGGCACTTGACTAAAAGTGTCAAGGTTTAACTTTGTCAGTGCGATTATTATTATTATTGTTATTATTATTATGATTATTATGATTATTATTATTATTATTATTATTTACAGGTAATTTATTTATTTATTTATTTACTTATTTTTTATTTCCATCTCCTAACAATTTTACTAAATTTAGGGAACACTTCATCGTGAAAGAGTCGGTGACACCTGTCCCCAAGTTTGCCAGGCTGAGTGAAGGACAGTAAATCTGTAAAGAAGGAACTAACATTTAGTTCGGGACCCTGCTACACTACGTTCTAACTTTGATTTTTCCGGGATGATCACCTTTTTTTTTTAAACTCAGACCTAACTTAACCTGTCCTAACTTAACTGACTATCAAACTGACCTAACCTGTTACTAATAAAACAAACCTAACCTTACCTAGACTCTCCTGTAAAAGAAAAGGTCCAAAAATGGTATACAGTACGGCAATCAGCGGTCGGGGCTCAAGAAGTCGGTGTTCAATTGCAAGTAACACCAGACGAAATTACTCAGCGCCAAGAAACGTAGTGCAGCAAAAGACTTAACAATAGCATTAAGAAAAGGGCTATATTCAGCGCCTGCCAAACAAACAGTGCAACATCCAGGCAACATAATCCAAGGGCAGTTCAGTGCTTGAGAAAACAGTATAATCCAGTGACATCCTTATAATCGTTTGTTTTCGCTTGATATAGTAGGCCACTCCCCAGCATGAAATTCGTCGTTTAAAGTTATGAGGTAGGGTTGTGTAACTTTAATTACTATAATCGTTTTTACTCTAACTTGGGCCAGATTTTCAACCTTTAGCAGATTATTTAACAAAGCTCAGTGGCATAAAAAAAAATACTGTAGATCCTTACCACAGTAGTTCTTCGAGACTAGCACTATATTCTACTACATCAGCGTTCAAGATAGAGGGGTGGTAATTTTAGGAAAAGTTAGAGTAAAAGGGATATAGTCAAATCGACCCTCCAATCGTACTACATTTGGCCTTAAACTGAGCTGAAGAGGGTCAGGGATCTTTGTTATGCTCGTTAGGTTAGTTAGGTTCACAGCCATGACGGTTCAATTAATGTTTTATCAAACTGCGGTCAGTCTCTGTTACAACCTCAGCTCAACACAGTCCGTAATGCGTCAAGATGTAAAGTGGGAGTGTTTTCATTTCTAAAGTGGTATACGATGGTAAGATGTAATCAAGTACCGTAATATCAAATGATCGCAAGCAGCTGCAATACCCTATTATACCTCTTTCACCTTAACTCGGCCAAGATTTTCGTCCTGTTGCAGCTTATTTCAATGGCAGAAAAAAATAATTCAGCGGCTCTACGTTTTTTCCATAACACCCCGTCTTGACTTGTATCATATTCTTGTGTTAACCTTTTACCGGTATTGCAACGAAGCATTGACAGTTTTAGGCCAGTTTAGAGTAAAGAGGGTATAGTATAATCTAAAGACAGTGCATTACCCAACACCGTAATTCAAGGAACAATATCCACAAGATGAGCAATTATACTTATATTAAACAGCGGTCACGCCCTTTAACAACATCAGCCATACACGCCTCATAAGGACTCAAGAGCCACCATTGCTGAGCGTGCCCCAGGTTTTGAAGTGGGAGTGTTGGCTGCATTTCTGCGATGGCTTACGATAAATTGAAATACAGTGCCCGGCTCTGAACAGTGCATTACCAGAGCATATAGTCCACCAGCAGGCCAGTACTCAAGCATATAATCCACCTGCACTGTAGTACCTGACCATATAGTCCACCGGCATTGCAATACCCGATCATATAGTCCATTACCAGTGCAGTACCCCATTACTCGAGAATATAGTCCTTCATAAGTGCAGTATCCGAGCATATAGTCCATCAGCAGTGCAATACCCAAGCATATAGTCCACCAGCAGTGCAACACCCGAACATACAGTCCATCAACAGTGCAATATCCGAGCATATGCCCCACCAGCTATACAATACCCAAACATATACTCGAATTCCAGCGATGTAATACCCGACCAATCCAGTCCAGTCAAGCGACGCAATACATAAACAATATAATCCAGCAGTGCAATACCTAAACAATGTATTCTATTAATTCAATACCTGAGCAGCATAATCCACCAGCTGTGATGCCTGATCCATTGAAAATAATAATAACCAGAACACAGACAACTACTGTATACGTATATTTAAAAGTAGTCCCTTTCATCCCCGTACGACATCGTGTTGATTCACTTTTGGGATGCTGTACGGTATGTACGGTAACAGAGTATATCAAATTATCGTCACTCATCGCAGTACTCGAGCAGTGATCTACAAACAGCGCATTGTCCACGCAGTGCAATACTTGAGCCAGCATTATAACCCAACAAAAGCCATATCCACAAGTCCAACACTTACACGTATATTAAACACCAGTCAGTCTCATTAACAACGCCAGCCTGACACTACCCCGTGAGAGCCACAATAACCAACGCGTGCCGCAGGTTTTTAAAGTGGGTGTGTTGGTTTCTCCTTGGCGATGCTTTACTTTGAGCGGATATGATGTCCGACTCATAAGCAGTGCAGTAGCAAAGCGAAATAATACACGAATAATGCAGTTCAGAAGTAATACAATCCAAAGTCAGTAGTAACAGCGAGAACAGCAATTGATTATTTTAGTAGGATGACGTCTTATGTTGGTTTATTCTTGCTACCTTCAGACAGTTGTCCTCGCCATAAGAAATACTTCGTTGTGAAGGTGTTAGAGAAGGCTATAGCTAATTAACTCCCTCCGATTTGAAAGGTGTACTGTTTTCAGAGGTAAAAATTTTTTTTTTAAACTCAAAATTAGCCCAGATTTTCGTCGTTTTGCAGCCTACTTCACGCAGCTCACTGGCAAAATAAGACAACATTGGCTACATTTTTCCATAGCATTTCTTGATTAGCATCATTTTCTGATCTTAAGTTATTGTTACAACTCAGGACTTAAGATGAAGAATGGGAATTATAGGTCAAGTTACAGTAAAACCAGTATAGCGGGAAATTATATATATATATATATATATATATATATATATATATATATATATATATATATATATATATATAAAGAGAGAGAGAGAGAGAGAGAGAGAGTATGAACCTAACTTCAGCTGCGGTCACTGTCTGCAACAGCCTCACCCTGACACTACCCGTAAGGATTCAAGAACCACCATTACTGACAGGTGTTGCAGAGGCTGAAGTGGAATTGTTGGGCACTCTTCTGTGATGGCATACAATAGCCTGAAGTCCTGCCTGCATCATAAGCAGCGCAGTATCTTAGCAATACAGCCTACAAGCAATGCAATGCCTAAGGAATGATAAACAAAAACAAACCATTATCAGAGCCATATTATCCATAAGCTATGCAATACCCAAGGTTAAAACAAAGGATAATCAGAGCCAACTTATCCATAAGCAGTGTAATACTCCAGCCATAATATTCCACAGACAATTTAGTATCTAAACAGTATCCAAAACATACAACTCTTCCAATATAGACTCCAATCAGTATGATACACAAGCAGTGCAAAGCTCAGCCAGTACCTTCAAGAAGCAGTATAATGCCCGAACAGTACTATACACTGCTAGTGTAATTCATAGGCTATATAGTATCTACCCATCTCATTATAGAAGCAGTGCAGTACGCATATAATGTACGCATAATGCTATACAGCACTACACAAGTGAAAAGAGAAACAACATGCAGCACACATAATGATGTAACGATGCAGTAGGCTTACATTATGCAGTAAGTACAACAGTCACAATATAGATCACATGTAATACAGCAGCCAGACAATATGATACACACGTGCCCAGTTCAGTCCTTCATTACTGGGACATCTTTGTCTTTCTGTCTCGCTACCCCCAATAATATGAGGGGGACCCAGAAAATGTGGCAAATTTTGAATTGCTGTCTTTAGATCATTCCGTTGAAATGAATTTTAAGACGGAAAGTTTTGTATTAGGTCAAAATTAATCTAAAGTATCAGTATTCAATGTAGGAGTGGGTCAGTGCTGTTGAGGCCTACATTTCGACCAGTTCAGTGGTCATTACCCAGCGACAAAGTAGGGAGTACTTTCCTAGGACGAAATGATCCTGGCACGCCAACAATTAGACGTCTCATAAAAAAGTTCAGGAAAGAGGCAGTGCTTGAAATCGAAATATAGGTCACATCGGTCGCCCATGTTAAGCTACATCACCCACTGAAATCGAAATCTTGAGATAACGTCTTGAAGAGTCTCCACGGAAATTGAGGTGCCAGTCACAGAAGGCGGACATCCCAGGGACCTCATCGGAGGATATTGCACCAGGATCTACGCCCGTTCCTATATAGGCCTAAAGTACAAAGTGGTGGAAACAAGACTAGATTTTTTTTTTTTTTTTTTTTTTTTTGTCAGAACATCAGTCATAAGACGGAAAATTTCCAGACTCCTAGAACGCAATGGTTTTCAGTGATGAACTTCAGTTTCACGTAAATAGACAGGTGAATAAACAAGCTATACTAGCCTGTGCTCCTGATCCACCTCATGAACAGCAGACGCCATCAGTCAGTGTCGAAAAATTCCGTTTGCTGTGTTAATGGCCGTCATGGAATCATCGGATCACACTGGCTTTAAGGTGAACATTGTACTGTATACCAGAAACGGCCAGCATTGAGTGATACAATTCTCAGATGCAAAAGAAATTCAATCTCGCATCGAGGAGGAAACGAGGATTGGACATGAATACTGCAATTTATCAGTAGGTTTGAGCAATAATTTACTCCAGGAGAATCTTAAAGTATCTCCACCGCTGTTTCCCAGGGGACAGACAAATTGTGTCGCGCAGAAACCCCGTGACCATCACCTTCTCCTGTCTTGCATCTCCTGACTAATTTTTATGGAGCTGTTTGAAAACCAGAGCTTCTATAGACATGCTGAAACAGTGACATCGCTGAACGAAAATAAAATTAGCATGGAAATCAAGAACATACCTGCGGATATTTTAGGAAGGGTCATCACCAACTTCAGTGTTCACATCGGAGCAGCGATTCAACGGCGGGGAACCTAAATTTACAAATATTGTTAATTAAAACTGATCTGATTGTAAGGAAACGGCACTGCACATTCTTTCATGCATATGCAATACTTCATGGGTAGATAATTAGGAAAATATGTTCACACAATAAAATGACGGTCAGTCGAAACGGGCATCATTAAATTGGACCACCCTATAGTCTCTTATGAGAGACTTTTCAGGCTGAGGGGGTTTGTTGTAGCTTTAGCCCTCTCGCCTCTAGAAATTCTTGCTAAACAGACTGAAATTGTCAGGTGGTATCTCGGATAGAACACAAAAAGACTACGTCGTACGTAAGCATTAACGAAGTCGCCAAGAAAAATGTTACTGGTACCCAAGCAGTTTAATGTCCATCCATTGAAACTTAAAAAACAATACAGTATCCACATAACAGAGCATCCACTGAGTGTAGTACGCAAGCAGTGCAATAGACAGGTAATGCGGTACACAAGCTTTGTAATATCCAGGCAGAATAGTACCCAGGTATTGAAGATACCAAGCAGTTCAATACTCAAGCTACCGATCTGCAATCGATAGCAATAGAGTACCCACGCATTGCAATCGGAAGCAGTACAGTACCCAGACAAATTAATACCAAAGCTACGGTGCCAAGAGCAGTGTAATAACCAAGAAATTCAATACCCAAGCAATGCAACGACAAACAGTGTATCACCCAAGCGGTTCAGCCCCAAAACAATGCAATACAACACAAAGATTATATTACCCAAGCACTGCTGTCCAAGAATAGTGCAGTTCCAAGTCAGTTGATACCCAACAACTGTAATTCAAAAGTAGCTAAATACCCGAGCAATTTGGTATCGAAGCATTGTAATAAAATGTAATACATTTGTTAAACGGTACAATCAAAATACAGTTGTTGCATAACCCTTGGCTGTCTGGCTAAGCAGACCCATCGACAACAGGTAAGCAACTGCTTCTTTGGGGCCGTCCTACAGGTATGGTACATGACACACCCCATTTACGGATCCTGCCCCCCTTTCGCCGGAGTCGGACCGGAATTCTTACCACGGCGAGGTGCAGGGAAATAAGGTTTGGCTTCCGGGTATGGTGCACAGCGCCACCACGTTTAGGTTCCTCGGTAGAAAAGCGATAGGCTACACAAGCTTAGAAATACAAAGCAGTGGAATACCCCAGACAGTTTAATATCGAGGCATTGCAATCAGTGGAATGCAGTATTCCAGATAATCTAAAACTTATTAAAAACAAAACAAAACAAAACAATGCAGCTAGTGTATGCAGGTCCCCAATTATTCATATTCAGTGCAAACAAAGTAATAAAATACATCAAATAATTTTATATGCAAGCACTGCAATCAAAAGCAGTGCATTATCCCAAGCAGTTTAATATCAGACCCATTTAACATCAAAGCACTACAGTCAAAAGCACCTCAGCACTTATGTAAACTGGATCAAACTACTACTTCATGATGTCCACGTGTTTGCCTGCCGGCCTGTTTGCTTCCTGCTTTCCTGCCAGTGTCTGCCTGCCTGTGTCTGTCTACCTGCTTGTGCCTGCTTTTTTGACTCCCCGCGCTCCTTGTGCTTGCTTGCCTATGCCTGCTTGCCTATCTATTTGTGTCTGCTGGGCTGCCTGCCCCTGTCTGTCCACTTGCCTTCCTGTTTCTGATTGCCTGCCTGTGTCTGCCTGCATGTGCCTGTCTGATTGCCATCCTCCCTCCTTGCTTGGTTGCTTGCGACTGTGCCGGGCTGGGGGTAATGGTGACCTGCTTGTGGCCCCTCATCATCACAACTGCTGAACTTGGCCCATTACTGTCGCACCACCGGACCCCACCATCCCCACTTCATCAACACACAACTGCTACCCACACACCTACACCCACACTTACAGCTGCACCAACACTTATATTCACTCTCACAAATGTACCAACTCCCACGCTTGTATCTCCACTTGCACTAATCCTACATCCACACGTACACCGACACCCACACATACATCTACACCCACACTTACATTCACATCCACAGCTGTACTTACTGTACTTGCACACCCACGGTCTTAGCTATACCGACATTCACACTGACACCTGCATCCACGCTTACACCCACTGCCGCACTTACATCTAAACATAGGCTACAGTCACTGTTCCTAAACCTACACTCACACTAATTAATGCCGCACATGTCGACCCCGCCATCCCCACTTCAATAACACATAAGCTTTCAACACACCTACGCCCACACACACTTCTGCCTACACCCTCACGCTTATTCATACATCCACACTTACACGTGCAGCCATTCCTGCACCCTCTCACATATCTACACCCAGACCCACACCCTCACCTAATTCTACACTTATGCTTTTACGTTTCGTTTTCGTTTCGTTTCGTTTCGTTATTTTAAAGGCTCCAACATGTTTGAATGCGACGGCCTTGGTCACCTAATGGCATGGCGGCTCTCCCTGCTGCTCGATCTCTGGCAGCTTTCCAATTCAGTCCCTTATCCCTGTGGCCACGCTCAATGACCTCGTCCCAGGTCTTTTTCGGTGTACCTCTCACAAACCTACCCTTAACGTTGACGCTTCTCACTTTCTGCACCCAGTTATCACCCCCCATCCCCTTCACAAGCCCAGACTATCTCAATCTGCCTTTCCTCCTCACAACAACAATACATTCCAGTCCCATCCTTACCTAGCCCCCCCAGGCATGGCACTCAAGGACGCACTGCACATCGACCAAATCATTGTCATTACTGTACGTTTGAACCTGTACAATCTAAGACACAACAATCTTCCCAACGTTTGACGAATATATAACGGAAAAATCAAACCATTTGAAACACGCACTAGTAGAGGAAGGGTTTTGATTGTATTTCGTCAGGTGTAAATTTTCTTTAGACGGAACTTGGAAGGTAGTTATGTGTTAGATTGTACACACCTACAAATAATATCACACCTTATACTGTTGCACTCCAAGCCCCCACTACTCACACTTCATCAACACAGCTGCTCTCACCACACACCTGCACCCACACCTTACTACACTAGCCGACACCTGCTCTCACGTTTACATCCCCATCTACTTTCACCCTTACCCACACAGACGCCTGTACCCAGACTTACTTATAAACCCATACTTACACTCATGTTCACCCCAGTGCATACACCCTCACACAGTCGTGCACCCACGGTTTTACGTACACCCACACCAGCAGCTACATCTACACTATCTTCTACACCAACATCTACGCCTGCACCCAATATCACACTCATACTCACTTCTTTTGTACCCCTGAACTCCACCATCCTCAATTCATTAACACATCTGCTCCCCGCAACACGACAACAACACTCACATTTATACCTACACTTAAACTAATAACGTCTTTGATATCTCCACCCATTAATACACCTCTACACAATAATCTTTTCTCACTTGCCTACCCACTACTATAACCACACCTACAACAAACCAGTTACTATCATGCCGTGCTCCCACCATCCCCATGTCATCGACACAAAACTGCTGCAAACACTCTTACACCCTCACCCACACATATACATAGACCTGCACATTTAAACCCACAGTTACACTATCCACACCCACAGTTACATCATCTACACCCACACTTACACTAACACCACCCGCACCCACACTTACACTACCCACATCCACACTTACACCACTCACACCTGCACCTACCTATACGCAGTGTCCTATGTTTACATTTACGCTTTTACTTAAACCTCCACTCACACTCTTTACGGTCTCACTCCTGATCCCAACTTTATTAACACAGTGTCTCTCCCCACGCACCTACACTGACACACAAAACATAAAGCCATTCCTACACCTACCTGGATATCACTTTTCACTAACATTTCCACCTTTTTCACCCTTCTTTGCCCCCCCCCTCCACGAGCATTGCTGTTGACTTTATGTAGGGGTTTTATTCCCCTGTGTGTCGAATACAAGTGGGGAGGTTCCCCACATACAGCTCTTCTCAACAGCGTGGAGTCAAAGGCTTTTCATCTCATTAACTCTCCTCCTCTTATTGGCTTCCTTCAACCTCTCTTTGCCGCACTGCTGCATCGTTCTCTCTTTTTTTACCGTTAGTTCAGTGGTCACTGCACTTCTGAACTGTCTGCTTGCATTCCTCCTCCATTATGGTGGGCGCGTAATACCCGTCTGGCAGCAAAGTCTGATTACTTTTCTGTCCAACTCTCTGACGCAGGAGTTAACCGGTACTCCCAGTCCTTCATATATGCAACAGGTCAACTGTGGAACTGTCCTCCTCTGTCTGTATTTACTCCTGCCTCATGACCTCCAGTCTTTTAAATGCAGTGTGTTCAGGATCTCGAAGGTAACAAATTTTGCAGTGGCTTTTTGTTGATATTGTCTTGGAGGGAGCAATCCTGGGGTCTAGCCGTAGTTCCTTCATTCTTGCATAAAAAAAAAAAAAATCCCATTCCTGCACCTTTACCCACGACCACGATTTTATACTAGCACCCACACACAGTTCTTACTCTCACTTTGTACATACAGTGTCATCCACATTTCCACAGATTATCTAAATTTACTCCTACACCCACAGCTAACCCTCCCACATGCTCTCATCAACATTCATCCACACTGTGTACATTTCTCGTCCACATCTTGAGGTATATACACACTCTCACCACATCCACACTTGCCTTGGTTTGCCAACTGCCTGAATCCCGCCTCTCCACTCCACTCTGCTCTGTTAGCTCGGGACGTAGTGCGTCAAACCTCGTCATATTTACGGATAAATTCTCTTGGCTGGAGGAAATAAGAGGAAAACCAGAAGAGTTGAAGAAATATAGGGGAGGAGTAAATGAGGTAGAATTTAATGGCGTGAAAAGGGATCGGTTCTGAGTAGAAATAGAAATGTCTTAAAGGACATAATGAGGATTTATTTACATATTTTTCCTTTTAATCAAACCACCAGCAGTCTGTTCTCTTCAGAGATTATGTATTACCCTGCTAGTGGAAGAGATGGTTAAGGATAAATCTAATCAGCCTCAAAGTCTTTCCTCAGCTGAATAAAATCGTCTGGTGGTGGCGTGACTACAGAGAAATATGCATCTTTGTACTGAAATAATTAACACCCTCACGGAAATAATCACTTTAAATCGATGACGAATATTTTTCTTGTTGCCACCAGATTTTCTTCTTTTTTTTTCTGTTTTGGAGAAAATTATTGAAGTGGAGAGGGTAGATATAAATTTCTTGAACCACTTCCATGCGATTGTTCTTTCTTGAGCTAAAGGTAGTCGTCTTGCAACAGCAAGAGTAACCTAAATACTTAAATAATCGTAGTGAAGAAGTTAAACGTCAGACAATAGATGGATAAACAGATAGGCTTTCCCTGTGCTTCTCTGATTCTTGCCATTTTTTTTTTTTTTTATGTGCCTGGCTCTTGGATAAACCTGACAGAAATTACTCGAGGCACAATAGTCCTTGGCACAAACCTATTCATATTTATTAATGTTTTTATCTACAGTACGTAATGAGAAATAGGGAAGTGCGTATGAAAGTTAAGAAGTCACTGCATGATAGTATTGTGATCCCTACCCTAACGTATGGAAGCGAGACGTGGACCTTGCTAGAGGGGAACGAGTGAAGAGTGAGAGCATTGGAAATGAGTTACCTGAGAGGAGCATGTGGAGTGACATAGAGGGACAGGTTGACGAATGAAGAAGTTAGAGAACTTTGTGAGGTGGATGTGGATGTGATTAAGAAAATTAGGAGAAATGCACTGAGGTGGTTTGGACATGTGGAGAGAATGGAGAATGAAAGACTAAGAGGGTGTGTGTAGGTGAAGTGGGGGGAGGGAGAAGGAGGGGGAGACCGAGGATGAGGTGGAGGGATGGAGTTGAGAGGTATATGAGGGAGAGGGGAATGAGTTGGGGGGAGGGCAGTCAAATGGTGGATGACAGAGCGACTTGGAGGCGTTTTGTCTGCGGCCACCCTTTGCGGGATTATGGCGTCGGGCTATGGACAGATAGATAGATCTAAAATACCAGTGTGTATCTATATACCCATCTATGTATGTCCCTATGGAGCATCCACTGAGGACTGGCCTCGACAAAATGATCTTCAAACATTTCTGTCCCTAATAAATAGCCCCTATTCACGTGATACACCATCCTTCCTTCTGTACTTTTCCACTTTGTCTCTCTACCTTTGTCTCTGTCCTCCTCACCTTCCAACCATCCCACTGTCGTAGATAAAGAAATAAATGCTTTATTTGACCGAACCAGCTACCAGTCAATAATTGCGTGGCAACTCCGCTTAGCGATCAAAAGTAAAGAGTACAATTCGTCATTTTTAAAATCTCTTGATTGCACGGAATGAAGCTCATTATACTGAGTTGGTAGCATCAGAGAATCCCAAAACATTCCCAGACTTCCATTCCAGCCAATGATGCCTGTGTGGAAGGTATACTTCGTATGTTTCCCGAATTATTGCAGCAGCCGTGCACTACATACACATGTCATCGCACTGATGTGATGGCTATTGACAAGTTACACGGACTTGGTAGTGGTAAAGAGCCACGTGATATTCCTCAGTCATTTTTCTTGGTTAAGGATGATATGTAGTTAATAGCATTAACCCTTTTAGCTCAAGGACGTATATTTCATGTTACTGCAATCTGCAGACGATATAATTTAAAGTAGGAAATATAGTAATTTACGATCGGAAGGGGGTTAGCTATACACGTAGTCTTAATAAACCCCATGACTACTACTGATCCTTCCAAAGATGAATAAAATAGTATAGATATAGCAAGAATAGACCATAAATGCCCCCACCTTCCGCCCCTCTCCCGGTGACGACTTGAGCTGCCTGGAACCACTGTCCGACTCGCTTCTTCTTCATTTCTGCAACATTCGCGGCCTTTCCTGCTGCCTATGATCTCCAGTCTTTCAAACGCAGTGTGTCCAGGCATCTCGAAATGATCGGATCTTGAATTTGGCTGTCTATTGTATTTTGTTTTTCTCTTGAAGGGAACTGTTATTGCGGGCTCATGGCCTTTGGCTGCTTCTTCCTCACATAATAAAAAAAAAGAAAAAGAAAAGGACGTCATCGGGTTAAAATGCTTATCATGTCATGGTCTGGAAGAAGCGGTGCCAAGGCACAGCAGATACGCCCTCGGCAGTCGGCTGACGTATAAACACAACAGGATATCTAGTCAAAGATGTCACATATCAAATCTGGAGTAAATCGGGTGAAAATTGATGATTTTACGCTCATTTGAAATTGTAGGCCCGACCCACCTGACATTGATCCCCCTATCACTAATTGGGCGGGGGGATGACCCCCCTGATGTAATGAGGGACGTTATAAGATGCAAATTTGAAAGATGCACCTTTAGGTTTTGGTTTCATGTCGATATGACGAATTTAAAAGGAGTTATGGCAGAAAAACGATTTTTTTTTTTTTTTTTTTTTTTTTTTAAATACATTTTTGGAGTCTACAGCCTGGGCCTTGGCCTATTTTGGCCCAAAATTTAATCAGTTGATCGGAAGGTCATAGCCCAGCATCACTGTACTTTTAGTCAAAATCGCAGTTTTGGCGTGAAGTTGTTAACAGGCAGACAGATAAACAAACAAACAAACAAACAAACAGACAAACCGAGTGAAAACAATACTCGTCCCTGAGCCCCTCTGGAGCGGAAACGGGTACTAACTCACACTTCATTCTAGCTAATGCCAGACACTTATTTGACTCTAAAAATGCATTATTGGAGCTTTGGCGTGTAGTTGTGGTACAACGGAATCTCTCTTACTATATATATATTTTTGAACCATCTAACGTCAGACGACTTTATTCAATTCTCATTCATAAGAATGAGAGGGTGCTTAGAAGCTATAAAAATCTTTCCCAACCTCCCATGAAGCCAGCCATGTTTGTGTAGATGGATAATATGTGTGGCTGGAAGCGCCAAGGATTGATTGACGCCGTGCCTCTGCAACCGCGCCTCTCTTCTAACAGTGCCCCTGAGAGCTGAAAGGTTAAAAGTCTTGGCCGCAGAGGAGGCGGAGGAAGGGTTGGGTGTCAGAAAACAGTAGGTTCGCATCATTAAATCCGATTAAATAAGATGCGCAGAGACTTTAATTCATCACGGCCATCTGTAAATCACCCGTAATGACAAGAAATAATGACTTCCACTGTCTTTTACGCTATTAGCAACAAGGTAGAAAGATAATATGCCTTTTAATTCCTATCATATTTTTCAGTAATGATGTCATAAACTGGGTAGGGGGTTGTCTTGTGTGTTCTTAAGTCTAAGAAGAGGACCCAGAAAGCGCATACCTCCGCCAGCGCAACACCATTCCCACATTCTCCTCCCCCCCCATTATTTTATGACAATGACCTTTGACCCTGTTTTTATCCGGAACTTAATTTGTTCGTCAGTGGGTTATCACTTATTTTTCCAAATCTGATGCAATTCAGTACTGTAGTTTTTCCATATCACTACTAGACAGACAGAAAGACAGACAGACGAACCAAACCGAATACGGCCGGTAGTCTCGTGTGCCGCCGACTTTGGGCATAGGTTTATCAGTCCGTTCCCTGAAGCTCAGCAGTCCTGCATGTCACACAGCTTCATGTCGCCACTTAAGAAGCTTCCTATCGACTTTTAACACTGGCGAGCTCGGATTGTTTCACCCTTGTCTCTGCTCACCCTGGCGTACAAATCAGGGACCTGGATGTAAATTGACTACCGTATTGTGAATAGTTTATAGCGGGAAGATTGGATTTTATAAAAGAAACAATATGTACTTATTTTAATGACTCAAGCAATCACACAATAATAATAATAATAATAATAATAATAATAATAATAATAATTCTCAAATTGCTCAGGCAATATTCAAAGAACTCCACATTCCTCATTATTAGCAACTTAATGATGGTAGGTCCAACAGCTGCCAAAAAGTATAAGAAAAATATTGATTTGTCATAATTGTCGTTATGAAATTTTAGGAAGTAGACACTTAGGATTCTGAAAATACTTTCGTTATCATTGTAGACCTAATATTATAGGACTTTTGGTATGACTCAAAAATTTTTTACGGATTTTGACCTGTGACCTTGAGATCAAGGTCACAGGTCATTCATACTATGCAGATCGTGTTGACTTATGACCCGCTACATTTCTACCGAGTTTGGTGAAAATCGACATAATACATTCCGATTTCGTATTTTCAGGCATGAGGCGGCCATTTTGATCTTCCTTAGTATCTCAAAAAGGATTTGTTGGATCTCAGTATCAGTACCCAGGTCCACTCGTATATATTGCCGACTACATACTGGAACATTTGCAAGGCTATCGATTCTGTGGTTTTTGCTGCGCTGGAGAGCAAAAATGGAAAAAATTACATTGAGGCGCAAGAGCTTGGAAAAACAAAAAAACTGTGCCAGAAGAAGACTGCTACCAAGATTCATCACTTCTGAAAATTTCAAGTCTTTATCACGAACTGTCTTGGAATGCCAGCCTTCTAGTTCTTCCCTCAAAAAGAAATAAGGGGCACTCAGTGCAGAGCATCTCTCTGATAAGGGCAACGTTATTTCCAAACCACTCTTCATAATGGGTTATGTTTTCTCATCATTGATTAGGGTATCGCAAAAAATGTTTTCTGGATCCAGAATCTGTAATACGATCCGGGTCTCCCACAAAAGGTTATCGATTGTTCCCTCGGCTATGGGCTATCTACCCACCAAATTTCCAAATCTTTCTTTTAGGTTTTGAGTAATCCTGCTAACAGACAAAAAACTAACAAACAAACAGGGGTTAAAACATATTCTCCCTGTCGGAGAGAATAATGCCTACAATATCAGTGAGAACTCCGCAGAATGTGGAGTTCTTAATAATAAGCATTCTTCATCTTTAGCAGTTTACTTGTACAGTGTATTGTATGCCATTTTCCCTTTCACGTTATTGCTATCTCGTCCAATAATTATATAGTTTCCATAAATGATAGTACTACAAGATAATGTCGTTGTCATACATTAACAACTGAGGAGGATGTGCTAAGTACCCTCCTAACAGCACGAGAAAACGGTGTATAGTGATGGTGGTTGGTGTATAGATTGGAGAATGGAACTGAAAAACCAGCTGCCCCCTAGACTCAGGTTTTTGAAACACAGATCCCTTTAAAACCGCCTGTTCCTTATAGTCTGTTCTAGGTAGGAAACATCCACTTTAGAAGCACCTCTCATGTAGTTTGTTCTCTGTATCACACGTGCCCTATGGAACAGGAGATATGAATAAATTAAATGTGGAGTTCAGTCGGTCGGTAATGAGATCAAAACTGAACATACAGCACTGCGAATGGTTATAATGTTAATTGCTGATATGCAGTTTTCTAGATATACAGTCGGATTAGTGTTGCATAACCAGCCTGCGATAATTAGAAAATCTCTCTCTCTCTCTCTCTCTCTCTCTCTCTCTCTCTCTCTCTCTCTCTCTCTCTCTCTCTCTCTCTCTCTCTCTCTCTCTCTCTCTCTCTCTCTCTCTCTCTCTCTCTCTCTCTCTCTCTCTCTCTCTCTCTCTCTCTCTCTCTCTCTCTCTCTCTCTCTGAAAAAAGTGTTTCACCACATTATTCCCCAACAGAATTATGTAAACGTAAGTCCATATTCCTGTAATGCACTAGGGCCCAATATCCAACTGAATATAATTAGATTTTATCCGTATTACAGGTAAGCGAGGCCTGAATTGACTTTAACCTTCCAAAGCACTGTAAAAATCTACCAGGACCACTCAGCACCAACACCTTCGAGGTGTCTACAAAACTGGGTGGTGAGTGTTAAATACTTTTATTGCGAATATATATAATCAGGCTCTTGTAGATGTTGGCCTGTCATAATGATATGAAATATAGGTGATTTCGGTTTAGTATTATCAGAGTATGCCTTCTATGTATGCATTCATAACAACAAAAATGGTGACATCGAATTATGCTTCTAAAAAAAATAAAACTTAGTTTAATTTCACACGTGCGTTGTGATTGTTAGCAATAATCTTTGAAGACCTTTCAGCGAAAAAATAAATCTGTGATAACATAATTTCATCGTGTTAAATTAAAAGGTGCGTTGTTCAGCTGTGATCATTTTCTCATTTCTTGTCACCCGAGCATGGCGATGAGGTCATATAGATAGATGGATAGATAGATAGATAAACTTTTTGGGACAGTGCATTATCTTTCCCTGAATCACGGCTATACCATGGCTATAATATAGCACTTATATATTTTTTTTCGCTACGTTTTCAACTAGAGAAAACATTTTCTATCCTTTCGTGCATAGAACTCTTTATAAACGTTTAATTTAATTAGTTGACACTAACTCGGATATATTTCTAATCATACTAACATACTCACATCGATTTGGGCCATGTGTTAACAAGTGTAGGTTATTTTCTTATCCGAAATGCAGTCAGTAACTTTTTAGGGTGAAAAGTATTTAAAAAAAAAAATCCAGAGTAAACATTTGACTTCTGATGAAAATTTTTATATTTTTCTGTTGGGGAGTAAGAAAAATATGAGGGCTGGAAGCACAAAGACGGACGAAGGGGAAAAGTCACATATTTTACTGAAATTATGCTCACCCTCGTCCGGCATGAGAAGTGCGCTGTAGTCGTTTATGAGTTTGGTAGTTAGAGAAGTAGCTGGCCAGTAAATGTAATGAATTTTCCCCGCCCGATAGTTGGTGAAATAATGCAAACATTATACCACACTGATTAGAATACACAGTAAAATAATTCACTAATCATTGTCCTGTCTTTTCCAAAGTACGCACAGACAGAGCAGGATGCTTGTACTGCTGATTAGGAACTTTAAGAGACATTAGCTTGGAAATCAGTACATAATTTTGTTCTGTATGTTACTGTATCATATACTTACAGGTTTTGCGGCGTGGCGGGAGCAGGCAATGACATACCTGAAAAAAAGATAATATATGATTAATTACACGAACTGTTTATCATTATTTATACTGACATTTGTGCATTAAAATTATTAATTACATATATAGCTATCTACACACACACATACACACACACACACTAATGATTACATACATACACAGATGGATAGGTAGATACAGATAGACAGGCAGATGGATGGATAAGTGGACAGACAGATAATAACAATTACAGTGGCCAAGATTTTTTTTAAGGTTATTTAATGGTATCTGGAAACATGCCGTTAAAAATTACAGCAGTTTTGGAACAGAACTTAGTGGATCTAGGCAGCAGGTTGTGCCGACTGTTATCCACTTGCTCGATGTAGTGCTACCTACTTCTTCCTTCACTTTTATCGTTCTGTCTCTGTGTCTGCCTTCCACTCGCCTACTTCTTCTTTTCCTTCTTCTCACTTTTTTTTCTCCTTCAAGTGGGATCTACATTAAATGACAAGCCTAATGATTTCCTGTAACCCAGGAAACCCTTGTTGGTAACCAAGTAACCAGATAACGGGGTAATTTGAGCCTGCAGTGGTGCCCTTGGTAACTGAGGGGAGACACAAATGCGGCGTCCATCTAGGAACCAAACCTCCACGCTGTTTCTCGCCGTCAACCGCATCGGCCCAGAAGGGCCGGTTGCTTGCCTGCGATTGATGGATCTACTTAGGCCGACAGATTCAAGTTGATCAACAACAACCGCAGTGGATCTTTTAACGTGGGAGAATCAGAAAGAGGTAATTTGGACTATAAGGAGGCGAAGGGGATTTATTTCTTAAAGACATTCAGACCGGTCAACACCCTGCTCTTAAGGTTAATTAAATTTCTTTCATATACTTAAAGACGACTTTGACGATAGACGGGAAAAAAGATAACAGACATCCTATATCTCTTTCTTGTCTGCCACTCAGTGGTCAATTAAATCTGCAAGCAAAGTTTTTTACATCCGATCCTTTTGCTTAAAAGGAGCGTGAAGGGAATTAGGCAAAAAGACGACAGGCTTTCCCAGTCTTCGCATTTGTTATGACACCACTCGCTTTTTTTTTTTTTTTTTTTTTTGTAACTATCATAATGTGTGTGTTTCTTTTGGTGATTGCTTTGAGTTGCAAAGACTGTTTATTAAATGTTGTCCTTTCCTCCCTTCTTGACCTCATGTCTTACAGTCAGTCTCTCTCTCTCTCTCTCTCTCTCTCTCTCTCTCTCTCTCTCTCTCTCTCTCTCTCGATGTAGCCTACCATAACTTTAATTTATTATGATATAAACAACACAACTTTTAAGATCTAGTCCCATCCTTACATACGATGACTGGACCCAACCTCTCTCATTTAGTCAAGTTTTCGTGACATTTTATCCAAACATAATCAGAGCAACAAACTTTACCATCTACCGTTGCATCCATACCCAAGATCACCTGCTCATCCTATCATCGTCCCAAATCAGCTACCTCATTTAACTATCCGGCTTCATATCGTCCTCAGTCGACTACCCATTCCACCTTCATCCTCAGTCGACCACCCATTCCACCTTCATCCTCAGTCGACCACCCATTCCACCTTCATCCTCAGTCGACCACCCATTCCACCTTCATCCTCAGTCGACCACCCATTCCACCTTCATCCTCAGTCGGCCGGCCTCCGATTCCACCTTCATCCTCAGTTACCATCCCATCCAACCATCGTCCATAATGACTACTATGATCGACTGCCCAACATTCCTTCATCCTTAGTCGACCCTTACTCATCCTTCCTTCATCCTCAATCTACTCCACTTTTGTCCTCATTGTCTTCGGATCGACAGCGTTCCCTCAGTACGAACAAGAAAAATGGTTCCTTTGCTCAAATACCGTGAAAGAAAATGTGTCCCCTTATAAGAAAACAATACCATCAGTTCCGCTTTCATTGCTCCATCAATAATACACCTCGCTGTTATGATGAAAGCGGAGAGAGAGAGAGAGAGAGAGAGAGAGAGAGAGAGAGAGCCTTGTCTTTACATCTGATTAACTACGATGATGCTTATTTGTAGTTTATTACCTCCGCCAACGAAGTTCGAGGAGGTCATGTGTTCGCCTATGTTTGTTTGTTCACACGGTATCTCCAAAAGTTCTTAATGAATTTCACTGAAATTTTGTGGAAGGGTGGCCATGGGCCAAGGAAGAATTGATTAAAGTTGGGGGCGGAACCGAATCCGGATTATCCCGCACTGTATCTCCAAAGAATCACTGAATTTCAGTGAGATTTTGTGGAAGGGTGGACCATGGACCAAGAAAGAACTGATAAAATTTGGGGGCGGATCCGTATCCGGATCCGGATCCTGTATATTCCGCACAATATCTCCAAAAGTTCTCATTGAATTTCAATAAATTTTTGTGGAAGAGTAGGCCATGGATCAAGGATTAATTGATTATATATTGGGGCGGATCCGGATCCTATATATTCCACACAATATCTCCACGGATCCGGATCCGGATCCTATATATTCCACACAATATCTCCACCGATCCGGATCCGGACCCTTTTCAATGGCAATGGCATTGGCGGAGGTATGTGCTGTTTGAGTGCTCCCTTCAGTAGGTGCTTTTTTTCGTCTTATCTTCAGGCGATTTTATTCACCTGAGGAGAACCCCTGGGAAGTGAAGAATTTGTTAAGGCTGTATTGAACCCACGATTTTAAAATATCTATCGACACTGAAAAAAATCAAGATATAACTGGATTAAAATATAAAATACATAATCGAATTAAAGAGGTTAATCTCTTCATTCCAGTGACATATTTTACTGGTTGTTGACTGATATATCCAAACGATTTTATTCTGATTATTTTGAATTATAATAAAATGAACGTAGTATAGTATTTCATGATTAAATATCATCAGAACTTTTCAGCGGATATATATTTAATTTCTTCACCACCAAGCGATTTCACACTACGTAGGAAGGATACTTGTTTTGGTAGTGAGCGCGTTAATTTTCGATGTAGCATCCCCGTCAGTTTGACATTTTTCTTCCAAGCTCCGTAAAATAGTGTAACATTACCAGGTGTAATGTAGTGGAGAGAAACGTGCAGTTATTCCACACTTGGAAATTTAAAACGTGTTCGAACTATGAGGCATGCTAGTGTTGTTGGTTTAGCTAAGCGAACTGTGTTCCCCCAGTGTAAACACTGATGAGAGTATTGGCGGATCAGTTAGTTTGCAAAGGTCGACATTGTGAAGACGCTTATGGGCAAAAGAAGATAGAACTTCCTTTATGTCAACACCCACAGCTCTGACTTGCATTTGTAACTCAATTTCTGTGCCCAAATTGGCGATTTTTTTTTTTTTCATCAGTATGTTGGCGGATTCTGAGAAATGCCACTTAGGTAACAGGTATTACTTTTTCATAAACTTCACAAACATGTGCATGGGTCTGCTATAGCTTTAATACTCTGAGATAACTCCTTCTGCTCACATCGGCTCTTTTTGCCTAGTTGTTTTTCTAATAATATGGTGGTGAGTATTGATATGAGCCACTCAAGTAACGCCAATTATTTTCCCGTAAGCTGTGGTGCACAGTTTGACACTGTTTTGCTGTTTTCTGCATTATATTGGCGATTTTTTTTTTTTTTTAGATCGCATTAGTAACACTGCATTTCCATAATAGTTCCAACAATTTGCGTAGATCCGCTGTTGTTTATATATCTTATATAGACCCTCTCTCTCTCTCTCTCTCTCTCTCTGCACAGGAGGAGAATCACACACAAGTAAGCATTCCCTTTCACCTATACATACTGTGTATATAGACGAGTATATTGCCACCGCTCATGTTATGTGCAAAGTTGTATTTTATCGTAAGTGCCTAAAAAACAATTCTCTCCGGCTCTCTCCTGTTTAAGTATATCCATTGCTATTTTTGCTTTCCTCTTCGAAGACAGTTAAATCAGACAAGTGTAACCAATCACTTCCACTCACACATATGTATATTTCCACTGTCCCTCTTTTCTTCCCTTGCGACAACAAAGCTTCTTAGAGCGACCGTCCCCTTCCAGTATATTCTTTTGTGCATTAGAGATCTGTGTGTGTGTAGGAACGGGGAGGGAGCGGCTGTGGCATGACAGTCTGTACCCTTCCCTTCCATTCACACACTGTTGTATATTTCCACACTGCCCTTGTTTTGGCCTGCGGTGACAGAGCCCCCTGTATCCACAGCCACCCCCCAGTACATTCTTTTGTTTGTTTGATGGGAGGCGGGGGGAGTTGTGACATGACTGTCTATACCCCAAAATACCCTGGGTGTCTGATTGCGACAACACCGAGCCCTTGTTCAGTCACAGTGTTATAGTGTTCCCTTTAACTGGATCCTGGGTTGGACAGGAGAGTGACACCTGCCTGCCACTAGATTGACTCTCATTCTCTTTTATTGTTATTATCTTGGTATCTCCAGATGATTTCATTCAGTTTCGAAGAAACTTTCCTTAATTTAAAATTTAAACATAGTCTTCATCACTTTTTCCAGTATGTGGTATCTTTTCTAAGTTCAATAATGTCGTCTGGAGGTAGCATGATGACACTTAAAACGACGTGATCGTAGCGGACTGGTTAACCTCTTCTCAGGGATGACCATTGTTTATATTTTATTCATGATAACTCCAAGCTTTTTTTTTTTTTTTTTTTTTTCCCCCTGCTGATCAGGCCTGTTTCTAAGGGTGTGGCCACACTTGCTTCAAACGTGATCGACAAGAGGAAGCAAGGCTCAGGGGTCCGTCCAACGTTTACACTTGGGTTTTACAGTCGCTCTTAACCGGTGCTTCCGTTCATCCTGTCGATCAAATGTTTCGGGGAAGTGTGGCGGCACCCTAACACAGCCAGTTGACTATAACATTTTGGAGGCAGCAAGAACATACCGTACCAAGAATGAACGTCATCGTAACTATATCTTCTTTCACTGTGCTGATGCTTACCCCAGACGATGTTATTCATCTTTGGAGAGTTTTCATACTGGAGGGAGTTTGCCTTCATTAACCTGTTTAGTATATGAAGCCTTTCCTGAGTCAAGTGAAATCGCCTGGAAATAGCAAGAACCAACTAAAAACGATCACATTATGGTGAAGTGGTTACCCGTTCACTACAGTGACATTTTTTTTTTTCTTACCTGGAAGAGTTCGATACAGCCTTCAGTAATATTACCCTAATTGGTTACGGTCATAAGCTGAATAAACTCGCATGGAACAGCAGAAATAAAATTCATACAATATTCTTGAGTTCAAGAGGTTACAGTCGCCTTAGCAGTACCGAGAATATGAAAAGAAAAAACGATGTCCTAGTATGGAAGTAGTCAGCCTCTTCACTACGATTCATTTCAGCACTGATAGTAATGAATGTATTAATGAACATTGTATCTAACACTTCCAGTTCGGAAGGTATATTCTGAGGAGAATAAAAATAGCGACAACTAGTGGGGCACTCAGTGGAGCGCCGGTCTCCGACATGGACAACATAATCTCCAAACCACTCTTCATGATGGGTTAGGTTTGCTCATCACTGATTAGGGCTTTGCCAGAAGTGTTTTCCGGATCCAAAATCTGTAATATTATCCGTCTGAATCGATCCCCAAATTTAATCGATTGTTCCCTTGGACATGGGTCATCTACCCACCAAATTTGATCCAAATCTCTCTTAGTTTTCAGTAATCTTGCTAACAGACAAACAAACAAACAAACAGGTTTACTCTACTTTTCGGAGAGAATAAAGAAAAAAAAAAGTACACAGGCATAAGAAAATATTAACTGGATTATGGGTGGCGCGAATTTACGTCATTGCTTTACATCCCCTTGAGTGGAGTGGAATTGGTGGGTTTTGTGTTGGTTAGCTATACTTCTTGAGGGGAAAGGAGTCAGTTTGATGATGATGGTGTAGGTTTCTTGTTATTTATGCCTTTATTTCACGGTGACGTAAAATCAGATGATAGAATTTACGTCAGCATATGAAAACTTTGTACATTGTGAGGATAGTGGTTTGCAGTCCGAATTTGATCTTTCATTATACTGAAGAGAATCCAAGTCAGGCCTGAAATGTTATTGTTTTACAAGAAATTATACGTACAGGTACAGTTTGTTGGTACTTGCATAACTTCTTCATTCCTTTTTCCTTTTTACTATTATTATTATTTTAATGTTTTGTGTTGTGTACGAGTATTACCTTCAGCTTCTCTCTCTATTCTGTTTTTAGTCTTCTTTTGATTGTTCCGAATCTGTCTTGTTGATTGCCTCTCCTTTTCCCGTTTATTTTTCCACTCAACATTCTTGTCCTGTTACCTTTTTGTTGCAGTGATATTTTTGAGCTCACTTTCCTCCACCGTCTGTATTCGTCGACTATATTCCGTTGCCTTTCCCGTTACAAGACATCTTTCTTTCTGTCAGTTCCTGGTTATTCATTGCCTTTTCTTTCCGTGCCACGATGCTGTCACCGAATACCATCTCGCATTTACCTTCCCTTTACGTTAGGACATTCTCGTTCTGTGTGATACTTCAATACACCTTTTTTCAATAACGGCCTAAAATTGTCATGTCTCCATTTTGAATGCTGAGGTAAAGCAGTAGATTAACGCTTGGATGTACTTCAAGTCACAAAAAAATACTGTGGAAGGGAATTAGAGCCGGAATAATAACTTTTCATGCCACTGACCTACGTGAAATAAGCTATAAAGGACGAAAATCTTTCCCAAGTTAAGGTAAAAGAACAAAAATACTGATTACCTTCTCTCTCTAGTACCTGTCCATTGCTAAATACCTTCTTTTCAGTACTACATTCCTAATAGTATTTACTTTCACATTAAGTTAGCTACACAGTGCTCAATACCTTCTCGCTGTGCTACTTTTGTGTTACTCGTTGTTACTTTCCTTTGCTAAATACTGTACCTTCTCATTCTGCTACCCTCATGTTTCTAAATATTTTCTCCTCTTACTTTCCCGTTTCCAAATACTTTCTCGTTATCTTATATCCTCGTTGCTGATACTCCCCCATCTTAGTGTTTTCATGTCAGGTAATACCTTTCCAATTGTTTTATATCCGGTATCGTTTCTCCTCTCCCCTTCTGACTGGTGAGCTCCTTTTGATAACGCCTTTTCCCTTTGTTGCTACTTTCTTCTTTTACCTTCTCGAACCCAGTTGTATCTTCGTTCTTTGATAGCTTCTCCTTCTGGTATAAATTTGCCGTTTCTCGTTGCCTTCGGGTTGCTGACACACACACACACACACACACACACACACACACACACACACACACACACACACACACACACACACACACACACACACACACACACACACACACACACACACACACACACACACACACACACACACACACACACACACACACACACACACACACACACACACACACACACACACACACACACACACACACACACACACACACACAGTCTCTCTCTGTCTCTCTCTCTCTCACTTTATTTTCCTTTTGTTAAGTTGATGGTTTTGCCAATGTGATGGAGCCGCAAAATCAGAGAGCGAAGACTGACCCATTTTCCCTGATTGCAATTTTACACATTTAACTTCCCTTTTAGTGTGTGTGTGTGTGTGTGTGTGTGTGTGTGTTTTTATCCTATATCCAGTTATGATACTTGGAATAGTGTAAGGAAGATGGCAATGTTGTGTTTCTGTTTTTCCTCTTGGCTTCAGTTGGATTTATTGAAGGGTGAGGGGAGCATTCCTGTATTGCCATCCTTGTCTTTCAGCCACAGAATAGCTACATTACTTTACGTTACTTTATCCTACCTTATAACAAACAATCGGGAGAGGGCCGATCGGGCAGCTGGGGATTACTTTTCTTTGTACGATGATAGTGAAGATGATGATGATGATTTTTCTTCACGCAGCTTTGCGTGTCCTCTTAATTTGGGTGTTTTATTTCAAAATTTTTACCTACAAGGACCTCTAAATTACCTCGGGTAGTTATTAAGTTGTTACAAACTTCCTTAAAAAAAGTTGTGTAACTTTTAGCGAAAAAATTTAAAGATTATGTTTTGGGAAGGGACGGTCAGGAGAGGAAGAGGAATGGGGCATGAGGGAAGGTAATGGGGGAAATGACATCTCATTATGCCTTTTTTTTTTTTCCAGTCTACAGGCGAATTTGCTCAACTTCGGAGAGATATTTTGGGTTTGAGGTGTTAGTTACATCCTTCATTGCCTTTATCACGGGCAATGTATTCTATTCCATGCACTTACTCGTACAACCTATCCTGGTTACCCTACGCTAGGCAGTGAAAGCAAGATATATCATTCTTCTTCTTCTTCTTCTTCTTCTTTTTCTTCTTCTTCTTCTTTTTCTTCTTCTTCTTTTTCTTCTTTTTTTCTTCTTTTTCTTCTTCTTCTTCTTATTGCATCCATTCATCCATCATCCAATCCTACGTTGCCCCACGAGGAGCGTAGGAGCCCGGGGCTAGGCTAGTTGGTCCTGACATTTAAGATGAGCGTGACCAGCCTCACTCATCACTGAGTGGCATTACTTAAGCTTTAAACCCCAACCATCCCTTGGATATAAACCTTCACCGGCTGAATCCGATTGGAGTGCCGTAATTATATACCCACTAAACCACCAGGCGCCAAAATTTGTTTATATGGTTACCACCCAGCTCAGTAAATGGTTTCCTGGTGTACAGGAAACCATTTGGCTTGTCACTCAGTGTAGAGTCACCCACAGGCAGAAGGGAGAGGAAAGAATGAAGGAAAGAAAGACAGAAGAGGGACTGTAAAGTCACCCTTAGGCAGAAGGACGAGGAAAGAATGAAGGAAAGAAAGACAGAAGAGGATACCAGGAAAGAAGGATGGAGAAGATTATGTTATTATTATTATTATTATTATTATTATTATTATTATTATTATTATTATTATTATTATTAAAGAACCAGATGATCATTAAAAAAAAAAAGATACTTTTAGAGAAATCTGAAAGAGAGCCAGAATCAATACCCGTTCATTTCGAGATACCAGGACACACAGTGCTTGTTAAATGGCCAGTGATCAATGGCAGAGAGAACTACAGACTGTGAATGAAAGTTTCAGAAGTGACCTGTTGCAGCCATGAAGGACAGAAAGTGCCAGATAAATCATACATTGGAGAGCTGGACAGAACAGGGGTGAGAGGGTGCTATTGACCGGGAATGATAAAACGGATCAATCGATGTCCATTGGCTTTGTTGGTTAGGAGTGTGGAAGCATACATGACTACCTGTATTCCACAGTAATTTTTAATGTGCCACATACTTATTGCTCACATGTCCATGTCCAAACCAGCCTTCATTAACCTTGTCAGAACGGTGACTTGATTGTTGCTAGTTCGTCATTTTTTAATCTTAGGAGAACTCCCTAGATGGAAAGGGGTTCATGAAGATTTTACGTAACCCGTCTACTTTCAAAAAATTCTTTCGAGACAAAAAAAATCGTCAGGAGATACCCAAATAAAGTAAAAAAAATGTTCCTCGTGTGAAGGGTTTTAGGGGATTGTCGAAGTGCATTAGTTTTTCATGATGCCAACTTTTTTTATTCCACGTGTCGTGGTTCAACCCTACCTCATTAAGCCTGGTAATTACAGGATGGACAGCAGCTCAGTTGATGTGCCTCAACTCTTGCAAATTAAGGTCAGGTGACAAGGAAGGCGAGGATAATCGAGTGGGACTCATTAACAACATTTTTTTTTTTCACCCCGACGGTCGGCTTGCTAGCACTCTGAAAGCAAGGTAGACTTAATTCGTAAGGGTATAATCGGCTAATTGGTATTCACGACAGAATTCATTAGACCGGAGTGAAAGACGAAACTGATTAATTAAGACTTCCAGGCCCTTCAAAACATCCACTTTTTTTTTTTTTCTCTCTCTCTCTCTCTCTCTCTGGAACTTAAAACCTCCTGTGTTGATCTTAGATACAGTGTAGGAAAGACGTATCTTGGTGTTACTAAATGGGGACTGGTTCTGATGACAGTGATGCGAAGGAAATAAATAGACTTCAACCACGAGCGTCCTTGTTATATATTATATATATATATATATATATATATATATATATATATATATATATATATATATATATATATATATATATATATATATATATATATATATATATATATATATATATATATATATATATATATATATATATATATATATATTAGTACCAATAACATGTGTACTTTAAAAGATCTTACAATGTAGGGTGAGAAGTGACGTGACTTTCTCAGTCACATTCACTTATACCTAGGAATCAGCTGTTCTGTTCTGTTGTTTCATTCATTCTGTATTTAGACGATTTCATTAAACTTAGCACCGGCATCTTTTATTGAAGGGATTAATAATGGCTGTCTAACTAACACTGTTCGAAAACTCTGTCCGAAGCAGAATGAAACAGTGTCTTGTTAACAGGATTAGTGGCGACTTCGGGTTGAATGGATTCAGCTTTCCGCAAACGACAGAGCCAGTATGAGACGGCCACTCTGACTCGTTTTCTTGCAGACATAGTTGCTCTTCCGCCTTTCACAGCGCCTGAGTGTGAATGGGCTGTGAAGCCTGAGTGTTGCCAGTCCCCCTGCGTGAAGTCGCAAGTCAGGCTTCATTGCATGAACCTCATGTGGACATCCCTCTCAGTTACCCCGACACCCCCTTACTACCTCAGACAACACCATCACCTCACTGTATATATATATATATATATATATATATATATATATATATATATAGTGGAAATGAGTTATTTAAGAGGAGCCTGTGGAGTCACATGGAGAGACAGGCTGACAAATGAGGATATAAAGGAGCGTTGTGGTGTGGATGTGGATGTGATGGGAAGCGTTAAGAACACACTGAGGTGGTTTGGCCATGTGGAGAGGATGGAGGATGAGAGACTGACGAGGAGAGTGTATGTGAGTGAGGTGGTGGGGGGAGAGGTAGGGGGAGGCCGAGGATGAGATGGAGGGATGGAGTGGAGAGGTATATGAGAGAGGGTGTGTGTGAGTTGGGAGCACGGCAGTGAAATGGCGGGGGACAGGGCGACGTGGAGGCGATTTGTTTGTGGCCACCCCGTGGACCTTGCAAGAGGGGAACAAGTCAAGAGTGAGAGCAGTGGAAATGAGTTACTTGAGAGGAGCATGTGGAGTGACATGGAGGGACAGGTTGACGAATGAAGAAGTGAAGGAACGTTGTGGGGTAGATGTGGATGTGGTTGAAAAGATTAGGAGGAATACACTGAGGTGGTTTGGACATGTGGAGAGGATGGAGAATGAAAGACTGACTAAGAGGGTGTATGTAGGTGAGGTGGAGGGGGGGAGAGGGAGGGGTAGACCGAGGATGAGGTGGAGGGATGGAGTTGAGAGGTATATGAGGGAGGGGTTGAGTTGGGGGAGGGGAGTCAAATGGTGGGTGACAGAGTGACTTGGAGGCGTTTTGTCTGCGGCCACCCTTTGCGGGATTAGGGCGTCGGGCTATAGATAGATAGATAGATATAAATATATATATGTATATATATATATATATATATATATATATATATATATATATATATATATATATATATATATATATATATATATATATATATATACATTAAAAAAAATAATAAAAATTTGGTTTTATGCCAGGTTTCCCCAAAGGGCTAAGGCGTTGCCCCTGGGTAGAGGACTTTTGGACTGAAGCGTGTAGCATTTTATGACCGGATATCCTTCCTGATGTCTACCAATGACCCTTGGGTGGATTCGATCCTCCGACCCTTTGGTCAAAGCGGAGCGCTCTAACCCACTGAGCCACGGCTGATATATATATATATATATATATATATATATATATATATATATATATGATAGGAAGCGTTAGGAGGAATACACTGAGGTGGTTTGGCCATGTGGAGAGGATGGAGGGTGAAAGACTGACGAAGAAGGTATGAGTGAGGTGGAGGGGGGGATGAGAGAGGGGGAGGCCGAGGATGAGATGGAGGGATGGGGTGGAGAGGTATATGAGAGAGGGGTGTGTGAGTTGGGAGCGGGTCAGTGAAATGGCGGGGGACAGGGCGACGTGGAGGCGATTTGTTTGTGGCCACCCCGAACGGGATTGAGGTGTTTGACAATATATATATATAGATATATATATATATATATATATATATATATATATATATATATATATATATATGAGGCGTCTAGAACCAAAGGGGCATCGGCGCCAAAATGTACTTTTGAGTTATGACGCTTTAAAGTTGTGTTTATGGCAACGTCACAACCAGAAGGCAATAAACAGACCTTTTATACATCTAAATGATCATCAGCGCCTATGCTCTACATGTACAGCCAAAAAAACAAAACAGTAATAACCGTAACCACAAAATAGGCAGTAAACCAAACCCCCAATTTATAAATGGGCATAATAACATACTGTAGGGATTTAAAAACATGGCAGAAAAAACATCAACTAATGTATTAATGTACAAAAATTTATTAACTGAAGATTCCAGTTCACTTAATATTAATAAACGAATGATTATTACTGTAATTTCACGTTTTTGACAACTAAATCTGAAATCAATGCAGTTATTATTTTTCCTCTACCATAATAGATTGAAATAATAACACTAAAAAAACAAAAAGTAGTGTAGTGCTTAAGTAAATTGAGAAGGGGTAGTGGGGGGTTAAATGGTGGGGTCGTCATCTAGGAGATCGACATCCAACTCTGCCTCCTCGGTGCCACGCCCCCTCCCGCTGTCTCCCCTCACCATTCTCTTTTCCTCTTCCTTTCTACCTTTTTCCACTTCTCCACACACTTCTGACACTTACGAGAGGTTATAGGCACCACCTCCTCACTGTAACTATGTGATGAACTCATCTTGTCACCCCCCCTTCAACCCCAATAACAACAGCTCATCTTGTCACCAATAATCTACGATAAATGGGGTAAAAATCCAATACGTAATAATTAGACACCTCAGTTAATACGGGAGGGAAGTCTCACCAGCACACCGGGCGGGCCACACGCTTGCTGATTGGCTGCTCTGGGGGAGTGGCAGAGAGTGAGAATGCTAATTGGTTTGGGCTGTGTGGCTTAGATGCCTGCCTGCTCTGATTTGTTCGCCCGGCAGCATGGACAAAACCACGTGACTTTGAGCCCCTCTACCACAGTCCAGAAGGCCGAGTCTTGTATGGCAACCAGTGCTGTCACTGAGAAGAGGGTTAAGCCTGTTGTCTCCCCTACCTAACTCAAAACCAGTATATTGGTGGGGATGCCCCTTTGGCTCTAGACGCCTCATTATATATATGTGTGTGTGTGTGTGTGTGTGTGTGGGCGCGTGTGGAGAGAGAGAGAGAGAGAGAGAGAGAGAGAGAGAGATTCTCTCTCTCTCTCTCTGTATCTTTTCGTTTTGTTTCGTTTTTGAAGGCTCCAACATGATTGCTTGCGTCGGCCTTGGTCATCTAATGGCGGCTCTCTATGCTGCTTGATCTATGACAGCCTCCCTGTTCATTCCCTTAACCCTGAGGTCACAGTTAATGACCTCGTCCCACGTCTTTCTCGGTCTACCCCTTGCAACCCCACCCCCAGTATTAACGCTTCTCAATTTCTGCACCCAATTATCATCCCCCATCCTCTCCAGATGCCCAAACCATCTCAATCTACCTCTCCTCATCACAACACCAATACACTCCAGTCCCATCCCACCTCTCAACTCTTCCATCGTAAACCCAGTCCCCCCAGGCCTTGCACGCAGGGGCGCATTGCGCATCCACCTAGCATCCACCTAATTATTGTCATTTCTGTACGTTTGGGCCTGCGAATATCCTCTTCCTTTACTGCCCATACAGTATTACCAGTACACTCCTAACACATGCTGCATACAAAGACCCCTTAGCACGTAGGGAGAGTCCTCTCAATGTCAGGAGAGGCAACAGCTCCATGAACTTCTTCCAACCACTTCTCATCCTAGCCAGAGAGCTAGCTCCAGCCCCACCTCCAGCACATACCTAACATGTCTCCCAAATAAAAAAAAAACTCTTCCACACACTCAAGAGACTCACCAGCAAGTTCAGTCCTTTTACGCCTGACAATCTCCTCCTGCTCTCCCCAGCACGCCGCACATATAAAATCAGCATTATCTCGCAGTCTACCTCTGATACCACTACATCTCTTGTGCACCCACTTATCACAAACACTGCACAAGATGGAATTACTTCCCACGCCCTTGTGGCAAATTGCACATGGCCACACGCCCTCTTCTTTGACAGTACCGCCACCAACCCTATATATATATATATATATATATATATATATATATATATATATATATATATATATATATATATATATATATATATGTATATATATATATATATATATATATATATATATATATATATATATATATATATATATATATATATATATATATATATATATATATATATATATATATATATATAAACACGACTAACACAGTTTGCAAACTCCATCATTTGATACAGTTTAACGAAAAAGTATTCACGTTTAAAGAAATACTGAGGTACATAATCTCGACGATTTTCGTAGCCCGTGGTTCGTACGTGACAATTTCCTAATCGAATTTGTGAAAGCATCGTGAATTTTACCTGCACATCTCCGTTTTGTGTTTTTCCCCCGCTGCGTTTTGTCAGTGTCGTGTGTGTTTTTATTTTCACCCCACTTTTATTTCACTCTAACTTTACTGTATTTGTTTTACCCTCGTCTGTCACTGTATTCTTTCACATGAGTCTTGACTTTTTAGTTTATGCTTGCGGTGTGGTCTTTCTTGCCATTCTTTCCAAGCTTTTATTTTATTCTTTGCTTTCACTACAGACAGTATTTTCGTCCAGCTCTAGTATGTTACTTAATGCATTCGTTTTTATCTTTGCTATCTCTATATTAATCTTAATATTAATATTTTACTGAGTGTATCTCTTTTGGTTTATATTTTAATCAAAATTTTCACTGTGTACTTTGGAGGCTCCGATGGTCGGTTGAGTAGTGTGTGATCTTACCAATCCTTCATCATTTCATCTCTACTTTGGGGCGGACATTTTAGCGGGTGCAGTAATGTCTTTTCAAGTGTACTTATATGTTAGCATCCTGTCGAAGTTCTCTACATGGCATATACATGCTCTTTCACTTACAAACGCAGTCAGTTAACCAGCTTGCAACTGTGCATGCACTGCTCATCCTACACTTAAAAGCCTCTCACACAAATAGTCGTGCTTGAAGCAATGAGTGGAGGCAGGTCACCAGGCCAGTGACAAGGTGATGTGTTTCGGCCTTGCGGATCAGTTTTCTCTCAGGGCCCGTAAACAGGACTTGAGCAGCCCGCCCATGCCTGGCTACAGTACATACATAATTGCGTACATTCATACATGGGATATATATATATATATATATATATATATATATAATAAACTTATGGAGCGTTCTTCAGGCGACGTACTGCATTGGCGGACACAAGGGGTGCTGTGGTTGAACCAGTGTCGCATACTATAAAGTATGCATGCACCCAGTCGGCTTGCTCGGGCCGATTACACTTGGTTCACAGACTACACACACATCCAAAGCCACTCCAACACTACAATTACACTTACATGCACTTCTCACCCTACATACAATCTCTACTAGACAGCCTAAGCCACTTGGTAGAGATACGTTGGCCGTATCATCCCCACTTCGGTCGGGATAGGCCGGTCCTGCTGTGGACACACAAACGGCTGATGATATATATATATATATATATATATATATATATATATATATATATATATATATATATATATATATATATATATATATATAGTAATACTTTGTTTAAAACATTCTTTCATATCTTTTTTTAAAGATTGTTTTATAATTTACCCAGTCTTTCACATTAAGCATTCATTTAATTCTTTGCCTTCCCCGTATAATTTATCTTCTCTTAGTGTTTTTGTTTTGACAAATTTCTGTCACTGTTATTAATCTCACATCATTAGTTTTATGTATCACGCAGTTTGTCATTTTAAGCTTTCATTTCATTCTTTTCGTTTTCTGCATATTTTTGTGTATCTGATGTTTCATTTTAAACAATCGGTTATCCATTTGCCCCCATTTTTATTTCATCGTATTTCTGTGCACCCGTATCCTTTTGCAGTTCTCTTAGTTCATTTATCTGCTTTTACTGAATACTGTGTTTTCATCTAGTCGTAGTGTTGTATTTTAGCCTTGCATTTCATTCTTTGCTATCACTTTCACATTTCTGTATATACTTGGTACACTTGTCTTTAACAGTTCATTAACTTCATTCTTTATCATCACATTATGCTTTCTCCTCACTACTGTTTACTTAGAGATGTTCACGTCTATTTTTGCTATTGGTCACTTTTCAGTATACGGTACTGTATTTGTTTTACACTAGCCTTTTGAGCCTCCGGCGATCGGATGGTATCTTATGTCTACTAGTTCTCCAAAACTTGATTCAGTCCCACCAGGGGGCGGACATTTAAGAGGGTTCAGTAGTATGGCTTTTCATGTAAATTCACATGTTGACACCCTCATCGAAGTTCCCTCGAAGACATACAAACTCATCCACTCACATAGCCGCTATAGCATAGTTTCCACATGCACTTTCTCATCGTACACTTCAAAAGCCTTCCACACATATAACCTACTCATGCATGAAGCATTGGTTGGAGGTGAGTCATTTCTCCAGTGACAGAGTGGTGTTCCCTGCCGATCATTTGCCCATCAGGACCTGAGCGTGTATAGCACAGCTGTGGCCATTGTCAGGCGTTTTTGGGCCGGCCCTCATAATGCTGTTCATATATACCCGAGTCTTTTACTTTGATTATTTCGTTTTTTATTTCATTCCATAACTTCATTTACTTCTAGTGTGTCATTATTTTTATACATTCATTTCATTCTCATACAGCATTCTCTCCTTTCACTTTGTTATCAACCTAGACTTGGATTACATTTTTATTTTGCTATTACATCATTCTTTGCTTTCACTCCATTCTTTGCATTCACTTCATCCTCTGTACTCGCTTGATTCTTTACTTTCACATCATTCTTTGCTCTCTCTTAATTCTGTTTTCACTTCATTCTACCTTCACGAGTATATTTTTGCCTTGCGCTGTTTTTCCCTTGGTGTATTCACTTCCACACGCTTACAGTTATCCATTCATTTGATAGTTCTCTCATGCTTCCGTTTTCCATGCTTTCACTTCTCACACTTTCCCTCCTAAAGTATTCTGTCATATAATATCTGTTATGCTTTCGCTTTTACTTCCCGTCCCTCCACTTCTTAGACTTTCTGTAATCTTTTTACTTTAAATTTCACTTCTAATATGGCTAATACGTTCACTTATAACGGCGTTTTTAATACTTTCACCTCTAATGCATTCACATCTTACCCTTTTATTTCTAGTACTCCCACTTATATTTTTCCTTCATTTATTTTCACGCTATATGTTTTGACGTTTATACTTCCACGTCGCATATTTTTTTTACTTTATATTCTTTCATTTGTTACATTTTAATTTCTTATACTACTACTTTAAAAAACTTTCACGTCGTATGCTATATATACTTTTACTTCAAACATTTTATTTCTTATATATACTTTTATTACCACCTTTTTAGTTTCATGTCATATACTTTTTTCTTATGTACTTTAATTTCATGCATTTTCATTTTTTATACAAGTACTTTTAGCTCTCACTTTTTTTTTTAGCTTTTTATTTCATTTATCTGTCGACTTACTATTTTCACGTGTTCATTCACTTTGTACACTTACTTTACAATTTGTTGTATAATTCGACTTTCACTTATACTGCTACTTCCTACTCTTTCACTTTTACGCACATTTTTACTTCACTCTTTCCTCTGGGAGTAAAGTGTCGACCTAGCAAACAACTTTCTTTTTTCTGTACTTCACCCTTTGTGTTTGTTTTATTGCCTTCACTTCGTTCTGTGATTATATTTCACTTCTTCCACTTCAGTTTTTTATTACACTTCTTTGCTGCCACTTCATTATTTGCCTTCACGTCACTGACCACTTCCTGATTTGCCTTCACTGACTTCACTTCGTTATTTGCCTATACGTCATTGCCGTCACTTCGTTCTTTGCCTGTAATTCACTGTCTTCACTTCCTTGTTTGCCTATAATTCGCTGTCTTCATTACATTGCTTGCTTTTACTTTAGTGTTTTCACCTCATTCCTTTTTTTTTTATTCTACCGTTTTTCTCTGATTACTGCTTTCACTTCATTATTTTTCTTCCTTCACTGCCTTCACTTCTTATTTTGTCGCTGCCTTTGTCACGTCACTGCTTTTACGTCATTCTTTGTTTCACTGCATTCACTTTATTGCTGTAAATTCACTGATTAATCTTTTGTCTTTGCTTTAACTTCTTTGCTTTCCAGTTCATTCTTTACTTTCATTTCACTGCTTTCATTTCATTTTTTGCTTTAACTTCACTGATTAACTTCATTATTTACATTTGCATCACAGCTTTCACATCTTGGGATAAGGAGGGAAGGGGGGTGAGGGTATTTGTAAAACCGGGCAGCACCGCAACGCTCATCAACTTGACGTTTTTTTTTTTTTTTTTTTTTTTTAATATAATGTCTGCGTCTTCCTATTAATTATAACATCCATGTACAAAAACGCTTTGAAATTACTTTATCTGTATGGTTCGATTTGTCTCTCTTTTTTTTTTTTTTTTTTTAAAGCGAGATTTATATATAATTCCGCATAGGCTACATAATGAACAACCGCAGGGATTTCACACATCCTTGTCTCGTTCAAGTACTGGATGGTGATCCATACTTTCAGACATCTATCTAGTCCTGTAGTGTTCATGGTTTGTTACCATTATGAAAAGTTTGTACGGCATTAAAGCAGTTTCTCTTCCACACCATACATACGTGACACCATCTATAGCATCTCCTTGTTCACATTTGCATTTTTTTTTTTTATGTGCTCGACTCTGGGTATAGGCTTCACAGCCTGCTCTCAAGGCCCAGTAATCCTTCCTACATTCCACACACCTCTACATGTCACCACGTCGGCGCTAACACCCACTGTCCATATTGAATACATGCTAAGGCTATCTCATACAGGACTGATGTATTGGTATTAGCGGGGGTATTTTTACGACATGTCGGCGGGTCTTGTGGTAGATCGGTAAAGTCTGCTTACCATAAATAACCTGGTCCTTCTCACAGGTTTTCACCACTGTCTGTCTTAATGCAAGTATTTGATTTAAACATCGCTTGCCAGTCAGGAAATCACCGTCTTCGTCGCTTACCAGATATTGTGATACCGGTACTTTTTTTTTTATTATCTTACCTTATCAGTCACTCTCCCGTCCACCCTTATCCACAACACACAACATACTGTTGTAAAAATAATTGTGATGCAGGCATGGAAATCTGTCTATACCTAGGCTGCTTCCCCCAAGGAAAGGGAGGTAGCCGAAACAGGATGACACACTCCCCATTTACTCATCCATTCAAACACATTCATTCGCATCTTAGCCCCAAAGAGGAGAACGGACAGATCCTCACCGCACCACACCGTACAAGGGTCAACTGCGCAATGCAATCAGTGACGACCGCAGCAGGGCCCGACAGCAGAACTGGTTTACCCCTCCCACATCATAACAGACCCATCCCCTTACCCGCACCTGACCTGACTAGCTAATCAGACCAAATGCGGGAGAATATCCCCTCAGGGCTGCGTCATCACTTATTCATTCACAATTTCTCTCCATTTATTTCTTTCACGCACAGCCACTCTTCCTTGCTCAACAGACATCCCTCTCGCATCCAATGCTCTCTTCACACTGTCCATCCATTCTATTCGTTGTCTTTCTCTCAGCCTTACACCTCTCACATCAGATCTAGTTATCTTTTTCACCAATCGCTCATTATCCATTCTCCCCATATGCCCAAACCATCGCAACACCCTCTGCTCAACTCTACCAGCCATCTCCCGAACAACTCCAGTTTTCCTTCGCACTTCATCATTTCGCACCCTATCCATACGCGTCACTCCACACATACTCCTCAGACACCTCATCTCCATTACATTCAAACTTTTCCTCTCTGCTACACCCATATTCCATGTTTCAGCCCCATATAACGCAGTCGGTACCACAACACTCTCATACAGCCTTCTCTTTACATCCATTCTAAGCGAACAACATTTAAACACTTTTTTCATTCCTCTCAACACCTTTCCTACTTCATTTATTCTAAACTTCACTTCTGCATCTATTCTTCCATCCACAGCAACATGTGACCCTAGATATTTAAAACAATCTACCTCCTCAAGCAACGCATCATTCAAAACTATATTCATCCTCCTACCATCTGTCAACCTCGTACACTTCATCACTTTACTCTTATTCTCATTTACTTTCAATTTCCTCCTTTCACACACCCTTCCAAACTCCTCTACCAACTGTCTCAATCTCTCCTCTGAATCTGTCATCAGTGCAGTATCATCTGCAAACAGCAGCTGCTTCAGATTCCACTCTCCACCATCAACATTCACCAGACTCAAACCTCCACCTAAAACTCTTTCATTCACCTCCCTTACAACACCATCCATGTAAATATTAAACAACCAAGGCGACATCACACATCCCTGTCGCAGCCCCACTCTCACGGGAAACCAATCACTCACAGCATTTCCCACCCTTACACACGCTCTACTATTTACATAAAAACTTTTCACCCCTTTTAGTAACCTACCATCAAGTCCATACAATCTTAAAACAGTCCACGAAGCCTCCGTGTCAGTTCTATCATACGCTTTCTTTAAATCCATAAATGCCCAAAACACATCCTTGCCTGTCGCTAAATACTTTTCACACACTTGTCTCACAGCAAACACCTGATCAACGCATCCCCTCCCTCTCCTAAAGCCACACTGCTCATCACCAATCACTCCCTCTGTACCCTCTCTAACTCTCATAATTAACACTCTACCATACACCTTACCTACAACACTCAACAGACTTATACCCCTAAAGCTAGTACATTCATACTTATCACCCTTGCCTTTATACAACGGGACCACACAAGCACTTGCCCAGTCAATTGGCACCATACCTTTCTCAAAGCACACATTCAACAATCTTACTAACCAGTTAACAATAGTCACTCCACCACCCTTCAGGCATTCTACAGCACACCCATCCATACCTGCAGCTTTCCCTGTTTTCATCTCCTTTACTGCTTTCTCCACTTCCTTCTTCGTGATCAAAGAATCATTTAACTCTCCCAACACTTTTATTCCTTGCACCCTTCCATCCGCCACAATCTCAGCCACCCTTTCCTCCTCTACATTTAACAATCTTTCAAAATACTCTGCCCATCTCTTCCTTACTGCATCCATTTCAATTAACATCCTTCCATCCTTTGATTTTACTCGTTCTTCCTTCCCAGACTCTCCCTTTCGCACCCTTTTCACCTCCTTCCAAAACATTTTCTTATTCTGTTGAAAATTCTCTGTCAGCCGCCTACCCCACCTCTCATCTGCTGCCACTTTAGCATCACGCACAGCCCTTCTCGCTCTATTCCTCTTTTCCTTATACCTTTCATATGACATCTCATCCTTCCTCTGCAGCCACAATTCATATGCACGTCTCTTCTCAGCCACAGCCATAGTTTCTTCCTCGCACCACCATTCACTTCCTTTTCTTACACCACCACCCACACGACTCACACCACACACCTCTTCTGCATGCCCCACCACAGCACTCTTAAACAACTGCCATTCCTCCTCCACGCTGCCATTTTCCCGATCTTTCACTGCGTTCCACTCATCTTTCAATTTCTCCTGATACTCTATCTTATTCTCTCTTTTATCCAACTCACTCACTTTCAGAACCTCCCTGCCACACCTAACCCTCCTAGCTCTCACCCATATCTTACCTACTCTTAACTTTCCCTCCACCAGGTAGTGGTCAGACATACCTCCACCCTTCCCTCTCAGAACTCTCACATCCAACAATCTTCCTATTACATTCCTAGACACAACCACATAGTCCATCAGTGCTCTATCAACAACCCTTCCACTTTCCTGTCTCACCCATGTATACTTATAAATATCTTTCTTCTCAAACAGTGTATTCCCAATCACCATCTCTCGCTCAACACACATCGCTATCATTTGTTCCCCATTTTCATTTCTTACAGGCACACTATGCATACCAACTACGCCTTCAACTGCTACATTTCCCACTCTAGCATTCAGATCTCCCATCATTACCACATTCATATTTGCTCCAAAACTCTGCAGACACTCATCAACATCATTCCAGAAAGACTCCCTCTCTTCTTCGTCCCTTTCACTACCAGGCCCATATGCACTCACAAACACCCACAACTCACGTTCAAATTTTGCTTTCACCAACATCAGTCTCAATGACACCTCCTTCCATTCAATCACACATTGCTGTACTTCCGGACTCACTAACAAGGCCACACCTTCTCTTGCCCTTCCTCTATCAACACCTGACAATCTTCCATTCACACTTCCAAATATAGATTCCCCCCTTCCCTTTCATCTTCGTTTCACTCAAAGCTAACACATCCAACTTTCTTCTCACAAACATTCTCCCAATCTCCTCCCTTTTAGCCTCAATCGTACTACATCCACGCATATTCATAGACCCAATCTTCAGGGTACGGGGATAACTCTATCCCCCATCCCTTTCTCTGGCCTGTCTCTTTTTAGGAACTAAAAAACAGAGGAGGGGGTTCCTAGTCCCCTCACCCCGCCCCTTTTAGTCGCCTTTTACGACACGCAGGGAATACGGTGGCAGTATTCTTCCTAACACAACCTGGCCGCAGAGTAGTAGTACCACCCCATAGTGCGGCCAGGTTGTGTCCCCCCCGCCACAGGGGGGATATGTACTAAAATACAATAATATTGTCATAGACTTCACCTGTACAATATTAGCATAGCTCTGCTCAACCTGGCTCTTCTGTATATTACTCACAAACAGTTCATTACAACCCTTCCAGTATGTTTTATCATTTCTAGATGTAGCCTACCTCGTTCACCCCTGTTACCGGTTTATTCTTCAGCCATTTCACGGTATTCTTCATTTCTTTACACGTGAATTTTTGGTGCATCACTGTCACATTTATTCTGTGAGTCACGCAGTTCGGTCATTCCTTCAACACTTTTTTCAAATCTTTTTCCAGCTGTTCCTTGTTTCCTGTGTATTCTTCCATATTCATCTTTCACAGTGACCAATTTATTGTTTTGGCGTCAAAGTTCTAAACTGTTTTACCCGTTAATTATGGCAGTGCAAAAGTGGAACTCATGTGTAAGAATACTTCTGTTATTTTAGTCTACTTTCTGTGTCAGTGTCAAAAGTAGCACAAGCAAAAGTAATGTTGTTGACGATAGTGTTGAAAAGACAAAGTCACTTTTAAGATGGTATTGTGTTTCAATGAGGTGTGATCAGTGTGGTCTATTGTGCCAGGTTAATGAGGGTCTGGGGGGCAATTGTCTTGTGAGGCCACCAGGGACTGTGTTCACGTGGGATATACAGGCTCCCAACACCTCTGCATTACAGTCTATTGCTGCCTATGCCGCGTTGTCTCCTTCACTGCCTGGATGTACCATATACGATATTTTTTATTGTGTCTGATTATCACACTGCAGCAGCAGCAGTAGTAGTAGTAGTAGTAGTAGTAGTAGCAGTAGTAATAGTAGTCGTTCAGCTTTATTTCATAATTCCGGTATACAAAAAAAAAAAAAAAAAAATCCGTACATTACACGAAAAAAAAAAAAAGCTGAAATGGTTTGAATAAACGAATGTACAAAAAGTTTTCTTTATTTTTTAAATCGCTGCACAACCCCATAAAAGCAAATTAAAGCAATAAAATGATAACAACTATAAAATTCAATATACAGTATATCACTAGGAGTCGTATGCACTAATGTAAATTACGTTGTACATAAAACAAAAGTTAAAACTACTAAATCCATCTGCTCAGGTTTTAAAGTTTGGCAAAAACATAAATACATATACGTATCCTTTCAAATATATACGTATACATGTATTCACTTACATACACATGTATAGATTGTATACATACATATACCTACACACATCCATCACGTAGATACAGATCAATAATAAAAAATATTAAAAATGGAAGTACACTGTATGTATACGGAGAATACATATGCTTAAGTACACCTGGGTTCTCAGATTATCTCAGTGAACATCTTTGAATAAATTATAAACATGAGACAAAATATTCATCTTTTTAAAACTTGGATATTACACATAAAAAGTGGATTATAAGAGTTAAGAATCCTTGTCAGTGCCCTTGACTGCACTAGAGCTACATGGTGCTTCAGGAGCAAGTGATTTCACTGATTAGCAGTAATGTGGCTGCTAGCAAAGGTGGGAACTACACACTTACGTTTTAGAGCATTATTTTAGGCAGCATTAAAAGTTTTGACGTTAAAACTAAAAACTTCGTTCGAATATCATAACGAAGTCCATACTGAGAGAAACAAAATGAATTAACGAGAAAGCGCTCAAAGAGAGCATACCTCCATCAATGCCATTGCCATTAAAAAGGATCCGGATCCGTGGATATAGAATCTAGATTCGTGGATATAGGATCCGGATCCGGATCCGTCCCAAAACTTAATCAATTCTTTGTTGATCCATAGCCATCTATCCACAAAATTTATCGAAATTCATTGAGAACTTTTAGAGATATTGTGCGGGATACTCCGGATCCCGGTCTGGATCCGCCCCAAAATTTAATCATTTCTTCCTGGGCCCTTGGACGACTCTTCCACAAAAATTCATCAAAATCCCGGATCCGGATTTGTGGATATATGATCCGGATCCGTCTCAGAATTTAATAAATTCTTTCTTGGTCCGTGGCTCACATTTCCACAAAATTTCATTGAAATTCATTGAAAACTTTTGGAGATATTGTGCGGGATACTCCGGATCGGGATCCGGCCCATATTATATCATTTCTTCCTTATTAAATATGTTTATCACACTGTGTTGAAGACTAAGGTTGCTGAGTTCATAATAATGTCCCAAGACTTATCACATGATTTTAGGTACCGTAGCTTCATTCTATGGTGTTGTTTTACGTTATGGAAACACTTGAAATATGCCGACTTTTAAACTTAGTCTTTCATCCTACTTGCATGAAATATTAGAATTACGCCTCCCTTGACCCCGCAATTCAAGGGAGACTTTGAGGGTATCAAACACTATTCACAGTTGTAAAAAATGTCTATGATCTGGGAATGCCGCACCATGAATCTTTGAATGGTGTACTAGTATCCAGTGCCCATTGCATACGGCCACATACTGGTCTGATTTATAAAATATTTACTGTACTGGGCGTACAGCACGTAACTGTAAATGGTTTGCTTCACTCCCCTCCCCCTCCCCGAGTGGAAGGCAGCCACTGTCATAGCTGATGAAACACACTGACCTACTGTGAACACTGTTTTATATTTGCTAGCTACATGCTATTTCATTCAACTGGGGGAGGATCTGTAGTAGTGAAGGGGATAATTGTAGCTATGTTTAGCCCTTGCAGTTTGAAAAGTCTATTCCAGGCTATTTAAAAAAAAATCTGGTGGCAGCAAAATAAACATCATTAAAGACGTTCTCGGTCCGAATGAATTAATATCTTCTTGTATGTTTATGCTGCAAGTAGAGTCAGATGTTAAAAATACTGATATATAAGAAAATGTGTAATATGAAAAGTACAGTATATAGCTAATGACATGGAGTTAGTAAACCTTTTAAGCACAGTCAGACTTCTGTATGAACGCAGGAGTAAAAAAAAAAGCATTTACCTACAAATGCTCATTGCCCGGTCTCGCTATTCGCCAAAAATACTAGATCAGTAATCCTCTGGGAATCGGGGGCATACCATCGCAGCTTGGCCAAAATCGATAAAAAAGTCTACGGATTTTGCTGTTTACTTCTACTAAGTTAAATGTCACGCTGGCATTCAGAAGTCCGGGGTATTATGGTGGTAAATGTCATTCGAGTATAACAAGTCTTTGAAGAATTTCTAATAGCTCCCCATTAAATAGCAATTCTCTTCATTGAGGGTACAATAAATAATGGTGAATAATGGCAAGCAAAGTGAAAAATTTTGTGTATTATTCCTCTGACAGTCGGAGGTATATCATCGCAGCTTTGCCAGAATTATTAACAAGCCACATATCACTTGATGCTGCCCACAAAGCTTGGATACAATTTTCCCACTTGAATTTGAGATATTTTTGGCAAAACACACACACACACACACACACACACACACACACACACACACACACACACACACACACACACACACACACACACACACACACACACACACACACACACACACACACACACACACACACACACACACGCAATTACATTATCGCCTCGCTAGGCGGGCAGTAACTACCCAGGATCCAGGATATATCAGGGGACAGGCAACAAATAAGTAAAGATGAATAAATAAAAGCTGAAATTAATGAGAGAGGTGCTTGTGAGTGTCCTAAACTCAGTATCGCGACTCACCTTAAGAAACGCAGTTGTGAATCAGTGGATAAATAAATTAATGAATAATAAACGTGAAGTAAAACTTGCAGTAATAATAGACGAAGGTGCTTGCAAGTCTCTGACCCCACAAGAACACGTCCCACTCTAAGAAACCCAGTAATGAATAGGTAAAGGAAAGATGGAAGTAAGAAGGAAAGAAAATTTGCAATAAAAAAAGAGGGAGGTGCTTTTGATCCCCTAGCCCCACAATAACGCGTCCCACCATCAAAATCAATTAGGAATAACTAATTAAAGAAAAGTGACGAAATAAAGAAAACAGAAGTTGTAATAAAAAAGAGAGAGGTGCTCGTGCCTTCCTAAGCTCACAAAAACGCGACCCACCCTAAGAAACCAATTAGGTTGACGCTCCAGTGAACCCCAACAAAAGCCAGCTAGACAATTCACCCGCTACTAATTAAAAAGGTAAGCGCAAAAGGCTCCTGGGGGAGGGGGGTGGAGTTTGGAGTCTGTTGTTCCTCATCACCAACAACAATGAAGACCGAGTTCATTACCTTTTAGAGATTATATATATGATAATGATATTTACGGAGTTCCTTTGTATCTCGGACCTGGCCCACAAATATTTTCAACCCACTCAATATTGAATAGTTTCTTTTGTTCCTCATCTTTGGCCACGACGTACTCAGAATTCATTACATTTAAGAGATGATATAAAACTCTGTGATAGCGATATTAGCACAACCCCCAAACTCCGTGGAAAAGTTTTTTTTTTTTTTTCCTTGTCTTTGTTTTGTTTTGTTTTCGACACCTGACTAGAATTTTGCTCCTCACTGCTGGCGAACTCGGAGACTGGATTAATTACATTTTTGTTATGTGCGCCCGCGTTGATATCATGTTGGAAACGGTAAATTTCCGCAGTATTTTTAATCATCCGAAATATTCATAACGGTACAAAAAGATCTAGGTCTTCTTTGATGCAGGGGTAACTTAGGTCAACGTTATTGGCTGGTTGTAGTGGTATTCTTTAATTTGGTGCAATGAAGCGGGATAATCTCGTTTAGTTGTCTTCCTCAATTGAGCACACACACTTTTGAACCTTTCCTGTACGATTTGTGAACTCACCTTCCTTCAGTAACGGTACATGGCAGTGTGTTCACTCCAAAAGTCAGTAGGCAAGGGGGCAGCTCCAGTATTACGTAAGAGTTATGAAATGGTCTGACAATCACTGCCGAGAGTAGATGTAAAAAAAAAAAAAAAAAAAAAAAAAAACGGTGCCCTTTCCCTATGAAAATTTTGGAAGGTTCTCATCTACTTTCACTCATAAAATTTTCGAAGCTAGGAAAACAAAAGGCATGATGAAAGAAAAACGTTGTCTTATGAAAACTTGCTAGCGAACTGAATTTGCAGTAGGGGTTAATAGTTTGTCTTGCTCTGCATCATAAGTGTGACTGGGAGTGTGATGCTAGGTGTAAATAGGCTCGACTTCTCGTTCCTAAAACACCTGACGTGGAGCGGGGTCCTCTTTCGAGACCGGAGCTTAGTGCAATAAAGAGAGGCAGGACACAAAAACTTCAGGCAATAACCTTTACACGTATATTACCACAATCAGACACAGGACAAATCAGCAGATATTACAACATTATACATAGCAACATGAAAACCTTATCTAGGACATGTGTATCTCGCAGGATACTTGCTTATCTGATATTAATGCCAACACAATCAAGCCTGGTGTATTCAGGGTACAGTGAATATAGGCGCGCGCGTGCGGCGCGGGGAGTGAGTCTCACAAGGGGGGGGAGGGGGAGGTGCGGGGAGTGACTTGTGATGGCTAGGAGGGAGTTATGGTAATACTGGAAGTGGCAAGTATTAACAATGAGGATTACACGTTTTCCAATAGCGACGGGACTTTGGTAATTGATTCTATTCTTGGTTTACACTTACACTAGATACTGGGACGAGGGAGTGTCGTACAGGATTTACAGGTAGCGTGAGTGGGGAATATCATTAACACTTTCTCGTATTATTTATTTAGAGCTCACAGCAGTGGGGGTGTATTACTACGGAGGAATTTCCAGGCGGCACAATCTTACTAATTGTATATAAGGGACGTCACTCATAAATATAGTTCATCAGATCTTGGTTCGCACACTCGTCCTTTATTCTCTCACTGTGATCTTACTTGCCCCGATATTCACTATATTGAGTCACTGCACGATATTACACTAGGTTCGGCAAAGTCACACTTAACCTAAATCACTTGCACTGTTTCTGGGCAGCATCACACATATTCATCGTGGCGGGCAGGGGCGGGAACACGCCGTCGGCAATCCTGCAGGGCTAGGGGCACCGCCAAGGGGAGGCGTGCCAAGAGGGCACGGGACAACTCTTAGGGGCGTCCTCTCGCGTCCTGGGCTACCCGTGGCCTCCGGGCTGGGCTCAGGGGTATGGCCCTCGGGACTGGGGCCGAATAGCTCCAGGAACCTCTGGTGTAAGTCTCGGCCGGAGGTGGGAGCCTTACGTCGTCGTGGGGGCGTATGGAGATCGCGCCCGGGCGTCCTGGGGAGGATCGGGAGAGACTGCAGACTGCGGTCTCCAGCGTCTAGGGGCGCCGACAGGGGAGGGCTGCGGCATCGGCTTACGCTGGGGCCCGTCAGGTGCGTCTGTTCCAGAGCCAGGCGTAGGGAGCGGAGGCCAGGGGAGGCTGTGAGGCCTGTCTGGGCCGCTCTGGTATGGGAGGCCTGGGCTCTCATCTCCTGCCGGGGTGACGTCTCGCTCCTTACCTCCTTCCGTGCACCTTCGTAGCGACAGTGGGCCGTCTCACGAGGGCAGGAGCGACAATAGGCCGTCTCTACCAGGCACCTTCGGAGCGACAATAGGCCGTCTCACAAGGAGGGGAGCGACAATAGGCCATCTCTACCAGGGCACCTTCGGAGTGACAATAGGCCGTCTCTACCGGGGCACCTTTGGAGCGACAATAGGCCGTCTCACGAGGAGGGGAGCGACAATAGGCCGTCTCTACCAGGGCACCTTCGGAGCGACAATAGGCCATCTCACGAGGGCGGGAGCGACAATAGGCCGTCTCGACCAGGGCATCTTTGGAGCGACAATAGGCCGTCTCACGAGGAGGGGAGCGACAATAGGCCGTCTCTACCAGGACACTTTCGGAACGACAATAGGCCGTCTCACGAGGGCGGGAGCGACAATAGGCCGTCTCGACCAGGGCACCTTCAGAGTGACAATAGGCCGTCTCACGAGGGCGGGAGCGACAGTAGGCCGTCTCACGAGGGCGGGAGCGACAATAGGCCGTCTCCTGAGGGGCACTGTCTGGAGTGTCTAGAACAACTCCACCCCTAGCTGGTTCAACAATCCAACTCCGTGAAGGTAGTGTCCTTCTTCTACGACGGCGACGGCGTGGTGGCTGCGTGACATAGGGGCGCACGGCCCGGGCTGACATATGCCGTTGTTGCTGGGGGTTGCTCCGACTGGTGGCGGCTACCCCGTGGGGTCCGTGTTGGGGTGTCGGCACGTTCCCAGGCATACTGGGCTGTATCTCACTTGCCCCATTGTCGGGGGCACTATGGTATTCTTCTGTTTCCATTTCAGGGGCACTACGGTGTTCTTCTGTTTCCATTTCGGGGGCACTGCCTTGTAAGTCACACATTTTAGGGAGCTGAGCAAACTTTCACCCGAGAGGGCGTGGAAGGCCCCAACATGAGAGTGGTTGAGTAAATCTCTTCACATGTAAAGTATGATGCTCTTTTTTTTTTTTTTTTTTTTTTTTTTTTTTTTTTGTCAAGAACTTCACGCTAGCGGTTTCGTCCTGGGTTGGCCATGGAAAACCACTTCTACCTTTCTCTTTCATCAAATTCTGCTTGCCATTCAGGTGAATGGAACAGCTGCTTGAACGAGTTTTTCATTTTTTTCCTTGATAAACACTTAGATGAATAAAAATTTTGCCTAGGTTACTGTAAGTGTTTTTATATCATTAGACTCTGAGCGCGCGCGCCCTCAGGCCGTCAACTTGTGGATGGCTTTACCATCCATCCATCCATCCATCATCTATTCCTGTGTTGCCCCATGAGGAGCGTAGGAGCCCGGGGATAGGCAAGTTGGTGGTGACAGTTAAGATGAGAGTGACCAGCCTCACTCATCACTGAGTGGCATTACGTGAGCAATAAACCCCAATCACCCCTTGGATATAAACCTTCACCGGCTGAATCCGATTGGAGCGCCTTAATTACCTACTAAACCACCAGGCGCCATAATTTGGTTATATGGTTACCACCCAGCCTGGTAATGATTTCCTCGTGTACAAGAAACCATGTGGCTTGTCACTCAATGCAGAGTCACCCACAGGCAGAAGGAAAAGGAATGAATGAAGGAAAGAAAGACAGAAGATAGAGTGTAAAGTCACCCATAGACAGAAGGAAGAGGAAAGAATTAAGGAAAGAAAGACAGAAGAGGAAGGAAGGAAGGAAGAGAGGAAAGGACATTTACATGAGAGCAGCACTACATCGAGTGAGTGGATGGTGAGCGCTCCCACCTACCACGTAGGATGGCTTTATCTGGTACAAAAATATATTGTAATGATATATACAGATCTCCCTATACCTTCTTTGCTCTAAATTTGTAGTCTCACCATTTTGAATACTTTGCTGTGACAAGGGATAAATAGTTAAATACGGTGCTAGTCACAGAGTTATGGAACGGATGCCCAGCCATCATATTGTCAAATTCTTCCATTCTGCTGCATGAAATAAACTATAGAAGGACAAAAATCTGGGCCAGTTTAAGGTAGAACGACTTTAGCTACATATTTTCTGCCTTCTCACTGCGGTATGATTGATTTTTCTCTCCTCCTACGACATATTTTCTGCCTACTGGCTACTGTACGATTTTTTTTTCTCTTCCTCACTGACGACAATGGTGACTGGATTCATTACCTTTTGGTGGTGATATAAATGATAATGATATTTACAAAGCACCCTAATTGCGCGGGAACTGTGACATACTTTCCATCTGACTACAAAAAAAATTATTTTATTCTTCATCACTGGCAACAGTGGAACCTGAATTTATTAGCTTTTGGAGATGATATAAATGATAATGAATTTTACGACTCCCCTAACTGCTCGGAAACGGACCACATTTTTTGAACCCTCAGAGTATAAAATATTGTTCTTTATTCTATTGCCGCGCATCATGATAAAAAAAATAATAATCGCACCGAGATTTTTTTTTTTTTCCAATCACCTCAACCTCATGGGAATGACTCTGGCCAGTGCTGGGGTCTTGTACTTTGTGGCATTAGTCGATGTTAACCCTTCAGGCTAAGAGCCTCTTTCTTGATATTTAGATTCTTGCTACTACGTGACGATTTTGTTCATCTTCTGGATAACCTTTTCAGAGTGGAGGAACCTAACCCACCAGCGACCAGAAAACAGGAGTATAAGCATAGGATTTAGCTACAGCGACACTTAACCATACTGCCGAGTGTCCCAAAAGTTACTGCGCACTGCAATATTTAATATATACCTAATGATAACAAGAAGCTGTGCCAAGACACTGCAAACCCGTCCCCGGCAGTCATTTTAGAGCTGACGTATAAACACAACAGGATGTCTAGTCAAAGATGTCACATATCAGATTTGGAGTAAATCGGATGAAAATTGACGATTTTAAACCCATCTGAAATTTTAGGCCCGACCCACCTGACACTGACCCCCCTACCGCTAACTGGAGGGTGACCCTGCTGATGTAGTGAGGCATGTTATTGGATGCAGATATGAAAGAATGCACCTTTAGGTTTTGGTTTCATGTCGATATGACGATCTTGAAAGGAGTTATGGCGAAAAAAAAAAAAAAATTACCCGTCTCCGTTTTTTTTTTTCTTACATTTTTTGACCCTACAGCCTGGGCCTTGGCCCAGTTTGGTCCAAAATTTAATAAGGTGATTAGAAGGTCATAGCCCATCATCCTTGTAATTGTAATCAAAATCGCACCGGTAGTTTTCGCATAAAGTTGTTGACAGACAGACAAACAAACATAGTGAAAACAATACCCGTTCCCGAGCCCCTCCGGGGCGGGAACGGGTAATAATAACCTTGGCGAGACCTTTGCATGACACGGCGTGACTTTGGCGAGACTCTCGCAGCTGCTCGCGTAGTCGTCCAGGCACAGGTGCATAGCAGGAGTAGGAGTACTGCGGTGGAAGTGTGAGCAGGGTTAACTGTCTTGGCCGAATGATAGTGGTGTTGACGACTGAGGAGAGAGTGCTCCTGGTGGAGCATGTGTTTTGTAATGGTGATAAATACACTGAGGACGTTCAGCAAAAGTTAGCAAATCAATTTCCAGATGCACTAGTTCCCTACCGTAATGTGTTACTAAATCTGATAAACAAATGTCGCGAAACAGGCAGTGTGCAAGATACCCCCCAGTCTGGTAGGCCAACCACTTCAGAAGAAACAGTTCTCGACATCCAGGACAGGATGCTTCAGAGTCCAAGTAAGTCTGTGAGACGGTTGACTCAACAGGCCCACGTGTCAAAGAGTACAGCTTACAGGATTCTGAAGACACAGTTGAAGTTGCATCGGCACAGGGTGTCTGCAGTGCATCAGCCGAAGGTGACAGATCACTAGATCCATGTCAGTTACTGCACCTGGTTTCAAAACTTCCTTGTTGAGGAAGGTTAGGAAATCCTCATAGTCTCTCCATTCTATCCCTTCATCCCTCTGTCTCATCCTTCGTCTCTCCTCCTCTCCCCCTTTTCCTCATTCATGTATTCTCGAGTAAGCCTCATTCTCCATCCTCTCCATTTGGCCGCCATAGTAGTGGTTATAGTAGTAGTAGTAGTAGGGAGGGGCAGGACCGTCAGGCCTGGATGCAAAATCTTGGCGAGTAATCCTCAGTAACATCAAGTTTGGGGAGGCAGCAACAAACCTATGTAACACCATTGCCTCACTGGCGAGGAAGCTGGCTTCAAGTCAGTGCAGTAACATCGAAGCATTGACGGCTTGCAGACTAAGCCCCCTTGATAAGAATCCTGGATGCAGGCCCATCGGGGTGGGTGAAGTCTTCAGACTGATTATAGGAAAATGCATCATGGACGTGGTGAAAGATGATGTGAAGCAGGCAGTTGGCAACCTCCAAGTGTGTGCAAGCCAGCAGGCAGGAGGTGAGGCAGCAGTTTACTCCATGAGGAAAATATATGAAGAAGAAGACTGTCAGGTAGTATTATTAGTTGATGCCTCAAATGCATTTAATTCCATCAACCGGGAGGCAATGCTGCACAACATCAAGGTTAAATGCCCAGCATTTGGAAAACACCTACAAAGAACCAGCAGACCTCTACATGGTGGGTAAGACTGCTGCTCACAATGTCGGTGTAATCCAGTCCACAGAAGGAACTACCCAAGGGACCCCGTTGCCATGGCTATGTACACCCTGGCTAAGACAGTGCTGCAACAACAGATCAAATACTAGGCCACCACTGTAAAACAGGTAGCCTATGCAGATGGTCTCACAGGTGCTGGCAAGGTGGAGGGTGTGAGGAAATGGTGGGACCTTGTAACATCTCATGGCCCTGAAATAGGTTACTACCCTAATGCAAGTAAGTCCATCTTGATCATGAAACCAGCTTACTACCAAGATGCACAGGAAGCATTTGGAGGCACAAACGTGATAGTGGCCAAGGTAGGTCAGAGGCATCTACTGTAGGTGCTGTGATTGGAACTAAGAAATTCAAAGGCAAATATGTGAGTGATAAGGTAAAGACATGGGTAGGAGAAATTCATACACTATCCAGCCACGCAAAAACAGAACCCCATGCAGCATACAGCGCATTTACCTATGGTGTAAAGCACAAGTGGGCCTTCGTGATGAGGACCATACCAGACATCGAGTTGCTGCTACAACCATAGGAGGATGCTATCAGGGTTTCATTCCTCCCATATCTAACCAATGGCCACATCCCCACACCAGAAGAGAGGGACCTTCTAGCACTACCACCCAGGGTGGGAGGCCTTGGCATTATAAATCCAGCAGCCGTGGCAAGCTACGAACACAGAAATTCACTCAGGCTCACCGAATCCTTGTCACAAAAGATTTGCACCCAGGTTGAGACGAGTGAAATCGACCACCAAAGGCAGAAAGACATAAAGACACAGATAAGCAAGGAGCTTGAAGTAAGACAAAAGGACCAGCTACAGCACATATTCGAACTTCTAACACCAAACCAGTGCAGAAGAGTTGAAATTGCACAGGAGGTTGGGGCATCGAACTGGCTCACAACCCTGCCTCTCAAGGCAAAAGGCTTCCGCTTCAACAAACAAGAATTTATTGACGCCATAGCCTTGAGATATGGGTGGCCAGTAGAGAACCTACCTCAACACTGTGCCTATGGCACTGCCTTTGATGCAAAACATGCAATGGTATGCAAGAAGGGAGGCTTTGTTTGCATCGGACACGATGAAGTATGCGACATCACTGCCAAAATGCTGCAGGAAATATGCCATGATGTCACGATTGAGCCAGCTCTGCTACCCCTGGACGGCGAGCACTTCACCCACAGAACAACAAACACATCAAATGATGCAAGAATGGATGTCAGTGCTCGAGGTTTCTAGACACATGGGCAGAGGACGTTCTTCGACATCAGGATATTCAATCCCATGGCAGCATGTCATCGCGAACTGTCTCTCGAAGCTGCACACAAAAGGAATGAACAAGAAAAAAATAGAAATTATCAAGAAAGGATCCAACATCTGGACCACGGTCGATTCACTCCCCTTGTGTTCACAACATCAGGTGGGATGGGTCCAGAGGCGGTGAGATTCTTTCTGAGAAGAAACGTCAACCGCAGAGTTCTGTTATGGCCTGGATGAGATGTCGACTGTTATTCTCCCTTGTGAGGTCTGCCCTGCTATGTCTCAGGGGCACAAGATCATAATCCCTCAGGCCTGTCTCTCTGGTGGGTATGGATTACGAAGCTACAGTGGTCGAGAGTCGCATAAACCAGCGACTCCAATAGTTTAATGTCTTTATTTACACTGTAATATCAATATATATAAACTAAAATAATGATAGTAATAGTAAATGGTTGGTAACCACAGCCGTTGGCATGCTTGGGGCCAACGGATTGTAATATGAGGGTTAGTGTTAACCTCCAAATAACAACTCCAAATGGCGAACTGTATTAGGAAGGTTGGTTTTGATCTCCACAATTCCCCAATGGATGGAGGTGATTTAAAAAAAAAAAAAAAAGAGGAGGTAGTAGTAGTAGTAGTAGTAATAATAATAATAATAATAATAATAAAAATAATGATAATAACAATAACAGTAACAATAATAAAAATAATGATAATTATCTAATGCCAGACAGCAGTAACAAAAAACGGGAATATCCAGTTCCATGTTAACCCTAAGGAGGTATTGGCCCCGAGGTTTGGTTACCCCCTCAGGGAACGGACTTATTAGCCTTGCCTAGAAACCAAGATTTAAAAAAAAAAAAAGTGTCGTTACAGAACATGACCGAAAAACTTCTCGCCTCTAAGGTATTGTAAACCGATGTTGGTGTGCAGGGTTTCGGGCAGTTGTTCTTTTACACGTCTGGGATTCCGAATTAACCCCTTCAACACGATGGCGTTCTTTCCAGTTTGTTGTAGGTAGCTTCAAACTATATTATGCAATATTTTACCTTAACCTGGCCCAAATTTTTTATCTTTGGCAGCATATTTCAGAAAGGTCAGTGGAGGAAAAAGACAATCACTCGGCTCAGCATCTTTTGTACAGCACATGGTCACTAGCATTGTATTCCAGTGTTAACTTGTTGTTATAACTTAGCATTGATAATGTCAAGACGGCAGTTTTAGGCCAGGTTAGAGTAAAAACAGTATTACCTCTAGAAACCCACGTCCCCCATCTTAGCGTAGGGATTCCTGAAGGCTATTTTACCCCCCCCCCCAGTTCGAAAAGTCTCCCACAGCTGAATATAAACATCAGGTAATAGCAAGGATAAAAAACAGCAATACGTCATGGGATGGAAGACGTTAACGAGAAGAGATTCCAACCTCTCAGAATGGCGTGAAATATACTGGTAGCTCTGCAAGATATCGTTCGGTTCTGACACATAAAGTATAAGAGAATTACTGACCAAAGCTGTACATTAGACCGCTACACCAGCAGATACACACATCCAGAATATTCCCAGGCTGCCAGTGGGTGTAGTGAAGAAAATTAGGGTGAGAGACGCACAGGGGAAGGAGGGATGGGAGAGAGAGAGAGAGAGAGAGAGAGAGAGAGGAGGAAAAGAGATACAGATACGATGAGAGAGAAGGAAGATGAGAAGGTTAGGTGGAAAGAGAAGTATGTTAGAGCAGACGGAAGGAGAGTCAATGCACCCTCCCACCCACCCACCCACACATACACACACACACACACACACACGCACACACACAGTGTATGTATATATATATATATATATATATATATATATATATATATATATATATATATATATATATATATATATATATATATATATATATATATATATATATATATATTGTATGTATGTATATAAGATGAGGAAGGAAATAGAGTAATAGAAGGAAAGGAAGGAATGAAGAATAAATTAGAGGAGGAAGAAATGATAGTTAACGCGAAAAGGGAGGATCTGGAGAAGGACGGAAGAGAAAAATAAAGAAACAGAGGGGGAATGGAAAAGAAAAACACTACAAGAAGCAAGAAAGAAGAGAAATTCTGGTTGAAGATGAAGGTGGGATGAGGGAGGGCTAAGTTTTTAAGGAATAAGAAAGGACTTTGGAATCTTTGAGATTTCGAATGAAGAAGAGAGGGAACAAAAAGAATAAGATGAAGCAAAAAGAGAAACTGTAGATAAGAAGAGGAAGAAAGAGAACAAGAACAAAAATACTACATCGAATCGGATCCAACAGGGACGCATTTTGAGGCTCTGCTTAAGGCTGCTGGAGCACCTTGCATCTGAAAAACGCTAGTGAATGACAGACGGACAGGGCCGCTTCCAGAGATACTCCTGTGTTTAAAAATTAGTAAGAGGAGAAATAAAGAGCAAAAGTACTAGATGTAGGAGCTTCGGTCCCCTGTGGTAAATGTCCATGGTGTGGTGTGGGAGGATGACTTTGTGTGATGTGGTATGGTTTGGTGTGGGAGGCTGATTTGGTGTGGGAGGCTGATTTGGTGTGGTATGGCGTTGTGTGGTGTGGTATGTATTTATTCAAGTTGCTAAAGTCTACGGGATGATTTGCGTCCAGATACAGTTATTGGAAGACTACGGACTTATCTGGTCTTACAGACGCTCTCGCATCTAAAGGTGGGAAAAGAAGAAGGAGGGGAGGAGAGAATATAAGATAAAAAGAACGAAGAAGAGATGGAAGGTAGGAGAAGAGGAAGAAGAAGAAGAGGAGAAGGAAAAAGAGAAGAGAATAAGAAAGAAAGTGGAAACGGAAGAGAGAAGAACGAAGGACAGAGAGAAAAATATGTTGAGGAGAATGAAGGGAAAGCAAGAGGAGGAAAGTATGAGAGGAAGAGGAAGAGAGGCGAACTCCAGCAATGACTGTGGCGGAAGATACTGGAAGATGAGTAGTGCAGAGTGAGGGATTTATAGGATAATGAGAGAGAGAGAGAGAGAGAGAGAGAGAGAGAGAGAGGGGGGGGGGGGCAGCAATTTCAGGGTGAGTTGTGCAGAATGAGGGATATGAGGCAAAATGAGGCAATGAGGACGGAGGGTAAGGAATGTGTGTGTGTGTGTGTGTGTGTGTGTGTGTGTGTGTGTGAGAGAGAGAGAGGGGGGGGGGAGACAGAGAGAGCATGCCCTCTGAGGTTTGAAGCGCCAACCAGAGCGAATTTTCAGGGTTACCGATGAAAGTAAGGATGCAGATAAGATTTACCTGACATAGTCTTGTATATGCAGTTATATTTGTTAGTCATGCCTCGCGCCACGGTTTCAGATAATCCAGAAAGCATAAAATGTGTCCAAACCAAACGCTTGCTGCCGCGGGCAGATGCAACTGGGAGTTTTGCATCACTTTAACCCAAGGGTTCCTAACCTGGGGTGCATGTACCCCCAGGGGTACATTTACACATTTAGGGGGTACATAGGGATCTGAGAGAATAACCATGGTGTACAGTACATGGTGTTCCAATCTACAGTCAGCTTGCACAAAATCGTGTTTTTATCAGTTTCCTCATTTCAGTAAGCAAAACTTTTATTAAAATTATATCAGTGATGTGACTATACCATTTTTTTTTTCACTGTTATGTTACTTCCCTCGGCCTTCAATCTGTATTGGACGTGAAACGATCAGGTATGTAAACGTTGACTCCAGGCAGCGATGGTACTGCCCGGTAATGTCTGAAGCACTCATTCTTACTGAAGCTCACAGCTAGTGAAGGTGTGTTAATATTACTTGCCACCAGCACTGTTGCCGTAGCTTTCTTGCAAGTGTTGCATAAAAAGTTTACCATACATAACAAGAACAATAAATGAAAAGACAAGAATTTCCGAAATTAATAAAAAGATTGCATTTTTTAAATGTATCGACATTTAAAACTGACAGCAAACCCTTTTCTGTATCCTCCTACTTTCTCTATACTCATTTCAAAGCCAAAGGTGGCTGTTGTGTATATATACGCAACGACTTATCTTGCTCTCGTGTTCCTGAACTCGATTCTTCTGAATTCTCTACACTCTGGCTTCGGCTTTCCTGTCATTCTCTGACTAAAGATATCTGTGCTGTTTACTTATCCCCTAATTCTACTGACTATCAAAAATTCTTCGACTATCTTACTTCTACGATGGAACACATTCTATCCATTCCTCCTTATCTCCATTCTAGGAGATTTCAATGTCCACCACCACCTTTGGCTCTCCTCTCCTTTCACTGATCCACCTGGTGAACAAGCCTACATCTTTTCTATCCTTAATGACCTAGAGCAGCTTGTACAGCACCCTACCCGTATCCCAGACCTCCTTGGAGAGAGCTCCAACATACTTGACCTCTTGCTTACAACTAATCCTTCTGCTTACTCTGTTAATCTTTTCCCTCCGTTGGGCTTCTCCGATCACAACCTTATCACCTTAACCTGTCCTATCACTCCGGTACGGCCTGTGGACCCTCCAGGGAAACGTCGTCTGTGGCATTTTGGAGCCGCGGATTGGGAGGCCCTCAGGTAGTACTTCTTTGATTTTCCCTGGAATGATTATTGCTTCCATGGCCGGGAGCCATCTGAGTGTGCCTTGCGCATTATGGAGGTTATTCTCTCAGGCATGGAAACATACATTCCTTTCTCATATCCTTTGACTAACGCAAGAAAGCCTTGGTTTAATCACGCTTGTTCTCATGCTGTCCACAACAAGGAGAGGGCCTACAAAAGGTACCGGAGCTAACCCACCTCTGAATCACATCATCTTTACGTTTGTGCCCGGAATCGTGCTAAGTCTGTTCTTCGCTCTGCTAAAAACAATTTCATCCGTACAAAATGCTCTCAACTCTCCAACTCGAATTCTTCCCGCTCCTTCTGGCACCTTGCCAAAAATCTTTCTAACAACATTACCTCATCATCCTTCCCTCCTCTTTTCTACTCTGATGGTTCTGTAGCTATTTCTTCTACTGATAAAGCAGATCTCTTCGCACAGACTTTCTCCTCCAATTCCACCTTAGACGACTCTGGTGCTGTTCCTCCATCACTTCCTGCCTCTGACTTCCTCATGGCTGACATTAAAATTTCTTCAGCTGATGTATTTTCTGCCATCACTGGCCTCAATACTAACAAGGCTTATGGGCCTGATGGAGTCCCTCCTGTTGTTCTCAAGAACTGTGCTTCTGTGCTTACACCCTGCCTAGGCAAACTCTTTCGCCTTTGTCTGTCAACTTGTACCTTTCCTTCTTGCTGGAAGTTTGCTCTCATTCATCCAGTCCCAAAGAAGGGTGACCACTCCCAACCCTCCAACTATCGTCCAATTGCTTTAACATCCTGTATTTCAAAAGATTTCGAGTCAATTCTCAATAGAAAAATTTTAAGGCATCTTTCCTATCACAACATTCTTTCTGATCGTCAGTACGGGTTCCGTCAGGGACGCTCCACTGGCGATCTACTCACCTACCTTTCAGACTCCTGGCCATCCTCCTTTCGGGGCTTTGGCGAAAGCTTTGCCATTGCACTTGACATCTCAAAGGCTTTCGATCGAGTTTGGCATAAATCTTTAATTTCCAAACTGCCCTCTTACGGTTTCTATCCTTCTATCTGTGCCTTCATCGCTTTCTTCCTTTCTGGTCGTTCTATAGCCGCTGTTGTAGACGGCCATCGTTCTTCTCCTAGATCTATCAACAGTGGTGTTCCTCAGGGCTCTGTCCTATCACCAACTCTCTTCCTTTTATTCATCAATGACCTTCTAACCTGTACATCTAACCCTATCCACTCATACGCTGATGACCACCCTTCACGTTTCCATTCGGTTCCCGCAACGCCCATCTTAGCAGTTACTTCAACAAACAAGGGATGAGGCTATGGCACACCTAATGTCTGACTTTGCTCGTATCTCTGATTGGGGTAAAAATATTCTTGTTGTTTTTAATGCATCTAAGACTCAGTTCTTACACCTACCAACCCATCAAAATCTTCCACAGGTATACCCACTAATGTTTAGTAATATTCAGCTTAATCCTGCATCATCCTTAATCATGCTTGGGGTTTCATTTACTTGGGACTTATCTTGGAAAGATCATATTACATCTCTTGTAAAATCTGCTTCCAAGAGATTGGGTGTGCTAAGCTGACTCCGTTCTTTCTTTACCCCTGCACAATTGTTGACTCTATACAGGGGTTTTATCCGCCCCTGTGTGGAGTACAACTCTCATGTGTGGGGAGTCTCCCCACATACAGCTCTTCTCAGTAGAGTGGAGTCAAAGGCTTTTCGTCTCATTAACTCTCCTCCTCTTACTGACTCCCTTCAACCTCTGTCTCTTCGCCGCACTGTTGCATCTTTATCTCTTTTCTATCGCTACTTTAATGGTCACTGCTCCTCTGAACTGTCTGCTTGCATTCCTCCACCTCTACGACGGGCGCGTAGCACCCGTCTGGCAGAAAATTCTCATCCCTTTTCTGTCCAACTCTCTAATGCAAGAGTTAACCGTTACTCCCAGTCCTCATTTATGCAACAGGTCAGCTCTGGAACTGTCTCCCTCTGTCTGTATTTCCTGCTGCCTATGATCTCCAGTCTTTCAAACGCAGTGTGTCCAGGCATCTCAAAATGAACGGATCTTAAATTTGGCTATCTCTTGTATTTTGTCTTTCTCTTGGAGGGAACTGTTATTGCGGGCTCATGTCCTTTGGTTCCTTCTTCCTTGCATAAAAAAAAAAAAAAATTATCTTTAAAAAATACATTTTTTATTAGTTTGGAAATTCTTGTCTTTTCATTTATTGTTCTTGTTAAGTAAGTATAGTTAACTTCGTCAATATTAAGGCTGGGACTTCAGTTCTAATGGTAGTTTTGGGTTCCTATTATCATATGCTTCATTGCTTTTTTTTTTTTTCTGCCGCAAACGGATTTTTTTTTTCTTACATTAACCTGACCAAAATCCTAACCTTATCTAACCTGACCTTATCTAACGTAACCTACATGTGTTTGGGGGCTATTAGAAAAGATATGGTTAGATTTTTTGGTTAGGTTAATACTAAAAAAAAATGTCCTTTGCAGCGGAAAAAAAATATATACTCTACAGTCCACACATACAGATTTCATAAAAGAATAATATAAAATTAATACAATACTATCAATTTTTGATCCTTAACTTTTAGGGGTACTTGGGATCCTGTCAGAATGCCCAAGGGGTACAGAGGAACAAAAACGTTAGGAACCTCTGCTTTAACCTATACAAGTGGCCCCACTCGACGCGGGCGGGTACGAGCCAGAGTTTATATTGGTTACAGTGATGCGAAATTCCCACTCGCGACCGTTCTTCCCAGCAGGTATTTGGCGTGGACGCGCCCTGAGTCGGCTAAAGTTTCCATTTGGACTGGCTGCTCAGCAAGCGTACTCCAGTCACACTCATTACTTAACTAGATTTGGTCCGCTTGCCTTCCGTTGGTTCATTTCGTTAATGTGAGTAGCGCGTATCATTAGATTCAGTGTGTCCTCCAGTATATGCATTCACAAACTCCTAATACTTAAGGGTAGGCAAAACAGGCTTAGCAGTAGACGCGTTCACGGTGAGTTTGTCTATAGGGTTAGGAAATAAACACAAACTCAGATAAAGGTGTATATCAAGGTGAGTATGTAAACGCATGGGAGGTAAATATGTAATCCAGCTTGAGAAAATTGACACGACTTAAATGAATGTCAAGATCAGCATGAGTAAATATACACGACTGAGGCAGATGTGTATATCAGGGTAAGCAAATAGACAAGAACCAGGTAAATTTGTGATCAGGGTTAGCAAACAGACAGGAGTCGGAGTAAATGTGCGGGTCCAAGTACTCAAACAGGCGGCCATGGAGCAGTGGAAGAAACTCCGCGGCTGAGTCACTTCATTGGTGGCGCCGTGTGTGGAGGAGATACGAGAGCGTAGCAGGGTGGAGTGGTGGGTGGAGGGTGGTGTGAGGTAGGAGGAGGGGAGGGGTGGAGCGAGGTAGGATGAGGGGAGGGGTGGAACAAGGTAGGAAGAGACATGGTGGAGTGTGAGAGGAGGAGGACGAGGAGATGAGCTAGACTGAGGTGAGTGAGTGAGTGGGGGCTGAGTAAGTATGAAGTGCGTGAGGCGAGCGAGTGTGAAGTGAGTGAGTGTGAGATGGCCGTGAATGAGAGGTAAATGAGTGTGTGAAGTGAGCGTGAGGGAGAGAGGTGAGGGAGTGTGAGATGTAAGTAAGAGTGTGAGGTGAGTGTTTGAGGTGAATGAGTGTGTGAAGTGAGCCAGAGTGAAAGTTTGAGGCGAGTGAAAATGTGAGTGTATGAAGTGAAGTAGTGTGTGAGACGAGCATATAAAGTGAAAGGAGAGTGTGAGGCGAGAGTGTGAGGTGAGCGAGTGTTGGTGAGTGTGGTGAGTTAGTGTGTGGTGAGTGTAAGAAGTGAGTGTGAGTGTGATCTGAGTGAGTACGTGGGATGAGTGCAAGTGTGAGGTGAGTGTGTGAAGTGAGTGAGTGAGTGTGTGAGTGGGAGGTGAGTGAATGTGGGAGTGAGTGAGTGTGATTTGAGTGAGTACGTGGGATGAGTGCAAGTATGAGGTGAGTGTGTGAAGTGAGTGAGTGAGTGCAAGTGTGTGGTGAGTGTGTGAAGTGAGTGAGTGTGTGGGTGGGAGGTGAGTGTGGGAGTTTGAGTGTGATCTGAGTACGTGGGATGAGTGCAAGTGTGAGGTGAGTGTGTGAAATGAGTGAGTGAATGTGTGGGTGGGAGGTGAGTGAATGTGGGGGTGAGTGTGAGTGTGAGTGTGATCTGAGTGAGTACATGGGATGAGTGCAATTGTGAGGTGAGTGTGTGAAGTGAGTGAGTGTGTGGGTGGGAGGTGAGTGAGTGTGGGAGTGAGTGTGAGTGTGATCTGAGTGAGTACGTGGGATGAGTGCAAGTGTGAGGTGAGTGTGTGAAGTGAGTGAGTGAGTGTGTGTGTGGGAGGTGAGTGAGTGTGGGAGGTGAGGGAGTGAATGAGTGTGAAGTGAACAAGAGTATTACATGTGTGAGAATGCGAGTTGATGACAAGTTAAGATGAGTAAAAGGTAATGAAGTGAAAATGGAAAAGGTGCCTGAGAGTGAAGTGAATGAAAGACTGACTTGAATGCTACGCTGTGAGGTGAGTGAGATTTTGAGATGAATATTAGGGTGAGAATGAACTTGGAAGAGAGGTGTTTAGATGAGAGATTAGTAATAGATAAAAATGGGGGTGGGTGGGGTAGAAAATATGATAGATGAGAGAGTGTGAAAAGTGAGAAAATAAAAGGAGAGAGTCAGAGAGTGGAAAGGTATAAAATGAAAATAATGGTGATACATGTGTTAAGGGATAGTGAGCGAAATGCGCGTAATGAGGTGAGAGAACGTGAGGTGAAGTGAGATGATGCAAGGATTTGTGAGAGCGAGTGTAATGTTCAGTCCCTTGGTGAAAGATGATACCAGGAAGGAACTGACAATAAACTGAGAGAGAGAGAGAAGGGGGAGAGAGAGAGAGAGAGAGAGAGAGAGAGGTATAATGAATAGGAATATAAAATGGCGAGAATCGTGCTCCGACTCGTATAATTTTAGGTGAAAATATGTATCGGTCATTTTTGTCAAGGATCATAAGAAAGAGACGGAGGAACACAGGGGAGGAGAGGAAAGGGGAGATAAGGAGAAGGGGTGGAGAAAGAAGGGAAGGACAAGGGAGCGGGAGGGGGACGAGGAGGGAAGGGGAGGGAGACAAAAGAGAGGGAGGGATGAGCCAGAGGATAACAAACAAGGAGGGGAAGGATTGGGAGAGGATAAGGAAGGGGCAAGGAAGGGGTGGGGGACCAGAGAGGAGGAGGAGCTAGAGGTAACTGTGGACAAGAGGGGAAAAATAGGGAACACAAGGGAAAAGGGAACAAAGAGAGACAGACGAGGAAGGAAACAAGGGAAGGACAAGGGAGGAGGAGGGGGAAACAAGGAGGGGAAGGCAAAATGAGAGGGAGACAAGGGGATAAAGGGGGATAATGAGGGATAGTCAAAGGGAGGGGAGAGACATGGAGCGAAAGGAATTAGTAGGTTGTAGCAGTGAAAAGGGAAGACAAGGGGCTGGGAAGGGGAAACAGGGGGGAGATAACCGGGAGGGTAACAAGGGGAGAGGATGGACAAGGGAGGATGAGGAGGGAATGAGAAGCAGGTTAGACTAGAGGAAAACAAGGGGGCAGGGGGGTCAAGAATGGGATGACAAAGAAAGAAGGGACAAAGGGGGAGGGGGACTAAGGGAATAAACAAGACGGAGGGAGAAAAGGATATTCAGTACTAGGGGTAGACGGGGGGGGGGGGTCATACATTGTGATCAAACAATCCAAAGCTCCTATGACTCACTCTCAGCTGAATAATATCGCTAATCAGTAGCTGTTGTAAAACACGAGAGAAGACGCGACAATGACAGGGTTAGTTGCCGTACTCTAACGAAGGCCTTAACTCCCTGAATCCAGTAAATAACTCTATACTTACTGTCTTGCTATCTTCAGACGCTTGTATTCAGCTTAGGGATACCTTATGTCTGGAGAGGTTTGATACGGATTTCAATAACCTTTGACTATTTTGATGTTTCTTTGCAATTAATAAAATTGTCTTGCAGCAGGAAGAATACAATACAAAATTACGTCCCCGGACCTCGTCTTAGTTCGCCCAGCAGTTTAACTGGGATCCTGCTGTAACATCGAGTACTGCTGGTTGTACTTTAGAGGAAGATTGGGACTTCACAAAAACTGGGTGTCTTACAAAATTACCTTCATGCAGTGGATAAATATTCTAAGCAAATGGGGATTTCGTAACATTTCTTCATTATCTATCTATTCTGCACATTACATTGTCTAGCGCTGCACAGTATGCATGTCACTAATACAAAGTTTCTCGATATGAAAGCGTATAAATAGCATAAAGAGGAATGTTCACGTGTTGCATGCAAGATTTATTGCTCAGAAAGAAGTGCTACAAAGCTTTCTGTACCACACATAATCTTTCTCTCAACTGGCAAACGCCGTAATCCCGTAATCCAAAGCCTTCGCCGTTGTCGTCCTCGAGCTGAAAGGGTTAAGTTGGTGGCTGTAAGGCCCCAGATTCACAAACACACCTACAATCAATTTTCTGCTATAACTGCGATTTTGTTTTTCCAAGGACAAGGAAATTAGTGCTGCCTTTCCTTGTCTCATGTTTCTACTACACACTGTAAAACAAATCTTGGTTATGAAGGGAAAATTATCGCATATGTCTTTGGAGGACGGACAAGGAAGGGATTGTGCAGAACTTCTCCATGTCTCTTCTATTTCTAACAAAAACAAATCTTGGTTACGAGAGGAAAATTATTGGTCGTATATTTGTCTTAGCAGAACGTACAGGGAAGGGAGCGGGCAGAGAGGTTCTCAACATCTCTTGCTCTTCATACAAAAACAGATCTTGGCCACGAGCGGATAATTATCTGTTGTTTATATGTTTTAGAAAGAAGGATACAACAAGAGTAAGCAGAATCTTTCCGACTCTTGTTTCTCTGTAGAGACAAATCTGAGTTGCGACAGTGAATGCGTTGTAAGTTTGTTTGATAATTCCTCTCCAGATTCTAGTCAGCCTACTTTATCCTAGCCTAAATTGCCATTTTCCCTCTTGAATGCTGAGTTGCAACAAGAAAACTAAAAATATGATGCTATGATCGATGTGTTTTCATCTGACGGGATCCAGAACGTGGGTACTATGTCGTAGCAGCATCGAATTTCGTGAGCCCTAGTGTTAAGGTAGGAACGAGTCATTGGCAACTGCGCAATGCGCATACTAACCCTCTAGTGACTAGTCTGACTATGCTTTGGCCATCCACTGAGTTATGGGACGTTAGGGAATTTTGCTGGGTTAGAAGTGAAAGTGGTGTGTGCTGTGTAATGGATATGGAGTCTTATTCAGTCACTGAGCAACGAGAAACTGGCTGGAAAATGGCGAAAAACTCTGCTAGGCTAACTCTCAAACCCCGGTGATTTATCCAAGCCAAATAAAATCCTCTCGCGTTTGCAGAAAAACAAAACTGGAGTTGTTCCGACCATCAGATTGTTAAGTGACATTATTAACACTCTCGAGTTCCTTTTACTCACCCTTCAGACAGTAAAATCATGTGGCGTTGTCTGGAAGAGAATACTAGAGTTGTCCCGACTGTGAAATGGCTAAGGAGAACGACCTTTAGCGAGAAATGCTTATACTCTCTAGAGAGAATGAACATAGAGTAGGCAAGTGCATTTAAAGTGGGACAGCACGGAAGCTGTTTTGTTCTCTGATTACAGGACACACACACACACACACACACACACACACACACACACACACACACACACACACACACACACACACACACACACACACACACACACACAAAACATCAAAGATCATTTCTTAAGTGAAGTTAATTTGTCTGGAGGCAGCACAAATCAGAATTAACTCTTCGCCATACTGATAGCGTTACAGGGTTCGCTAAGTATAGTAACACAAACGGTAGATTGCACTGTTGTTGAAGTAATGGAATACGTATCAGAAAATAGCGGACCATACGTCACTATTACCATATGTACCCAGTTCACTGAGACGAGCGACCGAAACAGGGGAAAAATCGTCTTGCCGTTGTAGAATTAAGATAAAGGTACCCCTGTAATCCGAGGACGTGTTTATTTTCTATCGCCCGACGATTTTGTTTCGATCAGCAAAGGACCAGTTGTATAGAGAAGGAGTCAACGAAAACTGTATCAACTCCGCTGACTTTAAACGTCCCACATTAGCTGAATAAAATCGTCTGCTCTACATTTTTCATCTTAACTTGGCCCAGAAGTCGTCCTTAAGCAGCTTATTTCATGTAGCACAATGCCACGGCTCTACGTCCTCTTCAAATCCCTTCTTCGCGATTAGCATCATATTCAAATGTCAATCATGCGTTGCAACTCCGCATTTAAGATTGAGAGATGTCAATTTTAGGCCAAACTAAAGTGAAAAGTGTAGCAGCAAAATTAAATGGAAAATATGTCATTGAACTAAAAGTGTTAATGGGGGATGTTTCTGTCCTTTACACAACTTTTTTTTCCGTACAAGATGAAAAAAATCCCCTGGAGGAAGCAGGAATAAAATGTAAGCGTTAGGAGACGAGGGGGACTCACCTGCGTCTTAATTTCAGTAATGGCTTTAATGCTTTACGTCAGTCCAGGAGAGAGAGAGAGAGAGAGAGAGAGAGAGAGAGAGAGAGAGAGAGAGAGAGAATCTCATTTCCTTGTTGCAGTAGTACGTTTTTTTAGTGTCGGCTCAAAGGAAATACATGAAAATCGTGTAAGCAAAGATACACTGCACGAACATGACTTCCATTAAATTTCATTGTCGGAAAAAGAACTGCATAATCCACATGAATTTTAGAACCTGAAAGATTTTTTTTTGGAGGGGTGGGGGGTGAGGAGCACATAATACTGGGACTGGGATTACATTGTTCTTGTTGTTCCTGTTGTTATTGTTGTTGTTGATGATGATGATGATGATGATGATGGCAACGGGGTTTCTTTACGGCTTTGTTAGCACGAAACAGGGATATGATAATGACGATGGCTGTCCTGTAATGGTTTGTCCAGTCGTTAATAACTGACAGCCTTGTGATTCCGATATTTGTATTTAGAATGAGAGTTTACATGAGATGGTTTATGGAGTGCTTAAATGATGAGAAGTTAACTCCTTTAATACATTGACATTTTTATGTATTTTATTCGTATCCCCAGATGATTGCATTCAGTTTATGTGAAATGATTCGGAAGTAGTAGAGGTTCATACTAATGGGAATAAAAATCGTCTGGTGGTCGCCTGAAAAAGATGGAAGTTCGCCATGGTAGTGAAGTGATTAAGGTATAGAGTACCCCATCCAAAATAACGGTGGTGAGAGAATGAGGAGATACGTAACTATGAATCTAACCTGCCCTGGCCTTATCTGACCTGACTTGACCTGACCTGACCTAACCTAACCTAACCCAACCCAACCTATCCTGACCCGACCAAACCTAACCTAATCTCACCCGACCAAACCTGACCTTATCTCCCTAACCTAACCCATTCAAATGCAGTCTAACAACCAAACCATACCTAATAAAAGCAGGATCGAAAGACAGTGTAAAATACATAAGGGAACGTGACTTCGTTCGGGTTGAGGGAGTATAGACGAGTAGTGTTAGAGGTTAGAGGTATTACTGTCGCGCCCGCCTCAGCTGAAGCTTTAAATCTGGTGCCGTGTTCTCGCTGACCTGGGAGGTTTCATAGCACTTCTTCCGTAGCGATTTATTTTGCATACTCCACTTGAGTATTCTCTTGTGTGTTACTGTTTGTTTGTTTTTTCCCTAAGATTTGCATTAGTAATATATGAGGATTTAAGAACGTGTAACTAGCAAAATGAATCGATGATCAAGATGTGACACGAAACTACTAAGCCGCTGAGGGTACGATTCTAGGTGCCTTACATTTACTGACTTTATACAAGTGCCTCATTCGCTATTGAGTGGAGTACATCAATTAAGTTTAAGTGCTCATCTCATGTACCATAGCTAAGCTAGGTGAAGTCAAAGGCTTTTCGTCTCATCAACTCTCCTCTCGCTGGCACATTGTAGTCGCTCTCTCTTTACAGCAGTGTTGCATCATTTTTCCCCACCTCTCGCTGGTATTATTAGCAATGCTCTTTAGAAGAGTATCTGAAAGTTTTACCATTACGGTGGGCACACAGCCCCTATGTATAGTTCTTACACGTTAACTTGGCCCAGATTTTCGTCCTTCTGCAGTTCAGTGGCGGAAAAAGACAATACCACGACTGTACTTCCATTCCATAGCACATCTTAACGAGCATCATATAATGTTAATCTGTTGTTACAACTCAGCATTCAAGACTGACTGATACCAACTTTTGGCCAAGTTAGAGTAAATGGATTACAGCTGTGCACTTGCAGGCTTTTCATGTCCAACTCCCTAACTAATTCAGGAACTTCCCGGTATTCTCAGTCCTTCAGTGCGCAGTACTAGTCAGCTCAGGAACTGTCTTCCTTATCCTGTCTTTCTCTCTGCCGATGAATTCCAGTCTTTTGTACAGACACATCCATATGAGCAGGTCGTAATTTTGACATTCTTCTTTGGAACTTTGCTTGGACGAGATCATTTTCACAAGTTTCCAACATATCCTTAAAACTGTCAGAGTAAGGTTTTGAACAGGAGGAGGAGGAGGAGGAGGAAAAGCGAGGAATATCAATAATATTATTAATAATCGTTTTCGTCGTTTTCGTTTTTAAAGGCTCCAACATGCTTGCATGTGTCGGCCTTGGTCACCTAATGGCGGCTCTCCACGCTGCACGATCCGTTGCAGCCTCCCTGTTCAGTCCCTTACCCTGAGGTCACACTTAATGACCTCGTCCCATGTCTTTCTCGGTCTACCCCTCATAACCCCACCCCCAATATTAACACTTCTCACCTTCCTCACCCAATTATCATCCCCCATCCTCTCCACATGTCCAAACCATCTCAATCTACCTCTCCTCATCACAACACCAATACACTCCAGTCCCATCCTACCTCTCAACTCTTCCATCGTAAACCCAGCCCCTCCAGGCCTTGGACGCAGGGACGCACTGCACATCCACCTAATCATTGTCATTTCTGTACGTCTGAGCCGGCGAATATCTTCCTCCTTCACTGCCCAGGTCTCACTACCATGCAGCATTGCACTCCTAACACATACTGCATACAAAGACCCCTTAGCACGTAGGGAGAGTCCTCTCAATGTCAGGAGAGGCAAGATCTCCCTGAACTTCTTCCAACCACTTCTCACCCTAGCTACAGAGCTAGCTCTAGCCCCACCTCCAGCACACAACATGTCTCCCAGATAACAAAACTCTTCCACACACTCAAGAGATTCACCATCAAGTTCAATCCTTTCACGGCTGACAATCTCCACCTGCTCACCCCGACACGCTGAACATATAAAATCAGCATTATCTCGCAGTCTACCTCTGATACCACTACATCTCTTATGCACCCATTTATCACACACACAGCACAAGATGAAATTATTTCCCACGCCCTTGTGGCAAACTGCACATGGCCACTCTCCCTCGTCTTTGACAGTACCGCCACCAACCCTAGATATCATCACTTTTGTTTTATCTGCATTTACCCTTAAACCCTTGTGCCCCATATCATCTCTCCACTTCCTAAACCTTTCCTCCGCCTCCCTTTCATTCTCTGCAGTCAACACCAAATCATCAGCATACAACAACTCCCACGGGATTCCGTTTCTAAAGTCACGTGAAAGGACTTCAGGTACCATGATAAACAACATGGGACTCAAGACTGACCCCTGATGCACACCAACATTCACGGAAAACTCATCACTCAAATCCCCATTCACTCTTACCTGGGTGTGAGCACCCACATACATAGCCATAACCACCCTAACCAGCCACTCCTCCAAGCCAAGCTTTCTCATTGCCCACTTCACCACCTCTCTAGGGACTTTGTCAAAGGCCTTTTCCAAATCAACAAAAACAAAATAAAGATCCCTTCTCCTACCAATATATTTTTCCTGAAGCTGTCGAACAATGAATATAGCATCAGTGGTCCCCACCTGGCATAAACCCAAACTGCATCTCATCAATATTCACTCTTTCTCTAATCATACCTTCTAAAACTCTCTCCATTACCTTCATTATTTGATCTAAAAGCTTTATACCTCTATAATTTCCTCTTTCCAGGGCATCACCCTTCCCTTTATACACATTTACAATTACACTCTCCAGCCAATCATCTGGGACAACACACTCATAAATAATCCTATTAATCAGCTCAGTGACTAAACTCACCCTATATCGCCTGAGGCCTTCAACATTTCGGCAGTCAACCCAGACACACCTGCTGCCTTCCCCACCCTCATCCTGCCTATTGCCTCACTCACAGTAGCAGTATCAATCAAAGGCCAAGGGCCAGACACAATAATAAATAAATGAATAAATTACTACTACTAATAATAATAATGATAAAAAATACTAAATAATTACATCAGCACTCATGATATGAGCACAGGTTTGTTTTCTGTGTGTGTGTGTGTGTGTGTGTGTGTGTGTGTGTGTGTGTGTGTGTGTGTGTGTGTGTGTGTGTGTAACAATAATTCAAAGTTTTTACCCTATTTTAACCAATCTTGGTGTAGAGGTTGACGAATAGCCATGGAGTTGACCCGTTTTTTTTTTTTTTTTTTTTTTTTTCAACAAAAGGACAATATGCATGGTCACAGGGCTAGGCCAATATTTAACTTAGCAAGGCCAACCTAAACTTTAATTATCCAATTTAAATCAAACTTATATATGGTAGGTGGGAGCGCTCACCATCCACTCACTCGCTGTAGTGCTGCTCTCGGGTGTCTGCCCTTTACCCTCCTCCATCCTTCTTTCCATCCATCCTCGTGTCTTCCTTTCCTTCATTCTTTCCACGTCCTCCTGCCTACGGGTGACTTTACACTTCCTCTTCTGCCTTTCTTTTCTTTATTCTTTCCTCTTCATTCTGCCTGTGGGTGACTCTACACTGAGTGACAAGCCAAATGGTTTCTTGTACACCAGGAAACCATTTACTACGCCGGGTGGTAACCATATAACCAAATTATGGTGCCTGATGGTTTAGTGGGTAATTACGGCCCTCCAATCGGATTGAGCCGGTGAAGGTTTATATCCAAGGGATGGTTGGATTTTAATGCTCACGTAATGCCACTCAGGGATGAGTGAGGCTGGTCACTCTCATCTTAAATGTCGGGACCAACTAGCCTAGCCCCGGGCTCCTACGCTCCTCATGGGGCGATGTAGGATTGGGTGATGGATGGATAGATAAATCAAACTTGGAGGAAGGGTTAAGAGAAGGGCAGGAACGAAGGGCTTCTGTTTTAAGAACAATCAGTCACAGATCAATGTCACCGGGCATGGTCAAAGTTCACTCATGTGTCCGTGTGTGAGTAATACAAGTAAAATGAGTAAAACAAAAGAGTAAATGAGTTTTAATCTGATTTGAATCAAAGCTGGTGGAAGAGATGAGCATCATAAAAGGGGATGATTTATCGCTTTTGAGAACAACAGGTACTTTGTGGAAGGCTTCAAGATTCGGCAAGGATAAAGGATTTCGTTTTTTAACAATTAGTCACATTTCACGGTGACAGGAAAAGGAGGAAGGTCAGGGTCACAGGGAGAGGTTTATCCAAACAGTTGTGATCTGGTTAGGACCAAACTTGGCACAGGGGTTGAGGGTCAGGGATGGATGAAATAATTCGATGTTGAGAGTAATCGGTTAAAGGTCAAGGTCATAGAGTAAAGTGACATGTTCGTCCCTTGAAGTAATTGGTGAGGAAGGGTGTTGCACTCCATGACTGCTCCTTGTTACAATATTAACAGCGGTACTAATACTAATACTAAAGCTAATGCCAATGCTAGTGTTAATACTAATTATCATTATTATTAATACTAATTATTATTATTATTATTAATACTAATTATTATTATTATTATTTATTTTTATTATTATTATTTTTATTATTATTATTATTATTATTATTATTATTATTATTATTATTATTACAGAGGAAGAAGAGGGAGATGAAGAAAAAGAATAAACGATGATGATGATGATGATAAAAGAATAAATGATAATGATGATGATAACGATAAAGATGATGATGATGATGATGATGATGATGATGATGATGATGAGGAGGAGGAGGAGGAGGAGGGGAAGGAGGCGGAGGAGGAGGAGGAGAAGGAGGAGGAGGAAGAGTATTGTACGAGACGAGAAGTGCCCGAAGAGGAGGAGGAGGAGGAGGAGAAATGTCTGGAGAGCGAGGATTTTTTCTACTCAAGTGAGCTGGAAATAATCAAGCAAACTTAGGCAGGAAATGAAAAGGAAGTTCTCTGCTCGTCTCCTAATAACAGCTATTCACAGTAGTTTTTATCACCTGAGACTACATCTGTCTATATCCTTATCTATCTACTCTGTACGTGTCTATCTCCCACTCCAATTTTTATTTTTATTTTCTCTTAGTCGTCTTCTTGAGTATTACATAATAAGACCAGAAGACTTCCTTTAGCTGACAGTGATTCATGGGAGCATATCAAAGCAAACATGGACAATATTCAGCCGACACATACTCAACACAAAGAAGGCTGCAGACACACACACTTACATCGGTAATAAATATAACTGTGGAAAGAAAAAAAAATGAATACACAATCTACGATAATCACAGGACTGAGCATCCCAACACCAAAGCCGGGAAGTAAAATATCTGTGTGGAAACTAAACCTTAATCGGCATTGAATCAACGTCCAAGCAAGACTACACTTCTCACACACACACACACACACACACACACACACACACACACACACACACACACACACACACACACACACTGATGAAAGTCGGAGCTCTAAATTTTAAGATAAAACTAAGATTCAATCGACACAGGAAAAAAGAGAAGAAAGCTACCTACCCGAACACTAAGGCTAAAAAAGTATTTGCAAAGACTCTAAATCGACACATAATCAACACAAACACAGAGAACTCTACACCCCAACAGTATCGCAAGAAAATATCATTGGAGAAACTGTGCCAACACATGATCAAATACAAAGCCTGAAAACTTCCCATCCCCACATTAACTAATGCTGGAAGACCTTATATGTGCAGGTGGGGGAAACTGTGACCTCTAATGATGGTAGCCGAAGTTAGGCTTGTGACTCTCTCGCCTCCGCTTCCACTTCACTCACTTTTGGATTCATTAGTGAGGGCGACGATGTGCCAAGCTAATATTTATGAGGCCAGAAGTTGTGAGGGAATTATAACTTTGCCTTAGAGGACGTTGATCTCATTAACAGAGTGAATGGAGTTTGGGTTGTTGGAGGTACAGTCATGGGCAAAATTTCGCCGATACTTCTCTCCGGGGTGTGGAAGTGCAAGGTCTAACATAAACTAGTTTTATGCTGTAACTGTATGGAGCACACAGAAAAAAAAAAAAAAAAAGAGAGAGAGAGAGAGAAAGAGAAGGAGGGAGACTCTCCGGCGTTTGGGGAGGAAAGAGAAGTGAGGAAGGCAAGACACAGCGCTGGTAGGACTATTAGCGAACTTTCGCTCATCGCCGTACGTTACAATCGCCATTAAGCTTTGCAATTCAAATTTTTGGTGAGACACACAGACAAGTAAAATGTTACTGTAACCAACGTTTGACTTTAACACAGCGGGAAATTTCTCTTAACCTGAAGAAACCCATTCAGTGGTGACCGGAATAACAACAACAACAACAACAAAATCTTGTTACTAAATCGTTAATGGACCGGAAAAACAACAACAACAAAATCTTGTTACTAAAATCGTTAATGGAGATACTTACTAAATCTAACCCATTTACTACAGAAAGTGACTTCTTCACCACAAAAAGTCTCCTCTAGAATGAATGAAATTGTTTTTAAGGGGCAAATATAGCCTGTGTAATACGCCACCTGATTCGAAGGAGTTAACCTCTACAGTTCGATGAAGTATTTTCTGTGGTATTTTGGTACCTTCAGGCTATTACATTCAGGTCAGGGAAAGCCAAACGTTGCAGGGGGATTAAAAGCTTCTGTTCCTAAGCCCGTCACTGCAAGAGGCCTCACCAAAGAAGAACAAAATTGTCTGGATGTGGCAAAAGTAAACCTAATACTAAATGTTTTATATCTTTTAGTGTAGACTTGAAAATAATCAAATGGAGGAATGTGAGGGAAATGCGAGGGGAATTAAGAGACATCACCGAATGAAGGGTGCGAATCCGGTGGTGTTTGAGAGTGAGGGTAACAAATTGGAAAGGTTTTAGGAGGGAAGATTAGGCTGAGGAGGGAAAAAGGCAGGGAAACGAGGAGAGAAGAGGAGGGAAAGTAGAAGGGAAGGAAGAGGGGAAACGCAAGGAAATGAGGAGAGAAGAGGAGGAAGAGTTGAAAGGAAGGGAGAGAAGGAAAGGAATGAGTAAGGAGACAAGAAGGAAGGGGAAGAGGTGACGGGAAGTGAAGCGTAGGAAGAGGGGAGAAAACGGTGAAGAGCAGGAAGGGAACGGGTGAAGAGAGAAGGAACGGGAAACGTTAGGAATGGGGAAAGGAGGAATGAGGAGAGAGGTAGTGAAGTGTGAGGAAAAGAGGAAAGAGGCAAGAGGAAAGTGAGATGGAAGGCTGGGCGGGGGGAGAAAGAAAGAGAGAGGAGGGAGAAGGAAGGATGGGGAGAGGGGAAGGGAAGGGTGGAGTCAGGGGAATGGAAAGAATTGGGAGAGGGGAAAGAAAGGGGGAGGAGAGTGGGAAAGGAAGGAATAGGAGAGGGGACGAAAAAGTGGGGACAAGGGGAGGAGATGAAGAGAAGAGTGGGAAGCAGGGATGAGGAAAAGGGAAGGAAATGGATTAATTACACCAATCCGAGTTGTGTTTCCTAACCTGAATGACACCTTCTGTAAGTGGTATGATTATATATATATATATATATATATATTTATGTATACTGTATATCTGTCGATCTGTCTATCTATCTATCTATATATCTGTCTATCTATCTATCTATCTATCTACCTATCTACCTATCTATCTCTCTCTCTCTCTCTCTCTATATATATATATATATATATATATATATATATATATTATATATATATATATATATATATATATATATATATGTATATGCAAACTAACCACGGGAGAAATGAAAGGAGCGACAGTGAGTACTTTCGTATATTACATCTTCAGACAGAGTGAGACAGAAACGTAAAGGGTAGAGGTCCTTTACAGTATGCACACCCGCAGCAGATAGTGGCACACAGAACAATGGATGACCTGAATTTTTACCTGCAGCTTAACTTAGGGTCACCTGCAGCAGGTGACCCTAAGTATTTAAGGGATTTAACATTTCCCGTAATATATTATTTATCTAGGCTAAAAACAAAGGTGTACTATAAATAAGTGCAACAATGTTCAGTTACGGGAAGATGTGTCTGAGACAGAGTATGTAATGTGTGGCATATCTGCCTGACGCACCTGCCAATACTAATTATCGCACCTGCCCGTCATATTACCTCACCTCACCACCATAACAATTCAGGACATTTCACCTTCCTCTTCTCTGCATGCTCATACGCATTATATTCTGTCACAATAAAATCACTTCTCTATCAGATTTACCATATTTAGCCTATTTCCGTCATCAACTTTGCCTTCTCCACTATAATGAATGAATTATCCACCCAGTCCACTACTAAACTCACTGAAGTGTATTATCCATCCAGTTTCCAATAAGGAAATATCTGGTGTTTAAGTTTCTTCATAAAATATATTATCCATCCAATCTGCCGTAACAGAGTAAATTAAACTAAAATAATAAGAAAGCTTTGTCTTTGAAATCCACAAGAATTTAAAAAATATATATATGTATCCATCCACTCCCACTTTCATATAAACAAGTTTCTGGCCATTTCATATTGGTAGAATAATTTTTCATCCACTCCTTCATGAACGCATTTCTCTTTCCAGTCAACTGTAATAAAAGAAATGCTACATCCTCCCCTCCATATAACATTTATTTTGCATCCATCCCACCCGGATATAAAAAAATGTCTCCCTTCAGCTGCCCACAACTCCTGTCCGCTTCACCATAATAAAATATATACTATATCAAATAAATTCTCACCTGAGCTACCCGCCGCACTTATTCGCTCGGTCCCGCAGTATGTTTGTGCTACTATACTCCTCTCTCCCAGCCCCGCCATACCTGTACACTCACCATAATAGATCATGTCGAACCTCCCATTATCCCCCCCACATGCCAACACATTCACTACACCTCGTTACCATACTTGTCCGGCGCTGACGAGGAGCTTACATGTGGTGTTTCTGTGCACTCTGGATGGAATAAAGCAGTTTTGGCGTCCACCTTGGAACCAAGCCTCCTCAGCCTTCCCTGTACCTCGCCGTGGGGAAGGACACTGGTCCGATCCTTGTGAGGCGCTGTCTACCACAACTGGGCGCTGGTTCCCTACACGGTATCTATACAGCTTAACAAAATACTTTACTTTTTGTAGGACGGCCTCACAGAAGCAACTGCTTACCTGGGTCGACGGGTCTTCTCGGTCAGACTAACAAGAGTTAAGAAGCAACAACAACATCGACAAAAACCACACTTCTCCATCAGTCCTGGCCACCTCATCTTCATTTCACAACACACCTGACTGCCACATCTTCCTCCGTCTTTTACAAAGTATAGGCTACTTTGCTTCCATATTTTACCACCTTTTCTGCTACACCTTACATACTTATCTCACCGTAACTACACACCTCATTCACCACCTACACATTCTTCCTACAAATCATACCAGGCCACCGCACTGTTTCAGCTTGTGTGCTACAACTTTCACACCTGTCTTACATCAACTGGATACCTGATTTCCATATATATATGCCTGTCTCCCCACACCTACACACTTGCTTCCCATGCCTACACTTGTGCATCTTGTCTCTAGATTTTACTTCCCACACCTACACATTTTCACTTCATGTGCACACCTGCCTTCCACACATATACCTGTCCAGTTTGTCAACACGTCTACCTCCCACCTGTCTACTGCGTCCACAGTACGCACTTGGCTTCCACACCTACATTTGCCTACTTCATTTACACACTTGCTTTCCACACCTACATTGTTTATTTTATCTGCACGTTTACATCTATTTAACTACACACCTGACTCGTACATATATACCATACTTCCACGCCCACATCTGATCCCCACACTTACACCTGTCACTCAGCTATATTGCAGAACTTCTGCCTATCAGAATTCTTTCATTCCCCGAACTGCATCTCTTTGGAACTCACTTCCCCAGAGTTGTTTCCCTCCAAACTTCAACCTACAGCTGTTCAAGTCTAACTGTTACAGATATTTTATGAACAGAGGACTCTGGTGTATGGATTATTTTTTTAATTCATTTGTTTCTCCTTCCTCTCTTCTGGTATTTAAAAAAAAAAATTGCAGCACACCCAACTCTCACAGCCATATCCGCCATCCACTAATCATACCTTGCAACCATTACAGGTAGTCCGTATCGTCTGCACCACCAACAACACTTGTCAGCTTGAACCACACTGCTCAATAACATCAGTTTCTGGGACAATTAATTTCACCTGCCCATCCCCACATTTCATCTGATTACCACACCTGTTCATCATTCCTACCCACCTCATCTGCATTTTACTACACACTTGATTCCCACACCCACATCCACCTCTCATAACATGTATGACAACCACATCATCCACCTTGTCTTCTTCATTACACCTTCCACACATGTCCACATTATCTATACACCTGCCTTCTACACCCACACCTTCGTCCCACACATACACCTGCCTCCCACACCCACACCTATCTCCCACACCCGCACCTACCTTCTACACGAACACCTACTTCCTACACCCACATCTGCCTCCCTCACCCACACCTGCCTCCCATACCTACACTTTTTTCCCACAACCACACCTGCATCCCACACCTGCACCTTCCTCCAACACCCACAACTATCTCCCACACCCACACCTGCCTCCCACAACAACACATGCCTCCCACACCCACACCTGCCTCCCACACCCACACCTGCCTCCCACACCCACACTTGCTTCCAGCACCTACGCCTTCCTCCCACAGCCACATCTTTATCCCACGTATCATACCTGACTACCACATTAGTCAACCTCGTCTGTCACACCTTCCACACCTATCCACACAAAGTACACAATTAGGCCAAGATTAACCAACAGACCTGCAATCAACTCCCTCTCGCCACTAGGATTTCTGTTTGTAGGAAGAACAAGATACGTGGAAAAGATCTGCACTTTCCTTTCTTATGATCCCGCCTGCAGAAAGAAATGGTCTTTGTTGTAACTTGATTATGCTTATAGAGGAAAAGACACATGGGAAGTTACTGCTGTCTCCTTTCATCGCTCTCTCTCTCTCTCTCTCTCTCTCTCTCTCTCTCTCTCTCTCTCTCTCTCTCTCTCTCTCTCTCTCTCTCTCTCTCATAATCTCCCTTCTCCTTCCTCCCCGTCACACCCATTGGATCAGCAAATTTTCTCCTTTTTCTCCACCTCACCTAACCCCTTCCCACTCCTCCTCTCTCCCTCCTCCTTCTCCACCATAATCTTACGCATGTCTCAAATCACCCCTTCTTCTTCATCCCAAATCCACCCCTATACCCTTGTCCCCTCTGACTTCACCCCTCCCTCCCCAACTCTGTCCCCAAAATATTCCTCCTCCTCCTCCTCCTCCTCCTCCTCCTCCTCCTCCTCCTCCTCCCCCCCATTAACTTTACTCCTTGTCCAGATCATCCCCCCTTTCGTTTCCTTCACTCTATAGCCCCCACCCCCATCTCCCTCTGTCCATACCAGGAGGCCGCTCTCCTTCCTAACATCTCACTTCTCTCGCAGATCATGTCTCACCTTCGTTTTCTACACCTCACCCTTTTCCTAAGCCAGTCACTCCCACTTTTTCCCCTCTTTTCACTCTCTAATATTCCTCTCACCTCTCCTCAAATCTCCTTTCCCTCAAACGCCTCCTCTTCCCTAGCTCATCCTCTCTCCCATCCCTTCCTTAAATTAACTCCTAAGTCATTTCCCTAAATCATCTTTTCTTCCTTATTCACTCCACCTCATTGCTTCTCAGATTGTCACTCCCTTTCTCCCTCGCCCCAAAGCCCCCAATATTTATCGGTCGCCCTTACCAAGGTGGAGCGATAATGTTTTTGCCCGCCTCTGTGTGTGTGTGTGTGTGTGTGTGTGTGTGTGTGTGTGTGTGTGTGTGTGTGTGTGTGTGTGTGTGTGTGTGTGTGTGTGTGTGTGTGTGTGTGTGTGTGTGTGTGTGTGTGTGTGTGTGTGTGTGCGCGTGCGTATCTTCCCATATATCTCATGAGCGGCTTGAGGTATCAACATGAAACCTTCAGAGTATCAAGATATGACCAAAATCTTGGACGAGTTCGAAAATGGGCAGTCGGGGTCAAGGTCAAAGTCACCAAAATGGCTGCCAAAGGTCAACTAGCTTTTATCGCTCACCTTTAACACCATTATATCTAATGAACCGCTCGAGCTATCAACATGAAACCCTCAGAGTATGAAGATAAGGCATAAATCTTGTATGAGTTGGAGAATGGGTACTCGGGGGCAACTTTAAGGTCACCAAATTGGCTGCCAAAGGTCAGCTAGTTTTTATCGCCCGTCTTCAGCACCATTATATCTCATGAACGGCTTGAGCTATCAGCGTGAAACCTTCAGGGTATCAAGATATGGTCAACATCTTCCGACGCGGTCCCCCGGCCCCCCCGGGGGTGGAGCCGCCCCCGGGCCGTGCACGTAACTTGGCCAACAGCATATTTTGGCGGGCGATTAGCATTCGGCCCCTTAATGCTTTCCTTTTATTTCTTAATGCGTCCGACTCTGGACATAGGCTTCACAGACTGTTTCCAACGCCCAGTAGTCGTCCTACATACCATAGACCTCCACATGTCACCACTTGGGCGCTATCACCTACCGTCCATATTGAATGTATAATAGAGCAGTCTCATACAGGACTGGTGTATTGGTATTAGCGGGGGCATTTTTACATGTCGGCGGGTCTTCTGGTAGATCAGTAAATTCTGCTTTATGAAATTCAGAACCTTAAATTCTTCCCTGCCCCAGGAAGGATTCGAACCTGGGTCCATTAGGACTGCACGTCACCTCTCTACCGATCTTCCTTAACCTTTTCCTTTCCTAAAGTCACTCTCTCTCTCTCTCTCTCTCTCTCTCTCTCTCTCTATCTATCTATCTATCTATCTATCTATCTCCTTCACGCCCTTCTCGAGTCAGTCACCCCCCTCTCTCCCTTAACACAAAGCCACTCCAAGACCCTTTTCTTTACCCCTCCCTCAGAAAAAAAAAAAAAATGTATTTACGGGGCCGACACCCAAACAGGCTATTGGCCCGTAAATGTTTCGCCAAGACTTACAGCCTGGAAATACGAGCCAGCTGAGTCCCAACACACGGTTACTGACGACCCCCTTTGTCTTACAGGGCCCTCGTCCACCCCGCCCCCGCCCCCACATCCCCCCCTCACCAACCTCCACTTCACCGCATTGGCAAGATTTATTGGCATTTTATTTTTAGATTTGCTAAGACATTGAACCAGGCAACATTGACAGCTTATTATTATTTTATATTTAGATTTGCTATGGCATTGAACCAGGCAACATTGGCAGTTTAATTTATTTGTTTTATTTTTTGATTTACTAAGGCTTTGAACCAGGCAACAGCAATAACTTCTCACTTTTCTCTTTTCATATCCAGCCAAATACAGACATTTGTAGTTCTGTTATATTTGGAATCACTTCCCCCCACTTGTCACCCCGGCAGCAGTGGCAGGTTTCTGTATTGACATTCTTAGATTTACGCAAGAATTTGTAATCCAGTATTATCATTCTTCTATTTACGTAGCATTTGTAGTACAATAATTTCTTTATATCCTCCCCTCCAGACAGCAGTGGGAAAATGTTTTTTCCGATTAAATTCCAGATATAGCAAGGTATTTTAACTCTCATTACTAATATACTATTTATTTATTACCTATTTGTATTATTTTTCGCTTATGGATTTCTAAGGCGATAGTACACCTTTACATGTGCAACTTCCTGTACAGATTTGTGAAATTTTTATTATTTTTCACATCCAGGTGTACATGGTTCTTTGTGCTTCTGTTTATAATATTCATTTATCTCTCAAGGGAAGAATCTGGGTGTGTTCCTTTGGATCGCATTATTGTCAGGTTAAGAGGCCTCTTAGCATCTCCTGGTGATTTAATTTTGATAGTGTTCCCTATTTTTCTCCTGTCCACTATTTAAATAGATCTGGCCATAAACTCCATAGATAACATACCGGTAAGTAACATGCAAGAGAATACTAACGTGTCATGTGCAGAAATATGATGGTAAGAAAGAGATGTTACGATCTTCCTTAGCTGACGAGACTAGAGGCTAGGAGGCACAGGAGGATTTGTAAGATTTCGCGTCGGCGATTTATTTTTATATCACACATTAATAATCATCTGGATGTGACTGAAGCAAACTCTCTCTGTTCCAGAATTATATATATACCATTAAAACAGTATCAAAGAATAATTTGATAATCTTTGTACCAGAATTATAGACAACATAAAATTATCAGAATGTAACTTGAAGGATTAATCGCTAAGAAAATGGTGCTACGACAGGAACCTACAGTAGGTATACTGGTTGTAGTTGTTGCCTGTAGCTTATGTATTTGTTATTGTTTGTAGTTATCAGCGGTCCTTATCTAACTATTCAGTACTACATCTGTATGTCCGTTCCACTTGCTTTGGTGATGGATACCGTCAATATTTTAGCATCTCCACTGCGACGATTTTATCATTCCTACTATCTACCGACGCATTATTTAGCTTTGGAGAGAATTTTCGAGCTGGGGATGATGTATATAGCCTTCATGAACCTCCATAACTGCGATGGGGGTTTCCTGTGCTGAGTTAAATAGTCTGATGTTAGCTAGAGCAAAATTGGAATAGACGTCATCGGGCTGAAGAGAATCTGGTAAACAATTGATATAGCAGCGCCGCTTTATGGCACCAGAATGTTCCCTAACGCCTTCAGTTAGAGGATGTATTGTACAGTGATATTTTCGCTGCTCCTGGACGATTTAATTTTGTTTTGAAGAGTATCCTAGAAATTAAGGGGTTAGTGAAGGCTGTATCAAACCCCTTCAGCTCAGAGGGAGGTGATTTAGTTTTGGGAAGTATCCTAGAAATGAATGGGTTATCGAAAGCTATTTCTTACCCCTCCAGGTCAAAGGGAGACGATTTAATTCAATTTTGGTTAGCGTCCTAAAAATGAAGGGGTTAATGGAAGCTCTGTTTAACCCCTTCAGCTTTTAGGGTTTCTGCTAAACTGAGTATGGTCGTTTGGAGGATACAAGAGAAAATAAACATTACATCTTGCTGAAGGGGAAGAAGTTGAAATACGTAAGTGGCAATCTCAAGTGGGTCAAAGTACCTTTATAACGCATATTCTCTGGCAATTTTAGATTGTGAAAGTTGAGTCGTTGTTACTATCAAAATTCTCTCAGTACCTAAAAATATATACATTTTCCGGTGGACGAAAATTATACTTCGTGATATTACCACTCTGTTAATTAGGTATATTCGTTTTCTGCACTGCATGCCATATAAGCCTACACGGTGTTAGAACGGCTTCATGAGTAGGAGACGAAGAGAAAGTGTGAGGTGTGACTGTGAGGTGTGGCACTGTGTTTGGTGTGGCAGCTTGAGGTACCGAATAGGAAAAAGTTGTGACTGTGACGTGTGACAAATGTGTGATAGTGAGATACCTTGTCGTAGCGTGAAATGTGGTAGTGTGTGTGATGTGACTGAGATGTAGCAATGTGAAGTTTGGATGTGTGTGTGTGTGTGTGTGTGTGTGTGTGTGTGTGTGTGTGTGTGTGTGTGTGTGTGTGTGTGTGTGTGTGTGTGTGTGTGTGATGTGACAGTGTTGACTATGAAGTGTTGAAGTGTGAGATGCGACTGTGAGTTGTAGATGTGTGAGGCGTGACTGAGATGTGACTGTAAGGTGTGGCAGTATGAGGTGTAGCAGTGTGAGGTGTGACTGAGAGATATTGCTGTGTGAGGTTTGTCTGTGAGATGTAGCAGTGTGGTGTGCGACTGTGAAGTGTGATTGTGAGATATGGCAGTGTTACAGTATGTGCGACTGTGATGTGTGGTAGTATGACTGTGATATGTGGCACTGTGAAGTGTGATCAGGGTATGGTAGTGTGAGTCATGGCAGGTGGCAGATGGCAGCAAGAATCAAGCAATGTTCTGTCGTCATTATAGGGTCAAGCAAAGAATAAAATATGTCTGATAATCCATTTAGGAGATGCCATATGCTCATTTGCAGTAGTAGATATTTTTTCTATTCTTGTCATTGTATTCAGGGTTATTAATATTATCCATGAGCAATACAAAATAGCCTTTACAAACGAGGTAGGAATTCGTAATATGCTGCTTTATATGTCGTTCTTTACAACTGAATCCGCAGTTTAATTCCAAAAAGAGAGCCAGGAAAGATTCCATGGCTACCTGTAAAGTTGATATACCATATTCACCCAGTTTTAATATACCGGTTTTAGGAATTCGTGTAAGGAATTTTTTGTCCAATTACTAGTTGAGTTGTGATCCTCTGCTCTTATCAAATTAACTCGAAACTGTTAGCATGTAAATTGTTTCAGCCTCCCTGTTGCCTCTTATTTTCGTTTTTGGAGTATTATTGAGACTGGGTACATTTTGTGTGTCTGTGTGCGTGGACGTTGCCTGTGTGGGTAAACGTGTGTGTGTGTGTGTGTGTGTGTGTGTGTGTGTGTGTGTGTGTGTGTGTGTGTGTGTGTGTATGCGTGGGTGTTGGCGCTTTATGTGTGTATGCACATGTGTGTATACGAGTATGTACGTCAGTGGGTGTTCAGATGTGTGTTCTATTTCTGTGTCTCCTGAGTGTTGTGTTGAAAGGTTTAATGGTGTTGTGGAACTGGCTGCAGCTTGTGACAAGGTGTATGAAGTTAAAAGGAAGTAAAATATCCCATTCTACACTCAATAGTGAAGTTTAAAAATATCCAAACCTTGTTTGTCTCCTACAGAACACGGGTATAAATGCACTTTATATATATATATATATATATATATATATATATATATATATATATATATATATATATATATATATATATATATATATATTTAATTTTGGCAAACAAACTAACACTTTTTTAGCAATTTTGGAAAAACTTCGACTTCTGAATGGCCTAATGAACACTATAGGTAACCCCTGCAGTTGGGAAAGCATCGTGTAAAATGAATATAAAAGTCAGAAGATAAAAAGGATACACTAATAGCTGAGATAAGCGAACTTCATTCTCTCATTGTGGCTGGTGCACTTGAGTATATACTGTGTTCAGGTAAACAGGTGAGGATTTTATTCATTTGATAGAGCTATTAGCAGTAAAAGGGACCAAAAATGATCTCTAGTAACTTGTTTTGTCATATTCCACATGGAGAGATTTTAATATTTTTTTTTTAGGTATATCACACACACACACACACACACACACACACACACACACACACACACACACACACACACACACACACACACACACACACACACACACACACACACACACACACACACACACACACACACACACACACACACACACACACACACACACACACACACACACACACACACACACACACACACAGAATGATTACTCCTTGACGATGTTACCCTGGCAGATGGAAGAAATGATGTCCACCAACTGACCCCGTGCTTTATACTTGAAGTCGGTCCAAGTTGGGTGGAAGCTGCTGTACCTTCACCATAAACACAGTATCAGTATGTGAGTGACGTTTCTGCCATCTGATCAATTCATGGCTCGTAAAATGTATACCCTTACACAAGACTTATATATTTGGGAAGTCTTTTTGTTCATGGATGCCATTTTTAATGCATTCCTGCCAATGACTTCATCCATCATTAGTGCTAGACAGAGTGACCGGAGTCTTCGTGTGTTGTCAGAGAAAGAAAGAAAGGCTTTATTATCACGTTTTACCATTTTCATTCACTTTCTTAGTACTTACTGCTACGGAATAACTGCAGACGTCTTGTGCTGACAGTTATTCCCTGCTGAAATGTCCGATGCGTGTGAATGTCAAGCGTTACATTGCGTTATCAAGACATCTTTGGGAAATTACACCATTTTTAATTGTTATAAACTGTGGGAAGGGAGGTACTCTATTCTTTTGTCCAATACTTTTAGTAAGGTAGATAGATATGTTTATATGTTCATCCCACAGTGTACAAATTGATGTTTTTATTCAACATTATTAGTCCATGACTTCACGCTATCCAAATTTGCCATTATATATTAAAAAAATATTTAACTGGTGTTTGCAAGTAGGCCGTTGCCTTTACACACACACACACACACACACACACACACACACACACACACACACACACACACACACACACACACACACACACACACACACACACACACACACACACACACACACACACACACACACACACACACACACACACACACACACACACACACACACACACACACACAGTGTTCTCACGTCTATAATTTCATGTAAGACACAGAGTTCTCTTGTCATTTTCGTAATTTATCTTTTTCTTATTATATCACCTACTGTTTCCTAAAAGCGGGATAGCTGATGTGATCTTTATTTATTACGGCATAACGCCCTCATGGTATTGACATCTCTAAGGAGGTCACCTGCCTGGGATAAAGACAGACAGACAGACAGACAGACAGACAGACAGGCTGACTGACTGAATGACTGACTACTGACTGACACACACACACACACACACACACACACACACACACACACACACACACACGAGAGAGAGAGAGAGAGAGAGAGAGAGAGAGAGAGAGAGAGAGAGAATCATTAAACCTGTGTATAAACCAGGAAGATTTATAGCATAAAATAAATTAACGCAGTCCACCTCGCTTTCCGGATATATTACTGTAAATTACCCGCAGAACATGGAAAGCCGTTTTCATCCCCTTCACTATCATTACTTTTTTTTTTTTTTTTTCTATTTGCACTTGATTTTATTTAGCTCAGGAGATTCTTTTATATTGGAAGCGTTAGATGTAGACGTCATTAATTACTTTAGTACTGGAGATCTTCCCTTAATAATCTTCTGCTATTTACCAGGAATAATGTGTGTGTGTGTGTGTGTGTGTGTGTGTGTGTGTGTGTGTGTGTGTGTGTGAGAGAGAGAGAGAGAGAGAGAGAGAGAGAGAGAGGGTAATCGTAGTGGTATTAACCCTTTGAATCCTATGACGTATTATTGTTTTATTTTATACAGCTTCTGGACTATATTCCTCAACCCATGATAGACGTTTTGAGCTGGAGGGGTTAGATTCAGCCTTCTGTAACATCATTCCAATATCCTCACCACTACAGGTCTTTTCTGACTTACTGTATATATAATCGTGTGAAAGTAGCAGTATCAATGGAATGAAAATAGGTCATCAGATCGAAAGATTTGAGGTGACTAAAATCGTGTAACGGTTAAATCAGGTGGTTAAATTTCGTACGCTCTAAAAAGGTTACTGATTAAACTCTTCAGAAGTCGAAAATAATATTCAGTGGCAGAATAAAGTCGTGTAGGGCTAGCAAAGATAAAGATAGTATTTTTATCTTTCTGAAGATGTTACGAAGGCCCTTCAATAACGCAGAGAAAGGGAAAATCAGTCTTCTTCCTTAAGGTAGATGGCGTACTTTCAATAATTTTTGCTGTCACCAGACAATCTTAATGCATTTAAAAAACATCCCTGGTGGTAGAGAGGTTAACGGAGCCTATATCTAATTCCTGCAGATTGAAGTCTTTCCTAACCTAATTGAAGTCGTTTGCAGGTCGCATATTTGTATCTTACGTCATCAGAATTACGAGGTGAAAATTGGAAATGAAATCATTCAGCAAAATATGAAAAAAGCAATAGTTTAAGATTTATTACGTCCTGAAAGTGTATATCCCGTCTACACAACAGTGTTTCTCTGTTGCTTCCTCCAGACAGGTTTAGGAAGCTTGAAAATTAGAGAAAATCTTGTAGTGAGGAAGTTTGGATCAATTTCCTTTAAACTCATTCATTACGGAAAGTCATCCCAAAGCAAAGTAAAATCTTCAGGTGGTAGCAAGAATTATGTAAAGAGGACGGCATCTTTTCGAAGGGTTTAGAGGCGCAATAGTAAAGGCATAAATATAATAATAGTTCCAGTTTTGTACAGCTAAGCACAGTACAGGAAATTGCAGTTGGCAGTACATAACACGTGCCGGAAGATTTAGTTACCTGCACTGATTGTAGAGCGTGGTACGGGTAATAACAGCAGGTGATGGTAGGGTTATTAACGGTAATAAATGGTGACAGTGACAGGAACGTTAGTAATAGCAGAGACAACAGTGCTAGTAGTTAATGGTAAATAGTAGTTAATGGTAGTGATAGTAACGTTAATAGTTAATGGTAGAAATGGTAACGTCGGCAGCTGTTAGTAGTGATTGTAACGTTCGTAGTTAATAATCGAAATGGTAACGTTAGCTGTTGGTAGTCATAGTAACGTTCGTAGTTAATGGCAAGACTGAGAACTTTAATTACTAGGTACAGTATATCGTTTGTCACTTCCATATCAGAGTAAGAGTTCCTAGTCGAATTTCTCTCCTCCCTCTCCATATGCCTCTCACCTCCTTTCCTTACGATATTACTCATTTCCTCATCTCCCTCCTTTTGCTTCTCCCTCCCTGCCTCCCATTCCTTTCCTTATTTTTCCTCGTCTCCCCCTTCATTTCTTTCATTTTTCCCTCCCTCCCCCTTCATTTCTTTCATTTTTCCCTCCCTCCCCCTTCATTTCTCTCATTTTTTCCTTCCTTGCCCGTCATTCCCACACTAATTTATCCCTCCCTCCCTTCTTCTCCTCCCTCCCTCCCTATTTCTCATACTTTCTTCCATTCCCCCTCCTTCCCTCAATTTCCTTCCTTCCTCGGTTTCGTTCCTCCCTCATTTTCTTGCCACCCTTCCTTATTATTTTTTTTTCATTTTTCCATTTCTCCCTCCTTGTCTCTCTCTCCCCTCCCTCCCTCTCTCTTATTTATTTTTTATTTCCGCATCACGGCCACTATTCTCCCCCCCCCCTCTCTCTCTCTCACTTTCTTTCTCTCTCTCACTTTCTCTCTCTCTCTCTCTCTCTCTCTCTCTCTCTCTCTCTCTCTCTCTCCCTTTTTCCATATTAGCCTCCATACCTGAGCCCAGGCCTTCTCTCAGTTCCTTTTCTCCATTTCCGCTTCTCTTTCTCTTCACCCTACCTCATCTTTTTCTCACATCCCACCTTCCTCCATCTAACCTCTTCCTACCTCACCCTAACCCACTGATGCCTGACACAACCCCTTTCCTTTCTCCACCTTCCCCCTTTCCTGCACCTCTTTCCTCCATCCCTTCCCACTCTCCATCCAACCCCCTTCTTCCCTTTCCCTTCCACCCTCTCTCAATTGTCCCCCACCTCTTCTCTCCTCCCCACCCCACTTCAATCCCTCCTTTACTCTGCCTCTATATCCCCATCTTCACCCCACCTCTTTCCTTCCCCACATCACTTTCCTTGCTCTCTCTGCCCCACATCCCTGCCATACCCCTACTCATTGATCCCCTGCCACAGCCCGTCTTCCTCATTATTCTACCTTCCCCTCTTGTTCCCTCCTCCCACCAGGTTCTCTCCCCTCCCCCACCCCCCTCCCTATGTCTAACCCTTCCCCACCCTCTCCTCCCTCCCTCCTTCCCACATTCCTTCCCATTGATCCCTTGCTCCACTTCCATTCTCTTCACTTCCCAGAATATTCCCACGTGCCCTATTACGGTTAGTGTTGTTATTATTATTATTATTATTATTATTATTATTATTATTATTATTATTATTATTGGTGGATGAGTTTGAGAGAGTGTGTAAGAAACGGAATCTAAAGGTGAATGTAGGAAAGAGTAAAGTGATGGTCTTTGAGAGAGGTGAAGTCAGTGAATGTATAGCGAGGTTGGATGGTGAGGAATTGGAAAATGTGAGTACGTTTAAGTACTTGGGTAGTGTGATGAGTAAGGATGGAGGTTTAGAGGGTGAAGTGCTTGAAAGGGTACAGCAGGGAAGAAAGGTTGCTGGTTCTTTGAAAGCAGTGATAAGAAACAGGGAAGTGAGCATGGAAGTGAAAAAGTTACTACATGACAGTATTGTGATACCAACTCTAACGTACGGAAGTGAAGCTTGGACGTTGTTGGAAGGACACAAGTCAAGGGTGAGAGCAGTGGAAATGAGTTATTTAAGAGGAGCCTGTGGAGTCACATGGAGAGACAGGCTGACGAATGCGGATATAAAGGAGCGTTGTGGTATTGATGTGGATGTGATAGGAAGCGTTATGAGGAACACACTGAGGTGGTTTGGCCATGTGGAGAGGATGGAGGGTGAAAGACTGACGAAGAGAGTGTATGTGAGTGAGGTGGAGGAGGGAAGAGGGAGGGGGAGGCCGAGGATGAGATGGAGGGATGGGGTGGAGAGGTATATGAGAGAGGGGGGTGTGAGTTGGGAGCAGGGCAGTGAAATGGCGGGGGACAGGGCGATTTGGAGGCGATTTGTTTGTGGCCACCCCAAACGGGATTGAGGCGTCTGGCAATAGATAGATAGATTGATAGATTATTATTATTATCATTATTATTATTAGTACTACTACTACTACTACTACTATGGCCATTATTTACCGTTGCCAGAATTATCAGTATTGTAAATAAAGTTTCTGCCGTTCCAATTATAATGATGACACATTATCATTTCTGTCAGCATTAATAATAATTTATTGGTATCATCAGCTGTTAATCATAGAACCTTTTATATTTTCATTTCGATGAAAACAGGTTGGTTTTGCAAGCAGATCTGTCATTTTTGCAATAACAGTAAAGCTCAAGGGTAAATTTCTCTTTCTCTCATTCTCTCTCTCTCTCTCTCTCTCTCTCTCTCTCTCTCTCTCTCTCTCTGTTTCTGTGTGTGTGTGTGTGTGTGTGTGTGTGTGTGTGTGTGTGTGTGTGTGTGTGACGTAGTGATATACCTGTGAGCTTCATCCTCGTTAAACATTTACAAAACACCAGTTCATTTACCCTCACATACACATATATGTCAAATCCGTCTGTATAATCACCCAATAACAATTTAATTCACCTACCACCCTTTTCATCAGGATCAGCATTGTCATCCTAACATTATTGCCCATTTATTCTTGGGGTGGGAGGATCCAGGAATAGGAAAAGGAAATCGGTGGCCGAGTCGGTAGAGAGGTGGTGTACTGGCCTAATGGACGCGGTTTCGAATCCCGATTGGGGTACGGAACAGTTTCAGGATTTGAATTTCGTTGAAGCAGACTTTTCTAATCAGCCAGTAGACACACTGTCATGTAGTAAAATCGCCTCCGCTAATACCAATACCCCAGTCCTGTATAAGACAGCTCTAATATTTGGACGTTGAGTGTTATCACGGTATTTTATTTTCACAGAAGATGAATAGAGGAAAGAATAACAAATTAGATGAAAAAAAAAATAATCCAAACACCAGATTACAGGTGTCCTCCATTTATAAAAAATCTGTAACAGTGGATTTGAACCGTTGTAGGTTGAAGTTTGGGGGGGAAATATTCTGGGGAAGTGTGTGGTGCCATTTGTAGGTGTACGAGTACACTTCGTAGGAAGACTGCAGGGATTTGGGGAGAATCGGACACTCAAAAATATAAGTGTTTAAAAATAAGGAAAACTAAAACAGAGAAATTACAATACCTCCACTCACTTGTCCTTCAGGCCTTCTAAATTTTCGGTTCTACCTTTCAGGCGTAAGAATCCAACCAAAAACGTATTTCATACTGTCTATGGGACAGAGACCATTTCCTCGATTCCCTAGTTACAATATGGGTGCGACCCTTGTCATGTACATTTCCATACACATATTCGCCTGTATCTGTTCTTTATTAACATTTTGCCAGTTCTATAATACTTATGTCATATGTAGTTAATCCATTTCCTGAGGTCCAGCAGTCCTCCTTTGCACCCACAAATGAGCCTCACACCCACACATAGCCACTAATATCGGACATTCTGTACTAAAAAATACAAGGGCTGTCTCATACATGTGTGATCTTATTAGAATTTGTAAGAGTCCCGATGGGTTGTATGGACGAACAAAGTATTAGACTAACTGCATCAGCTCCAAAGGTACCTAATTGTAGGTAAGGTTACATACATGTAATCGTGAGAAAAGTAACCCCCGCTACAAAGACGTCTTAATATAGATTTTGTTTATTCTTGCTACTGCCATATGATGTTGTTCAGATTGGGAGAGCGCCATGATATTGGAGGACTTAGTAGAAGCTAGATCTAGTTCCATCAGTCTTAAAAATCTCTTCCAGAATAACTAAAAGAATATATTAAAAAGACGTTATGGTGTGAAAGACATGAATCAAAACATTTTAAGCCATTTGTAGGATTTATCATACCTGAAGAGAGAAAAATCATGCCTCAGGACTCAATAAAAAATTTAAGTTCTTCCATAAGCAAGAGAAGTTCATCATTAATATATATATATATATATATATATATATATATATATATATATATATATATATATATATATATATATATATTAGAGAAAGCGTATGATAGAATTGATAGGGAGGCTTTGTGGACTGTTTTAAGATTGTATGGACTTGATGGTAGGTTACTAAAAGGGGTGAAAAGTTTTTATGTAAATAGTAGAGCGTGTGTAAGATGGGAAATGCTGTGAGTGATTGGTTTCCCGTGAGAGTGGGGCTGCGACAGGGATGTGTGATGTCGCCTTGGTTGTTTAATATTTACATGGATGGTGTTGTAAGAGAGGTGAATGCAAGAGTTTTAGGTGGGGGTCTGAGTCTGGTGAATGTTGATGGTGGAGAGTGGAATCTGAAGCAGCTGCTGTTTGCAGATGATACTGCACTGGTGGCTGATTCAGAGGAGAGATTGAGACAGTTGGTAGAGGAGTTTGGAAGGGTGTGTGAAAGGAGGAAATTGAAAGTAAATGAGAATAAGAGTAAAGTGATGAAGTGTACGAGGTTGGTAGATGGTAGGGGGATGAATATAGTTTTGAATGGCGAGTTGCTTGAGGAGGTAGAGTGTTTTAAATATCTAGGGTCACATGTTGCTGTGGATGGAAGAATAGATGCAGAAGTGAAGTTTAGAATAAATGAAGTAGGAAAGGTGCTGGGAGGAATGAAAAAAGTGTTTAGATGTCGTTTGCTTAGAATGGATGTAAAGAGAAGGCTGTATGAGGGTGTTGTGGTACCGACTGCGTTATATGGGGCTGAAACATGGAATATGGGTGTATCAGAGAGGAAAAGTTTGAATGTAATAGAGATGAGGTGTCTGAGGAGTATGTGTGGAGTGACGCGTATGGATCGAGTGCGAAATGATGAAGTACGAAGGAGACCTGGAGTTGTTCGGGAGATGGGTGGTAGAGTTGAGCAGAGGGTGTTGCATTGGTTTGGGCATATGGAGAGAATGGATAATGAGCGATTAGTGAAAAAGATAACTAGATCTGATGTGAGAGGTGTAAGGCTGAGAGGAAGACCACGAATAGGATGGATGGACAGTGTGAAGAGAGCGCTGGATGCGACAGGGATGAGCATGAAAGTGTGGCTGTGCGTGACAGAAATAAATGGAGAGAAATTGTGAATGAATAAGTGATGGCGCACCCCTGAGGGGATATTCTCCCGCATTTGATCTGATCAGCTAGTCAGGTCAGGTGCGGGTAAGGGGATGGGTCTGTTATGATGTGGCAGGGGTAAACCAGTTCTGCTGTCGGGCCCTGCTGCGGATGTCACTGATTGCATTGCGCAGTTGACCCTTGTGCGGTGTTGTGCGGTGAGGATCTATCCGTTCTACCCTTTGGGGCTAAGATGCGAATGAATGTGTTTGAATAGATGAGTAAATGGGGAGTGTGTCGTCCTGTCTCGGCTACCTCCCTTTCCTTGGGGGAACCAGCCTAGGTATATATATATATATATATATATATATATATATATATATATATATATATATATATATATATATATATATATATATATATATGTATTATATGGCTGGAGAAAAACTTCGTCTTTTGGTGAATCTCTGGAAATTTGACGAGAGAGCGAACGAATCGTGGACTGGAGAAAAGTAAGTCAAAAATATTCAACTCCACTCGCTAGGATTATTCGGGGCTGAAATGTGTGTGTGTGTGTGTGTGTGTGTGTTTTCTGATTCAGTATATCCTGTTGCTGGTGTTACAAGGTATAGTGGTATTATAGAGCTGACAACAGCTTGTAAAGAATATATATGTTTTTAAAAGGAAAAAAAAAAAATCCATCCTGCACTCAATGGTGAAGTCCAGAAATAGCCTGACCTTGTTTTTCACGTACAGAACACCGGTATTAATGCGCTTCTTATTTTATGTTACCGGTATTTTGGCACTCGAGCTAATAATTTTCTGCCGCTTTGGAGAGACTTCGAATACTGAATGGTGTAATGTGGGCTACTGGTAACCTCTAAAGTTGGAAAAGCATCTTCTCATGTGAATATGAAAGTATGAACGCAACCAGAATGAACAAATAAATGACACCAACGAAATTTACTCTTTCGTGTATGCCAGTGTGAGTCAGTGCCTGTGCGTATGCGCGCACGCGCGTGTGTGTATGTATATATGTGTGTACGAGTCTGTGCCAGTGCGTGCGTGGGTGTGTATGCTGACTCTTAAGTCGATTAAATCCAGGGGATCAAACTTTCAACGCAGCCCCTCCAGTGTGGGCGCAACCCTTAAATAAAAATGAAGTGATTTAACCACTACTGTCCGGTGACGTACTTTTTCATTATATTACTGTTACCTTTATACCCTTGTACTGAGTTCAGGGGTAAGATAAATGTGTTTTTCTTTTGCCCTTCAGTACACGAGGCGTCTCTCAATTTGAGTGAAGTTGTGTGAAGGGAATTATAACAACGCTTAAAAGTACTTCATCTTCCGGTTATGGGGGTTAAAGATCAAACACTGTTACTCTCCGTCTTAACCCCTTCCACAATGGCGACATTCCTAGGGTGAATACAATGGGCCGGCGGTAGCAAATGAAATGGATCTAACTGTATGCAAAGGGTTAATGGAGTAAAGACATAAAAACGTCAGCAGCCTCGTATATCAGAGTAGTGACATGAACTTCGGGAAATGTTAAACCTATACTCTTTTTACTCTAACTTGACTCTCCATCCTGAACGCTGCGCTGTACCAAGAGAACGACATTAGAATATGGTGCCAGCCATGAAGAAATGCAGTGGAAAGGATCTGGGGCCGTAGTATTGCCCTTTGTGCCTCTTGAGTTACGTGAAATCAGGAGCAAAAGGACAATAATCTTGATCAAATTAAGGTAAAAAAGATAAAGTTATTTATTGACAAGGACTGTGAAAGTTTCGCTGAAAAAGAAAAAAATTGGGCCAAATCAAGATGAAAAGAACACAGTTATTTATTAGGAGGGTCTGTGACAAAGTTTCGATATCTTCCCAAATCGTTCTTTCGTTTTTCACTGTAATTCTGTATTATTTGTGTACCACTCGTCGTCATCTGCTGTCGATCCCACTCAAAGGGATATACTGAATAGGGTGCGTTAGTATGTTCTTTCCTGTGTTTTCAAATATCCACAATCTGTCGTGTTTCCCAGCTTGATGTATAGAGTCTCTCATTCACAAACACTGTCACACAGCACCACACAAATTTCCAATTCTCATTCACAAACACAGCCACTCAGCACCAAACGAATTTCCAGCTCACATTCACAAACACAGCCACTCAGCACCACACATATTTCCCACTCTCATTCACAAAAACAGCCACTCAACACTCCACACATTTCCCGCTGTCATTCACCAACACAACAAAAACATTTCCCACTCTCTTTCACCAACGCAACCGCTACACACCACACACACTCTCAAACGCACGCTTCAGAAGCCTTCAATACCTTCGACCTATCCTTGAGACCCTGGGCAGGTGCGGGTCACTTCTCCAGCAGTGTATAATGATGTTCCTCGTCTCCATAAATTTCTTGTCCGTCAGGATCCATAAACCACCAGTGTGTATTGTGTAGTTCCTCCCCTCCTATCAGGTATAAATCACCAGGAAACAGTAGACGAAAGCTCGCAACTACCTTTTTTTTTTTTCCTCAGCGAGTTATAATTCATATATATATATATATATATATATATATATATATATATATATATATATATAGGATATATATATATATATATATATATATATATAGGCTATATATATATATATATGTGTGTGTGTACAGTACATGCATACACAATAACCCGTGAGTTTTGAAAAATTCATGAATTGATAACACTGGTCACTCGGAGCACTTTACATCAGTCAGTGTATGATCATAAATAGGTTTTCATGGATGAATAATACTCGCGTCATTAAAAGCGTGTTGATTGCCATCCTCACAGTCAACACCATATCACTATCTGTGTATAATTTATATATAGTTAAAGCATTGTGAAATACAGGTATCTTTATTATTATTATTATTATTATTATTATTATTATTATATTATTATTATTACTGTTATTATTATTATTATTATTATTATTATTATTATTATCATTATTATTATTAAGCCTCATCTTGCAGATAATGGTGGCAACCATCATCCACTCACTTGTTGTAGTGCTGCCTACATCTTCACTTTATCATTCTTTTTCTGTGTCTGCTCCCCACTCTCCCTGATTCTCCCATCTTTCCTGCCACTGTTTATTACTCTTCTTCACGTTTCAGGCGGCTTTACAGTGAGTGACAAGCCTAATGGTTTCCTTTAAACCAGGAAATAACTTACAACGCTGTGTGGTAATCATATAACCAATCCATACGTGTTCCTTACGTGTCAGCAAGTGGGTTCGTGGAGGGTAAGTGCCCTTCCCTGCAAAACAACTAACTCAAAGTCAAAATGCCACCCATTTCGGGATTGTGTTATCTGGCCATAGACAGATAGATAGTCTTGCCGACATCATTGCCTAAGTACGAGTATTACCCTGATGTTCAACTACTATGAATAATTCAAATCGTTAAATATGCAAAATGACGGAATCTGGCAGGGAAGACAGACGAACGTAGTTACTGTAATACTGAAATACGGTAAACAACTGCTACGGTGGCGTTTATGCTCCTAGTAACCCCTTCACTACGGTGACGTCTACGAGTATACTTTATTTAACTCGTGCTGCCTCATGAGGATTTCCTTCAGCTCATGGGAGACATACTGCAGTGAAAGGAGTTTGGGAAGGTTGCATCTTACCCCTTCAGTTCGAAAAACCTCTCAGGAACTTAGTATCATATTTGAGAGAGAGAGAGAGAGAGAGAGAGAGAGAGAGAGAGAGAGAGAGAGAGAGAGAGAATTTTAAAAAAATAACTGATTCACCGTGTCAACAGAACCTGGTTATTCCTCTACTGAATAAAATCATCGGACGGCTAGCAAGAAAAATACCTAAGTGAAACAACCTGCCAATGTGGGACTTTTATTCTCTATTAATAAAAGAGGTACAAGGTAGGGTAGTGGATGTTGGAGTGGCCCTGGTGATAGAGGGTAGTGTTTGGAAACTCCCTGTACTGTTGTTTGCAGATGATACTGTGTTGTTGAGTGAAGACGAAGGGGAGCTGCAAGGCTTAGTGGATGAGTTTGGGAGAGTGTGTAAGAAACGGAAGCTAAAGGTGAATGTAGGGAAGAGTAAAGTGATGGTCTTTGAGAGAGGTGAAGTCAGTGAATGTTCAGTGAGGTTGGATGGTGAGGAATTGGAAAATGTGAGTAGGTTTAAGTACTTGAGTAGTGTGATGAGTAAGGATGGAGGTTTGGAGGGTGAAGTGCTTGAAAGAGTACGGCAGGGAAGAAAGGTTGCTGGTTCCTTGAAAGCAGTGATAAGAAACAGGGAAGTGAATGAAAAAGTTACTACATGAAACTCTAACATATGGAAGTGAAGCTTGGACGTTACTTGAAGGACACAAGTCAAGAGTGAGAGCAGTGGAAATGAGTTATTTAAGAGGAGCCTGTGGAGTCACATGGAGAGACAGGCTGACGAATGAGGATATAAAGGAGCGTTGTGGTGTGGATGTGGATGTGATAGGAAGCGTTAGGAGGAATACACTGAGGTGGTTTGGCCATGTGGAGAGGATGGAGGGTGAAAAACTGACGAAGAGAGTGTATGTGAGTGAGGTGGAGGGGGGAAGAGGGAGGGGGAGGCCGAGAATGAGATGGAGGGATGGAGTGGAGAGGTATATGATAGAGGGGGGTGTGGGCTGGGAGCAGGGCAGTGAAATGGCGGGGGACAGGGCGTGGTGTAGGCGATTTGTTTGTGGCCACCCCTAACGGGATTGCGGCGTCTGGCAATAGATAGATAGAGATTAATCCATGAAATTTGGGATGCATCATTATGGACTAAGTTCCTCAGCAAAAACCTGCACTCGTGGAAATAGCGGGATTTTTTTTTTTTTTTCATTTGCAAAGAAAAAGTATATCGTTATTTTCATCTACATCATCATCATTTCACCTACCCTGTCCCATAGAAAAAAATCGTCCAGCCAATTCCATAAGAAAAAACTCCATCATCATCATCATCATTATCAACCTCTTTCCCACCTAATGATGGGGTAAGGTAAGTTCCAGGAACAAGGGGGAAAAGTATAATTATCTCCCATTCCCCACTTTCTATTTCAGTGCATATGGATCCTGCCCCACCTCATCCTTAGGTGGGAAAGAGGATCAGAGTAATGGTGATGATGATGATGATGATGATGATTTTATAAGTGAGAGTAGGGGAAATGGTTACTGTATGTGTATATATAGGCCTATGCTCGAACACTACTTTTTACTTTTTGTTTGCTACCTCCAGTGGACTAAGTTTTTAAGCTTCCAGAATTAGCATGAACATATAATTCTCTGCGTGGTAGCTGAAGTAGATTTAAGTGCTGCCACATGTAATTGCTGGTATACATACTAACCCATTTGACTACAAGAGGTCTCCCCTAAGGTAAATAAAATAATCTGTTGGCAGCAAGAACAATATGCAAGACGTGATCATGCTTTCCCAATACTGTATAGGTCTTCTCCAAACTGATTATTATCGTGTACCGGAAACAAAAATAACATAAAAATAAACGCCTTGGGACCAATCGATATACTGTAGGTTTATTACTTTTTTTTTTTTCTCTCCATGTTTGTGTTTGAGTTTGTTTAACTATTTTAGTGTCCTTTATTATTTCTTGGTACCATAAGACGATTTTGTTATTAAAACAGGATAAACTTCTCACATTGGAAGGATTAGAAATAGCCTTCATTACACCCTTCACTAGAAAAGGTGTTCCCGAAATATAAATAAATCGTCAGGTAGCGGCAACAACAGGACAAATTCTGTCATTGTATTAGAAGAGTTAAGCCTCTGTATCTATATTTATCTATCAGTCTTTCTGTCTAGATAGATAGATAGATAGATAGGTATTGTTTGGTCAGTAAGGTTCGATGACTTGTAGTTTTAATGTTTATTCTTGCCGCTACCAGGGCGATTTTATTAAGCAAAATAAGTCCCCTAATAGTGAATGAGTTAGTTGACCCCTCCTGAGGTCGCCGATTCTTTTGTATTCTGTAAAATCAGCAAGAGCCAGCAAGTGAATAAGATAAAAGTTGCATTGTCTGGATGCTGGAGTTTACCTAGACTGGAAAAAGGTATACTGTATATATACACAGGACTTTGGAAGCTTAGTTTTGGAGAGCAAGCTTTCTGCTTTCCAAGGTGAATGTTTTGCCAGCGTTTTTGCGCACAAATGATACTTAACAGTGCTCGTGAAGCGGCCTTTATGGTGGCCGGGAACTCAGTGCTTTTTCTGCATTTTTACTTCATTGTCATCGCCATAACATTCATAGCCATTGTATTGCTAGTCATTTTCCTCCTCTTATTCGTTGCTGTAGTTCGTCTCAGTACTCGCTCATTGTTCATCGTCACTGCCGTCGTTTAATTTTTTTTTTTGGTGTTAGCTCTTGTCATCGTCATTGTCATTGCCATTGCCATTGTCTTTCAAGCTTTCAGTATCATGGCTCCTCCATCACTGTCATCCTAAAAACATTTCTCAATATTTTATGTGTGCAGTTGGTAAATTCCAGACACAGAGAAAAGGAAACAGAATTGCGACATTCCATCGTAACAGACCTAATGACGTCTGTTAGTGTCACCATCATATAGATATTTTACAGACTAATATAAATATTTTTACACTAATATAAATGAGGTAAGCAGACATTAAAGAAATCGTATTAACATCATCTGCTTACCACTTGCATTTGCACCATTTATTGTCACTGTCAGTCATTGTCATTATAACAATCCTACTCCCCTCCTCCTCATCGTCATCACATCATCATCAGCAGCAGCACTACCACCACCACCACCAAAAAAAAAAAAAAATCACAATGGGTAGGATCGTAACACAGGAGCAGGAAAACGTTAAAATTGTAGTAATTGTCGTTTGGGTACACAGTAAAAATATCAGAGTGCTCGATCAAACCCAATCCTTAAGCTAATCTAATCTTATTTAATTGACAGACTTACCGTAATTCGTTGAAAACCCCATACATGTAAAGCAATTCCACTGACTGTGACTGTGGGAAGGATGCAGAATAGATACCGAATTTCTGCGATTTCAGATTTCCAACATTAGATCCCTTTCTCCTCTGTGCTGTTTAATGAGCAACCGAATTTGATGATGATGATGATGATGAAGGCTTTACTCGTCTTTAATTGCAGAATCTTATATTTAACCCAAGTACAACGATAGGTCTCTCCCAGGCAGAATACATCTGTTTGTCGGTAGCAGTAACAAAATAATTCTGATGTAAAGGTGCCGAACGGGTTACCAAAGATGTATAGTCACCTTGAGGGAGGCCACCAGTATCATGAATATAATAATTATTGGGTGTTAGCAGAAATCAAATGTAAAAGCCATCGAAATAAGTGTGTAGGCAATTTTTTTTGCCCTCCGTCAACCAGAGGATGTAATTCTCTCTCTCTCTCTCTCTCTCTCTCTCTCTCATTATATAAAAGGACTAGAGTTAACCCCGACCTTTCCCTTATTTCGCTCGTTTTCAGCGCACAGTAAAACGAAGAACACTAACCCTGCATTACGAGAGGTACACCAAGTTAGTGAATTTGTTTGGCCATAGAATCAATATACTCGTAACATTTTCAAAAGACGTATCGTACTGGAGGTGTTACAGTAGCCTTTCACTGACTTGTTTCTTTAAAGCTGTTCTAAAATCGTCTAGTGGTAGTAAATGTGATTTTTTTTTTTATGAGCACATCTTTCTTACTCTTTCACCTCAAGGATGCGTTTTATATAATATTTCTACTTGCCCGAGTGCCAGGGGGTTGTCTCATCCTCTTCATGCCCACAGCGGGGACGGAGGGACGTTGGTTACAAGATTGTGTCAATGTGAGATAACTTTTACCTGGTCGTGGTGTAGCGGTATGCTGCCTGGCTTTCACCTGAGAGTCCCGGGTTTGATTCAAGGCATAGTGGTAATATACTGGATGATTTTTCATGTGTAAAGTACAGGTTTCTCTTTTCATATATTATTCTTGCTGCCATTAGGTGATTTAGCAAGTTAGGAGAGATTTTTTGACCTGGAAGTGTTTGATACAGCCGTCATTAAGAGTGGCCATAAGACACACAAAATCGTCTTGTGGGACCACGAATAACCTATAGCATATTACATTTTTTTTATTATATATCTGACGAACTAGGCCACTTTCACAACTTGAATACTGCGTCATGATTGTGTGAAGTTTGATACCCCTCAGATACACAGTAGGAATGCCTCTCCTTGGTTACTAAACAAGTTGATCCTCGAACCAGACAACATCTTGTTACTAATTAAGCCTAAAAGAGGTTAAGAATCTTGCCGGAGAAAATAAGCCGACTGTGATAAATAACGTCGTCGTAGTGAACGAGTAAATCTTAATATCACATGGTGGTAATAACAGTGAAATGACAAGAGCGAGCTGTCGGTGAGTGCAACATTTACGTCCACCAGCTGGTACAAATGGCATAACATTTACCTTTGCCCTGTGATTTTGACCTACGACACATTTCTCCACGAACTAAACTACATAGTACTTCAGTCTTGAGCCAACTCTGAACCCTTCCAGCAAGTTTGGTTCTAATCAAATCAAAACTGTTTGAGTTGGCTCTGTCCACTGGCCTTGGACCTACAGTATGACCTTTTCCTCATACCTTGACTTTTTATTGTTTATTTTCGAAATCGATTCTCTTAATCTTTGTTTTAACCAGAACCTCTTCACAAAGTTTAGTTTAAATCGGATAAAACCTACTTGAAGTTGAGCCTTGCCAGGTTTCTTTGACTCTTTGGCAGGTCTGTTCTCAAAAAACAGGCCAGCCACTTTAATGACCCTCAACCCATCCACCGAGTTTTCAGCCAAATTAATTTAAACTGCTTTGGTTACTTTGTTCATACACAGACACAGATTGTATTTTGAACTTGCCCTGTGACTTTGATTTTTTTACTTATATTATCTCAGTTGAATCCTTTTTTTTTCTTTCTTTCTTGAACCAGGCTCTTACAAGCTACCGGGTTTGGTTGCAATTAGATAAAAATTCTGAGATGACCTCACCATATGACATATACAATTGGCCCTTCCCTATGACCTTGACCTTTGACTGATTGTTCAAAAAAGCGGCCTTTTGTTCTATGGCGTATCAGTCCTTCCAAAAATCTCTACCTAAATCGAATGAAAAACTCCTTAAGTTGATCTTACCCAGTAATCTTTGACCTTTGGACTTTATTGCTAAAAAAAAAAAAAATAGAGGTTTACTCCAAAACTGAACCACAGCCTTCCATCAGGTTTTATGAAAATCGGGTCAAAACTGTTTGAGTTATTTTGTAAGCCCGCCGCGTCCCGATCTATTTTTCACCACTGACCTCCCCAGTCCCGGCAGATTTTGGAAAACATTCTTTTTTTTTTTTTTTTTTGGCTCAAACCACCACTTTTTGTGAGAAACATTTGAAAATGTCCAAAAAATTGCTCACCAGAGCATAAAAGTGGCCTGGTGACCCTGTCACCTGTTTCGGCCAAAACCTCTCTCTCTCTCTCTCTAATACATGTGTGTGTGTGTGTGTGTGTGTGTGTGTGTGTGTGTGTGTGTGTGTTTGTGTGTGTGTGTGTGTGTGTGTGTGTGTGTGTGTGTCTGTGTGTGTCTGTGTGTGTGTCTGTGTGTGTGTAACATACTATTTATATTATATATATAAAATATATGTAAAATATACAGCTATATTATACCTATTAGATAGACTGTATGTGGCACACCTAGACCATACGTCAGAGTCCCCAGGGAGGGGGGGACGATAAATGCCCACACCATCCGCCCCTCTCCCGATGACAACTCTATGAACTGCGTGGAACCACTGTCTGACTCACTTCTTCATTTCAGCAACATTTGTGGCTTTTCATCTAACTTTCTTTGTTGAACACCACCACCACTTCTCTAAACCTCACCTTCTCTTCCTTACCGAGACTCAGCTGCCTTAAGCAACTGACAGCAAACCCTTTCCTGTAGCCTCCTACTTTCTCTATACTCATTTCAGAGCCAAAGGTGGCTGTTGTGTATATATATGTAACGACCTATCTTGCTCTCATGTTCCTGAACATGATTCTTCTGAATTCTCTACTCTCTGGCTTCGGCTGTCCTGTCATTCTCTGACTAAATATATCTGCACTATTTACTTACTTCCTAATTCTACTGACTATAAAAATTTCTGTGACTGTCTTACATCTACGATGGAACACATTCTATCCATTTCTCCTTTCTCTGAAATCTCCATTCTAGGAGATTTCAATGTTCACCACCACCTTTGGCTCTCCTCTCCTTTCACTGATCCACCTGGTGAACAAGCCTTCATCTTTTCTATCCTTAATGACCTAGAGCAGCTTGTACAGCACCCTACTCGTATCTCTAACTGCCTTGGAGAGGTCTCCAACATACTTGACCTCTTCCTTACAACTAATCCTTCTGCTTACACTGTTAATCTTTTCTCTCCGTTGGGCTCCTCCGATCATAACCTTATTACCTTAACTTGTCCTATTGCTCCGGTACAGCCTGTGGACCCTCCAAAGAAACGTCATCTGTGGCACTTTGAGCTGCGGATTGGGAGGCCCTCAGGCAGTACTTCATTGATTTTCCCTGGAGTGATTATTGTTTGCATGGCCGTGAGCCACCTGAGTGTGCCTTGCGCATTACAGAGGTTATTCTTTCGGGCATGGAAGCATACATTCCATTCTCATATCCTTTGACTAATACAAGAAAGCCTCGGTTTAATCACGCCTGTTCCAATGCTGTCCGCAACAAGGAGAGGGCCAATAAAAGGTACCGGAGCCAACACACCCCTGAATCACATTATTTTATGTTTCTGCCCGGAATCGTGTTAAGTCTGTTCTTCACTCTGCTAAAAATAATTTCATCCGTACTAAATGCTCTACGCTCTCCAACTCGAATTCTTCCCACTCCTTCTGGCAGCTTGCCAAAAACCTCTCTAACAACTTTACCTCATCATCTTTCCCTTCTCTTTTCTACTCTGATGGCTCTGTAGCTATTTCTTCTACTGATAAAGCAGATCTCTTCACTCAGACATTCTCCTCCAATTCCACCTTAGACGATTCCGGTACAGTTCCTCCATCTTTTCCCCCCTCTGACTTCCTCATGGCTGACATTAAAATTTCTTCAGCTGATATATTTTCTGCCAGCACTGGCCTCAATAATAACAAGGCATATGGGCCTGATGAAGTCCCTCCTGTTATTCTCAACAACTGTGCTTCTGTGCTTACACCCTGCCTAGGTAAACTCTTTCGCCTTTATCTTTCAACTGGTACCTTTCCTTCTTGCTGGAAATTTGCTCTCATTCAGCCAGTCCCAAAGAAGGTTGACCATTCCCAACCCTTTAACTATCGTCCAATTGCTTTAACATCCTGTGTCTCTAAAGTTTTCGAGTCTGTTCTTAACAGAAGAATTTTAAAGCGTCTTTCCTATCACAACCTTCTTTCAGATCGTCAGTATGGGTTCCGTCAGGGACGCTCCACTGGCGATCTTCTCATCTACCTTTCAGACTCCTGGTCATCCTCCTTTCGGGATTTTGGCGAAAGCTTTGCCATTGCACTTGACATCTCAAAGGCTTTCTACCAAATCTGGCATAAATTTTTAATTTCCAAACTGCCCTATTACGGTTTCTATCCTTCTATCTGTGCCTTCATTTATAGCTTCCTTTCTGGTCGTTCTATAGCTACTGTTATAGACGGCCATTGTTCTTCTAGATCTGTCAACAGTGGTGTTCATCAGGGCTTTGTCCTATCACCAACTCTCTTCCTTGTATTCATCAATGATCTTCTAAGCTGTACATCTAACCCTATCCAGTCACGCTGATGATTCCACCCTTCACCTTTCCATTCGGTTTCAGCAATGTCCATCTCAGCAGTTACTTCAATAAACAAGGGATGAGGCTATGGCACACCTAATGTCTGACTTGGCTCGTATCTCTGACTGGGGTAAAAATAATCTTGTTTTTAATGCATCAAAGACTCACTTTTTACACCTATCAACCCATCAAAATCTTCCACACGAGTACCCACTAATATTTAATAATATCCCGCTCAGTCCTGCATCATCCTTGAACATGCTTGGTGTTTCATTCATTCGGGACTTATCTTGGAAAGATCATATTGCATCTCTTGTAAAATCTGCTTCCGAGAGATTAAGTGTGCTAAGCTGACTCCGTTCCTTCTTTACCCCTGCACAGTTGTTGACTTTATACACGGGTTTTATTCGCCCCTGTTTAGAGTACAACCCTCATGTGTGGGGAGGCTCCCCACATACAGCTCTTCTCAATAGGGTGGAGTCAAAGGCTTTTCGTCTCATCAACTCTCCTCCTCTTACTGGTTCCCTTCAACCTCTGTCTCTTCGCCACACTGTTGCCTCATCTCTTTTCTGTCGTTACTTCAATGGTCACTGCTCCTCTGAACTGTCTGCTTGCATCCTTCCACCTCTACGTAGCAACAAACTCTCATCCCTTTTCTGTCCAACTCTCTAATTGAAAAGTTAACCATTACTCCCAGTCCTTCATTTATGCAACTGGTCAACTCTGGAACTGCCTCCCTCTGTCTGTATTTCCAACTACCTATGATCTCCAGTCTTTCAAACGCAGTGTGTCCAGGCATCTCGAAATGAATGGATCTTGAATTTGGCTCTCTTTTGTATTTTTTTCTTTTTTCTTGGAAGGAACTGTTTTGCTGGCTCAGCATTTGATTCCTTCTTCCTCGTATATATATATATATATATATATATATATATATATATATATATATATATATATATATATATATATATATATATGTATATTATATATGTTATATATGACATACAATATATACTATACATATATAGTATGTACCAGTATGTAATGTATGTGTAAAATATATACAGGTGTTATGTAATTATATTAAAAAGCCATGTTGTTTGTTTGATTTGTCTTTCAATTACGCCCAAACCAAGGGTCAGAGACCCACAGGCCCTTATATATTCTGCATCAGGGCGACCCAGGGATGGTTTAAGGGAGGTCAAAATTCAGATCTATGACATTTGAGGTCACCGGTAGAGTGTTCACCTGTTTGACCTGGGCAACGCCGGGTACCCCTGCAGCCCAGTTTTTGGCGTGGAGACTCACATGACCTTCAGTTTGGACTTAGGTTATGTGAGGTTGACCTCCGAGGCCATTTGAGATCACCGGTCGGAGGTCATTTGAGATCAGGGTACATGGTCTTTCTGGAGTAGATAGAAAGCTTGAACTAAAGCAAAAAGGGTTCGAGTGTTCGCCTTTTTGGCCCGGGGAACGCCGGGTACCCCTGCTAGAATATATTAGATATGTTTAATATGTATTATATATATAATATATATGCAGTATACCGGTATATATTTTATAGGTTATTTTATGTAAGTATAATATGTAATAGACATATTTTATACATTTATGAATATATATATATATATATATATATATATATATATATATATATATATATATATATATATATATCATCATCAGCCGTTGAGTATCCACTGCAGGACCGGCCTACCGCAACCGAAGTGGGGACGATACAGCCAATGTATCTCTACCAAGTAACTTAGGCTGTCTGGCAGAGATTGTACGTAGGGTAAGAAGGCCTTGTAAGTGTGACTGTAGTGTTGGAGTGGCTTTGGATGTGTGTGTAGTCTGTGAACCAAATGTAATCGGCCCGCGCAAGCGGACTGGGTGCAAGCGTACTTTATAGTAAGCGACACTGGTTCAACCACAGCACCCCTTGTGTCCGCCAATGCAGTACGTGGCCGGGTGAACGCTCCCAAAGTTTATTACCCTGGCGGAGCGCGAACCCTGGCTCACCCCTGTACGAAACGCACTATATATATATATATATATATATATATATATATATATATGCACACGGTATATATAATTTTGTGTGTGTGTGTGTGTGTGTGTGTGTGTGTGTGTGTGTGTGTGTGTGCGTGCGTGCGCGCTAAAAGGTTAAGCCGGTTAAGAGCAGGATGAATCATTTAGTTGTTGAAACGTCTAGAAGAGAAAAGCAAGGAAACTCCATGTATTTTTGCTAGCTACCTGGGAACTGAGATCGCGTCACCATCATCATCATCATCGTCAGAAGCAACAGCACCACCACCACCACCACATTCCTTCGTCACTGTCATCATCATCATCATCATCATCATTACAATTACGGTAGTTAATTTCTTCCAAATACATGGGGTGGGAGGGAGCTAGAAAGAGGAACAGGAATGCAGAAAAGTCGAACTGAAAAGAAGTAATATGGAAATTTCTTGAACTAGAAGGCACAAGAGTTAGAAGACTTGAGAAATAGTAGATATATGAATGGTGTTCAGCAAGAGACCGTATATGTGGGAGATCAGAGATACATTAGATGTTGAATCTGAACTGAAAAGGGACAAAAATCTAAACAACAGAGTGGAACCAAGAAAAAAAAAAAAGACTAACCCCATTAGTACTCAGGTGAGTTTTTATAGATTATTTTTGCTATCTCAGACGATTTTTTAAGCAAGGAAAAGTCTCTCCTGAAGTCTCTAATAAGCTGAATATAATCGCCTTCATAGGACAGGAGTAATAATATAATACAGAGTGTTGTGTTCTTGGGATTAAATGTTGAAACTGAATGAAAAAGGAGAGAAAAAAATTGTAGTTCTGGAAATAAATAAATAAACACAGAAAAAGTGGTTATGGGTATAAGGGGAAATTTTTGCACAATAAGATTTATGGAGAGGAAGCTCAGGCAAGGATGTTGGGTATGCAAAAGTTGTTTACTGTCAGCAGCAGCGATTGTGTCCATCATATAGAATTAAGGTCTGTTATAATCATCGCCAGCGTTACTGTATTATCATCACTGTCATCATCGTCATCGTCATTATTATCGTCACCGTCACCATTAGAATGTCACTATCGTTATCGTCATGGTCATCGTCGTCATCGTTTGCATGATCGTCACCATCATCGTCATCTTCGTCACCGTCATCTTCATTGTCACTGTCACTGTCATAAGCAACGTCATATTTATCAGCAGCAGCCGCACAATGTATGTTCACTCGGAAACCACAATGTGTAGCCCACCCGGGTAGGGGCCAGATATTAAGATCGGGTCCCTTCTGGACGGCGGCCCACACTGACTGTCACGGAGTAATACACACACGTAAACACAAATTATGAATCCTTCGAAGCCCTGCTACCTGTGTCATGTTCTTCACTTTTTCCTCTGTATTTTGGTACTCACCCAGTGTATGGCTACATCATCATCATCATCACCAGCCATTACAAGTCCACTGCTGAACAAAGGCCTCCTCTAACTTTTTCCACGAATTCCTTGATTGAGCCAACCTCTGCCCCATTTTGCCTGCAAACTTCTCTGTCTCATCTCTCTACCTCCTGCCTGGCTTGTTTCTGCTAGGCTTACAATCTCTTGAGTCCAGTCATTCAGCCTCTTGCTCCGTCGGTTATCCCTTATGCTTGCTACATGGCCTGCTTACCTCCATTTCTCTTCTTTTATAACTTCTATAATGTCTTTGGCTTTAGTCTCCTCCTCTCTCACCCAAGTTGATCTTTTCCTGTCTCGTAAAGATTTTCCCAACATTGACCTTTCCATTGCTCTTTGAGAATGGAATAGTTGGTATTCCATCGATTTTGTCAATTTCCAGGTCTCACAACTGTGGTCACAACTGGGATTTACACATTCGTTTCATACATATTGGCAAGCTACTTTTCATGATGTCTTTATGTTTACTGAAAGCGTGTCATCCAACTGTAATGCGTCTTCTTATATCGCTATGATGGTTTTTCATTAGTTTAAGTATTTCGCCCAAGTAATTGTGCTCCTCGACTTCTTCAAGAATTTCTTCGCTTATTCTGATGACGCTCTTTGGTGTATTTGGATTAAGCATGACTT
>NC_136991.1:36468504-36526215 GCF_032717465.1 Coenobita brevimanus | reverse complement strand
TCTCCCTTTCACAAGTTATCCTCCTTTTCTCTCCCCTTTCACACATCCCACACATTGATTTTCATTCCCACCCCATCTCTCCTATTCACCCATAATCTTCCTCCACCCCATTTCATGTCCTCCCACTCGTTAATTGTATTCTTTCCACGCACTCAAGTTTTCCCCTCTCTTTTTTAATAACACATCCACCCTCCTTCTTGGTTTCCTTCCTTTCTCCCCCACCTAACAACCCTACCTTCAGCTTCATTTTTCCAAATGTTACTAACGAAGGACTGTATTGGAGGGAGCCTTAATTTCCTAAAGGTACAATTTATTAACAGACAATACTCATTTTACCCTAATATGGCCTAAAATTGTTGCCTCTTCATCTTAAGTGCTGATTGCCATTAGATGATGATGCTAGTCACGAAGTGTTGCGTTGTAAAGAACGTAGAGCCGTAGTACTGTCTATTTCTGGCACCGAGCTGCCTGAAACAACTTACGAAAGGACGAAAAATCTGGTCCAAGTCAAAATGAAAGAGGTATTGATGCACCTGCACAAAGACAGTTAATTGAGAGTAATCACCGTATTTTATTAATTGGACTTAAACTTAGCAAATGTATTTGATTATTGGAAAATGTAGTATACGTGTTATCAGTCAGAATGAAAAGATACCGTAGCTATACCATAAAAAAAAAAAAAAAAAAAAAACGCGAGAATGTAAGCCAAGGAAAATAATTTAAAAATTACAGCAAATAACTTAAAACCTAGGCGACAGCGGACGGAGGCAGTAAAGAAAGACAACAAGTAAATTTATTCATGGGTTTAGTATTTCTAGTCAAAACAAAATATCGGTTTCATCTTATATAATTCCTTAGTACGCTGACATCTGATATGTTGTGCTCAGTTCTGGTCACCGACGAAGAAAATGTAGCTATGCACAGACTAGGGGGATAGCCTCGAGTGATGCCTAGATTTAGGAACAAAATATTATGTAGTATTTAGAGTAACTAAATATATTTAATTTATCAAAGCATCAGTGGCGAAGGTCCCACATCTTGGTATATACTATAATAATTTTTGTAAGTGTGACATCGGTAATACTTACAATAGTTGATAAATACATCACAGTAGATCGTATATAGTGTAGAGGTAATGGCTACTACTACCACCACTACTACTACTACTACTAATAATAAGGTCGACTGCAGTACAGCACTAACATTAAAAAAATCGCCTGGATCAATATCGAACTTCAAATCCACCACTAAACACTGGGGCTTGCAGACGAACAGTAAGGGAAAAAAAAAACAGGATCACAGGAGATGAAACAACAGTGCAGCGTGCTTATACACCCAACATATAGATACTTCTTGTTAACAGATTACGAGAGTGTATTATGTTTCATTCGTTCTTTGCTATAAAATTTCCGCGGCTTTTGTATTCTGTTTGGAAGCTTCCTTGCTTTTCCTGCCAGCTTCAGTCCAAAGGCTTGGTGGGTGACTTCTTGCTTGTCTACCTGTTCTTTTCTACTCTTAGGATTGATGTGGTATTCGTAGTGAAATATACAAAAAAAAAAAAAAATTAAAGGCTAAACATGGCTGTTGCTGTTTCCTTTCATAGTTATTTCTTTGTATTCTACCACGGTTTCTCTCTCATTTCAGCCCTGCCATCCTCTCCCTACCATCATCGCACTACCAATCTTCTCTTGCATTTCTTCGTATCTCCATCCTTCCGAGCCTCCCAGTAACCTCTTTGTTCTTCCTCCCTGCCTTCCACTCCCGATCTCCTTATCCCACCACGTCTCACCATCTCTCTTCCACCACCAGCCAGCAATCCCCATCCTACTATACTCCGATCTTTTTATTGAGGCGAAGATGCACATGACAGGATGATGATGATTGGCTGAATGCAACATGTCCAAAAAATAATTACTAACCCAAATTTCCCCCTCAGATATTTGTTGTCAGTTAATAATGCTAGATTATTAAGTAATGTTGCATTCAGCCAATAATCACCAATATGTCAAGTGCATCTTCCCTCGATAAAAAAAACTGAGTATAGTTGCCACTTCTTTCCTCCTTGTGCCACCCTCCTTCCCCTTTCCCATCTTCTTAACTCCACCTTTTTCTTTTTTCCCATCTTTTACCCACTCTTCCCGTTTTCAATCATCTGCCTTACCTTCATTTTTCCTTTTATTTTCTCCTTCATTCTTGTTTCACTTCACCTTCCTCTTCCTCTCACATCCCTCAGTCCATCCCTCCTTCCTGCCATCCTCTTCACCACTTTCTTCCTTCCCTTCTCCTACCTCCTTTCCTTCACTTCCAGCCCCTCTTCCATCACATCTCTTCCCCTTCCTCCTCTTCCTTGCATCGTCCTTACCCCTTTCCCTATGTCTCCCCATTCCCTCTGCCAGCCCTTCACCCTACCCTCTCTCCCTTCTCCTACCCCTTTACCCTTGCTCTCACATTCCTTCCCTCCCTTTTTCCTCTTACCTTCCCATCTCACCTTATCCTTTCTCTCCCATTACCCTCCCTCTCTCCCTCCCTTTCTCCCTCACTCCGTCCCTCCTTCCATTCTATCACTTCTTTTCTACATATACCACTCTCTTTGTCCCACTTTCCTCCTGCCCCCTCACCTCAGCCTTCCAATCTCTCCCATCGCCCCCATCTCCATCCCCACTCTTTCAAATTCTCTCCATTCCTCCTTCCTCCCTACTACCCTCTTCCTTTCTCTCTCTTCCTCCAGCCTCCCTCTCCCAATCTCCAGTCTCCTCACTGTACGTAGTCCTATCCACCCACCTCCATCCTCTCCATCTCTTACGCTTCCTCCCTTCTCCCTCCCCTTTCCTGTCCTCTCTCCCATTTCTAACCCCTCTCTCACTTCATCTCCCCTCCGGCACCCTTTCTCTCATCTGCACCTCGTCATCCTGTCTCTCTCCTCCCTCCCTTGCCTTTCCATCTCATCTTCCACTCTTACCCGACGCTTCGTTTCCCTCCATCCCCACCTCCATTCTATCTTTTTCTCATTTTCATTCTCCACTTCCCTTCCCATTTCCAACCCATCTTCACTTCCTTCTCCACTCCACCCTCCCTATGCTTCCCCTCTGTTTTCTTTTGCCGCCCTCTCCTCAGCTCACCTACAACCTCCCCCCTCTACATCTTTACATCCATTTGGCATCTCTTTCTTCGTTGTTTCACCCTCCTATTTCCCTCCTCCTACAGTCCCCCATCCTCTCATCACCTATCCCTCTCATCCATCCTCTTACCTCTACAACCACCTATCTTCTCCTCCCTCCCTGCAACCCATACATAACCTCTTCCTCTCACTTGTCAATCTCCCCATCCTTCCTACCTACCACTCTCCCTCTTTTTTTTTTTTTTTTACTTCCTCTCACCTATCCTCACCCCCACCTCAGCCCACCAGTGTTTTTTTTTCCCATTTCCTCCATCTCCATCCCGCTTCATCCTCTCACCATTACTCCCCTCTCCGTTGTTCTTTCCACTCACTCACCTTCCTCTTCCTTCCCAACTCTTATCACTCACCGTCTCCATCCCATCTCTCTCCCCCTTTCTCTAGACCCTTTTCTTCCCTCGACCCTTTTCTCCCCTCAAATTCCTTCCCCTTCCTCCTCTCATCCTCCCTTTCTTTCCCTCCTTCCTCCTCCTACCCTTCCGCTCTCTTCATATCTTCCTGTCTCCTCCCTCCTCCCTTCCCTCCATTCTCTCCTTCCTCCCCCTACCCTTCCGTTCCCCTCGCACCCTCCCCTCTGTTCCATCCTCCCTCCCTCTTCCTTCTCTCATCCTCCCTGTCTTTCCTTCCTTCCTTCCTTCCTCCAACCCTTCCGCTCCCCTCCCACCCTCTCGACTCTGTCCTCCTCCCTCCCTTTCCTTTCCCTCTTTCCTACCCCTACCCTTCCTCTCCCAGCGAGGCCCAACCTCACTGCCAAAGTGCGTGCGTGTGTGTCGGTACCGTCTCGCATATCTCTGGTAAGTGCGGAAGGTGAACATTGTTGGTTCCTGCAGTGCAAGTGCAACTGCAGACTGGAACTAAATATACTTGTTATTATAGGGACTGCTACACACGAGGACGCTTACTCGAGTAAACTTCTAAAGTCTCTTGAAATGTTTGTGGGCAGATGGGTAGGTAGACGGGGAGATAAGTAAGTTGGTAGGTACTTGGGTAAGTTGGTTGGTAGGTAGGCAGATAGGTAGGTAGGTAGGTAGGTAGGCAAGTGCGTAGGCGGGTAAGTAAATAGGAAGAGAGATAATATATGTAAATATATTTTAAATAATACGTTAATAGACATAACGAGATAGCCAGATATATATTAGATAAAATATAGGAAGGCAGATAGTACATGCTGATAGATAGTTAGATAATACGTAAGTAGACAGATAAAAGAATAGATAGATATGTATTATTACGGAGAGCAAGAGAGGAAGCTGATTGATTAAAAAAGAAATGAAATCAGCTTGATTTTAATAGGGCCTGGTGCATACGAGGTTAGTTACAATAAATTCTTTGCAATTGGAGGTCGGTCAATATACAGGTAAGTATTGTAGGCGTGCAGGTAGGTTGTCAGGCAGGTGGATGGGTATGTAAATACATAGGTCGGGAGGTAAGTTGTTTATTTGGTATACAAGCGCTTCGTGGCCGTTTCGGGCATTTCAGCACTTACCCAAATTATTTCCGTTTCTGGATCACAATTCCCTTTTTCTCGGCACCAGTGATCTATATGTCGACGGAGAAAACCCCACGGAACATCCCTGACGCATTCCGCGTAATGTAAAACCAATATGAACAATTCGGGTTCAAACATCCCTCCAGGAAATTTCATTCGACATGAAACTGAAACGGGTCCATCTGTAACCCAGTTGCAACCATCCTGCCAAATTTCATTGAAACCCTTTCCCTATTTTCGACTGTTCTACACACGAACACACACTCCCAGAATTATAGAATATTAGTTAATAGACAGACAGCTGGCTACCTAGATTGATACTTATGTAAAAACAGATGTTACATGGAGGAAGATTAAATACATGACTGAAAATCGATTGAAATCTGCTTTTGTGTATAGGGCCAGGTACACACTAGAAAGGTTGTTGGAATAAGCTTCTTTATTTTCGTAGGAAGTGAGCGTAGGTAAGTAAAAATAAATATGTAAGTATGCCGACAGGTAGGTAAAAAGGTAAACGGTAGAGTATGCAGTAGATATGGAAATAAAACAGTATATAAGAAAGATAGAAAAAGAAAATAGTTATCTGTTAGAGACATAAGTAGAAGATAATATGCTTGAATGAAGGCGACGTGGAATATACGAGTATTTGTTTTCAGGGAGAACAACTTACAAGAGGCCTGGGATACGAATAAACTTCTTACATTCTTCCAAAGTGGCTGTAGGAAGACTGGCTGATAGAGAGACTGATGGAGAGATGAGTAAGGAGGTAGATACATACACAGGTAGTTAGGTAGAAGAACAGGTTGGTAAACAAAAAAGTACGTAGGTAGATAATTAAGATATATATGGTTAAGCGAATAATTGAACTGATATTAGATTACAGAATATTGATAATTAGACAGAAGATCGCTACATAGATAGTTTAATAGATAAACATAGATATACATAGGTACAGATACATAGAAAAATAGGTAAAACAAAGATACACAGTAGGTAAACAGTCCTATCAGTTGAAAGGTATGTACTTACGAATGAAGTGAATGTTGACGTAAGATGAGAAATACGGCACATATAGCATAATACAACCATCGTCTGATAGGAGGGAGTAAGTAGATATAAATGTGTTGTGTAATAAAAAGTTACCATTTTTATGAGCTTAGGCATTTATTTTCAACCGCATGAATGTTTTTAGTGTTCAGTCTGTTTTGCAGAACTCTCTCTCTCTCTCTCTCTCTCTCTCTCTCTCTCTCTCTCTCTCTCTCTCTCTCTCTCACAGATACCCGATAACAAAAATAACAGACTTAAGCAAGGCAACCATAAAGATTTTCTCCTTAATCAATTCCTCCTGCATATTTCACCGCTTCTCCTCACACAGGCGTGCCAGGTTGCTATGGACTAAATTATCGCTTATATTTTCACCTGTGAGCCTTCAGTGTTGGTCAAATATTTGCTGAGGGAGACACAATGGACGAGGTTGGAAATATCTGAAGTCTTGCGTGGGGGCATTGTTAATATCAGGGGAGGGAAACGTGATAACTGTGTGTGGTGGTGAGGCGCGTGGGGGGTGGGGGATGAGGGAGATAGGATTGTGTGTGTGTGTGTGTGTGTGTGTGTGTGTTTGGTGAGAAGTGGTTATGCGTAGTGGCATGGGAGAGATAGTAGTTAAAGCGATAATGTGAAGAGGATCTTGGTTTTGGTTTGGTGATTTGAGACGGTGGTGATCGTGGTGGTAAAGCTGATGGTGGATGTTGAAGTGATGGTGGTAACTGTAGTGGTGATGGTAGTTGTGGTGTTGGTGATAATGTGTAGTTGTGGTACTGGTGATGATGTGAAGTGGTGGTGGTGGTGTGGTATTTGCGGCTGTGGTGATGGTGGTAAAGGAAGTTGTGGTGGCTGTGATTTGAGCTGGTTATGATGGTGGTGGTGGTGATGATGTGGTGAGGGAGATGGTGTTGTTGTTGTCTTCGATGTTGTGTTGCAAAATGATTATGGTGATGTGATGATATACTGATGGTGGTGGTTGTAAATTTGATGATGTGATATTAACGATGGTGAGTAAAGGCAGCCCAATCAATTGATGAGAGTAGTAACAATGACTTACATATTGTGAAAAAATAGTGCGTATAATGTGGAGTTATTACGCCTAGTGATGAAAGAGATTGGCGTACGACATTTTAACCCCTTCATTATATTGACTTCTTTTACACTACCTTTTCCTTGTTATGAGGAAACGATATTATTTAACTCAGTAGATGCTTGTCAACAGGGAGGTTAAGCACAGCCTTCATAGACCTTCTCGTTAGCAAAGGTCCATCCTAGGTTGAATTAAATCGTCTGGCGGGAGCAAGAATAGGAGAGAATGAGATCACATGACTGAAGGTTAGAAAAGGAGTACCGTGCTTAGGAGAACAGGGTTAGGTATAAAAGCATTAGCATGCCTAGAAAGAACAAGAGGGATATAAAAGAAGTACCATTGTTAGAAGAACAGAGGAATATAAAAGGAGTGCCGTGCTTTTAAGAACAGAGGTTAGATATAAAAGAACAATTTCGCCTAGAAGAACAGAAGTTAGACTGTTGTAGTTATGACACTGAGTTTCTGACTATAGAGGATAGAGTGCTGAGGAGAACAGAAGATAGGATATTCAGTTTGTAACATTGGTTTTCTGAGATGGAGCGCTCAGGGTATAAAAGAGAATGAGGAACATATGACAACAAAGTATAATACTGATGCTTGTGATGCGAAGACTGTCATAAATTAGCCATGAAATTTTGTCGCCCACTATTACGTGCCATAGAGAAGTGTGACAGAAGATCGACATTGCACGGAGATAAAGAAAGAGGGAGAGAGTAGAAGATTTAATGACGTTTCTCTCTCTCTCTCTCTCTCTCTCTCTCTCTTACAGATACCCGATAACAAAAATAACAGACTTAGGCAAGGCCAACAATAAAGGTTTTCTCTTTAATCATTTCCTCCTGCGTATTTCATAGCTTTTGTTCACTCAGGCGTGCTCTAGTGGTGTGGACTAAATTATCGCTTATATTTTCACCTGTGAGCCTTCAGTGTTGGTCAAATATTTGCTGAGGGTGACACAATGGACGAGGTTGGAAATACCTGAAGTCTTGCGTGGGGGCATTGTTAGTGTCAGGGGAGGGAAGCGTGATAACTCTGTACGCTGGTGAAGGGGGAGGGGGGATGAGGGAGATAGGAGTGTGTGTGTGTGTGTGTGTGTGGTGGCATGGGAGGGATAGTAAAGTGATAATGTGAAGAGGATCGTGGTTTTGGTTTGGTGATTTGAGACGGTGGTGGTAAAGCTGACGGTGGATGTTGAAGTGATGGTGGTAACTGTAGGGGTGATGGTAGTTGCGGTGTTGGTGATGATGTGTAGTTGTGGTACTGGTGATGGTGTGAAGTGGTGGTGGTGGTAGTGGTGTGGTATTTGCGGCTGCGGTGATAGTGGTAAAGGAAGTAGTGGTGGCTGTAATTTGAGATGGGTGTGGCGGTGGTGGTGATGACGCGATGATGTGGTGAGGGAGTTATGAGGTACTGATGGTGATGGTTGTAAATTTGATGATGTGAGATTAACGTTATGGTGAGGCAACCCAGTCATTTGATGAGAGTAGCAATAATGACACGTACTGTGAAAAAATGGGGCTTATAATTTGGAGTTATTACGTCTGATGATGACAGAGATTGACGTACGACATTTCAACCTCTTCATTAATTGACGTCTTTTACACTGTTTTTTCCTTGTTATGTCAAACAAATATTATTTAGCTCAGGAGAGGCTTGGCAACAGGGGAGGTTAAGCACAGCCTTCATAGTCCCATTCGTTACCAGAGGTCCATCCGAGTTTTTTTTTTTTTTTTTTTATGCGAGGAAGAAGGAACCAAAGGCCGCGAGCTCGGAATTGTTGTTCCTTCCAAGAGAAAAACAAAATACAAGAGAGAGCCAAATTCAAGATCCGATCATTTCTGGTGGGAGCAAGAATAGGAGACAATGAGATCACAGGACTGGAGGGTAGAAAAGGAGTACTGTGCTCAGAAGAACAATGGTTAGATATATAAGAACTACCCCGCCTAGAAGAGCAGAAGGGTATATAAAAAATAAAGTACCGTGGTTAGAAGAACAGGGATTATGTATAAAAGCAGTAGCATGCCTAGAAGAACAGAGGGATATAAAAAAAAGTACCATGGTTAGAAGAACTGACGAATATAAAAGGAGTGCCGTGCTTTGAAGAACAGAGGCTAGATACAAAAGAACTACCTCGCTAAGAAGAACAGAAGTTAGGCTGTTGTAGTTGTGGCACTGATGTTCTAACTATAAAGGGTAGAGTGTTGCGGAGAACAGAAGATAGGCTATTCAGTTTGTAACATTGGTTTCCTGAGATGGAGCGCTCGGGATATAAAAGAGAATGAGGAACACATGACAACAAAGTATATTACAGATATCAGTGATGTGAAGACTGTCATAAATAAGCCATGAAATTTTGTCGCCTACTATTACGTGCCATAAAGAAGTGTGACAGAAGATCGACATTGCATGGAGAGAAAGAGGGAGAGCGTAGAAGATTTAATAACATCGCCTGTCTGTCTGTCTGTCTGTCTGTCTGTCTGTCTGTCTGTCTCTCTCTCTCTCTCTCTCTCTCTCTCTCTCTCTCTCTCTCTCTCTCCATACACTTTCGCTCCTCCTCCCACATATTTATCTCCCATTCTTTCCCTTTCTCTTTTTCTTTTGTGATGAAAGATGACGATATAATCTTTATTTTTATTTTTTTATCGTTTTCTCCATTCCCTCCCTTCGTATCTTCCTCTCACTTCTCCCACACATTCCGCTTCCCTTCCTCCTCTATTTCTGTTGCGCAGTGAAAGACATTCTGATGGTGCTGGAGGAATGTTAGTGATTCTCTCTCTCTCTCTCTCTCTCTCATCCTTCCTCCCATACACTCATCCTTTCGCTATCTCCTCATTCTGTCGCATAGAGAAGGACATTTCAGTGAGGCTGGAGGGATGATGTTGCGATCTTTTTTCATCCGTTTTTTCTTCCTCTGTTTCATTTGCTTATTTCTCTCACTTTATCTTTCACTCCGGCAAATCCTCATTTCTTCTTCCTCTTCTCCCTGCAATTTTTTCATGCAGTAAAAAATCATGAAACGCTTCTTTCCGCAGTTTTAATCTTTCTTCATTCCCGTTACTTCCTCCTCTCACTTCTCCTTTCTTCTTACTAAACATTCATTCCTTCTACCTGCTTTTCTCCCTCCTTTTCTCTAGTGTAGTGGAATGCGTAATGGTGATGTAAGAGTACGTTATATTCCCATTACTTCAACACCCTTCTCGTCCGTGCTTCCTTTCGCCTTTCTCTTCTCCCTTCTCTCCTTCCTTACACTAATCCCCCCTTACGCCTCTCCGGCCTCTTATTGGTACCGTAGTAAAGAACATGCAAGTCATATTTTGGAGGTACCACACTGATTTTTCCTTCATTCTTGATTCCCATTCCTCTCTCCACTCAAATTTTCTCCCTCTCACATACTCTTCCTGACCTCCTTTTCCTCCTCTTTTCTCTATAATATGATGGTGCACTCTCTATTATTTCTCAATTATTTTCTTTTTTCACTCCATTCTCGTTCCTGCTTCCTCTTCTGTCTCTGATCACCCTTCGTTGCTTACAGGCACGATTTCTTATTCTGTCCCATAATGGACGATATTATAATGGTTTAGAAGTGATGGGGTGGTTTCTTTCCTATTTTTCTCTTATTTTCGGCCTTGTTTCTCTCTCTCTCTCTCTCTCTCTCTCTCTCTCTCTCTCTCCTTCTCATCCATGCTCACTTCCTCCTCGTTTCACCTTATTCTGTTGCATCGTGGAAGACGTGATATACTTCCTCTGCAGTTTTTTTTTCTGTCTCCATTCCCGCTGCTCCTTCCTCTTACTCGTCACGTCCTCCCACACATCTATCCTCTTCTCCTTCTCTTCTCCCACTTATTCTGTTCTTTTGTGGGAGCCATGGTGGTGGTGCCACAAAACTGCTGATTTGATATTTTCTCTTATTTTTACTAAGTATTTTTGGTCTCCCTCCTTCTCACTCTCTCCTCCATTCCATTCTTCCTTGAATTTCTCCTTTCCCCCTCCGTTTCTTCCTCATATTTTGTAGGGAAGTGAAGAGCATAATAGTGGAGCTTTAGATACCCTGGTTTGATTCTATCCATCTGTTCTTTCTGCTTCTCAGTTCTTCTCTGTTCGATTCACTAATTCTTCCTCTTTCCCTTTTCTTCCCTCTCTTATTCCATTCCTTTTCATGATAGTATAGCATTGGAAATGCTGATGTGATTTCTTCTCTCCATCCCAGTTACCTCCTCTTATTTACTTCATTCCTACTCATCCTCACTTCATCCTATTCTCCTTATTCTGTAGCTTACAGTAGAGGAAGACATGCATGATGCCAATGTTGTTATGTCTCTTTTATCTTCTTTATTCGTTATGCCCTCTTCATTTTCTGTATTCATCGCGTCCTCTTTATTTTCTTTATTCGTCATGTCACCTCATTTTTTTTATTCATGTCCGCATTATTTTCATTATTCGTCATGCCCTCTTTCTTTATTCGTCGTGTCCTCTTTATTTTCACTAATCGTCGTGTCCATTTTATTTTCTTCGTTCGTCTCTGGCCTCCCTAGCCCATCAGTTTTCTTCCTGCTTTCCAAAAATCCACCCCCTTTTCCTCATACTCCTTTTACTCTGTGCCCCAGTGAAGGACGTGGTATTGGAGCTTTGATGTGGTTTTTCCCCTTAATTTCCGTTCCTCCATCTGTTAGGACTCCATATTATAATTACAAATCATAATAGATAGATAGATAAATAGACAGATAGACAGCTCTATGCGAGCCTGGGAATGGGAAATGATCTTGCAAGTTACACTGAGGAAAAGCTGACGACAGATTACGAAGTAGCCAGTCAGGAGATGATGCAGTTAGTTTGTCAGCGAAACACAAGAAGAACAAAGCCTTGTTAACCATACACACACATACACACACATACTCACACACAGGCTTCTAGAACTTTCCAACCACAGGGAACACACGTGACACGACTCCTGTTTCACCAGAATTTAGGAAAGAGAGCTCAGAAAGAGAGAGGCCATAGAAGCGGCAGGGAGTGGGAAGAAAGGCTTAGCAACTTGGAAGAGAGAGAGAGAGAGAGAGAGAGAGATAGGGAGATAGCTAGCGGGACTCTATACTTCGCTCTGTGTGAGAGACTTGTTAATATTTCCAAGACAAATAAAAATAGTCCCATACTATTCTTTACCTCTCCTTGACATTGAATGACAAATGGGAAAGAAGATTATCTACTTACAAAGCTACTCAAGTATAACAACCGCTCGTCCACAAGTCTAATATATATAACTTCTCTACAAGTAACTACAAAGTCTTTTTATGACACGTCCTTTAATTTCTTAAGCCTTCCTCTCACACAGTCTTCCTTTCGTCCTTCTGTTATTTTGTTGCACAGTGGAAAATATATGAGATGATGATGTGATAATATTTTCTTTATTATTCTTTCCGCATTCTCGACCAAACTAGCTCTCACTTTTCTTTATTTCCACACACTTATCCTCTCTTTTTCATGATGATGGTGTAAGATGTATGCATGTTGGATATTTTCTACATACAGCTGTTTACATACGAGTACTTCTGCCATTGTCGTCCTTGCATACTCTCACCTCTTCTTCCTTCCACGTTCATATTTATTCGCGTTTTCTCCCTTTCCCCCTCATATTCTGTTGCGTATTGGAGGACATAAAAGTGGTGTTTTGGAGCTGGTCGTGTGATTTTTTTTTCCCCCTCCATTCCGTTTCTTTTTTTTTTTCTCCGTTATTCTACCTTCTGTTCCCACACGGTTTATATCTTCCTTCCCCTCTACCGTTCTCCCCCCCCCCCCCTTTTTAAGTGTAGAGAAGGACATGATGGTTATGAAAGAGACGCTGATTTTCCCTTCTATTTTTCTCACTATTCCCACTCATCCTTCCCATATGTCTCTCTCCTGTCTCTCTCCTCCTTCCTACCACACACTCGTCGTCTCTTCTTCCTCCTCCCGCTTGTTTTGTAGCACAGAGGAAGACATGCGAGGTGCTGATATGATCATGTTTCCTTCATTTTTCCTTGTCCTCTCCCGTCCCTCCTCCTTTTCACTTCTCCACTCTCCTGCACACGTATTCTCTATTCTTCCTCCTTCCCCTCTTTCGCAGAAGCATATTGGAATACAAGAGATTGCGCTGAATAGATTTCCGGTTTTACATTCTTTGCGATTAACAGTTTCTTGATCTAAGTAACACATCCGCTTTGAGTTTTCATTAGTTCAGATGAGATTGTAACAATATGTTGAAATTGTTTGTATTTGCTGTAACATAAGTAATCACAATTTCAGTATATGGGTATAAGTTATTTCGTTGTGCCTCATTTCTTGCGGATTTAAGTCTGTGTAGGGGTCGGCATGAAAACGGGTTATTCATAGACCATCAGCTCTGTTATACACGCGCAAACCTTATTGTGCTGCATGTGAAGGGCGGCTGGCTTTGTCAATCCACTCCAGATATAGCACAAAGACAAAAGCGTACACGATTCAGACGCATGTATCCGAACACATGAACCGTCACATATTATGACAACAAAAGAAATATGTAAAAATTATTACCCTCAGAATATAAAAGAAAACTTGCAACACAAGGAAGGAAATAAGTGAAAATTAACCCATGAATAAAAACGAGTACGCACAAGACAGTACAGAAGAAATGACTAAAAATTACCTTTTAAATATACAAATGAAAATATCTGGCATTCTTATTTCCTTGGCACTACAAGGAAGAGTTTCACAAACTGTTACGAAATTATACAGAAATGTACCCTGCAACCATCCATACCAACCCTGCCATACTTAATAGAAGCCACGGTGCTCATCCAGAAAGCCATCTCACTCAGCTGTTCTGACACTTTTTTTGCAGAATATATTTTGTACCTTAGAAACAAATATAGGCATTTCTGTTTAAAAAAAACTCCACATCCAGACCTCCTCCTTAGCAACGAACTCCACCGTTGACCTTCGTTCTTACCAACTGACTTCACATTCCCTCTTCTCACTGACGTTAATCCTTCTTCCAACTAATACACTTCACATTCATCATTCTTTCTCACCAGTATTATTTATTTTCAGCTTTCTTTCTTGCCGATATTATCTGTTTTCAGTCTTCTTTCTTACCAGTATACACCACAATCGGCTTTCTTCTCATGTCAGCGAATTCCAGTCATCCTTCTTTATTACAGATATATTCCACAATTAGCTTTCGTAACAATATATTCTATATTCAGCCTTCTTTCTGACCAGTATACTCCAATTTCAAGCTTATTATTTACCAGTATACTCCAGTTTCAAACTTATTATTTACCAGTATACTCCACATTCAGCCTTCTATCTCACAAGTATACTCCACATTCAGCATTCGTCTTACCAATATACTTCACACTCAGACTTTTTTCTTGTCAGTATACACCACATTTAGCCGACTTTCTTACTAGTGTACACCATATATAGCCATTTTTTTGTCCGTATATTGCACATTCAGCCTTCTTTCTTTTCAGAATATTTCACTTCAGCCTTCTATCTCACGCATATACACGACGCTTAGCCATCATTCATACCAATATACTTCACATTCAGCCGGTTAGGGGGAGGCGGTGGCTCAATCGGTAGAGAGGTGGTCTGCTGTCCCACCGGACCCAGGTTCAAATCCCCTCTGGTGCAGGGAACAGTTTAAGGATTTGAATTTCATGTAAAGCAGACTTTACCGATCTACCAGAAGACCCGCCGACATGTCGTAAAACTATCCCCGCTAATACCGATACACCAGTCCTGTATGAGACAGCCCTAGCATGTATTCAGTATGGTCGGTGGGTGTTAGCGCCGAAGTGGTGACATGTAGAGGTGTATGATGTGTAGGAGGACTACTGGGCCTTGGAAGCAGGCTGTGAAGCCTATGCCCAGAGTCGAGGACATAAAAAAAAAAATCTTACTAGTATACTTCAGATTCAGCCTTTTATCACACCATATACTCCATATTCAGTCCCCATTCTTGCCAACAGAATCCTTTTTCAACCGTCTTTTGTAAAGAAGAAACTTTATATTGACCATTTTTTTTTAATACATGGTAGAATGAACCAAGGTCTGGAAGCCCACTCGATTGTTACCGCCAAAAAAAAGAAAATCTAGTTCTATTATTTCGAGAAGGCTGGTGTTACTGGCTGCTGCCCGGCCAGTAATCAGGGGACTGACCGTGTGAAGCCGAAATCATGAGGTGTCGCCGTCAGGGGAACCAGCCATGTGAACGTTGATCTTAGCTGCAGCTTTTCTCTGCTGACCCTTGTGTTTGATCTGTTGGCAGGCGCCCTATCAAATGTGATGTGGGGCAACCCACATCGAATTACAAGGAGAGAGAGGAGGCGGAGCTGACCCCAAGTGATGAGGACCGCCCCCAAAGAATGCAGTAGCCAGTTCTATTATAATGACCTGTCATGACCAGCCCCTTAAGTAGTTGCTTTGTAATATATAGTGCTGATGACTTAGGTCAGTGGAGGGGAAAGAAGCGTGGCTACTAGGGTATATGAAGAGTCGGCTAGGGGTGAAAAGGCACGACTCACCTCCAACCACCTCCAAGTCCCTCTCTAAGTTTAGTGATATAGTGTAAGAAGTACTCCAAGAGGCCAGGTCTTCAGTTAATAATTTGTAATAATATTAACTTGTACACAGCAACCTAGTTACGTAACTGTTCCCATTTAGAAATCCTTAGCTAAAGTGTCTGATTGATTTTTGATGAATAAATTCGTCAGTGATTCTAAATAGTTTAGGAGTCGTCCTATTTTGCAAGCGTTTATCATATAAAAGAACCTAATTCTGCGATATGCTGTATAGAAATTTTGCTTGTAGAGTAAGATTTATTGGTTTGTCATTGTCTTTTATTTGAATTCTCAGAGACAGAAATCTTCCGGCACGATCCGTAACACTAGACACATTGGATTTAAAAGACTGGAGATCGTAGGCACAGGGAAATACAGAGAGGGTGAGTTAACCTGTTGCATACAAAAAGAACTGAAACCATTGGTTAACTTTTGCATTAGATAATCAGAAAAAGGGTGAGAATTTGCTGCCAGATGGTTGTTACGCTCCCGCCGTTTTGGAGGAGGAATGCAAGCAGACAGTTCAGAAGAGTAGTGACAGTTAAAGCAGCAACAGAAGAGAGAGAAAGATGCAACTGTGCAGCGAAGAGATTGAGGTTGAAGGGGGTCAGTAAGAGAAGGAGTGCTGACGAGACGAAAAACATTTTACTTCACCCAGCTGAGAAGAGCTGTATTTGAGAAGCCCCACACCCACACATGAGAATTGTACTCCAGGCAGGGGCGAATAAAATCCTTGTTTAAAGTCAACAACTGTGCGAGGGAAAAGAAGACACGGAGTTAACTAAACACAATCTCTTGCCAGTAGACATTGCAAAAGGTAATATGATCTTCTCATGATAAGTCCTGAGAGAATGAATACCCAGGTATATTTAGAGATGATGCGGAACTTAATTAAGTATTGTTAAATATTAATGAATACTCCTGTGGAAGATTATGACGTTTTGAAAGGTATAGAAACTGAGTTTTGGATTCATTAAAAACAACAAGGTTACTTTTTCCCCAGTCAGAGATATGAGCAGTAACTGCTGTGAAGGATGCTGCGAGAAGTGGATGGAGAGGTGAAGGGTGAACATAAAAAATATACTTGCTCAGCATCATTGAAAGCACTGAACACACGTACCTCATGAAGGAAAGGAACAAACACAACATCCACGACAGAAATGAATACAAACATCACATCCATGGAAGACTTAAAAGCGTGGATACCATATCCGTGAAAGAGATAAACAAACACATCCAAGGAAGAACTGGACTCATACTACACTCATGATCGAAATTAATACACGCAGTCCATATTCGCGAAAATTAGGAATACACCACATCTATGAAAGGAACGAATAAACATCACAACTAGATGGGCACTCAGAGGAGCGCATCTCTCCGACAAGGTCAACATAATTTCCAAACCACTCTTCATTATGGGATAGGTTTTCTCATCACTAATTAGGGTTTTGCAAAAAGTGTTTTCCGGATCCAGAATCAGTAATACGATCCGGATCGGTCCCAAAAGTTAATCGATTGTTCCCTTGGACATGGGCTATCTACCCACCAAATTTGGTCTAAGTCCCTCTTTTAGTTTTTGAGTAATCTTGGTAACAGACAAACAAGCTAACGAACAGGTATGAAAACGTACTATCCTTCTCGGAGAGAACCATGAAAGATGTTAATACACATCATATCCAAGAAAGAATTGACTAGGTACATCCATGAAAAAAGTAAAAACATCCACGAAGGAAGAATCATGTCACCTCAGGGAAATGTATGGGCACACACAGCACGTCCACGAAAGGATTAAACGTCACATACATGAAAGATATTATCACGTCCACACAGAGGATTATAGAAGTATGAATACCACGTCCATGTAAGAAATAAACACACAGGCCGCGTACATCAAAAAGGAACACGCACATCACGTTCATAACACACACACACACACACACACACACACACACACACACACACACACACACACACACACACACACACACACACACACACACACACACACACACACACACACACACACACACACACACACACACACACACACACACACACACACACCTCTCTCTCTCTCTCGTCCCTATATCCATCTCCTTCCCTTTCCTACGTAACGCATCATATCAGAGAGAATCATGTATGGGTAAAGAAAAATACAGGCCTCTTTCGGCTGACGAATATTAGCCAGCAAAGGAAAGTGAGAAGTCAGAGAGATGAAAAATTGGCCTAACTTTTCTCCTGCCGGTACACAGTCCACACTCATGCAACAGACCCAGCTCAAGATCAAAGCCTACACATCTAGCCGAGTCCTCTCTCAGTAATCGATGCACTCCACATCTGGTTGATGGATCAGAACACGCAATATTCACGCTCGCACGCACGCGCACGCACGCACGCACACGCACACACATGCACGCACGCACGCACACGCACACGCACACACGCACGCACGCACGCACGCACGCACGCACGCACACACACACACACACACACACACACACACACACACACACACACACACACACACACACACACACACACACACAGCCTCTTCCCAAACCAACACATCCCAACATCCTCCCACAAAACTCTCTGTCTCCGTCTACATTAGTCCAAGTCAAGCGTTTTCTCTCCCATTTCGAACCACCCGGACCGTAAATGATGAGTGGTCCATTTGTTATACTCCGCCGTCCTCTCCAAAAGCGGCTCATAACATTTGTATGCCTCAGACAGCGGTCCAGATTTATAAACATGCCGACGATCAACTACTTTAGTTTATTCCGCCTTGTAATTTTTATTTTTGTTTTGTTTATTATGAAAAATGTGGCAAGTGTGTAATTTGTTCTCAGTTTTCATTTTTTTAAAGAAGTTTCCTCAGCGATTTACTTTGCATATTACGTCTTTGTACCATCTTGGACGATATTATATTCTTCAGTACTATTTTTACTCTAACTTTGCCTAAAATTGTTAGCTATCCATCTTGAGCGCAAAGATATAAGAATCCTTAAACAATAGAGAATGACGAACAAGTGACGAACAGGTGCCATGGTAACTATATAGAGCCTGTGCATTCTCTGTTTTTGCCAATGAGGTACGTGAAATTGACTGCAAAAGGACAAAAATGTGGGTCAAATCAAGGTGAAGAGATATTGCAATATAGCTATGTATAAGAGAACGTCAGAGAGTAATATCCGTAATAAATCGCCAAGGAGGAAGTACTAATAAATTTCTATATCCGCCTAACACACGGTTATAAATTCGTTCGTGAATCCCAGTCCGGCCTCAGATACTGGTCTTCTCCCTCGCTCACTCACGCCTCCATAAATTTCCTCTGAAGGTTGGAAGAGGCAAAGCGTATTTTCCATCCCACTGATTCTGCGGGCTGAAAATGTTGCAAAGGAAACTCGATGATGGAAATGTTGACGAACGTAAGTGTACTTTCCACTCAACCGATTCTCCGCTGTAAAGGAAAAAAAGTTGGACCTATTTCAGCCATGGAAAATTTGAATTAGGGGTGCTTAAAGAAGTTACTGTTATATTCCGCTTGATTAATGGAAACCTTGGTGATACAAAGGTAAGAGTATTTTCTGTTCGACTGATTCTGCGTGGTAGGATAAAAAATGACCAACTTGGCCTACTGAAAATCGCAGTGAGGTGTTAATAGAGAAGTAAGATATTATTCAGTCAACGAGTTAATAAATTTGCCTCCCTAGAGCAAGACTTAATAACGCTGACGCTGATAAATGTATTTTTAACGAGAGAGAGAGAGAGAGAGAGAGAGAGAGAGAGAGAGAGAGAGAGAGAGAGAGAGACCCCGGTCACGAAATATTTTTGATCAGAAGAATCTGAAGAAGGTAAATGTATTTTCCTCGACGCATTCAGCAAGGATATATAATGCTTGATAAAAGGGTATGTTGTACTTGACTTGGGGGAAATTTGTATAAGGGATTTGATTACGTATGTAGGAATGTGTTCTTTTTCAGGTGATTTTGAAAGCTAATAAAACAACGTGCTGGGTGGAATACTTGATACTGCTGACGAAGGTAGGTGACTCAGCAAGTTAAAATAAATAACTGGCTCTTGGAACACATGGTGAAATATTGACGAATCTGAGGACCTTGACCTTCAGCCGATTGCCCACTAAATCGACTTACATTATTACTTCCTGACCGGTAATCTCTCCACCAAAAGTTATTCAAATTAGATCAAATCTGTCTGAGTTGACCTTGACCTGTTCTGTAACCTAGACCTCTGAAACTTCTGTTCTGAAAATCGAATCCCATCTCATTTGGCTGACACACGGGTTTCATCAAGATTGATCCAAATTTAGTGGACTCTGTAAGTTACAGAGTCGATTGGTCCTAATTTTGTGGACTCTTTAAGTTTCAGGGTCGAACATTTGACCTTTTCTTGTGACCTTGACCATTGGCGGATTGTTGTCAAAATCAAACCCCTTCATCCTTGCATTACCCTGAACCCTCCCTCACAGTTTGATCTCAGTCGGACAAGAAATCGTTTAAGTTGATTAAGCCATGTGACCTTAACCTCTGATGTATTGTTCTCAAAAGCAACAAGTTAAATTCTTGGCTGACCCTCAACACTTCCATCAAGTTTGGTCCAGATCAAAACTTTTAGGTACTTATTCATACAGCTACAGGTGGATCGAACTTTGCCCTAGCCTTGTGACCTTGACCTCCGACTGATTGGTATTAAAATCAAGTTCTTTAGTTCTGGCCGCATCCTCAACCCTTTCATCAGTTCTACTCTGAACCTGGTCAGAATTTGAGTACATAAGTTGCCATGATCATATTTCCTTGAGATCTGAACTTTCCCTGTGATCTTAGCCATTGACTGACCGTCCTCAGAATAAGAGCCCTTTATCCATGTTTTACCCTCAGCCCTACCACCAAGTTTGATCTCCATCAGATTAAAACTTCTTAAGTTTGCTAGATCATACTTTGACGTAGCTCTGTGACCATCACCTTTGACCTGTTGCTGTAAAAAAAAAAAAAATGTAAACCCCTTGGCTGACCCTCATTTCTTCCACCATGTATAGTTAAAAGCGGATAAAACTGAATTATTTTGTTCACACACACACACACACACACACACACACACACACACACACACACACACACATTTTGTGCAAAACGTATTATCCACTTCATTATCGTGAGCGCTGGTGTAAAACAAAAAATAGCATCCTTGGCCCATATAAAATAAAAGTAAGCGGTTGACCACGAAAATATGATTATTATTAGGAGAGCTAATGAATTTCCCTGCTGATTGGAATACTAAATATTAAAAATGAAGTGTATTTTCCATTCGAATATTCTCGGAGGCAAGAAAATAAATTATGGAGCTTTGCTTAATTAGCTGATAGAAGATTTGAATATGGTATTGATAACGAAAATAAGAGTGCATTTTTCTGACTGATTTTGAGAAATGACCATTTACCTGCAATGTGAAATTTTGAATAATGTTGGCGAAATTAAGTTAATTTTTTTTTTTCGTCTGATTCTGCGAGATAAAAAAAAAAAAAAAAAAGAAAAAGGAAAAAATCTAACCTACTTTGCCCATGGAAAATTTGAGCAAGGGATTGTCGGCGAAGTAAGAGGATTATCCGTCTGAATATTGGTAAATTTGATGATTTTGACGAAGATATGTGTATTTTTATTCGACCGAGTGTGCCCGGTAAGAAAAAAAAAAAAGTCACCAATTTTCACTATGAAAAACTTAAACAAAGTTCATAATCAGTGATATCTGACGGCTAAAAATTCTTCTAAACTGTCGAGTGGAGTGCACGACGATGATTAATGTATTGTCCATCCCAGTTGATTCTGGTAGTTATCTGGAGGAAATAACTGGAATGTTAACGATGGATAGTATATTTTTCCATCTGGTATATCTGCGTGGGAAAAGTAAATAAATAAATAAATAAATAAATAAATGTTAATAATAAAATTATGGAAGCTAATTGGTCCATGGATGATTTGAAGATGACAAAGGTAACATTATCCTTTCTCCGACTGATTATGACAGCCAATATATATTTTTGCCAGTATCACGAGTTGCTTTCATTGACGAAATGTACTTGTAGTTTCCATTCGACATGATGGGTTAGGCAAGTGTTACATACTTAGCTCAAGGAAAAATGTCTGACAAGGAAAGTAAGATTATTCTCCGTCTGGTTGATTGGAGGGCTAGAAAAGTTACCGGCCTCATGCATAACTTAAAGGACTGTTGATGAAGTTAACACTCAGACACCTATGACTCACTCTGAGGAGAATGAAAACGTCTAGCACTACCCTGCGTATAATACTAGAGTTGCCCCTATCATGAGAGGAGTAGATTATTTTGTATGTGACTATTGCTGCAATAATAATAGTTACGTGGCTGGTGAAATGCTTGATAATATTGACGATAATAAGTTTGCCTTACATGTGATAGATTGTTCGAATTAAGAAAATGAGAAAAAGAAAAAAGAAAGAAATGGGAAAAAAGACATACGGAAGTCGCTGAAGTGTTGATAAGTTGCTAGAAGTTAGTCTACGTTCCTTTTGTTTGATATTGCCAGCTAAAATAATCATCAGGCGCATGGAAGATTAGATAATAGCTTGATAAACGTTACTGGCACAAATCAACTCTTCAGTACCGTCACCCTTTATTCTCTCCACAACTATAGTTTGCCTACATTAACATGATGGAGATTTCCGTCCTTTTGCAGCTTTTTTCTCGTCGCTCATTGACTGAATAACACAAAACTTTGGTCGTGCATCCATTCTGTAACACTTCTTTACGACGAACATCATATTCTGGTGAAAATATATCCTTACATCTACACATTCAAGATCAGGAGATCGCAATAAGGTCAGATTAAACTGTACAGGGTATTGACGATTGTATTCAGCTGATGGGTGATCTCCTGTGGCAAAATAAGTTAATGAAGTATATTTCTAAACTGATCGCTACAATACGTTTCTCATAGGCAGAATTAAATTGTTTGATGCAATAATTGCAAGAACAAAGAAAAAGAACATTACTTTAGTGAAAGCTTTAAGCTGATGGTGAGCTATTGAAAGAAGCAGGAAATTATGTTTATTGGTGGTAGGTGTTTGACGATGATGATGATGATGATGGTGGTGGTGGTGGTTTAATTTACTGTGTTTTCCATCTCGCTGATTAAACTAGCCCTGGGAAGTCTTGATGAAGTGAATGTTTGCCAAGACAAGATTATTTTCTGCCCGATTGATCCTGAACAAAGATTTTAAAAGTTTCTTGGTTCACAGGAGAATGAAATGTATAGTTGATTTTTTTTCTTCTTATTTTTTTTCTTAGTTTTATGGCACAGTGGCGGGCTGGTCAAGGTGAAAAGTAATGATTGCCAAAACCTTTTCATTCCGATGACGAGTATATATTAACATAATTAAAAATTCCAAACGATTTTATTCAGTTTCTCACGACTTTGTTGTACTGAAATAATTAACTAAGGCGGTGGCTAACCTCTCCAGTTGAAAAAGTTTCTCAGTGCTGGACACAATCGTCAGCCATGAGCAAAAGTGAAGCCAGAAATACCTCGCCGGATTCAAAGAACTGAGTGGTGTAGTCGGTTTGCTATCATCTGATGGAACTGGGCCACACTCGCAACGGAAATTCCAAAAGTGGCTGCGTAAAATTCGATGATCCGTAGTTGTAAGGTAGAAATAAGTCTTTTGGGTCACTAATCAGTAAAACGCCTTGTCGGCGCGGTACGAGCGAGGCCATTTAAATCAGAAAGCACTGAAATGTCACCTTACACCCCGAGGATGCCTAGAGTATATTGATGCCTATCAACCTACCAAGTTTCATGTCGTTACTACAAACTGTCTGGCCTGTAGCCATCTTTTGAAGATTTTCGACATGCTGCACATGGCGCGTGTCACGTGTTGCGTGCACCGCCTGGGTGTGATGAAACCTGTCAAAAAAAAAATAAAATAAAAAATAAAAAATAAAAATTGGACTACCATACGGAGCAAAAACCACGCAGTGGTCGGCGCTGTGGTTGCTGAGATACAAGATTCTCAAAAGCGTTACAGTTGGGCCGGGTGGGGCCGCTCACATGTGAGAAAATGCCACTACTTGACAAGAGACTCGCAAAGGCTTCGCCCTCGCTCGTAACCATCCGACCAATATGACTACACTTTGTCATCACCTGAGCTAAAATGGGTTAGGAATCATTGTCGGATGAAAACAAACCTACGCTATCTCTAAAGCTAAATGATTATAGTGACGTCAGCAGATATTTTCTTTATAACTCCTTTTGTAAGACGGCGCCAAATATATATTTGCTCTTGTTATCTCCAAGCGATCTTAGGAGAGACATTTCGTACTGTAGAGGTTAGATATAGGATTCATTAACCCTGTAGTTGCAGTGTCATTCCTAAATTGAGAAAAATCAGTCTGCAGGTGCAAGAGTAAAGTAGGCTCAACTAATACGTCATTGTAGTTAATTAGAGACAGTAATTTGTGATATAATATGACATATGTAATAAAGAAAGGCGAGTAATTGCAGATGATTGATTAGCCCATAAGAGGCAGCTCTACAGGTACTGTATTGATGTGACTGCATTACGGGAAGAAGACAAGGGTGGCAAAGAAGCATTAGCCCCTTGCCTTAGGTGACCCATTCTTTTGGCATACTTGTGTTGCATCCACATTCTTACAGCATAAAGATTTTTTTCCTTTTTTTTTTATTGGATGTCTCCCTCCCCTCCGTTTGATATTAGTTTTCCGGTTAAAGAGGGACCTTTTGTAGTGAAGAGGGATAAATTTTGCGTGGAATATTGTGGAGGTAGTCGATCAATATACAGACGTGTCTGTCATTCTGTCTATATGTCTGTTTATCTATCTATCCGTCTGTTTGTGTCTGTCTGTCTGTCTATCTGTCTATCTATCTATCTATCTATCTTTCTATCTGTCTATCTGTGTCTATCTATCTCTGTCTGTCTATCTATCTATCTGTCTATCTATCTATCTATCTTTCTATCTGTCTGTATGTGTCTATCTATCTCTGTCTGTCTATCTATCTATCTGTCTGTCTGTATATCTATCTATCTCTTGTCAGACACTTTAATTTCATTTTGCTGCCCTCCCTCCAACTCTCACATTCCTCAGTCGTATATCTCTCCACGCCATCCCTTCATCTCATCCTTGGTTTCCCCTCCTCCCCCCATCAACCTCAATTACAATTACACTCTTCTAGTTAGTCTCTCATTCGCCATCCTCTCCACATTGCCATACTGACATGGTGTATGAAAATATTATTATGGGTGCATTGCCTGTGACGGAATGCAATTGTCTAGTGTGCAGTTACCCAGTTGCGTGTGGAGCTTAGTTATTGCGTGTGAAGCCTAGGTATTGCGTGTGAAGCCTAGATATTGCGTGTGGAGCCTAGGTATTGCGTGTGAAGCCTAAGTATTGCGTGTGAAACCTAGGTATTGTGTGAAGTCTAGGTATTGTGTGAAGTCTAGGTATTGTGTGAAGTCTAGGTATTGTGTGAAGTCTAGGTATTGTGTGTGGAGCCTAGGTATTGTGTGTGAAGCCTAGGTATTGTGTGTGAAGTCTAGGTATTGTGTGTGGAGCCTAGGTATTGCGTGTTGAGCTCAGTTATTGCGTGTGGAGCCTAGTTATTGCGTGTTGAGCTTAGTTATTGTGTTTAGAGCCTAGTCATATGTATGAAGCCAGGTTATTGTGTGTGGAATCTAGTTATTGTGTGTGGAGCATAGGCCTAGTTATTGCATGTTGAGCTCCGTTATTGCATGTGGAGCCCTGTTATTACGTGTGGAGCACAGTTATTGTGTGTGGAGCTTAGTAATTTCGTGTGCAGCCAACCTGTTGTCTATTCAGCATTGTTATCGTGCTTTGTTGCATGTGAAATTTTATTGTCTGTCTGTTTATTGCGTGGGACAGACTATTGCGTGCGAAGCCTCGTTAGCGCGTGAGACAGGATATTGCGAGTGAAGTGGCGTGCGACACCATCCATTCTGATTATCTTCTTTATGTCAAGTGTTGTCTCCTGCCCTTCCCCCTTTGAGCTCTGGATATTTGTTTCAGTTTACTCTCGACGATAATGTCCTTTTAAAGTCTCATGCTCCTATGACTCACTCGCACCTCCTTAAGCTTTATTACGGAAACAAGTTCTTATCTATGTCAGTCTGTAGTGAATCAGTCAATCAGTCTCTATCTATGTACATATATATGTATAGATAGATAGATAGATAGATGTTTGTATGTATGTAAAGCTAGATAGATAGACAAGGAATGATAGATAGTTGTATACAGTTATGTAGTTTAAAGACGATTTTATTCAGCACAGGAAGTACCTCTCGTGGTGCTGGAACCAGCCCCTTCAATCCAAGTTAAAGCGACAGGAGTATACCACCTGGCGAGTAGATTCAACTTTGAACGGACATCGAATAGTGAAAGGGTCTATGGAGGTTTTGTCTTACCCCTAAAGCTCAGAGAAATCTGTCCGAAGCAGACTAAAACTGATTTTGGATTGCAAGAATAAAATGAAAAAAATAATAATAATAGTATCGGAATGAAGTGATTAATCCAGTCAATACGATCACCATTTTTTTTTTTAAGTCTGGTGTAATACTGTACCCTGATTTATTCTTCCTGGTACTAGATTTTGTTCAACTCAAGAAAGGCCTTTGGTATAGTCCGTATGTTTTCACCTGACGAACTGTGCCACTCCAGCAACATGAATAATATTTCGTGGTTGCATTAAAGACAGTGAGCCTTGGCAGTGAGGTAGGAATGAATCTCCTTAGTTACTAGTCAAATCAACCTTCGAATCTGACTACCCCGTACCATCAACTGAATTGAAAGGAACTGGTGATTTATCTCAGATCAGTATAAAAACGCTATCATGAGGAGACTAAAGCAGGTCAGCCACACGCTGAATAAAATCATCAAGAGAGTTCGAAAATGAAATAAAACAGACATCCTTGGGGTGAGAGAGTTAACCTCTTTAGTCCGATGACATTTTTAATCACTTTTCCACTTCCAGACGATAATATTAAGTTTGAGGGAGATTTTTAAAATTAGAAGTGTTGAATGCAGCCGTCATTAGCCCCTCCCGATACGAGACATCTTTACAAAGTTGAATAATACCGTCAAGATACAGCAAAAATATAATGCAGTTGATGTCCTAGATGTGAAGTAGAACCGCGACGACACTTCTCCTGTCCGATGGCTTGTTACACATTTCTTTCGTACTATATACAGACGATTTTTTTTTTCAACCATGGATTGATCTTTAGCTGTGAATGGGGAACTGGAGTCTGTATTAATCCCTCCACTTACAAATATGCGTAAAACCCACAGATGGTAGCAAGATTACTATGGTATACAATTAATGTCACTGGACTTAATGCGTTTACTCGTTATCTGAGACTAATCGATGTTGTATTTATTCCGGCTAATATCAGAAGATTGTGTAAATTAAAGAAAACTACAGCAAAAAAGGGGTACAAACTATTTCGATTAGCCTCAGTAAATATATATATATTTTTTAATATATTCATACTACCTCCAGACGATTTCTTTCAGCTTAAGGAGACGTTCAGAACTGGGGGAGCTACATCCGGCCTTCATTAACCACGTCAGTGTGAGAGATAATCCTAAGGTGATTAAAAGTGTCTGATGGAAAAAAATATATACAGTATATATCATAAGTGGCACTGGACTGAAAGTGTCAAGGTTTAACTTTGTTAGTTCGATTATTTTTATTATTATTATTATTATTATTATTATTATTAATTTTATTTATTTATTTATTTCCATTTCCAGTCAATTTTACAAAGTTTAGGGAACACTTCATCGGGAAGGAGTCGGTGAAACTAGTCCCCAAGTTTATCAAGCTGAGTGAGAGACTGAGTAAATCTGTAATGATGGAACTGACATTTAGTTCGGGACGCTGATTTCAGTTCTGTATACTATTTCTGCACTACGTTCTAACTTTGATTTCTGCAGTGTGATCACATTTTTCTCCTAATTATCAAACTGGCCTTACCTGTAACTAAGAAGACAAACCTAACCTAACCTAGACTCTCCTGTAAATGAAAAGGTCCAAAAAATGGTATATAGAACGGAAAAAAGTGATCGGGGCTCAAGAAATTTATCTTTAATTGAAGGAAACACCAGGCGAAATTACTCGGCGCATAGAAACATAGTGCAGTAAAAGACTTAAAAATAGAATTAAGAAAAGGGCTATATTCAGCGCCTGCCAGACAAACAGTGCAACATCCAGGCAACATAATCCAAATGCAATACAGTGCTTGAGGAAACAGTATAATCCAGTGACATCCTTAGAGTCATTTGTTTTCGCTTGATGTAGTAGGCCACTCCCCAACATGAAATTCGACGTTCAAGGTTTTGAGGTGGGGTTGTAACTTTAATTACTAGACTCTGTTTTACTCTAACATGGGCCAGATTTTCAACCTTTAGCAGATTATTTAACAAAGCTCAGTGGCAGAAAAAAAAAAAAAAAATCTACATCCTTACCACAGTAGTTCTTCGAGACTAGCACTATATTCTAATATTTTTTTTTTAGTTACACCAGCGTTCAAGATAGAGGGGTGGTAATATTAGGAAAAGTTAGAGTAAAAGGGATATAGTCAAATCGACCCTCCAATCGTACTACATTTGGCCTTAAACTGAGCTGAAGAGGGTCAGGGATTTTTGTTATGCTCGTTAGGTTAGTTAGGTTCACAGCCATGACGGTTCAATTAATCTTTTATCAAACTGCGGTCAGTCTTTATTACAACCTCAGCTCAACAGAGTCCGTAATGCTTCAAGGTGTAAAGTGGGAGTGTTTTCATTTATAAAGTGGTTTACGATGGCAAGATGTAATCAAGTACCGTAATATCAAATGATCTCAAGCAGCAGCACAATACCCTATTATACTTCTTTCACCTTAACTCGGCCCAGATTATCGTCCTATTGCAGCTTACTTCAATGGCAGAAAAAAATAATACAGCGGCTCAACATTTTTTCCATAACACCCCGTCTTGACTAGTATCATATTCTTGTGTTAACCTTTTATTGCAACGCAGCATTGATAGTTTTAGGCCAGTTTAGAGTAAAGAGGGTATAGTATAATATAAAGACAGTGCGATACCCAACACTGTAATTCAAGGAACAATATCCACAAGATGAGCAATTATACTTATATTAAGCAGCGGTCACGCCGTTTAACAACGTCAGCCATACACGCCTCATAAGGACTCAAGAGCCACCATTACTGAGCGTGCCCCAGATTTTGAAGTGGGAGTGTTGGCTGCATTTCTGCGATGGTTTACGATAAATTGAAATACAGTGCCCGGCTCTGAACAGTGCACTACCAGAGCATATAGTCCACCAGCAGTCCAGTACTCAAGCATATAGTCTACCAGCTCTTCAGTACCTGACCATATAGTCCACCAGCATTGCAGTACCTTTTTTTTTTTTTTTTTTTCGAGGAAGAAGGAACCAAAGGCCAATAGCCCGCAGTAACTGTTTCCTCCAAGAGAAAAACAAAATACAATAGAGAGCCAAATTCAAGATCTGATCATTTTTAGATGCCTGGACACACTGCGTTTGAAAGACTGGAGATCATAGGCAGCAGGAAATACAGACAGAGGGAAACAGTTCCAGAGTTGACCTGTTGCATAAATGAAAGACTGGGAGTAACGGTTAACTCTTGCATTAGAGAGTTGGACAGAAAGGGATGAGAGTTTGCTGCCAGACGGGTGCTATGCGCCCGTCGTAGAGGTGGAGGAATGCAAGCAGACAGTTCAGAGGAGCAGTGACCATTAAAGTAGCAATAGAAAAGAGATAAAGATGCAACAGTGCGGCGAAGAGACTGAGGTTGAAGGGAGTCAGTAAGAGGAGGAGAGTTAATGAGACGAAAAGCCTTTGACTCCACCCTATTGGGAAGAGCTGTATGTGGGGAGCCTCCCCACACATGAGAGTTGTACTCCACACAGGGGCGGATAAAACCCCTGTATAGAGTCCACAATTGTGCAGGGGTAAAGAAAGAGCGGAGTCGGCTTAGCACACCCAATCTCTTGGAAGCAGATTTTACAAGAGATGTAATATGATCTTTCCAAGATAAGTCCCGAGTAAATGAAACCCCAAGCATGTTCAAGGATGATGCAGGATTAAGCTGAATATTATTAAACATTAGTGGGTATACCTGTGGAAGATTTTGTCGGGTTGATAGGTGTAAGAACTGAGTCTTAGATACATTAAGAACGACCATATTATTTTTACCCCAGTCAGAGATACGAGCCAAGTCAGACATTAGGTGTGCCATAGCCTCATCCCTTGTTTGTTGAAGTACATGTTGAGATGGGAGTTGCGGGAACCGAATGGAAAGGTGAAGGGTGGAGTCATCAGCGTATGAGTGGATAGGGTTAGATGTACAGCTTAGAAGATCATTGATGAATAAAAGGAAGAGAGTTGGTGATAGGACAGAGCCCTGAGGAACACCACTGTTGATAGATCTAGGAGAAGAACAATGGCCGTCTACAACAGCGGCTATAGAACGACCAGAAAGGAAGCTAGCGATGAAGGGACAGACAGAAAGATAGAAACCGTAGGAGGGCAGTTTGGAAATTAAAGATTTATGCCAGACTCGATCGAAATCCTTTGAGATGTCAAGTGCAATGGCAAAGCTTTCGCCAAAGTCCCGAAAGGAGGATGACCAGGAGTCTGAAAGGTAGGTGAGAAGATCGCCAAAGGAGCGTCTCTGACGGAACCCGTACTGACGATCGGAAAGAAGGTTGTGATAGGAAAGATGCCTTAAAATTTTTGTAATGAGAATTGACTCTAAAACTTTTGAAATACAGGACGTTAAAGCAATTGGACGATAGTTGGAGGGTTGGGAGTGGTCACCCTTCTTTGGGACTGGCTGAATGAGAGCAAACTTCCAGCAAGAAGGAAAGGTACAAGTTGACAGACAAAGGCGAAAGAGTTTGCCTAGGCAGGGTGTAAGTACATAAGCACAGTTCTTGAGAACAACAGGAGGGACCCCATCAGGCCCATATGCCTGAGCACATAGTCCATCACCAGTGCAATATCCGAGCATTATAGTCCAGCAGTGCAACACCCAAGCTTATAATCCATCAGCAGTGCAACACCCGAGCTTATAATCCATCAGCAGTGCAACACCCGAGCTTATAATCCATCAGCAGTGCAACACCCAAGCTTATAATCCATCAGCAGTTCAACACCCAAGCTTATAATCCATCAGCAGTGCAACACCCAAGCTTATAATCCATCAGCAGTGCAACACCCAAGCTTATAATCCATCAGCAGTGCAACACCCGAGCTTATAATCCATCAGCAGTGCAACACCCGAGCTTATAATCCATCAGCAGTGCAACACCCGAGCTTATAATCCATCAGCAGTGCAACACCCGAGCTTATAATCCATCAGCAGTGCAATACCCAAGCTTATAATCCATCAGCAGTGAAACACCCGAGATTTTACTCCATCAGCAATGCAATACCCAAGCTTATAATCCATCAGCAGTGCAATACTCGAGCATATAGTCCATCAGCAGTGTAACACTCGAGCTTATAGTCTATCAGCAGTGCAATACCCGAGCTTATAGTCCACCAGCAATACAATACCGAAGCATATACTCGTACTCCAGCGATGTAATACCCGACCAGTCCAGCCCAGCGATGCAATACCCGGACAGTATATTCCAGCAGTGCAATACCTAAACAATATATTCTATTAATTCAATACCTGAGCAGCATAATCCACCAGCTGTGACGCCTGATCCACTGAAAATAACAATAACCAGCACACAAACAACTACTGTATACGTATAATTAAAAGTGGTCCCTTTCAACCCCGTACGACATCGTGCTGATTTCTCTCTTGGGATCATGTACGATATATACGGTAACAGAGTACAGAGTACATCAGATTATCGTAATCCATCGCAGTACTCGAGCATTGTGATCTACAAACAGTGCAGTGTCCACGCTATGCATTATTTGAGCCAGCATTAGAACCCAACAAAAGCCATATCCACAAGGCCAACACTTACACTTATATTAAACACCAGTCGGTCTCATTAACAACGCCAGCCTGACACTACCCCGTAAGAGCCACCATAAGCAAAGCGTGCTGCAGGTTTTTAAAGTGGGTGTGTTGGTTTCTCCTTGGCGATGTTTTACTTTGTCCCGCTATGATGTCCTCCTCATAGGAAGAGCAATAGCGAAGCGAAATAATCCAGAATAATGCAATTCCGAAGTAATATAATCCAACGTTAGTAGTACAGCGAGAACAGCAATTTACTTCAGTACAATGACGTCGTTTGTTAGTTTATTATTGTTACCTTCAGACAATTTTCCTCGCTATAAGAAATACCTTGTTGAGAAGGTGTTAGAGAAGGTTATAGCTAATTAACATTCTGCGATTTGAAAAGTGTACGGTTTTCAGATTATTATTATTATTTTTTTTTTACCCAAACTTAGCCCAGATTTTCGTCGTTTTGCAGCCTATTTCACGTAGCTCATTGGCAAAATAAGACAATATTGACTACATTTTTCCATAGCACTTCTTGATTAGCATCATTTTCTGGCCTTAAGTTATTGTTACAACTCAGGACTCAAGATGGGGAATGGCAACTACAGGTCAAGTTAGAGTAAAGCCAGTAAAGCAGGAAAAATATATATATGTGAAGGGTATAAACTTAACTTTAACTGCGGTCACTGTCTGTAAAATCCTTACCCTGGCACCACCCGTAATGCCTCAAGAACCACCATTACTGACACGTGTTGCAGAGGCTGAAGTAGAATTGTTGGGCACTCTTCTGAGATGGCTTACGATAGCCTGAAATCCTGGCTGCATCATAATTAGCGCAATATCGTTGCAATACAGCCTACAAACAATGCATTGCCAAATGAATGATAAACAGAAACACTGCTGTATCAAAGCCATATTATCCATAAACAAAGCAATATCCAAGGTCTTATATGTAGAAGCAAAACATCATCCGAGCCACATTATCCATTAGCTGTTACGTTGAAACAAAGGATTATCTGAGCCATATTATCCATAAGCAGCGTAATACCCAAGCCATATAATTCCACAGACAATTTAGTATCTAAACAGTATCCAAAACATAAAACTCTTCCAATATGGACTCCATTCAGTATGATATACAAGCAATGCAAAGCTCAGCCAGTACCGTACCTTCCAGAAACAGTATAATGCCCAAACAGTACAATACACTGCTAGTGTAATTCATAGGCCATCTCATTACAGAAGCAGTGCAGTACACATAAAATACACGCATAAAGCTATACAGCACTACACAGGTGAAAAGAGAAACAACATGCAGCACACATAATGATGTAACGATGCAGTGGGTTTACATTATGTAGTCAGTACAAGTCACAATATACATCACATGTAATACAGCAACCAAACAATACGATACACACGTGCTCAGTTCAGTCTTTCATTATGGGGACATCATTTTCTTTCTATCACGCTACCCCCAGTATTGTAGAGTGGACCCAGAAAATATGGCAAATTTTGAGTTTGCTGCCTTTAGATCATTCCGCTGAAATGAATATTAGGATGGAAAGTTTTGTATAAGGTCAGCATTAATCTAAAATATCAGTATTCAGTGCAAGAGTGGGTCATTGCTGTTGAGGCCTACATTTCGACCAGTTCAGTGGTCATCACCCAGTGACAAAGTAAGGAGTATTTTCCTAGGACGAAATGATCCTAGCAGGTTACTAATCAGACGTCTCATAAATGAGTTTTGGGAAAGAGGCAGGGCTTGAAATCGAAATATAGGTCACATCGGCCGCCCATGTTAGGCTAGATCACCCAATAAAATCGAAACCTTGAGATAACGCCTTGAGTCTCCACGGAAATTGAGGTGCCAGTCACAGAAGGCGGACATCCCAGGGACCTCATCGGAGGATATTGCACCAGGATCTACGCTTGTTCCTATGTAAGGTACAAAGTGATGGAAAGAAGACTAGATTTTTTTTTTTTTTTTTTGTCAGAACATCAGTCTATAGACGGAAAATTTCCATACTTCTAGGACGTAATGGTTTTCAGTGATGAGCCTCACTTTCATGTAAATAGACACGTGAGTAAACAAACTATACTAGCCTGTGCTCCTCATCAACCTCATGAACAACAGACGCCATCAGTCAGTGTCGAAAAAGTCCCTGTTTGATGCGTTAATGGCCGTCATGGAATAATCGGATCACACCGGCTTTAAGGTGAACATTGTATACCAGAAACGGCCAGCATTGAGTGATACAATTCTCAGATGCAAAAGAAATTCATTCTAGCATCGAGGAGAAAACGAGGATTAGACATGAATACTGCAATTTATCAGTAGGTTTGAGCAACAACTCACTACTCCAGGAGAACCTTAAAGTACAGTATCTATGCCGCTGTTTCCCAGGGGACAGACACAATTTGTGTCGCGCAGAAACCCCGTGGCCATCACATTCTCCTGTCTTGCATCTCCTGACTAATTTTTATGGAGCTGTTTGAAAAACAGCTTCTATAGACAGTGCTCAAACAGTAAAATCGCTGAAGGAAAATAAAAGTAGCAGGGAAATCAAGAACATACCTGCTGAAATGTTAGGAAGGGTCATCACCAACTTGAGTGTTCACGTCGTAGCAGCGATTCAACGGCGAGGAGCCTGGATTTATAAATATTGTTAAAAAATACTGATCTGATTGAAAGGAAACTGCACTGCACATTTTTTCATGCATATGCAATACTTCATGGGTAGATAATTAGGAAAATTTTTCACACAGTAAAATGACGGTCAGTCGAAACGGGCAGCATTAAATTGGACTACCCTGTAGTCAGCTTAGGAGAGACTTTTCAGACTGAGGGGGATTAGTTGTAGCCTTAGCCCTCTCACCTCTAGAAATTCTTGCTAAATAGACTAAAATCGTCAGGTGGTATCTTGGATAGAACACAAAAAAGACGACGTCGTGCTTAAGCATTAACGAAATCACCAAGAAAAATGATACTGCAGTACCCAAGCAGTTTAATGTCCATCCATTTCAACTTAAAAAACAATGCAGTATCCAAATAACAGAGCATCCACTGAGTGTAGTACACAAGCAGTGCAGCAGACAGATAATGCAGTACATTCAGACAGAATAATACCCAGGTATTGAAGATACCAAGCAGTTTAATACTCAGGCTACCGATATGTAATCAAATGCAATACAGTACCCAGGCATTGCAGTCGGAAGCAGTACAGTACCCAAACAAATTAATACCAAAGCTACGGTGTCAAGAGCGTTGTAATAGCCCAGAAATTTAACACCCAAGCAATGCAGCAACAAAATGTATTACCCAAACGGTGCAGTCCAAAAACAGTGCAATACACAACAAATAATTATATTACCCAAGCACTGCGGTCCAAGAATAGTGCACTGCCCAGTCAGTTGATACCCAATAACTGTAATTCAGACGTAGCTAAATACCAGAGCAATTTGATATCGAAGCATTGTAATAAAATGCAATACAGTAGTTAAACAGTGCAATCTAAATACAGTTGTGCTTAACCATAGGCTGTCTGGCTAAGCAGACCTGTCGACAACAGGTAGGCAACTGCTTCTTTGGGGCCGTCCTACAGGTACGGTACATAACACACCCCATTTACGGATCCGGCCCCCCCCTTCTAGTAGCTAGCGCCTCGCCAGGGTCGGACCAGAATTCTTCCCACGGCGAGGTGCAGGGAGATAAGGTTTGGCTTCCGGGTAAGGTGCACAGCACCACCACGGTTAGGTTCCTCGTTAGAAGAGTGATAGGCTACAAAAGCCTAAAAATACAAAGCAGTGCAATACCCCAAGCAATTTAATGTCGAGCCAGTGCAATCAGTGGAATGCACTATCCCAGATAATGTAAAACGTGATAAAAAAAAAAAAAAAAAAAGGCAATTCAACTAGTGTATGCAGGTCCCTAATTAATACACATTCAGTGCAAACAAAGTAATATAATACCTCAACAATTCAGTGTGCAAGCACTGCAATCAAAACTAGTGCATTATCCCAAGTAGTTTAATATAAAATCAATTAAACATCAAAACACAACAATCAAAAGCAACGCAGCACTTAAATAAAATGGATCAAACTACTTCTTCATGATGACCACCTATTTGCTTTGCCAGCCTGTTTGTTGCCTGCTTTCCTGCCTGTGTCTGTTTACCTGCTTGTGCTTGCTTGCTTGACTCCCTGCGCACCGTATGCCTATTTGTCTGTGCCTGCTTGTCTATCTGTTTGTGTCTACTGGCCTGCCTGCCCCTGTCTGTCCACTTGCCTGCCTGTGTGCCGGATTGCCAGCCTGTGTCTGCCTTCATGTGCCTGTCTGATTGCCATCCTCCCTCTTTGCTTGGTTGCTTGCGACTGTGCCGGCCTGGGGATAATGGTGACCTGCTTGTGGCCCCTCATCATCACAACTGCTAAACTTGGCTCATTACTGTCGTACTACCGGACCCCACCATCCCCACTTCATCAACACACAACTGCTACCCACACACCTACACCCACACTTACACCTGCACCAACACTTACATTCACACTCGCAAATGTACCAACTCCTGCACCCACGCTTATATCTACTTGCACTACACCTACACCCACACTTACTCCTGCACCAATACTTACATTCACACTCACAAACGTACCAACTCCCACGCTTGTATCTGTACTTGCACTACATCAACATCCACACGTACACCGACACCCACACATACGTCTACACCCACACTTACATTCACATCCACAGCTGTACTTACTTGCACACCCACGGTCTTATCTATACCAACATTCACACTGACACCTGCATCCATGCTTACACCCACTGCCGCACTTACATCTCAACATAGGCTACAGTCACTGTTCCTACACCTACACTCTCACTAGTTAATGCCTCACATGTGGACCCCACCATCCCCACTTCATTAACACATGACCTTTCAGCACACCTACGTCCACACTCACACTTCTGCCTAAACCCCCACACACTTTCATACATCCACACTTACACGTGCAGCCATTCCTACACCCTCTCACATATCTACACCCAGACCTACACCTTCACCCAATTCTACACTCATGCTTCTACGTTTCGTTTTCGTTTCGTTTCGTTTCGTTTCGTTTCGTTTTTTTAAAGACTCCTTCATGTTTAAATGCTTCGGCTTTGGTCGCCTAATGGCATGGCGGCTCTCCATGCTGCTCGATCTCTGGCAGCTTCCCTATTCAGTCCCTTATGCCTGAGTCCACACTCAGTGACCTCGTCCCAGGTCTTTTTCGGTGTAACTCTCGCAACCCTACCCCTAACGTTAACGCTTCTCACTTTCTGCACCCAATTATCATCCCCCATCCCCTTCACATACCCAGACCATCTCAATCTGCCTTTCCTCCTCACAACAACAATACATTCCAGTCCCATCCTACGTCTCAACTCTTTCATCGTAAACCTAACCTACCCCCCCCAGGAATGGCACTCAAAGACGCACTGCACATCGACCAAATCATTGTCATTCTGTACGTTTGAGCCTGTACAATCTAAGACACAACAATCTTCCCAAAGTTTGACGAATATATAACGGAAAAATCAAACCATTTGAAACACGCACTAGTAGAGGTAGGGTTTTGATTGTACTTCGCCAGGTGTAAATTTCCTTTAGACGGAACTTGGAAGATAGTTGTGTGTTAGATTGTACACACCTACAAATAAAATCACACCTTATACTGTTGCACTCCAAGCCCCCACTACTCACACTTCATCAACACACAGCTGCTCTCACCACACACCGGCACCCACACTCATACTACACTAGTTGACACTTGCTCTCACGTCTACATCCCCATCCACTTTCACCCTCACCCACACCGACGCCTGTACCCAGACTTACACATAAACCCATACTTACTCTCATGTTAACCCCCGTGCATACACCCTCACACAGTCTTACACCGACGGTTTTACGTACACCCACACCAGCAGCTACACCTACACTATCTTCTACACAAACAGCTATGCCTGCAACCAGTATCACACCCATACTCACTTATTTTGTACCCCTAAACTCCATCATCCTCAATACACTAACACATCTGCTCCCCACAAAACCACAACAACACACACATTTACACCTACACTTAAAGTAACAACGTCATTGATATCTGTACCTATTTATGCGCCCCTACACAATCTGTACTCACTTGCATACCCACTCCTATACCCACACCCACAATAAACCTTTGGCTGTCATGCCTTGCTCCCACCATCCCCACATCATCGACACAAAACTGCTGCCAACACACTTACACCCTCACCCACATAGTACGGAGACCTGCACATTTAAACCCACCATCCACACCCACAGTTATACCATCCACACCCACACTTACACTACCCACACCCACACTCACACCACCTACACCCACACTGACACCATCCATACCCACTGTGACACCACCCATACCCACAGTTACACTATCCACACGCACACTTGCACCACCCACACCCACACTTGCACCACCCACACCCACTCTGACACCACCCACACCCACACTTACACCACCCACACCCACACTGACACCACCCACGCCCACTCTGACACCACCCACGCCCACTCTGACACCACCCACGCCCACTCTGACACCACCCACACCCACTCTAACACCATCCACACCCACATTTTCAAAATGGCGTCGAATAACATAGCCTCGGAGTCCCCAGGGGGGGGGGGACCATAAATGCCCCCACCTTTAGCACCTCCCTGTGACGACTCAATGTGCTTGGAACCACTGTCTGACTTCTTCTTCATTTCTGCAACATTCGTGGCCTTTCCTCTAACTTTCGCTCTGTTGAGCACCACCTCTCCTTCTTTAAACCTCACCTTCATTTCCTAACTGAGACTCAGCTGTCTGAGGCAACTGACAGGAAACCCTTTTCTGTATCCTCCTACTTTCTCTATACTCATTTCAAAGCCAAAGGTGGCTGTTGTGTATATATACGCAACAACTTATCTTGCTCTCGTGTTCCTGAACTCGATTCCTCTGAATTCTCTATACTCTGGCTTCGGCTTTCCTGTCATTCTCTGGCTAAATATTTCTGTGCTGTTTACTTATCTCCTAATTCTACTGACTATCAAAAATTCTTCGACTATCTTACTTCTACGATGGAACACATTCTATCCATCTCTCCTTTCTCTGAAATCTACATTCTTGGAGATTTCAATGTTCACCACCACCTTTGGCTCTCCTCTCCTTTCACTGATCCACCTGGTGAACAAGCCTACATCTTTTCTATCCTTAATGACCTAGAGCAGCTTGTACAGCACCCTACCTGTATCCCTGACCGCCTTGGAGAGAGCTCCAACATACTTGATCTCTTCCTCACAACTAATCCTTCTGCTTACACTGTTAATCTTTTCTCTCCGTTGGGCTCCTCCGATCAAAACCTTATGACCTTAACCTGTCCTATCGCTCCGGTACGGCCTGCGGACCCTCCAAAAAAACGTTGTCTCTGGCACTTTGGAGCTGCGGATTGGGAAGCCCTCAGGCAGTGCTTCTTTGATTTTCCCTGGAATGATTATTGCTTTCATGGCCGTGAGCCATCTGGGTGTGCCTTGCGCATTATGGAGGTTATTCTCTCGGGCATGGAAGCATACATTCCTTTCTCATATCCTTTGACTAATGCAAGAAAGCCTTGGTTTAATCATGCTTGTTCTGATGCTGTCCGCAACAAGGAGAGGGCCTATAAAAGGTACCGGAGCCAACCCACCCCTGAATCACATCTTTTATACATTTCTGCCCGGAATCGTGCTAAGTCTGTTCTTCGCACTGTTAATAATAATTTCATCCGTACAAAATGCTCTCAGTTCTCCAACTCGAACTCTTTCCGTTCCTTCTGGCACCTTGCCAAAAACCTTTCTAACGACTTTACCTCATCATCCTTCCCTCCTCTTTTCTACTCTGATGGCTCTGTAGCTATTTCTTCTACTGATAAAGGAGATCTCTTCGCTCATACTTTTTCCTCCAATTCCACCTTAGACGATTCCGGTGGTGTTCCTCCATCACTTCCCCCCTCAGACTTCCTCATGACTAACATTAAAATTTCTTCAGCTAATGTATTTTCTGCCATTGCTGGCCTCAGTACTAATAAGGCATATGGGCCTGATGGAGTCCCTCCTGTTGTTCTCAAGAACTGTGCTTCTGTGATTACACCCTGCCTAGGCAAACTCTTTCGCCTTTGTCTGTCAACTTGTACCTTTCCTTCTTGCTGGAAGTTTGCTCTCATTCAGCCAGTCCCAAAGAAGGGTGACCATTCCCAACCCTCTAACTATCGCCCAATTGCTTTAACATTCTGTATCTCAAAAGTTTTCGAGTCTATTCTTAATAGAAAAAATTTAAGGCATCTTTCCTATCACAACCTTCTTTCTGATCATCAGTATGGGTTCCGTCAGGGACGCTCCACAGGCGACCTTCTCACCTACCTTTCAGACTCCTGGTCATCCTCCTTTCGGGACTTTGGCTAAAGCTTTGCCATTGCACTTGACATCTCAAAGGCTTTCGATCGAGTCTGGCATAAATCTTTGATTTCCAAACTGCCCTATTACGGTTTCTATCCTTCCTTCTGTGCCTTCATCTCTAGCTTCCTTTCTGGTCGTTCTATAGCCGCTGTTGTAGACGGCTATCGTTCTTCTCCTAGATCAATTAACAGTGGTGTTCCTCAGGGCTCTGTCCTATCACCAACTCTCTTCCTTTTATTCATCAATGACCTTCTAAGCTGTACATCTAACCCTATCCACTCATACACTGATGACTCCACCCTTCACCTTTCCATTCGATTCCCACAACGTCCATCTCAACAGTTACTTCAACAGGCAAGGGATGAGGCTATGGCACACCTAATGTCTGACTTGGCTCGTATCTCTGACTGGGGTAAAAATAATCTGGTTGTTCTTAATGCATCAAAGACTCAGTTTTTGGACCTATCAACCCGACAAAATCTTCCACAGGTATACCCACATATGTTTAATAATATTCAGCTTAATCCTGCATCATCCTTGAACATGCTTGGGGTTTCATTTGCTCGGGACTTACTTGGGAAGATCATATTACATCTCTTGTCAAATCTGCTTCCAAGCGATTGGGTGTGCTAAGCCGCCTCCGTTCCTTCTTTGCCCCTGCACAATTGTTGACTCTATACAGGGATTTTATCCGCCCCTGTGTGGAGTACAACTCTCATGTGTGGGGAGGCTCCCCACATACAGCTCTTCTCATGGTGGAGTCAAAGGCTTTTCGTCTCATTAACTCTCCCCCTCTTACTGACTCCCTTCAACCTCTGTCTCTTCGCTGCAATGTTGCATCATTATCTCTTTTCTATCGCTACTTCAATGGTCACTGTTCCTCTGAACTGTCTGCATGCATTCCTCCATTTCTACGACGGGCGCTTAGCATCCGTCTAGCAACAAACTCTCACCCTTTTTCTGTCCAACTCTCTAATGCAAGAGTTAACCGTTACTCCCAATCCTTCATTTATGCAACAGGTCAACTCTGGAACTGTCTCCCTCTGTCTGTATTTCCTGCTTCCTGTGATCTCCAGTCTTTCAAACGCAGTGTGTCCAGGCATCTCGAAATTAATGGATCTTGAATTTGGCTCTCTATTGTATTTTGTTTTTCTCTTGGAAGGAACAGTTTTGCGGGCTCATGGCCTTTGGTTCCTTCTTCTTCACATAAAAAAAAAAGAAAAAAAGTTGGAGTGTGCATAGGGCCCTGTTTCAAGGTATACCTCACCTTAGTACATTACTGATACTGTGTGTACTTGCAATATATGATGCTCACTATAATAGTGAGGCCTGTAAATATGTGATAACAGTTATATAAGGTGGAAAATGGTGTAATGTTTGTGGAAAAGTATAAAGTAAGTCGAAAAATAGAATGAAAATTGAAACAACAGTCATAGTGAGCCAACTGTGCAAGAATTTGGGAATATTGATGAGTTCGGTGAGTGAAACAACACTTACATCGCCTGTATTTTTGTGTGAAAACCAATATATTCTTGTAGTACATATAAATCCGCAACAAATAACAAATATCTCCCTATTTTGAGTGGTCTGGAATAGTTACCCTTACCATAGAAAACATGACAGCAGCAGCATGTGCCCAGAGAAGACAAAACCAGGTATTTGGAGAGAGACCTGTATAATGCACTTATAAGCTCAGGTTAGCACTTATTTTGGTATTTTCCAATGTTTCTCATAAAAAACAGAGGTTTGAGCCCCCCCCCCCAAAAAAAAAAAAAAAAAAAAATGAAAATCTCCCAGGATTGAGATGAGGGGGGTCATTGATGAGAAATCAGGCAGGACGGGGCGGGTTAATGACCTAGTGCAGATTGTACAGCACCCTACCCATATCCCTGATCGCCTTGGAGAGAGCTACAACCTACTTGACCTCTTCCATACAACTAATCCTTCTGCTTACCCTGTTAATCCTCCCTTTCCATTGGGCTCCTCCGATCACAGCCTTATTACCTTAACCCGTCCTATCGCTCCGGTACAGCCTGTGGACCCTCCAAAGAAACGTCGATTGTGGCACTTTGGAGCTGCTGATTGGGAGGCCCTCAAGCAGTACTTCTTTGACTTTCCATGGAATGATTATTGCCTCCATGGCCGGGAGCCATCTGAGTGTGCCTTATGACATTACGGAGGTTATTCTCTCGGGCATGGAAGCATACATTCCTTTCTCATATCCTTTGACTAATGCAAAAAAGCCCTCGTTTAATCATCTTGGTTTAATCGTCTTGTGTGTCATATTTTATCATTCCAAAAGAGTGCTGATAATTTTTTCAGTGGTTGTACATTACTGACTTGTGCGGTCGACAGGTATGAGTTTGAACTAATTAGACCGTGATTATACATGCAGTGAACAGTCCAAGAAAGATAAATTATGTATGTAGGCCAGTCTCATTGAGATCCATTACCCCGATGAATTTTTGTAGATTATACTTGGTAGACGATTCTATCAAATTAGGCAAGATCTCTCGTAATGAAAGGATTAATGGATGGTGCATATAACTAGTCCAGTTCGCAAAGCCTCTCCAAGTTAAAGTGAATTTTTGAAGGTAACATGATAGGTCTCTCCTAAGCTGAATAAAACTGTCTTATTTCGTCAAGAAAGAAAAAAAATCAATGGAATGAAGGAATTAACTTTACAAATCTAAAATGAACGAAGGATGGGGCATTTTCTTTTCTTCACTGGGTTGTGAATTGGCAGGAAGTAAGAGGTACGAGTATATGACTAAACTCGATGCTCCTCCCGTCATCCCGATGACGTACTTACCACTTTATTCCTACTACTTCCAGATTATTTTCTTCAGCTTTTTTCGAGCTGGAAGGAGTAGATAATGGACTTTTGTAACCACCCTACTACTATTTATTGATCGTGTAGTGGTGGCTTGCTTAAAATAAGAGAAAAGCCATAGGACTGAAGGAAAAAGCAGGGTGGGAGCCGGGCGACTTTAAGCCTGAGTTTGCCCAATAAAAAAAAAAAAAAAATGTTCCTACGCTTCCTCCCTTCGCCCCAACCTCCCATCTTTTGAATGAGAATTCCCTCCCCTTGCTTACTTTTCCTGTCCTGCCCTTCGTTACCCTATCACATTTCTGTTTTCTCCTATCCCTCCTTGATATACCTTGCCTCTCCCCCTACTCTACCTCTTCCTCTGCCATTCCGTGCTCTGCCATAGGTCTTATTGTTCTACCAAACCTTGACATGATCTGCCATATCATCTTGACATGATCTGCCTTACCCTATCACATCTTTGTTTTGCCCTAACCCTCCCTATTTCATCCTTCCCTGTCCTGTCTCACCACATGGCTACCTTGACCTGCCCTGGCCCATCACTTTCTGGTCCGCTTTACCCCTGCCATGCCTTCTACTACATCTCTGTCCTGCCATAACTTCTTATTGATTCACTGCTCTGCTGTACCCTGGTGGCCAGTGGGACCTGACGTGCGAGAGACGGGCCCTTTATTCAACCACGCAGGCGATGACACATGCAGGGACCATCATTAGCAGCTACTGTTATGGTCACATCTTCCAAAGGTACAGTACCGATGCATCAAGAGTTCACTTGCTATTCTGCTACGTCCACTTCACAGTTAGGGCATGTCTGTCACTTTCCTCTCTGATGCATTGTAACAGAGCATTTTCTAAGGCCAGAGAACATAGGAAGTCTCTCTCAGCTTGGGAATATCTGCCAGAAGAGGGAAGCGAAAAGAAGAAGGGGTATGAGATTAGTCAAACTTCCATGGTCATCAAGTAAACTCAACACCTTGTCACTAGGTTAGATCTAAGGAAGCAATTACTGTACTCAAATCCTTCCTGTGGATAATATCGTCTGACAATAGCTGAAAATCACTCTATGCTCATATTCCACAGGCTGGGACGGAGGAAGGGCGTGCTGATTTCCTCCATGTTGACAATAATTGCCAGCTTCCTCAACATAGCGGCACCAAATATTGAGACTTACATCTTTCTGAGGTTTCTCTTTCAATCTGTTGACTTTGGCTTCTACATGGGCTGCTTTATCATTGGTAAGTCATAAAATACCCTTCTGTCCCCCCACACACATATCATCATCCTCACCATCCTCATCATTATCATCATCTTTCTCATCACTATTTTTGTCTTGTAATTAACTCATTATAAGAAAACTAAAAGAAAAGAAAAACATGCCAGTAGGCGACGATGGCCAACTCTAAGCGGACCAAGCTTTGTCAGGAGCCGGAAGTGAGTTTCGACACTAAATGCCCTTTTTGTGTGGAGGTAGAATCATGGTCCTGGCTTAATAATCTTTGGAGCATTAGCATTTCTCGCGACCATAGTCGTGATTTCAGTTATTTTCACAGTTTTTGCATTGGATGACCTTTGACCCTTGACCTGGCCAATGCGGCACATGTGTAGATAGAAAGTTGTAGTACTAGTCAATGTCTGTAAGCATGCAACCTTTCATTCAAATCTATTGAGCTGCTGGGGAACTAGGGGAACATTTTTGAAAACCGGTACTGGCTGCTAGGGACGGTGAGGCCAATCTTCACTGGGTTGCCACTCGAAAACCTGAGGAGAGAGGGGAAAAATGGGCGGCACACTTCCAATAGAGAATGATCTCAAGATTACGCCTAAATAAGTCAGAGCTTTCCACGCCCATTTATAATGCTTCTACAGCCCAAAATGTGAAAAGTACGAAAAAATCTGGTTTTCGGCCGTTGCTAGGTAACGAGTAGTTGCCTAGTCGCTTAGCAACAAAATCCTTGTGGACACAAGTAGGTCATAGGCTGGTCATTGTGTTCAAGTTTGATCAGAATTGGCTAATTCTGAAGGGTAGAAGTGCCTGCCAAAATTAAGAAACAAAGAATACAAGAAAGAAAATGCGACTAACAATAAGGGCAACATGAAGCTGACCAGAAAATTTTGCAGAGTAAGGGCATATCCACACGTCCCCTCGAACATGTGTTGACAATACGGTTGGCAACATGTTTGGGTACATGTATGCAGCAGTATTTGGACAGATGTATGGAAACATGTTTCAGTGCAGCTTCGAACGCTGACAGCAGAGACGATGGGACATGAATGTCCATACCAGGCAGCTGAGACTTCATCATGATGTTGCCAACATGATCTGGACGCTGCTATTCCCAACATGTTTGCAGCGTGTTCATTACTGTGTTGCATACATGTTGCCAGCACTTGTTCGAGCACGCGTGTGGATGCGCCCTTACAGGCACTTTACGAGTCACCTGGAAGCAAAGAGTAATATATTATCCCCAGGCGTATAATTCCCATGTCTGTCACTATATATATATATATATATATATATATATATATATATATATATCACCAAATGAAATCTTGGGGCGCACTACCTCAGAGCATGTCTAGTTAATGAAAATTTGAGTTTTCCAGGGAAAGCTTTAACTAAATTATATCCTTTAGCATTAAGTGAATAAATAAGTACTCATTAATGGCTTGTTTCCGGCGAAAAACACAGGATGTTAAAGCAACTGGCTGACAGAGGGATGTGAATGGTCACCCTTCTTTGGGACAGGCTGAATGAAGGCAAATTTCCAGCATGAAGGAAAGATGAAAGTTGACAGAGAAAGGTGAATGAGTTAACCTAGGCAGGATGAAAGCACACAAGCACAGTTCTTGAGGACAACAGGAGGGACCTCATGAGGCTGATATGCCTGTGATGGCAGAAAATACATCAACTGAAGAAATTGTAATGTCAGCCTTGAGGAAGTAAGAGGAGGGATACAGCACCAGAATCGTCTACGGTTGAATTGGAGGAGAAGTCTGAATGAAGAGTTCTGCTTCATCAGTAGGAGGAACAGCTACAGATCCATCAGAGTGGAAAAGAGAAGGGAAGGTTGATGAGGTAAAACTGTTAGAAAGGTTTTTGGCCAGAAGGAAAGGGAAGAATTTGAGATGGAAATTTCAAAGCATTTACAAGTAATGAAATTATTTTTAGCAGGTTGAAGAACAGACTTACTGCAGCATGATTCCGGGCAGAAACATTAAAGAGCAGAGGTGGGTTGGCTCCAGACCTTTTTGTAGGCCCTCTCCTTGTTGTGGAGAGCTTTTTTTTTTTTTTTTTTTTTTTTTATAAATAACAGAAAGGAGGAAGGAAAAACAAACGGGTAAAAAAAAACAATCCATGCACCAGATTACTGGTGTCCTCCGTTCATAAAATATCTGTAACAGTTAGACTTGAACAGTTGTGGGTTGAAATTTGGAGGAAAACAACTCTGGGGAAGCGAGTTCCAGAGAGATGCAGTTTGGGGAATGAAAGAATTCTGATAGGCAGAAGTTCTGCAATATGGCTGAGTGACATTCCAGTCATGAGCGCTACCAGATGCCCGTGTAGCACGAGGGAAGGCATGGAGAGGTGGCACCATGGACGCAACTTCATCTGAGCATTTGCCAAAAAAATTTCTGTAAAATAATGCAAGGGAGGCAACATTCCTTCTTACTTGCAGGGGAGGTAGTTTATATGTAATGGCAGGGTTGTTAATGATTCTAACGGCTTTATTCTGAATTTTGTCTAGTTGTCTTAATGCAACCTCTCCACAACCATTCCACAAGGGTGAGCAATATTCAAGCTGAGAGCGCACATGACTCTTATAAATTATAGCTAACTGCTCATCGGCGAAGAAGTTACGGACTCTGTACAATAATCCAAGTTTCTTTGAGGCGGTTTTAGCAAGTGATCTGACATGAGAGGTCCAGCTGAGGGCACTGTTAAGTGAGACACCAAGAATTTCAATACTTTTGGAGATGGGAATATTAGTAGCATTGAAGGCAATGTACGAATCTGGCAATATCTGTCTATTAGTAAACTGTATATATTTAGTTTTACTAGCATTAAAAGAGACAAGGTTGTTTTGTCCCCATTCACTGATTGTAGATAGATCTTGATTTATGGAGATGGCTGTACTGAGTTGAGAGGTAGAGATATTAGACTTTGTAAATGGATGTCTGAGTGTGAATGAACTATGTAGTGTTGAGTCATCTGCATATGAGTGAATGGGATTGTGAGTGACAGATAAGAGATCATTAATATGAACCAGAAATAGGATTGGCGCCAGAACTGATCCCTGCGGCACGCCGGCGTTAATTGAGTGGAAAATCGAATATACATCATCTACTTTTACTCTTATTTTCCTGTCACTAAGATAAGAAGAAATCAAAGGAACAAAAGACGTTAGTCCATAGCAAGGGAATTTGGACAGCAGGAAACGGTGCCATACTCTGTCGAAAGCTTTAGAGATATCAAGAGCTACTGCATGAGTTTCTCCAAAAAGATCAATTGATTGATGGATGGTATGAGTTAAGAGATTGAGTATGTCAATGGTGGATCTTTCGTGGCAAAAACCATATTGTCTATCACTAATTAAGTTGTTGGATTCAAGATGTTTAACAGTATGCTTATTAATTACAGTTTCAAATACCTTACCAAGAGAAGATGTGACAGCTATTGGTCTGTAATTGGAGGGGTCAGACAAACTTCCTTTCTTCGGAACTGGGTGGATATTGGCTTCTTTCCATGAATTTGGGAATAAAGAAGTACGTATGCATAGTCTGAATAATTTAGTTAGGACAGAGGCAAGTTCAGGGGAACACTTTTTCAAAACAATTGGCGGAATTCCATCTGGGCCTGGAGCTTTGTTGGTAGGTAAATTGTCTAGGATGGATTTTACGTATCTTGTCTGTATTTTAAGTGGGGCAATTTCGGGAGAATCAAGTTCCAGTATTGAGACATTCTGGCTGGTATCATCTACGGTAGAGTTTCTTGCAAAGGTACTAGCAAAGATATCTGCTTTCCCACGTGGGTCATTTGTAATATTGCCATCTGAAGATTTTAGTGGGGGAATGGAAGATGACTTGTTAAAGTTATTATTGAAAGAATTAAGAGTTGACCAGAATATTCTATTGTCATTAGGGTTGTTAAGTAGTTTTGATGTTTGCTTTTGAAGAAAGTTTGCTTTAGATAGATTTAATACAGCTTTTGCATGATTTCTAGCAATTTTAAATTGGGAGAGTGATTCAGATGTTTTTGATTTTAAGTAGGAGTTATATGCTAATGACTTTTGGGCTGTTGCTCTGGCACAATTGCCATCAAACCATTTTGGAGAGTTTGATCTTTTAGTGAATTGTTGACTTGGTATGAATAAATCCATACCAGCTAGTATTAAGTCGCAAATGTGGGACTGGGTAGAATTGGGATCACTAGAGAAGAAAGACTGCCATGGAACATCAGCAAGATAATTTCTAAATCCATCCCAGTCTGCCCTGTCAAAGTGCCATCGGGTCACCCTGACAGGTTCGGAATGGGGAGGTGTAGGAGGGTTAACTAATGAGGCTTTGATGAGATTGTGGTCAGAGGATCCAAGTGGTGACAGTACCTCTATCCTGTATTGATCTGGATTATTTGTCAAGAATAAATCCAAGAGATGGGCATTATGGTCAGGATTATCAGGTATTCTGGTTGGTTGCTTTACCAACTGGGTGAGATTAAACGATTCCGCAAACAGCTCGCATTCTAGACCAGCGTCGTCAGTCCGGGCAGAATGCAATAACCATTCAACATTGTGTATGTTAAAATCACCCAAAATGGTAATTTCATTGCCAAGGGCAAGGTCAAGGTTACTCAACTGAGTGGATATGGAATCAAATACACTGGGTTCCGAAGAAGCATTGGGGGAACGATAAACTACACAGATATATTTGGTAATGTTTTGGCAATTTAATTTATATAATGAGTAATCAAAACTGGATGAAGTGAAGTTTAAAATAGTATCAACTGCATATTGGGATTTGATATAACAACAGGTGCCGCCCTTGTTTCGAAAGTTTGTAAGGAGATGGTAACCGGGAAAACAAAATGGAGATATATCGGTAGAGGGTGAGATTTGTGGTTCTGTGAGGAAAAGGGCCAAAGGGGATATGGACTGAAGGAAAAATGAACTGAGTTTAAATTTGTGGTAAGGCCGCGGATGTTGGTAAAGTTATAAAAATCTTTCACCTCTCCGATGAGCATTCCCGGAAATAGCAACAGTCGCTGCTGGCACAGTCGCTTGATAGCGACCGGGAGGACCCTGATTGCCTCCAGCCCTACCCTGCCGGTGGTGGCAACCGAGATACCACCTCATTTAACAGATTGCAGCGGCCATTACTAAAGATGTGAATAGAAGGTGTGATATGTCTTGGCCGCAGAGGAGTGAGGACAGTTGAAGGTAGAGGTGTCAGAAAACAGTAGGTTCGCATCATAAAATCCTATTAAATAAGATGCGAAGAGACTCAAATTCATGACGGCCAGCTATTAATCACTCGTAATGACAGGAAAAAATGCTTTCCACTGTCTTTTACTCTATTAGTAACAAGGTAGAAAGATAAAATGCTTTTTAATTCCTCTCTTATTTATCAGTTATGATGTCATAAACTGGGTAGGGGGTTGTCCTGTGTGTTCTCAAGTCTAAGAAGAGGACCCAGAAATCGCATACCTCCGCCAGCACAACACCAGTCCCACATTCTTCTCCCCCCCCCCCCACCATTATTTTATGACAGTGACCTTTAACCCTGTTTTTATCCGAAACTTAATTATTTGTTCGTCAGTGGGTTATCACTTATTTTTCCATATTTGGTGCAATTCTATACAGTAGTTTTTCCATAAAATCGCTACCAGACAGACAGAAAGACAGACATACAAACCAAGCCGAAAGCATAATCTGCTTCACGTAAATAATTATACGGCAGGTAGTCTCGTGTGCCGCCGACTCTGGGCATAGGTTTATCAGTCCGTTCCCTGTAGCTCAGCCGTCCTGCATGTCACACAGCTTCATGTCGCCACTTAAGAAGCTTCCTATCCACTTTGAACATTTGTGAGTTCGGATTGGTTCACCCTTGTCTCTGCCCACCCTGGCGTACAAATCAGGGGACCTGATGTAAATTGACTACCGTATTGTGAATAGTTTATAGCGGGAAGATTGGACTATAAAAGAAACAATATGTACTTATTTTAATGACTCAAGTAATCACAATAATAACAATAATAATAAGAATAATAATAATAATAATAATTCTCAAATTGCTCAGGCAATATTCAAAGAACTCCACATTCCTCATTATTAGCAACTTAATGATGGTAGGTCCAACAATTGCCAAAAAGTATAAGAAAAATATTTATTTGTCATAATTGTCGTTATGAAATTTTAGGAAGTAGACACTCTTTGGATTCTGAAAATACTTTCGTTATCATTGTAGACCTAATATTATAGGACTTTTGGTATGACTCAAAAATTTTTATGGATTTTGGACCTGTGACCTTGAGATCAAGGTCACAGGTCATTCATACTATGCAGATCGTGTTGACTTATGACCCGCTACATTTCTTACCGAGTTTGGTGAAAAATCGACATAATACATTCCGATTTCGTATTTTCAGGCATGAGGCGGCCATTTTGATTTTCCTCAGTATCTCAAAAAGTATTTGTTGGATCTCAGTATCAGTACCCAGGTCCACTCGTATATATTTGCCGACTACATACTTGAACATTTGCAAGGCTATCGATTCTGTGGGTTTTTGCTGCGCTGGAGAGCAAAAATGGAAAATACATTGAGGCGCAAGAGCTTGGAAAACAAAAAACTGTGCCAGAAGAAGACTGCTACCAAGATTCATCACTTCTGAAAATTTCAAGTCTTTATCACGAACTGTCTTGGAATGCCAGCCTTTCTAGTTCTTTTCCCTCAAAAAGAAATAAGGGGCACTCAGTGCAGAGCATCTCTCTGATAAGGGCAACGTTATTTCCAAACCACTCTTCATAATGGGTTATGTTTTCTCATCATTGATTAGGGTATCGCAAAAATGTTTTCTGGATCCAGAATCTGTAATACGATCCGGGTCTCCCACAAAAGGTTATCGATTGTTCCCTCGGCTATGGGCTATCTACCCACCAAATTTCCAAATCCTTTTCTTTTAGGTTTTGAGTAATCCTGCTAACAGACAAAAAACTAACAAACAAACAGGGGTTAAAACATATTCTCCCTGTCGGAGAGAATAATGCCTACAATATCAGTGAGAACCTGCAGAATGTGGAGTTCTTAATAATAAGCAATCTTCATCTTTAGCAGTTTGCTTGTACAGTGTATTGTATGCCATTTTCCCTTTCACGTTATTGCTATCTCGTCCAATAATTATATAGTTTCCATAAATGATAGTACTACAAGATAATGTCATTGTCATACATTAACAACTGAGGAGGATGTGCTAAGTACCCTCCTAACAGCACGAGAAAACGGTGTATAGTGATGGTGGTTGGTGTACAGATGGGAGAATGGAACTGAAAAACCAGCTGCCCCCTAGACTCAGTTTTTTTAAACACAGATCCCTTTAAAACCTCCTGTTCCTTATAGTCTGTTCTAGGTAGGAAACATCCACTTTAGAAGCACCTCTCATGTAGTTTGTTCTCTGTATCACACGTGCCCTATGGAACAGGAGATATGAATAAATTAAATGTGGAGTTCAGTCGGTCGGTAATGAGATCAAAACTGAACATACAGCACTGCGAATGGTTATAATGTTAATTGCTGATATGCAGTTTTCTAGATATACAATCGGATTAGTGTTGCATAACCAGCCTGCGATAATTAGAAAATCTCTCTCTCTCTCTCTCTCTCTCTCTTTCTCTCTCTCTCTCTCTATCTCTCTCTCTCTCTCTCTCTCTCTCTCTCTCTCTCTCTCTCTCTCTCTCTCTCTCTCTCTCTCTCTCTCTCTCTCTCTCTCTCTCTCTCTCTCTCTCTCTCTCTCTCTCTGAAAAAAGTGTTTCACCACATTATTCCCCAACAGAATTATGTAAACGTAAGTCCATATTCCTGTAATGCACTAGGGCCCAATATCCAACTGAATATAATTAGATTTTATCCGTATTACAGGTAAGCAAGGCCTGAATTGACTTTAACCTTCCAAAGCACTGTAAACATCTCACCAGGACCACTCAGCACCAACACCTTCGAGGTGTCTACAAAACTGGGTGGTGAGTGTTAAATACTTTTATTACGAATATATATAATCAGGCTCTTGCAGATGTTGGCCTGTCATAATGATATGAACTATAGGTGATTTCGATTTAGTGTTATCAGAGTATGCCTTCTATGTATGCATTCATAACAAAAATTGTGACATCGAATTATGCTTCTAATAAAAAATAAAACATAGTTTAATTTCACACGTGTGTTAAAATCTTAGAAGACCTTTCAGCGAAAAAATAAATCAGTGATAACATAATTTCATCCTGTTAAATTAAAAGGTGCGTTGCTCAGCTGTGATCATTTTCTCATTTCTTGACACCCAAGCATGGCGATGAGGTCATAAATATAGATAGATGGATAGATAGATAGATAAAATTTTTGGGACAGTGCATTATCTTTCCCTGAATCACGGCTATACCATGGCTATAGTATAGCACTTATATATTTTTTTCGCTACGTTTTCAACTAGAGAAAACATTTTCTATCCTTGCGTGCATAGATCTCTTTATAAACGTTTAATTTAATTAGTTGACACTAACTCGGATATATTTCTAATCATACTTACATACTTACATCGATTTGGGCCATGTGTTAACAAGTGTAGGTTATTTTCTTATCCGAAATGCAGTCAGTAACTTTTAAGGGTGAAAAGTATTAAATAAATAAATCCAGAGTAAACATTTGACTTCTGATGAAAATTTTTATATTTTGCTGTAGGGGAGTAAGAAAATATGAGGGCTGGAAGCACAAACAGGGACGAAGGGGAAAAGTCACATTTTTTACTGAAATTATGCTCACCCGCTTCCGGCATGAGAAGTGCACTGTAGTCGTTTATGAGTTTGGTAGTTAGAGAAGTAGCTGGGCAATAAATGTAATGAATTTTCCCCGCCCGATAGTTGGCGAAATAATGCAAACATTATACCACACTGATTAGAATACACAGTAAAATAATTCACTAATCATTGTCTTGTCTTTTCCAAAGTACGCACAGACAGAGCAGGATGCTTGTACTGCTGATTAGTAACTTTAAGAGACATTAGCTTGGAAATCAGTACATAATTTTGTTCTGTATGTTACTGTATCATATACTTACAGGTTTGGCCACCCCATGCATGGCGTGGCGGGAGCAGGCAATGACATACCTGAAAAAAGATAATATATGATTAATTACACGAACTGTTTATCATTATTTATACTGACATTTGTGCATTAAAATTATTAATTAAATATATAGCTATCTACACACACACACACACACACACACACACACACACACACACACACACACACACACACACACACACACACACACACACACACACACACACACACACACTAATACATACATACAAACACAGATGGATAGGTAGATACAGATAGACAGGCAGATGGATGGATAAGTGGACAGACAGATAATACCAATTACAGAGGCATTTTTCTTTTAGGTTATATCATGGTATCTGGAAACATGCCGTTAAAAATTAGAAGAGTTTTTGAACAGAACTTAGTGGATGTAGATGGTAGGTTGTGTTGACTTTTAACAACTCGCTCGATGAAGTGCACCTGTATCATTCTGTCTCTGTGTCTCCCTTCCACTCGCCTACTTCTTCTTTTCCTTCCTCTCACTTTTTTTTCTCCTTCAGGTGGGATCTACACTAAATGACAAGCCTAATGATTTCCTGTAACCCAGGAAACCCTTGTTGGTAACCATGTAACCAGATAACGGGGTAATTTGAGCCTGCAGTGGTGCCCTTGGTAACTGAGGGGAGACACAAATGCGGCGTCCATCTAGGAACCAAACCTCCACGCTGTTTCTCGCCGACAACCGCATCGGCCCAGAAGGGCCGGTTGCTTGCCTGCGATTTATGGATCTACTTAGCCCGACAGATTAAAGTTGATCAACAACAACCCCAGTGGATCTTTTTACGTGGGAGAATCAGAAAGAGGTAAGATGGACTATAAGGAGGCGAAGGGGATTTATTTCTTAAAGACATTCAGACCGGTCAACACCCTGCGCTTAAGGTTAATTAAATTTCTTTCATATACTTAAAGACGACTTTGACGATAGACGGGAAAAAAGATAACAGACATCCTATATCTCTTTCTTGTCTGCCACTCATTCTGATCAAAAGAATCTTCAAGCAGAGTTTTTTACACTCGCTGCTTTTGCTTAGAAGGAGTGTGAGGGGAATTAGGCAAAAAGACCACAGGCTTTCCCAGTATTCGTATACGTTATGACACCACTCTTTTTTTTTTTTTTTGCTTTGAGTTGCAAAGACTTTATTAAATGTCGTCCTTTCCTCCCTTCATGACCTCATGTCTTACAGTCTCTCTCTCTCTCTCTCTCTCTCTCTCTCTCTCTCTCTCTCTCTCTCTCTCTCTCTCTCTCTCTCTCTCTCTCTCTCTCTCTCTCTCTCTCTCTCTCGATGTAGCCTACCATAACTTTAATTTATTATGATATAAACAACACAACTTATTAAGAACTATTCCCACCCTCACGTACCCAACCTGTCTCATTTAGTCAAGTTTTCGTGACATTTTATCCAAATATAATCAGAGCAACAAACTTTACCATCTACCGTTGCATCCATATCAAAGATCACCTGCTCATCCTATCATCGTCCCAAATCAACTACCCCATTTAACTATCCGGCTTCATATCGTCCTCAGTCGACTACCCAGTCCACCTTCATCCTCAGTCGACCACCGATTCCACCTTCATCCTCAGTCGACCACCCATTCCACCTTCATCCTCAGTCGACCACCCATTCCACCTTCATCCTCAGTTACCATCCCATCCAACCATCGTCCATAATGACTACTATGATCGACTGCCCAACATTCTTTCTTCCTCAGTCGACCCTTACTCATCCTTCCTTCATCCTCCATCGACTACTCATTCCACCTTTGTCCTCATTGTCTTCGCATCGACGGCGTTCCCACAATATGAACAAGAAAAATGGTTCCTTTGCTCAAATACCGTGAAAGAAAATGTGTCCCCTTATAAGAAAACAATACCATCAGTTCCGCTTTCATTGCCTCATCAATAACACCTCGCTGTTTTTGTTATAGCTGAGAGAGAGAGAGAGAGAGAGAGAGAGAGAGAGAGAGAGAGAGAGAGAGAGAGAGAGAGAGAGAGAGCATTGTCTTTACATCTGGTTAACTACGATGATGCTTATTTGTAGTTTATTACCCCCGCCAACGAAATTGGAGGAGGTTAGGTATTCGCCCATGTTTATCTGTTTGTTTACAACACGATATCTCCAGAAGTTCTCAATGAATTTCACTGAAATTTTGTGGAAGGGTGAACCATGGGCCAAGGAAGAATTGATTAAATTTGGGGGCGGATCCGGATCCGGAGTAGCCCGAACAATATCTCCAAAGAATCAGTGAATTTCAATGTAGTTTTATGGAAGGGTGGACCATGGGCCATGAAAGAACTGATTTGATTTTGGGACGGATCCGGATCCGAATCCTATGTATCCCGCACAATATCTCCAAAAGTTCTCAATTGAATTTCAATAAATTTTTGTGGAAAAGTGGCCATGGATCAAGGAACAATTGATTAAATATTGGGGCGGATCCGGATCCAATATATTCCCACACAGTATCTCCACGGATCCGGATCCGGACCCTTTTTAATGGCAATGGCATTGGCGGAGGTATGCGCTCTTTGAGTGCTTTCTACAGTAGGTGCTTTTTGTCGTCTTATCTTCAGGCGATTTTATTCACCTGAGGAGAACCCCCGTGTAGTGAAGAGTTTGTTAAGGCTGTATTGAACCCACGATTTTAAAATATCCATCGAAACTGAAAAAATCAAGATATAACTGGATTAAAATATAAAATACATAATCGAATTAAAGAGGTTAATCTCTTCACTCCAGTTACATATTTTATTGGTTTCTGACTGATATATCCAAACGATTTTATTCGATTATTTTGAATTATAATAAAATGAAAGTAGTATAGTATTTCATGATTAAATATCATCAGAAGTTTTCAGCGGATATATATTTAATTTCTTCACCACCAAGCGATTTCACACTACGTAGGAAGGATACTTATTTTGGTAGTGAGCGCGTTAATTTTCGATGTAGCAACCCCGTCAGTTTGACATTTTTCTTCCAAGCTCCGTAGAGAATAGTGTAACATTACCAGGTGTAATGTAATGGCTCCTGAGAAACGTGCAGTTATTCCACACTTGGAAATTTGAAACGTGGTTCGAAGTGTGAGGCATGCTAGTGTTGTTGTTTTAGCTAAGGGAATTGTGTTCCTCCCACTGTGAACGCTGATGAGATTATTGGCGGATCAGTTGGTTTGTAAAGGTCGACGTTGTGAAGACACTTATTGGCAAAACAAGATTGGACTTCCTTTACGTTAACACCCATAGCGTCGGTTTGCATTTACAGCTCAATGTCTGTGCTCAATTTGGCGATTTTTTTTTTCAGCAGTGTGTTGGCGAATTCTGAGAAATGCCACTTAGGTAACACGTATTATATTTTCAAAAACTTCACAAAGATGTGTATAGGTCTGCTATAGCTTTAATAATTTCTGAGACAACTCCTTTCCTTCTGCTCATATTGGCGCATTTTGCCCAGTTGTTTTCCTAATAATATGGTGGCGAATACTGATAAAAGCCACTTAAGTAACGCCAATTATTTTCCCGTAAGCTTTCTATCAGTGCGCTTATGTCTGCAGTAGCTTTAATAGTCTCCTATATAACCCAGCTTTGGTGCGCAGTTTGACACTTTTTTGCCGTTTTCTGCATTATATTGGCGACTTTCTTTTTAAAGTCGCATTAGTAACATTACTTTTCCATAATCTTTATAATTTGCGTAGATCCGCTGTTGTTGATATACCTTATGTATACCCTCCCCCCCCCCCCCTCTCTCTCTCTCTCTCTCTCTCTCTCTCCCTCAGCAGCAGCAGAATCACACACAAGTAAGCAGTCCCTTTCACCAGCACAATACATACTGTGTATACATAGAAGTATATTACCATCGCTGTTGTTATGTGCAAAATTGTGATGTATATTATCACAAAGTGCATAAAAAACAATTCTCTCCTGTTCTCTTCTATTCCGTTATATTCATTTTCCATTCCTGCTCTCCTCTTCGAAGACAGTTGAATCAGACAAGTGTAACCAATCACTTCGACCCACACATTTGTATATTTCCACTGTCCCTGTTTTCTTCCCCTGCGATAACAAAGCTCCTTAGAGCGACCGCCCCCTTCCAGTATATTCTTTTGTGCAATAAAGGAGATCTGTGTGCGTGGAGGGCCGGGGAGGGATCGACTATGACATACCTGTCTTTAGTTTACCCTTCCACCATCACCCTCTTGTATATATTCATACTGCCCTTGTTCTGCCCTGCGGTGACAAAGCCATTCCCAGAACATCCTTTTGTTTGTTAGAGGGGAGGTGGGGGAGGCAGGGGGAGTTTTGACATGCCTTTCTATACCCCAAAATACCCTGGGTGCCTGATTGCAACAACACCGAGCCCTTGTTCAGTCACTGTGTTACAGTGTTCCCTTTAACTGGATCCTGGGTTGGACAAGAGAGTGACACTTGCCTGCCACTAGACTGACTTTCATTCTTTTTTATTATCTTGGTACCTCACATGATTTCATTCGGCTTCGAAGAAACTTTCCTTAACTGAGAATTTAAACAAAGTTTTCATCACATTTTCC
>NC_136991.1:36457749-36468404 GCF_032717465.1 Coenobita brevimanus | reverse complement strand
GTTGGGGGAGGGTAGTCAAATGGTGGATGATAGAGCGACTTGGAGGCGTTTTGTCTGCGGCCACCCTTTTGCTGGATTAGGGGCGCCGGCTATAGATAGATAGATAGATTATACAGTACAAACCTCATTTGCAGAAGTGGCAACTTAACTCTTCAGGCTAATCGTCTCATCACAACACCTGTCTCAGGAACGTAGCATTTTGAAAAGATAAAGGCACTGAGCTACCCGTTAAAATATTCAGCAGAAGTCAGTTGTCTCATGAATAATGACAATCTGTTATACAACCTGCGGACCACATGGGAAGGCGACTAAGCAGAGGAAGATGACTGATGGAGAGGTGCTGTCTTATCGAGGCGCGAAAGATCACCACCTCATAATATCACACCTTGGGGAGGGGGGAGGTTTTTATAATTCAGCAAGCTTCTCTTAGATTCGCCAACATAAGAACTTTGAAAGTCATATTATTTTAAAGCCACAGTTCTGGTTCTTAATGGCAGCCAATAAGTTAGAAATAGGGTAGTGTGAGATCGGAGGAGACCAAAGATAAGCCTTGATGTCCTTTTTTAACACGGACTCGAACCTCTGTGGTATATTATTAAGACAATTAATCCATAATGCTTTACAATAACCAATAAAGAAGATCATTGTGTGAACAAATGTTAAGAGGCAATGTCTATTCAGAATCTATCTCACGGAGTACAATTTTTTTTTTTTAAGTGCAGGTTACTTCTCACACCCTGATTACTGTGCTCTTTGTAATTTACTTTTGAGCTAAATTTGCACCGAAATTTATAACAACTCACTAGACGAAGTTGTGACTCGCCAGTATCAAAAATCAGCGTTTTCTACATCAACATTCATTCAGTTTAATCGAATAATGATGATCTTGGTTTTGCCGTCCTTCAACTAAATTTACATCTTGGCCATTTGAATCTCAATATCAGGCAGCATGTACTGTAAGTATTGTTACTGTTATCACCAGTAGTAAAAATGTTGGTAATAATAATAATAATAATAATAATAATGATAATAAAGTTTGGAAGGAATGAGAGAGAGTTTTTGATTGGTGATATGAATGGTAAAGTTGGGAATGTGAAGTTGGATGGAATAGTTGGTGAGTGGGGTTTGTATATACTGAGATAGATGAGAATGGGAGTGCATTGAAGTGGACATTTGTGCTGGGAGGGGGTTGGTGATATCCAATACCCTCTTTCAGGCATAAAATGATCCACAGGTATACATGGCGAGCGCGATGAGAAGGGTGGGTGGTGAACTTGAATGAAAGGAAGGCAATGATTGATTATGTGTGTGTGGATGAAAGGATGCGAAGATGTGTAAAGCGATGCAAGAGTTGTATAGAGGTTGGGGAAGTGGACTTTCTGACCACTTACTTGGTGGTGGCCAGAATTAGAATGCAAGTAAGATGGAGAGAATAGAAGAAGGGGAAAGACAGAGAGGGAAGGAGTAGTTGCAAGGGAGAGTGGAAAGGTTACACGAGGATGAAGGAAAAAGGCAGAGTATAAGAGAGAAGGTGGAGGGAACGATTGGGCAAATATGAATTGGAGCAGATGGGAGACGTGGAAGGTGTGTGTAAGATATTTACAGAAGAAATATGTGCAGCAAAGGTGATGTGGTGTGTGGAAGGAAGAGAGGGACGGAGGGGTGCAAGAAACAGCGTGGTGGACTGGAAGAGATGAAACAGGCTGTGGCACAAAAGAAGAAAGCATACAATGAATGGATGAGAAATAGGGGCGTGGAAGAAGTTGAGAGGCGGAAGAGAGAGTTATATGTGGAAAGAAAGAGAGAGGTGAAAAGATTAGTAAGAGAGAGTAAGAAGAGAGTGGATGAGGAATTTGGAAGGAATTTGAGTGTAAAGTGGAGGGACTGTAAGAAAATGTTCTGGAGAGAAGTGAAAAGAGTAAGACAGGGTGGAAGTGAAGTTAGCAGGGGAGTAAAAGATAAAAATGGTAAAAGATTACTAGTGGAGAAGGGAGAAAAAGTGAGCAGATGGAGGGAACACTTTAAGGAATTGTTGAACGTAGAGGATGGAAGTAATGCGAGTATAAGTGGCTGGGGAATGGCTGGGAGAAGGAGGGAGGTGAGAAGTTATCAGGGAAGAAATCAGTAGGATGGAAGTTGTGGAAGCAATGAAGAAAGTTAAATCGGGGAAAGCCCCAGGGAATTGATGGTGAGTGTGTGGTGAAATGCTGAAGCATGGGGGAGAGACAGTAGTAGAATGGATGTGGAAGATGTGCAGATTGGCCTGGGAGGATGGTAGAGTCCCGGAGGATAGGAAGTCAGGTATAATTAGTCCCTTGTACAAAGGAAAAGGGGAAAAAGAAGTGTGTGGTAATCATAGGGGCATTTTGTCTTCTTAGTATAATAGGAAAAGTGTATGGTAGGATACTATAGACAGAGTTAAGAGAGAAAGAACAGAGAAATTAGTTGGAGAAGAACAGGAGGCTTTAGGAAGGGGAAGAGGTTGTGTAGATCAGATATTCATTCTTAGATCTTTAGTGGAAAAGTTTCTAGAGAGAAGGGAAAGAAGTTGTATGCGGCTTTTCATGGATTTGGAGAAAGCATATGACTGGGTGGATAGACAAGGGATTGTGGAAAGTGTTAAGAATATATGGAGTAGATGGGAAGTTGTTGAATGCTGTGAAGAGTATGTACGATGGTGCGAAGGCTGCAGTGCGTGTGGATGGTGAACTAAGTGAATTTTTCTCTTTGAAAGTTGGTTTGAAACAGGGATGTGTCAAGTGTCTCCATGGTTGTTCAATCTGTACATGGATGGGGTAATAGAAAGAGGTACAAGGTAGGGTAGTGGATGTTGGAGTGGCCCTTGGTGAGAGAGAGGATAGTGTGTTTGGAAACTCCCTGTACTGTTGTTTGCAGATGATACTGTGTTGTTGAGTGAAGACGAAGGGGAGCTGTACACAGGCTTGGTGGATGAGTTTGAGAGAGTGTGTAAGAAACGGAATCTAAAGGTGAATGTAGGGGAAGAGTAAAGTGATGGTCTTTGAGAGAGGTGAAGTTAGTGAATGTACAGCAGAGGTTGGATGCAGTGAGGAATTGGAAAAATGTAGAGTACGTTTAATTACCTGGGTAGTGTGATGAGTGGGATGGAGGTTTGGAGGGTGAAGTGGCGTTTGAAAGGGTACAGCAGGGAAGAAAGGTTGCTGGAGTTCTTTGAAAGCAGTGGATAAGAAACAGGGGAAGTGAGCATGGAAGTGAAAAAGTTACTACATGACAGTATTGTGATACCAACTCTAACGTACGGAAGTGAAGCTTGGACATTGTTGGAAGGACACAAGTCAAGAGTGAGAGCAGTGGAAATGAGATTATTTAAGAGGAGCCTGTGGGAGTCACGTGGGAGAGAGACAGGGCTGACGAATGAGGATATATAAGGAGCGTTTGTGGTGTGGATGTGGATGTTGATAGGAAGCGTTATGAGGGAATTTGACACTGAGGTGGTTTGGCCATGTGGAGAGGATGGAGGGTGAAAAGACTGACGAAGAGAGTGTATGTGAGTGAGGTGGAGGAGGGAGGAGGGAGGGGGTGGCCGTGGATGAGAGGGAGGGTGGGGGTGGAGAGGTATATGAGAGAGGGGGTGTGAGTTATGAGACAGGGCAGCAGTGAAATGGCGGGGGACAGGGCAACTTGGAGGCGATTTGTTTGTGGCCACCCCAAACGGGATTGAGGCGTCTGGCAATAGGTAGATAGATAGATAATAATAATAATTATTATTATTATTATTATTATTATTATTATTACTGTTATATTCCCTGGTAGCTGGGGGCGCTCACCTTCCACTCACTCGATGTAGTGCTGCTCTCTGGTGTCTGCCCTTTCCTCTCCTCCATCCTTCTTTCCTTCCATCTTCTTCTGTCGTCCTTTCCTTCATTCTTTCCTCGTCCTTCTGCCTACGGGTGACTTTACACTTCTGTACACCAGGAAACCATTTTCTACGCTGGGTGGTAACCATATAACCTAATTTTGGCGCCTGGTGGTTTAGTGGGTAATTACGGAGCTCCAGTTTGGAACTGAGCCGGTGACATGTGTATATCCAAGGAGTGGTTGGGGTTTATTGTTCACGTAATAGCATCTCAGGGATGAGTGAGGCTGGTCACTCTCATCTTAAATGTCAAGAGCAACTTTCCTAGCCCGGGCTTCTACAGCTCCTCATGGGGCAACGTAAGACTGGATGATGAATGAATGAATGAATGAATTATTATTATTTTTTTCTATTCATTTCATTCATTATCGAATCCAGTGTTTGCCCATGAGGAGCGTAGGAGCCTGGGGCCAGGCAAGTTGGTCCTGACATGTAAGATGAAAGTGACCAGCCTCAGCTCATCCCTGAGTTGCATTACCGTTAACAATAAACCCCAACCATCCCTTGGATATGAAAACTTGCACCCGGCACAACCAAATTGGAGCACCTTAATTGCCCATTAAACCCCCAGGCCTGGCCGCATAGTTTGGTTACATAGTTACCACCCAGCATAGCAAACGGTTTCCTGATGTACAGGAAATCGTTTGGTTTGTCACTCAGTGTAGAGTCACCCGCAGACAGAAGAGGAAGAGGAAAGAATGAAGGAAAGAGAGACAGAAGAGGAAGGATGGAAAGAAGGAAGGAAGAGAGGAAAGGGCAGGCACCCGAGAGCAGCACTACATCGTGAGGTGGCGGTGAGCAACCCCACCTCCACTAAGAATAATATTAATAATTATGATAGTATCGTTCGTCGTCTCGTTTATAAATGCTCCAGCATGCTTGCATACGTCGGCCTTGGTCACTCAATGGCCGCTCTCCACGCTGCTTGATCTCTGGTAGCCTCCCAGTTCAGTTCCTTATCTATGAGGTTGCACTATATGACCTCGTACCAGGTCTTTTCCGGACTGCTTCTCACAACCCTACCCCCGACATTAACATAATAATAATAGTAATAATAATAATAATAATAATAATAATAATAATAGTAGTAGCAATAATAATAATAATCATTATTTCATTCATTCATTGCCAGACGCCATGTATCCCAAACGGGATGGCCAAGGGCTTAGAGTTAATTGTTTTACAGGGAGGGATTCGTAATCCTCCACCAACCCCACTTGACACGTACGGATGCCAACAGCATCTTGTGTTCCCAGGCGGTCACCCATCCAAGTACTAACCAGACCCAACGTTGCTTAATAATAATAATAATAATAATAAATAATAATATTTGATACATTTGATGTTAGTGGCAGTAATCATCATCATCATCATCATCATTATCATCACCTTTTCCCACGTTTGGAAGGGCGAGGTAGTAAATTCATACAATGGAAAAAGCATTAAACAATGTACTCATGAAAAAATAGTGAAGTTTGAAATTAATTGACTTTGTAATGAGTGCATTTGAAAGCAGCGCACGTGTACTGGGGATATATATAAATTAACACATTCCATCACCACCACCACCATTGCCACCACCACTACCACTGTCAGCATTTCCATGACCATCGTTACCATCACCGACACCATTACCACCACCACCACCATTACCACCATCACCACCACCACCACCACCACCACCTCCACTAACACCATTTCCATTGTCACCACCGCTCTCAGACACTATTACCACCACCGCCTTCACCACACCTTCCTCAACTGACACCATTACCGCTATCACCATCACCATTGACGCACATTATTACCAACGCCACACACCCCTCCACTGACACCATTGTCATTATCACCACCATTCTCATATAATGTTACCATCACCACCACCACCACACCTACGTCCATTGATACCATTACCGCTATCACAACCACTGCCACTGTCACCCATTACCACCATCACCACACGCACAGCCATTCGCCATTCTAACACAGCACCATTACTGTTTAATCACCACCACTATCACAAGACACCAGTACCACCACCATCACCACACCCACTACAATTTGACATCACCCGTTACCACTACCACCTTTTTGACACCCATTACCACCACCTTCATCACCACACCCACCGCCGTTTTGACACCATTACACTCATCACAGCTCGCATCCAGACACAGTACCACCACCACCACCACCAACACCCTGTACCATTACAGCGCCCAGCACCACCACCACCACCATCACCACCATCACCGCTGCCACTACTTACACCCTGTACCATTACACCACACAATCCACCACCACCACTTACACCCTGTACCACATTACGCCACCACCACCACCACTACCACCACTTACACCTGCACCATTACACCACCACCACCACCACCACCACTTACACCCTGTAACACCCATTACACCACCAACAACAACCACCCTGTACCATAACACCACCACCACCACTACCAACACTCTGTACCATTACACCACCACCACTCACTTATTCCTTGTACCATTACACCACCACCACCACTCACATCCTGGACCATTACACCACCACCACCACTCACACCCTGCACCATTACACTACCACCACCACTCACACCCTGCACCATTACACCACCACCACCACATGCACCCTGTACCATTACACCACCACCACCACATGCACCCTGTACCATTACACCACCACCACCACTCACACCCTGTACCATTACACCACCACCACCACCAACACCCTGTACCATTACACCACCACGACCACCACCACCACCACCACCACTTACACCCTGTACCATTACACCACCACCACCACCACTTACACCCTGTACCATTACACCACCACCACCACCACCACCACAACCACCAACATCCTGTACCATTACACCACCACCACCACCACCACCTGCACTCTCACCCTGTACCATTTCACCACCACCACCACCTCCATCACCACTCACCCTGCACCATTACACCACTACCACCAGTACTCACCCTGAACCAATAACCAGTACCACCATCACCACAATTTACACTGCATCATTACACCGCCATCACCACAGTTTATACACTGCATCATTACACTACCACAATCACTCACACCCTGCACCATTACACCACCACCACCACCACCAATCACACCTTGGATCATTACACCACTACCATCATCACAACCACTCACACCTTGCTCCATTAAACCCCTACCAGCACCATTCACTCCTTTCACCATTACACCACCACTACAAACTTTGCACCATTAAAAGACTTACTCAGGCTGAAGGGGTAAAGAATGGTAGACACAAAAACTTTGTACTTACTAATGTGGGATGGGAAAATGTTGAAAGCTGTAGCTGTGTCAGGGAAGGTGGAGAGTTCGCAGAGTTTGTGTGTCTAAGAACTCCAGTAGTGTTTCTCTTTCAGCTCCAGTAAGTTAACACCAATATCCTAAGAGTATACAAAGCCTTACTCTAATACTGCACCTAACTTTCACCACTGAGGTACCAAAAATGAGCAAAGCTTTCTCATGACTGGGACACGTCACGTTTCATTTCTATTCTATTACAGCTCCACGACCACATATTTTTAACCATTTTCATGTCACTTTTTCATCAATGCTTCTCTTTCTCCACTTTACTTTTCTCCCTCCCTTCTCACCAATTTACCTCTTCTTGTGTCCTCACCGCTTTTGCGCTTCGTTCTTCATTCTCACCACCTAAACTTCATCCCTCCTTATCTTCACAGCTCGCGTGTCTGTCTGCATTTCCCTTAACGCTTATAGCTGTCTCTCTTTATCTCTGACCTATTTTACTTCTCCAACCCACTCCACTTTACCCTTCCCTTATCTTCTCCCACCATGTTACATTTCCCTCTCCATCCCATTCTCATTTTTACGCTTCCACTTGTTTCCTTATTACATCATTCCACCCACTTCCTTCCCTCTCCACTATCATCTCTCTCCTTTTGTTTCCTGATCATTCGCAGTGCACGATTCATCCCGCATTGCCTACAATTCATACCTCCCACTACATCACCTACATATTCCTCTTCTTTTCTTCCACTTCTTACTTCTCTCTTCCTTAAACACCATCTACACACCTACACCTAGTTCTTCACCTTTTTCCACCCGCATCTTTATTCCATGCCAGCTGTACTTCACACCTCGCTCTCTTCAACATATACAGATCAATCTTTCTTTGCTGCCTCAATCCTCATTTTCATTCTTTAACTTTTGCACCTCACATCTCGGTTTCATGACTTACACCTCCCTTTTAATCCCCTCCATACTCTGTCTTTCAAGCATCATAAACCTCTTGCACCTCCAAACGCATCATTCACCACCTACAACTCATCCTTATTTTACACCTCTTACATTCCACACCTTCCTTTCTCACCACCTACAATGAAGCTGGAGGGGAGCGACTTCAGGTGCTGACATTATAATGGCCCGACAGCAGATTGCCCAGTTACACTAACGCCACTAACCTAAAGAGCATAAGGGATTGCAGGAACGGCAAGCTTCAGCCTGCAGTACACTGAGTTCACATCCAAGTGAGCCAAGGTCCACAAAGACCAATACTTACACACACCTAGTCTTTGCTATCTCATCCCTTCATTCTCAGTTGCACCACATCACTGTCTCTCCCCACATGCAACCAAAATTACTTACCAATCAACTTTCTTCCCACTTCCAACCACCTACAGTTTCCTCCTACGCTTCCTTCCTACGCTTCCTTCTTCCCCCCCCCCTCGCTAAATGTGACATATATTTTCCCCAATTCCTGCCACGAACTCGCACACTTCCTGTAACCATTTCCTTCTCTCCACTCGCTACCTGCTTCACACGTTATATCCACTACTAACCACCTACACACTTCCTTCTCACATTCTCCCTCTTCCTTTCCACTGTCTTTACCATTCCAAACCATCTACTCCCTGTTTACTACCTCCATTCTGCTTACATACTTTACACAAATAACCACCCTTCTCTCTCTCTCTCTCTCTCTCGATCGATCGATCGCACACGCATGCAGGCACGCACGCAAATACAAATTATACGAAGTGGTTAATGCCTCCACACACACACACACACACACACACACACACACACACACACACACACACACACACACACACACACACACACACACACGACCTCTCCATTCCTAATCACCTATACCTTATTTGCAGCTTCCAGCAGCAGCTTTCATATAATCTCCCATTCTTCTCCCACCTACACCACCTAAGCCTCCCAAATCTTCATCCACTATTCATCACCCTGTTTACCCACTTCCTTCCCTCACCACACCACCCACACACACCTCCTCCACTTTCCGTCACCATCACCACCTCATTACTCTAACCACCTACCCTTGGCACACTCCCCACTGCAAACTATTGCACACACACACACACACACACACACACCCACACTACAAGTATCTTCATCTACCTCTTCTCACGTTCAGATATTGAGCCATCTACCTTTCCAGTTTCTCACTACTCCTTCACACTTTCAATAACTATCTTCAACATTTATTTCCCTCCTCACCATGGTAAACCTTCCTCCCTTCCTCTTCTACACCCAACCATCAGTGCAAGCCATGTGCCACTCCTTCCTTCTGTTACCCCTTCTCCGACCGACCACCTACATCTCTCCATCTGTTTTATACTTCTCCCCCATCATCAACTACATCACCGCATACCTTTCCAGTTTCTCAGTACTCGTAACTATCTTAACTATATCACCTCCCTCCCCGCACTTATAACCTCCATCCCAGTCTGCCTTCCATATACTGTGCTCCTCCCTTCCTTCTTTACAACACTTTTACTACCGTAGCCCCCTAATACCCCCACCTATCCACTACCAGCCATATACAACCCCCCTGCCCCATCCACTAACCGACTACATCCTCTTTTACACCAAACCAACATCATCGCATACTTAACCAGCTTCTCACCAGTCCTAACCACATTCACTTGCTAACCCCACTACCACCTTCCTTCCCTTCACCACCTTCCATTACGCCCCTGCCCCTCCATTGTTAGACATCTACTGTACACCCGTTCCTCCTCTTTTCTGCCCCTCCCTCCCCACCTAGGGCCCAGTGTGGCAAGATTTAGAATCCATAAACGTCGTCGTCCAGGCCACTGAAGGTGAGGGACAACCAAGCCCCAGCTGCAGCCGCCACTCCATCACTTTATCTTCTGTCCTCTGATTGACCCCAGAAGATTTTTTATTTTATCTTCTTCATTTCTCCTTGTATCTTAAGCACACTACAGTTTCTTATGTCAGCCCTCCTTTTTGTTAATCGTGTTCGCCTTATCATCTTTCCATTTTGTATTAGTTTCTACATCTTAGTTTTTTTATTATGTTTGCCTCTTTTCCTGTTCCTTTTTTACCTTATCTTCTTCCCTGATATATATAATTTTATTTCTCATTTCATTAAGATATAATTTTTCTTCACTTCCATTCTTTCTCAAATTTCTCCAATTTTCGTTTTCATTATCACATATTATAACCTCCTAAGCGCAATATCATACCTTTTATGCCGATCTTCATATTCTCAGACGATTATATTTAGCTTAGAAGAGAGCTGTGGTATCGATGGAATGTATTTGTCTCCAGTGTTTACCACACCAGTGAAGTGAAATCCCGCTTTTTCATGTTTTTCTTTTATTTTCTTATTTTCATTTTTTTTATTTCTTGCTGCTGATGTGCATTGTATGAAGCCCATTGATTTTACTGTTCGTTTCATTTTTT
>NC_136991.1:36357749-36450249 GCF_032717465.1 Coenobita brevimanus | reverse complement strand
AAAGTTTCATGTTGATAGCTCAAGCCGTTCGTGAGATAATTGTTTACCCACACACAGGGCCAGCCAGTCAACTTCACAGCTGAAAACATTACATTCCCATTCGCTTTGTAGTGTGGGTTGTAACTAACCAAATATCCCGGGATACTCCCAGCAGTGTCTGGATACAGTTCCACTTGATTTTGAAATATTTTGGCAACACACTCACGCGCGTACACACACACACACACACACACACACACACACACACACACACACACACACACACACACACACACACACACACACACACACACACACAGATGCAGGCAGTTACATTATTGCCCCTCTGATAATAATTATTATTAGATTGATTTGTGCATTCATGAGGACATAATACATCAATATTTTGGCGATTTATCAATCACACTGAAGGTTGTTTCATGTTCATTACTCCATTCTGTTCCTAATGTTCGTCCATCCTAATGATGGCGGAGAATTTCGTTCTTTTGCTGCTTGTTTCCCTAAGCTCAGTAGCAGAGTAATGTAATCAGCATACTTTTCAAACCATTTCTTTGTGACTGGCAACGTATTCTGGTGCTATTTTGTTACAGCTCAGCAATGAGGAAGGAGCGATGACAGTTTTGTACCCGATGAAAGTTGTGAGGGTATTGCTAATATTGCTTTATGTTTCTGGATTCAACTTCTGTAATTTTTTACCAAAGGGGCGCGCTGATTCCACCTATAACAAACTATTTTTCTCCAGGTAACTAATTTTGGTACCTATGCAAGACAGCCAACTGCTCAATTGCGACTGCAGGAAGTGACGGGAAAAGACAAAGCATGCCTATCTTTTGGTATATAACCCGATATCTGTGGCATTAGGTTTCCTGGTCTACCCCCCATGCCCCAGAAAACGGGGAAAAATATTTTCTCGAGTAATTTTTGCTCGTATGAAATGAATGAGTGTTTGGAGAAGCATAGGAAAAATAAATATGAGTTCATTGTTTACCTCGGTTCAGCCGTGGTAAATTAGTGAGGACATTTTTGGGCTACCTCCCCATGAGCAAAGAAACCAAAGAAAATTTTTGCCTCAAGTAATTTTTTGCTCGTATGAAATAAAAGAGTGCATGGAAAAGTATAGGGAAAACAAATATTAGTTCATTATTTACCTTAGTTCAGCCGTGGTGAAGTAATGAGGACATATGGGAGAAATATGTATCATGTCCATTAAAAAAAAAAATAAAATAAAAAAATTGCTCATATGATGTACGTTGCAGCTACAACTTTTCCATCACATGATATACTCGTACGTCACAGCTGTCGGGTTAAGGAAGCGCCAGGTCGCCAGCGTCATTGTTTATCAACAATCTCTCCGACTGTCCGCGTTGTTTGCGTTGTTTGCGTTGTTTACCAACCATTTCCCCAACTGGATGCGTCAGTGTATCAAACACACTCAGATATGCGCTAAAGAAAACACTAGGTGTCAAAGCTATGGAAAACTTAGTGATGTAACCAAACCTGACCTAACCTAATTTAACTTGGCCTAAGTTAACTGGGGGAGCTTTGTCCCCCAGACTCTCCCATACTTTTAACCTAACCTAATCTAATCCATCCTAACCAAACCTAACTCTCCCCAAAATTGGGATTGCCATGAAATATTACACTGAAGATCCAAAACCTATCAGGGCAAAATTCAACTCGGTAAAAACCTGAACTACCAGAAACAAAAAGAAAAGCAGAAGGATGTTACCATAATATGCAAGATGATAAAGAGCTGCTGCAGCCAGAAGGAACGCGTGGAATGCCACTTCTTGCAGTTTGTTGTGTCCTTAATAAGCAAATGGCTGAGTATTAAAGGAAGCAGTTGGTATAAATCACTGCAAATAACACCCAATTCCACCAAAGTAATCGTACATCCTGGACACGTCATTTGGAAATCGCTCCAAAAATAAGACGTGCGTTCGCAGCGATGGTTAAGACGCTGTCGGCGGAATATTTACGAATTGAAAATCCTAAATAAGAGCCGTCAGAGGTAAGTTTTAAGAAATCCCCAGGAGGTATAGATGATCCAGGAGAGGTGCCAGTTACCCTGTGAAAGACTCATTTCAATAGTTTATATGGAAAGGCCGCGCCCGTTTGGTAATAATTAATCCAGCGTCTTCAAAGGATATAATTGTCTGCATGAAGACCTAACTGCTACACTGTCAGAACGGCATTCATATTTCGTTCTTGCTAACCTCAAATGATGGTTTTCAAGTTAAGGAAAACTGTTCGAACTGGTGAATCTAAAAAATTTCCGTTTCCTGTTAAACCGATCAGTTAAAAGGCGTCCTTTTTCTTGCTGTTCTTCCTAGCTACAGGCTACTTTATTTAACTCATGAGGGCATTTGGAACTGAAGAGGTTAGGTGTTCCAGAAACAGTCACTAACACGTGCGTTAATAAAGTGCTTCCGAGATGTCAGTAAAATCGCACAGTACCGCACCACCATGATATGTTCTAAAGATTAAACACACTCATACTTAAGGAGTTAGAAACTGTCGGTCCCACGTTGAATGTAATCGCTGCTGTTATATACCAAGGAAATGAAACAAATATCATTAAGGTCAGTATTCAGAGGATTAACTTGGACTGTCAGGAGTAGTTTATACTAGCAATTTCGAACTATGTAACAGTGATAGAAAGAAGATACATAGATAGACAGACAGACAGACAGACGGATATATATATATATATATATATATATATATATATATATATATATATATATATATATATATATATATAATAGGTAGATAGATAGATATCCCATTGGATCCGGGAGATGCTGGGCGAGGCACTGTTCCGGAAGGGTCCTAAGCATACCGCCCTCCGCCTATCGGCTCATAGTCGCGAAGCTCATAGGTCCCTACCCGGGGGTTCCCTACTTTATTAAGGTTTGAAATTTCCCAGTTCTTTCCAGTATTGTGGACACCGGGCTCCAATGGGTTAAATATATAGATAGATAGATAGATAGATAGATAAAGACAGAGGGACAGATAGACAGACACAGAAGTGTGTGTGTGTGTGTGTGTGTGTGTGTGTATACCTGCACCCGTAGGTGCATGTTCCTGTACGTACCCGTGGATGTGTGTATACTAGGGTCTGTGTGTTCAGGTGCATGTATGTGTGTATCTCAGGTGTTTGTGGCTGTGTAGGTAGGGCTGGCAGGAGAGGGAGGCGGCCCGGTATTGCGGTCATTTTAACAGCATGGGCGCGCTTTATACCTCCGCCACGATGCAGTTCCCGGTAATGTCACTTCTGCAGGCGTCTGCTAGATCCGACCACCCCCCCAACCCCCTTCCTCCCTGACCCTCCAACCCTCCCTATCCTCCTTATCCCCTACCGCTCCTTCCCCTGCAGCTCAGTGCATTCCGGTCTGCCTCGCCCATTGATGGTAGCTGGCTGGCTGGCTGGTGTGAGGCTGGGTCCGTATTTGGTTGGAATTTGTGCTGCAATATTCACTTGGTCGGAATTGGTTCGAATCTTGCTTTGAATTGATGCGTTTGTATTTGTTTTAGGAGGAATTTACGCTATAACAATGAATTTTAGTTTTGTATTGGTGCTATAGTTCAACCAAGTGTACGTAATATGGTTAAGAATCTCTCGTGCGCGTTTGTGTGTGTGTGTGTGTGTGTGTGTGTGAACACTAACTCAGATTGTTTCAGTCTGATCTTAGCCAGAATTGGTGGAATAGTTGAGAATCGGCTAAGAATCTGATGCAGTTTTTTTTATTATTATTATTTTTAATATGTCAGTGTTCAAGATCACATAGCAAGGTCAGTTTTAAAAGTTTTGTTGATCCGCTTCAGACCAAACTTGGTGAAACAGTTCAGAGTATGGTATATATATTATATATACAAGTCATTCTTGATTAGACTTGGACTAAACATTGCAGGTCAGCCAGGGAACTAATAATCGAAATTGAGTGCAAAAGGTCAGAGGTCGTCATTTCAAGATATTTTTGGCGATTGGGTTTGCAGTCAAGCTAGAGTTAAGTATTCTGAGCATGAGGAAAAACTGTCCATAGTCAGGGTCAAAATTCAAAGTTAGATGTAAGGCCCTTACTCCAGTCGTACGGCGCAGGTGCTGGTTTTTTTTTTTTTCCAAAATCATGCCTTAAAATGCAAAGTCACATTTCTCATAGCGATTTGAAACATCGTGCAATCTAATATTTACGGTGATGAAAATACTATTATTCCATTGTACCTTATTGTACTTATATAAAAATTTGGACACCGTATGTCTATAGGATTTTGGCCGCAAATTTTCGTCACGATCGTCACCTTTGTTCTTCCGTAATTAGGTAAACAAACACATACTGATGTAAGCCATAACCTACGAAAATGCCACAGTAATAAATAATTTACATTCACAACACTTGTCCCATTTGTTCCTGTATACCTGTACCCATTAGCTTTGTACCCTACGTACATCAGGAAGCGAATCTCGAGACGATATACAGTGAAGCAGGAACACGGTTTCCACCACTGAGGCTGTTGTTGTTGTGATAGCGGGTCCTCTACCCCGCCTACTGAGACTGTGTGTAATATCAATACGAAAGAGAGAGAGAGAGAGAGAGAGAGATTTTGTTTTATCCACACACAGCTCTGGGTACTGGAAGCGTTAATTTTAGTTTTTATTTTGTCCCGTCACTCTTCAAGCTGTTTCATTCTTTGGCAGGTGGATATCAGAGTTTGGGTATTTCGATTATTATGCTCTTCAGTTTCCTCCCCCACTCTCTCTCTCTCTCTCTCTCTCTCTCTCTCTCTCTCTCTCTCTCACGCGAATTAAACAAAGCCCGTTGAGAACCACACATACAGGCCGTCAGAAGCTGGAACACAACTGTTCACGTATACATCGTACATACATTAACAAAATTCACACACACACACACACACACACACACACACACACACACACACACACACACACACACACACACACACACACACACACACACACACACACACTTTATAGAAAAGAGAGAGAGATGTGTGTGTATATATATATATATATATATATATATATATATATATATATATATATATATATATATATATATAAAATGTGTAGTGGTAGGTGGGGGCGCTCACCATCCACTCACTCGATGTATTGCTGCTCTCGGTTGTCTGCCTTTTCCTCTCTTCCATCCTTCTTTCCTTCCATCCTCTTCTGTCTTTCTACCCTTCATTCTTTCCTTGTCCTTCTGCCTGCGGGTGACTTTACACTCCCTCTTCTGTCTTTCTTTCCTTCATTCTTTCCTTTTCCTTTTGCCTGTGGGTGACTTTATACTGAGTGACAAGCCAAATGGTTTCCTGTACACCAGGAAACCATTTACTACCCTGGGTGGTAACCATATAACCAAATTTTGGCACCTGGTGGTTTACTGGGTAATTATTGCGCTCCAGTAGGATTGAGCGGTTTATATCCAAGGAGTGGTTGGGGTTGATTGCTCATGTAATGCCACTCAGGGATGAGTGAGGCTGGTCACTCTCATCTTAAATGTCGAGACCAACTGCCTAGCCCCGGGCTTCTACGCTCCTCTTGGGGCAATGTTGGATTGGATGATGGATGGATGGATGGATGGATGGTATAGATAGATAGGTAGATAGATAGACAAAGATAGATAGTTTTTTTTTTATGTAAGGAAGAAGGAACCAAAGGCTAGAAGCCTGCAAGATTGTTCCCTCCAAGAAAAAAATAGAAAGGGGATAAGAGACCCAAATTCAAGATTCGTTCATTTCGAGATGCCTGGACTCATTGCGTTTGAAAGACTGGAGGTCATAGGCAGCAGGGAATACAGACAGAGGAAGACACTTCCAGGGTTGACCTGTTGCATTCATGAAGGACTGGGAGTAACAATTAACTCTTGCATTAGTGAGTTAGACAGAAAAGAGGCGAGGGTTTGCTGCTAGGCGGGTGCTACGCATCCACGGTCGTAGTGGAGGGATGCAAGCAAACAGTTCAGAGGAGCAGTGACCATTGAAATAGCGATAGAAAAGAGGTACCTGGTAAGAATGCAACAGGGCGGCGAAGAGGAAGATGTTGATGGGAGCCAGTTAGAGGAGGAGAGTTAATGAGACGAAAAGCCTTTTGACTCGTTGTTGAGAAGAGCTGTATGAGAGGAGCCTCCCCATAAATGTGAGTTGTACTCTACAAAGGGGCGAATAAGATCCCTGTATAAAGCCTACAAACTGTTCAGAGTAAAGAAGGCACGAAGTCGGCTTGGCACCCAAATCTCTCGCAGATATTCCGAGAGAGAGATAATATGATCTATCCAAGAAAAGTCCCGTGGGAATGAAACCCAATGTATGTTCAAAGATGCTGCAGGATTGAGTTGGATATTGTTAAAAGTTAGAGGATTCTCCTGCTGAAGATTTCGACTGGTTGAGAGATGGAAGAACTGAGTTTTTGTTGCATTAAAAACAAGATTACTTTTACCCCAATCAGAGGTGTCAGCCTAGTCAGAAATAGATGTGCCCTAGCCTCATCCGTTGTTTATTGAAATTATTGCTGAGATGGACGCTGCGAGAAGCGGATGGAAAAGTGAAGGATGGAATCATCAGTGTATGAGTGGATAGGGTTAGAGATAGTTTAGAAGGTCATTGATGAATTAAAGGAAGATATTTGGTGATAGGACAGAGCCAAGTACTGATAGCTCGTGGAGAAGAATGGTGATCGTCTACAAGAGCAGCCGTTCGAGTAGAACGACCAGAAAGGAAGCTAGAGGTGAAGGCACAGACAGAAGAATAGAGACCGAAATAAGGCAGTTTGGAATTTAAAGATTCATGCCAGACTCAATCGAAAGCCTTTGAGAGGTCATGTGCAATAGCAAAGCTTTCGCCATTGTCCCGAAAGGAGGATGACCAGGAATCTGAAAAGTAGGTGAGAAGGGCCCCAATGGAGCATTCCTGACAGAACCCATACTGACGATCGGAACAGACGGTTGTGATAGGAAAGATGCTTATTTTTTTATGAGAATATATTTAAAAGCTTTAGAAGTACATGATGTTAAAGCAATCATGCGTTAGTAAGAGGGCTGGGAGCCTTCACCCTTCTTTGAGACAGGTTAAATAAGGACCAACTTTCTGCAGTAAGGAAAGTTACAAGTTGGCAGACAAAGGCGAAAGTTTACGTAGGCAGGGTATACGCACATAAGCACAGCTCTTAAACACAGCCGGATGGACCCCATCAGACCCATATGCCTTGTTAGTACTGAAGCCAGTGATGGTAGAAAACATAGAAATTTTAATATCAGCCATGAGGAAGTTAGGGGGGGGGGGAAGTGATGGAAGAACATCACCGGAATCGTCTAAGATGGAACTGAAAGAGAAAGTCCGAGCGAATAGATCTGCTGTATCAGTAGACGAAACAGCTACTAGAACCATCAGAGTGGAAAAGAGGAGGGAAGGATGAAGTAAAGTTGTTAGAAAGGTTTTTGGCAAGGTGCCAGAAGAAGTGGGAAGAATTTGAGTCGGAGAGTTCAAAGCATTAAGTACGAATGAAATTGTTTTTAGCGGAACGAAGAACAGGCTTAGCACGATCCGGGCAGAAACATAAAAGAGATGTCAGATATATGGACCATCCTGCATAGATACCCATACTCCCATATACAAGCATCAAACAGTAAAAGTAAAGATATATGCAACGGCCCCATCAAAAATAATCATACAGGAAAAGGGACAAAGGAATGAGGTGTTACGGGTAAAAGCCAGAACATGAAATTCATCCAAAATGGCTGTGACCTTCCCAAATACAGTATACTGGACAAATTTGATCCATTCAGCACTTTGGGGGGAATATGATGAGGGAGCGACGGACGGCAGGAAAAAAATAAAAAAAATGTTGGGCGAATTTTGCTGTGTCTAACCATCTTTCCTTTTCTCTAAGAGGTTCGGTGGTATGGAGTGAGTGGAGAATAGGAGACGAAAAGATATATTATTTATCCTGAAACTGGGAACTGATTTCCCTTCTGTTACCATTTGTGCACTTTTTCTAATACAGGAAGATCTTAGTTAGGTTAGGTTTGTTTTCTTAGTATCAGGTTAGGTTAGTCAGCTAGGTTAGTCTGTTAGGTTAAGTTAGGTTAGAATTAAAAAACGGACGAGCGATCATCCTGGGAATTTGTACGTCGTTCAAAAGTGGTGTACGAGACGGAAATTGGTGGTTGAGAAGGGCAAGTTTCCACATTTGACATCCTTATTGAACTATGATGGAAGGAAAAATTCTGGCCCTTAGACTCTTTGCTGATTGCATTGTATAAAGTGGAGGGCATTTTAGCCACATCCTATCCTCACGGGTGTTATGAAATTGATAGTATTATAACATGGACTTGCGTATACCTCCTCGCACTCGTAATTAATGCAGGGCCGGTAAGAATGTGTGGTGGATTGTTGAATGGAGAAGAAGAGCAAGAATAAGGAGATGTAAGGTAGGAGTCTTGAGTGAGGGTGGAGTATGGTGAAAGGTGGAGTCGTTAATGAGTATAAATAGAATGGCCTGATTTTTTTTATTTTTTTTTCAAGCGATGCGGTGTTGGACGTTGGATAAACAGATATATCGGTCTTGGCTAATGGTTTGCACAAGGCCAGTCTATGAACAAATTTTTGTCACCATTAGTGATCCAGAAGACAAGAAAAATAATAATGAAATTGCCTTGAGACAAACTGTAGAACGATGAATGAATTGGGTTTTTTAGTTCATTTTCCCATCAGCAAACATAATTTTTCGGCATATGAAAAATGTTACAAAAACTCGCAAAAGATTTAATTTCTGCAGACTACAAAAACTGCTTCGGAGCATCAGTGAATATTTTAAAAATCTTTTAATATCATCGCCAGGAAAAGAAATTGGCAGCTATGAATATGTGAAAGAGAAAAAAATAAAATGAAGTTCGCAGTTTCGCTCTCCCAGCAGAACAAAAAACTTTTCCAGCTGTGCACTTTTGTCTGCCGCGTTATGATGAAATTCTGAGGCCTTAAGGGGTAGGACACAATGCTCGCACCAGCCAACAAAAAAAAAAAAGAAAAAAAAAAATCAGAGAGAGAGAGAGAGAGAGAGACGCCTTATTTCACAGCGGGCGCCACGAGGATATATCGGGAAAGAGGTAAAAGTGCGATTATTAGAGGCTGAATGGAAATTTATTTTGGTCATTAAGAATGGGGAGGGACAGAGAAAGGCACAATTGTGGGGGATGGGGGAGGGGACGGGGTAGAGAGGAGCGAAGGGAAGGATTGAGGGGGAGCGAAAGGGCCGGCAGTGTGCTCATACGCTGCTTACTCCGCCCCCAGAATATGGCTCCTACTTTTCCTAGTGTCTACGTCACTTGGAAACTGATTCTGTCTCACGGTCTCAGGTGTCATTCCGCCTCCTCCCACTCTCTTATAGTTCTCGCTTTATATATATATATATATATATATATATATATATATATATATATGTATATATATATATATATATATATGTGTCTGTGTGTGTGTGTGTGTGTGTGTGTGTGGTACAGTATGTATTTACCAATTTGTAGTATACAGGTATTGAGCTTAGCTCGTGTTGTCCTGTGTCCATATCTTGTGTGTGTGTGTGTGTGTGTGTGTGTGTGTGTGTGTGTGTGTGTGTGTGTGTGTGTGTGTGTGTGTGTGTGTGTGTGTGTGTGTGTGTGTGTGTAAAGCTATGTTTGCATGCATGCGTGAGAGAGAGAGAGAGAGAGAGAGAGAGAGAGAGAGAGAGAGAGAGGCTGCATCTGTTTTACCTGCGGGTATTTACCATGCTTGTCTCGGGAATATTCTGTCTCTCCCTCTCTCCCTCCCTCTCCCTCCCTCCCTCCCTCTCTCTCTCTCTCTCTCTCTCTCTCTCTCTCTAATTTTCTAACATTCCTTTTTTTTCCGTCGGTATTTACACGGGTGTCATTTAATTTAAAGTTATTATAAGAATTATTGTCAAATATATAGGTCTGCAGCATTAATATTTCGTTGCATTCACCAACTGTTTCATTATACCTAACCGCTTACTCATATTACAATGAACTTATCACCATTTCATCATGGAAATTTTATAAATAATTGTATGTTAAATGAAAATATAGTTATGGTGCACTGATAAAGCCCTAGAGGTACGTTTTTCATGACTGGGTCCACATTCATTTATTTAGCTTGTTACACATACCCCTTGGGTTCTTGGTGATAATGCATTGCGTAGGGACAAGAAAATCCTTTAAGCATCTTACATGAACATTTGATGCTCATACTTGAACATAAATCCCCTAACAATTATTAATCTTACTGTAGTTAGTTATTTTTCACCATAAAACTATTCACTCACTGCGTACCTTGTTTATTAGGCAGATTTTGATCAGGGACTGCTTCAGACTTCTTCTGATTGGTGGTGGTGTCCCCAGCAACTTGCTTTGCAGATCTTTTGCATACTGTTGCGAGCTGAAATGCCTTTCACAGACACGGCCAGTGGGAGAAACCTTGTCCTTCCGTCCAAACAAATGTATCCATTTTTGCCTGTTGATTTTATCATTTGGCATGCGAAAGCGTCTCAGAAACTTGCCATCAGATGTCTTCCCTGAACACCCAAACACACTCCACATCGTGAAAAATATTTTAACATGATGAAACGTATAAAATAAAGCAGGCTATGCGTCACAAATGGCTGGTAAGAACACACTGTTGTCCTGCTCCTGTGAGCGAGACAGCCATCCAAGTGACGTCACGGGTCAAGGACACCAATCATAGATGACCTGCGCAAAACTGACCTTATTTTGGTCCAGAGATGAGCACACTGTTTGAGTCTCTACACTATGGGTCATACGGTAGGGAAATGGGGTAGCAGAGGTAAGGAAGGGGTGATAGGAAATGGAGGGAAGGGGGGAGGTAATGGGGAAATTAATGGAGCAAGAAGGAGAAGGTTAGGGGAGGCAAAGGATTTGGGTAAGGATAAATAAATGCACGATTGCTAGGCAGGGGGTGGGATGTGATTGTTGGGGTAAGGAAAAGGAAAACTGATGAGAGAGAGAACGGAAGGGGGGGGGGGAAAGGAGGGATATGACGAGGGAACTGAGGGAATAGGAGAGGGAGACAGCGATGAAGGCCTGGAGGAATACGAGGGAAAAGAAAATGGAGGAATGTAGGGAATGGAAGGGAGAAGAAGGAGGTAGGGGGAGGGACGAGAAGGGGAGGCATGAGAAATATGCGGATAGAACATGTAGGGGAGGGAAGCAGTTTAGGGGATGGAAAATATCTGGCGACGGAACAGGACGGATAAACCACCAGAGGAAGGAGAGGAGGGGGAATTACTGTATGTATGGAAGTGAAAGGAAGGTAAACTAGCAGAGGATAGAAGAGAAAAAATGCTAGAATGGAAAATATAAATGAGGCAAACGGGGGTTGGAAGGGAGTGTCCGTAGGGGAGGGACACGTAGGGTGAGACAAGCAGGGGATGAATAGGGGAATACGTGGTGAGCCAGCGGTGGATGAAATAGGAAATATGTGGTGACTTCAGTGTAGGAGAGACAAGCAAGGTATGCAAGCGGAAGTATTTGGGGAAGGAACAAGAAGGGTAGGCAAGCTAAAGATTGAAGCGCAGTATGACGGCGAAGAACAATGTAGGATGAAGGAAGTAGGAAAGTAGGAGTTAAAGAAGAATATTTAGAAGAGGCAAGGAGTAGAAAGAAAGAGATATCGGAGGAAGGGACAGGAAGGTGAAATATTCCAGGAACATTAATTGGCAGGGGAAGAGCAGAGAAGGGAGAAGGGAAAGTCTGTGTGGGAGGAAAATGAAGAGTAGAGTAGCCGGAGTTGGAATGGGATATATGTACAAAGTAGGGAAAAGAGAAAAGGAATAGAAGGGGAAATGTATAGGAGAGGCAAGCAGGGAATGGAAGAGGAAATGTGTGCAAGGAGCAGGAAGGGTGAAGTTGAAGGAGAGGGAGGGGAGGAAAGGATAGTGAGACAGCAGAAGGTCGTTGAGCCTTTTTTTACCCCCAGCTCTTTCTTTTCATTAATTTTACCCTCCCCTACAACCAGTGGTCGAGTTAACTGCAATCGACCAGTCAGCTGTCGTTTCTGGACGCTATTATTTTTCTCTGATCGGTTTGTCTGTTTTTTGTGCTGGGTGTTTTTATTTTATTTATTTATTTTTTTTTTTGGGGGGGTGCTGCTTTTTGTTTTTGTCTGTTTTCGGTTCTGGATGTCATTTGTTAGTGGTGCCGGATTGCATGTTTCCTTTTTTGTAATGGTATTATCTGTTATCTGCGTTGTGTATTTTTTTTTTTTTAATCGCATTGTCTGCTGTAACTGTTATGTATTGTTTTATGATTGGATTGTCTGTTGTCAGTGTTTATAGTATATTTTTGTTAATTGGATTATGTAGTGTTAGTATTTTTTTTTTAAATCGGATTGTCTGTTGTCAGTGTTTGTATTTTATTTTTTGTGATTGGATTGTTTGTTGTCAGTGTAGTGTACAATTTCTTCTTGGTCTCCGTATTGTCGGTGTTGTCAGTTTGTCGTCAATAATGAGTTGAATTTTTTGCTTGTCGATATGCTTGTTGTCAGTTTTATTGGAGTGTCTGTGGTCGTTGCTGCGTACTTTTGTCTTTTGTGGTCTTGTTTGTTTATCAATGCTATACTTCTTTCACCTTTTCTTGGCCCAGATTTTCGTCTTTTTCAGCTTATCTCGGGTAGCTCATTGACAGAAAAGGACAATGACTACGATTCTACATCCTCTCCATAGTCTGTCTTCGGGACTGGTATGAGTGTAATGGTAACCTGTTACTATAACTCTGCATTCAGTATAGGGAGATGGCAATTTCAGGCCAAGTTAGAGTAAAAATGAGTTTAGTGTATTTTTCCTCTGATCGGGCTGTCTGCTTCGGTGCTTGGTATATTTGTCCTTTTATCGTATTGTTGCTTTTCTCCACATTTGTCCCGACCAGTGATCAGAGACGTGGAAAGAGGACTGGAGAAGTAACAAACCCCCTTCCGGTAGCGTGATTTATGTTACGATTTCTTTGTACCTACTGCCTCACGTTTTCTGGAAGGGGTGTCTCCGACAGTAGAACATACTTGGCATGTCCCTGTACAGCAACAAAGACTCATCGTACGACACTGCACAACATGATCGAACAAACAAATTCTTTCTGCTCTTGTGTAAGATGTGCTGACTATCCTGAACAGCAACGGGTACTAAATACACCGCTTCCGACGATCTAAAACACAGTTCTAAGTAGGAAAATACTTATTTTAAATGTGACTTCAAGAAGCCTTGTCCCTTACGTTATTCTTGCAATACTCCTCACAACTCTTAGCAAACTTAGCTGGCTCATTAACTGCAAGATCCCTCCAAACTTCAACCGAGAGCAGTTCAAGTCCAACTGTTACAGATTTTATGAATGAAGGACACCTGTAGTCTGGCGTGTGTGTGTGTGTGTGTGTGCAAGATTTATATTATATATATATATATATATATATATATATATATATATATATATCATCAGCCGATTGAGTATCCACTGCAGGACCGGACTATCCCGACTGAAGTAGGGACGATACAGCCAATGTATCTCTACCAAGTGGCTTAGGTTGTCCGGTAGAGATTGTATGTAGGGTGAGAAGTGCTTGTAAGTGTAATTGTAGAGTTGGAGTGGCTTTGGATGTGTGTGTAGTCTGTAATTTAACCAAGTGATAGGGGCGCACCCAGGGAGGGGGGCCAAGGAGGCCATGCCCCCCTCCCCGAAATTTCCTTCCTTGTAAGAAACGAAATACACTAATAGTGACTTGCATTAGATTTTTTTTTTCTAGCCACAATTTTCATTTTTATGCCCCCCCCCCCGAAAAATATTCCTGGTTGCTTCCCTGCCAAGTGTAATCACTCTGCGCAAGCTGACTGGGAGCAAGCATACTTTATAGTCCGCCAAAGCGGTGCGTGGCTGGGAGAACACTCCCAAAGTTTATTACCCTGGCGGGGCGCGAACCCTCGTCCTCGCACTCTTTATCACTGTACCACAGAAGCTCCATATATATATATATATATATATATATATATATATATATATATATATATATATATATATATATATATATATCGGTATTGTATTTAATTTGCTTCCTTTCTCGGTTCAGCTTCTGACAAAAAAAAAAAAAAAAAATCAAAATTTTTTAATGTGCTTAGTGAGCAAACAACACTAGTTTAGGTGTACCGGAATATGATTACTATCAAGCTTTATATATGACCGTGTTTTAATGTAGTTCATAACTGAGTACATTATGAGAACGAAATTCCAACATTTATTACTTTTATTCTCGTACAAAGTTTTGTGGACAACATTTACTATTATTATACATCAGTTTGTGGTGGGCGCGGCTTCCTGTGTGCGTGTGTGCTGCAGAAGTAACTCGCTAGCAATAAGGAGTGGAATGACTAACATTAATTTCAGTTTAACAGGGAAAATACTATTGAAATTCCCAGTCCTTGACGATTTGAAGCACCGAAGGAAGGCCTCTGAAATACTGTTTTCTGTGGCTTTTAAAATTTGTCATATTCAGTTATGTTACTTAATAGAGTATAATAATTTGACATCACACTGATTTTTCATTGTTTAAAGTTGATAAACAGATCGAAACTTACGGAGAAATGTCGCTCACAGTTCAGTTTCATATTTTAATGCATAGGTTTGTATATGTCAATATTTGTGTCTGTCTGTTAAATTACCTGTATATAGTTACTGTATATTCATTGAGTGTACATGGTAAGTGTTTGTCTGCTCAACGTAACCTGGCCGGAATTTTAACGCTCAGGCTCCAAAGAGTCCCCGTCAGCTTAATATAATCGTCTGACTGTAGCTGTAATAAAATACTCGAGTTTGTCGTGACCATAAGAGAATATAGGCTATTACAGTGAGCGAATTACGCCGCCTGCTTGTGCTTCTTTTTTTTTTTTTTTTTTTTTCTAACCTGACCAAGGTCCCTAAACCTTTTCAGTTTTGTTACTGGCTAAGTGTAATCAGACTGGAGGGTCATACTGGTTAGTAACCTAGGAGGCTCATTCCCACCTCACAGTTCAGCCTTATAGAATGGTGTGCAGGCACGACTTTATATTCACATTGTGGGAGTGCCCCATTTTGGCCAGAGAGAGAGAGAGAGAGAGAGAGAGAGAGAGACTACAGTAATCAAAGGTTCACTCCAAACTCATAACTAAGGTTCATCAGTTTCATGGAACCACAACTCAGCATTCATGTCGTAAGTGTGGAATAGTTCTGTGGGATTGAAACAAAATCATTTGTATTAACCAATGGAACTCACTCCCACCTCACAACAATGGCTCATCGAATTTCATCCAGCCACGATTTAGCCTTCAAGTTGTGGAAATGGCCTAGTTTCCTCAGGTGAAAAAAAAAAGTCGATTATAACCAAGGAGTGTAATTCATATCTCATAACGTGGCTTTATCAATTTTCATGCAACCTAATTTAGTACTTAAGTGGGAAGTGAACAGTTTCGTCAGGTGAGAGCACACACACAATAGTAACCAAGGAGATTAATTTCTATCTCATAACTCCGGCTCATCGTATATCATGCCACCAATATTTCGTTTTTAAGCAGTGAAGTGGACCAGTGTCGTTAGGTGAAAACAAACCGAGTACAGCCTGATTATACACGAACGTTTCAGGACTAATTAAATGTCAAGACTCGTTACCTTCCTGGATTACGTGACTCTGACCGACTTAATGTAGCTCTTAACACCAATTACCGGCGCTAATGACGGCAATTTGGCTGTAATTGTATTTCTGCGCCACTGGTACTTGGTCTTTGACGATACTCTCTCCTCTGTCCTCCTCCTGCTCTCTCTCTCTCTCTCTCTCTCTCTCTCTCTCTCTCTCTCACACACACACACACACACACACACACACACACACACACACACACACACACACACACACACACACACACACACACACACACACACACACACACACACACACACACACACACACACACACACCTGCACCCCAAAACTCCAGGAAAAGCAACATCTCCCCATTCCTTAACTTATACGAGGTTAATGAAGATCCAGATCCACTTTCACTGTCGCCTGTCACTCTTCATTCTTGCACCTCTCTCTCCTTAACACTTTCAGCGAGAAGACGTCGTTTATTTTTCATTCTTGCTGCTTTCTGATGGGTTTCTTACCTAAGGAGAGACTTGTCGTACTAGAGGAGTAAATATATTCGTCATTAACGCCGTCACTTCCATCTGGCACTCAGTAGCTGAAGGAAATTTCTCGTCAGCAGCAGGAACAAGCCACTGAATTAGGTCATCATAGTTTGGTCATGGGGAGAGGACGGAAATTGAGACTGACTAGAAGAGTGTACATGAGTGAAGTGGAGGGGGAGAGGAGAAGGAGACCATGGATGAGATGGAAGGATGGATTGTAGAGATACATCAGGGAGGTGTGAGATGGAAAGAGGGCAGCCACATGGCAGAGGACAGGGCGACGTGAAGACGATTTGTTTGTGGTCACTCCTTACGGGATTAAAGTGTCTGGCAGTACATAGATGATAAATAGTTAGATAGATACTCCACGTGTGAAATGGCTAAATCCTAGAACCAGAGGACGTCTTTTGTAATTTGCTGATACCAGACGATTTTCTTGCTTAGAAGAACATGATTCTGGAGAGGATGCCTTCTTATGGTGGCACCTACATAACCGCAAGGTGGAGCTGCCCTGTTATACAAATGTCCCTTATCTCCTTCCCTGTTCCTCGAATGAAGGATGGTGGAATGAAGCAGTGAACCCAAACAGTGAACCCCTCCAGTCAGAAGTCACTCCACACCACAGTATACTCGTCAGAAAATAGCAAGACTTTAATTAAAATGCATCATTTGATTAACATGAGTAACACCTCCACAGACTCAGTGAGGAGGTCTGAAGTCACGATATTCCAGGATTTAGGAGACTTGAAGGGAAGTTTAAATGGGGCATGAATCTTTTTTTTTTTTTTTTCGTTGCCCCGGCATTCAAAGTATTTGGTCTGTCATTTATTTTAGCTGTTCCTTGGTGTTTTATTTATCTTAGAATAAACTTTAAAAAATGGAGGGTTTAGATACAGCCTTCATTAATCTTTTCCTTACCGGAGAGCGTTCCTCTGCCGAATAAAATAGTTTGTTGGCAGCAAGGATATACTGAAAATGACGTCATCGAATTAAAGGAATAATGCAAAAATCGGGTCCCAGTGACTAGAACTTATCGATTTCGAAAGAGAGTTAAATAAGAAAGAGCCAAGTCAAAATCAGTGCATTTGCAAGTCCCAAGACACATTAAGCTTGAAAGACTGGAGGCAGTTGGCTGGGTGAGAAATGAAGGACTGCAACTTAACCGACCAGTTTTGTATATTTTTGAACTAAGATTACCAATTAACTCTTTAAAGAGTTGGACAAACCTTGGGTGAGAGTGCGCGGTTACTTGGGTGTTACGTGCTCCGCCTGAAAGGGAGGGCCACATACCGTAGGTACTTTAGAACATCGTGTAGTGTAACAGCTATTTATGAAGAGAAAGTGATGCAACACATGAAGCAAAGAAGGACTGAAAGAAGACAGAAACGCGAGGGGAACTAATAATATGAAAAGCCTTTTGTCTCCATCCTGTTTTATTGTGGTGAATCCCTCATACGTGACAACCGTATCCTGTACCAGGGCGAATGAGGCTTTTTAGAAAGTCAGAAGTTGTGCAGGGTTAACGAAGAAGCAGAGTTAGTTCCATACACCAGTTCTCTGACATGGTGACCCTTCAAAAAAAAAACAAAAAAAAAGTAATACGAACACTACTAGAAAAAAAGACGCCAAGAATCCTGAGAAAAGATGGCGGATTGTGGAGACAGTTATGTAAGGCTGTGACCAGCGAAAATTAAGTGGAACTTAATTTTTTAAGGCATAAGAAAATCAGTGGTTTCGTTAATCCAGTCTGGGAAAAAACAAAAAAAAGTTAGGCGTGCCATACTGATCGCGTGAGTTCTGTATTGATTGCAGTGATGGACGATGTGAGTAGCGGGTGGAAGGATGAATGCCAGGTGTATGGACCCTTTCACTGGGGTCTTTGGTGATAGTTATTCTTGCCATTGTATTTTCTTGTCTATATCTTGCCCACTTCATTTATAATAAAAGAAAAAGGAGGAAGAATGATGTAAGAGTAACCTAGGTGAAGATAATGAACAAAGCTTTATTGGTGAGTGAATTGAAGAGTGACCTATTGCATTGAATATTCCGTTGATAATCTCTTACATGCTTATTATTATTATTATTATTATTATTGTGTTTTTTATTATTATTACTGCAGCCCTTCTAAGCCTTGGAACCCTCTTCCAGCTTACTGGTTATTTTAGCAAGGTCCCATTAAGTCTTGACAAACTTTCGAGACAGTGTAAAAGAAGTGGTGAGCAAGGTGCTGTTGATGGTTGTTATGATGGTGATGATATGATGACGACGATAATGACGATTATTATGACAATGATTATATGATTCTGCTACTGCTGCTGCTGATGATCATGACGCTGAAGGTGATGAATGACAGTAATAATGAACGGTGATGACGATGATGGTGATGATAATGTTCCCTTGACCCAGGAGGCAAGAAAAAAGTTAACCACAAGGCCGAGAGTCATATTTTTCCTTCCTGGTTGGGTAACTCTGCAAGACCAACTGAGGAAGCAACACGCAAACTGTACAGTATTACCACTTTTACCCCTCCGAGAAAAAGAGAGAAACTATCAGTGGCAACCCCAGTGAGGAAGGAAGAAGGACGAGTGCAAAGTCAGTGGCGAAGAAATTACTAAACTTAAGCTTTCCAAGGAGGTCGGTGCAACAAAATAAAAAAAGGGACTATGAGAAGGAGGGCAGGAGGAAAGTTAGAGAAGTGCAGGTGGAATTCTGACGGTTATATCATGAAAAATGTAACTGAGAAGAGAACTGCAAACCCTCATTTTTTTTTTTTTAATCATTCGTTGGAAACATAATTTAATGCTTGACAATCCCGATGCTTTTTTTTTTTTTTAATTCTTGATACCGTCGGACAGTTTGTTCGTTTTGGCATTGTAAATCCCCATTTTATTTATTTATTTATTTATTTATTTATTATTTATTTAATTAGTGGTACCTTATTTGAGAACAAAATTACAATGTTCACTGCAGCACATTTTTTTATTTACTACTTCCGTTTTTTTTCCTTTTCAAGAGCGCCGTTATGTTAAATCGGTTAATAAAGGCTAGTCCCACCTGTTTAGACTTGAGTTATATCCCTTAACCTGAATAAAATGGTTTGAGGATGGCAAGAATAAAATAAGAATGCATCATACTGAAATTGTTAAGGCGAAACGTACTTCATCTCCAGCGCTGAATTGGCTCAGAACGTGGCATGCAAACTAAATTATCCTCTGTTCACGGGGTGATCCACAGCTGAACGTCAAACCCATTTCGTCCACTGACGTCTTACATATTATATTCTTGCTAACACTGGGTAGTTTTAGAGGCTAAGGAGAGACTCGACTTGTACGGGTTTGATACAGCCTTCACTAACCTCTTCACAGCAACATCTCTTTCCTTGAGCTGAATAAAATCGTCTGCTATAGTAAAAGTAAATTGATACAGATTTGATTGGAATGAAGGATTTACACCATTCCTTATCGTGTAGCGTGTGTACAGCCCTAAGCAGAAGTTCGTCAGCAGAGGACAGAACGCAATGCTGGCAGAGGACTGTTGGCGAAAATTTTGCTCACGACTACTTTGAACTTAGAGCCACAGAAGATGATAAAAGATAAACAATGACGCAGGAGACAGATAAAGAAAGATGGTGGAAGAAGGTAAAATTACAAGATTGTGTGTGTGTGTGTGTGTGTGTGTGTGTGTGTGTGTGTGTGTGTGTGTGTGTGTGTGTGTGTGTGTGTGTGAGAGAGAGAGAGAGAGGGGGGGAGGGAGAGATATGAACGTTGAAGACGGAAGAGAGAAAGCAAACGATTAGTAAATGAAAGACAAACAATAAAGCGGAACATAAATAAAGTTGGAAGCTAGAAGACGATTAAATTTACAAAACTGGTGGTAAAAGAAAATTAATGGTAGAAGAAAGTTGAAGAGAGAAGAATATTATATAAAATGAATGAGTAAAAAAACAAAAAAAAGATAAACGATAGTAGGATAAAACTGTAGAGCAATATTAGCCTATAGCAAATGTAGAGTTGAAGGCAGAAAATGGAAAATAATAGACGGGTGAAACGAGACAATAATAGATGAAAAATAGAGGCTAAAAAAAAGGATAGAAGTATAGGACTAAACGGAAAGACAACCATAAGATGTAGGAAGACATGGCATGGAAGAAGAAGGGAGATAATGAAAGACACGGAGAAATGCCCTGTATTTTAAAGGAAGAAAAAACAACTGATTTAATCATATATAAAAGGACAATCCCATCCTAAAATAAAATAATCTGGAGGTAGCGTGAATACTAAATAAATGAAAGACGCCGTCCTACCGCAGGGTTATTACTATCGGCGTTGCGAAGCGAGCGGAGTGGTAATGTTTTCAATTTTGAGGTTGGCTGGCTGGCTTTGTTTGTGTGGGTTTTACATCCTGAATTTGCGTGAAATCAGAAATGGAGGTGCAAAATTGTGTGCCGCGGAAAAACTTTCTAGCTACGAGGGTGGTAATATCCCATGGTGAGATAGTTTCTCGTAACGTGACTGCTTCCAACTTCTTACAGACGTCGGAATAAGTTCGTTTCCTTTTCTGTGGACTAAGGCGTTTGTAACACTGCTCGATGGAGAGCTATCCCCTCCTCCTCCCTTCCTCATAGTCCCACGCTCCCACCCAACCCCCCCACTTTTCTCTCCGACCCCATAACCCCACCCGGTACCTTCCATGCTCTCGCTCACAGCCAGCTAGGGGTTTCTGTACTTCAAGCACCTCTCTAATTACGTGTAGTCCGAACAACTAATAAAGAAGTAGCACAGTATATACATAAACCAAGTTAAGAAAAATTTACTGCACTGAGAGAGAGAGAGAGAGAGAGAGAGAGTTAAAAGACAGGGGGCGACAGGCGGAGAGGGAGAGTGAGTGGAATAATGAGGAATGAGAGTGCAGTTACGGAGAAAATAAAAAGGGGAAAGGCAAGGAAAGAACAACGAGAGTTAAGAAACAGAGAGTGAGAAGAAGAGACAGTGAGAGGTGAAATGAGATACAAGCAGTGTGTAAGGGAAAGAGAAAAGGGTGATGTGAATCGGAAGGCTGGGAGACAGGCAGCAGAGACAAAAGGGGAGACAGCTGAGAGAAAATTGGAATGGAGCAAACATAGAAATAGGGATAACAAAAGGAGAAAGTGGGAAAGCGAGCTACGGAACGGAACACTGAGAACGATATGAGAAAAATTAGAAAAGGAGACTAGGTAACGGGGAGGAGGAAGAAAGTGCGTTATTATGGCAAGGACGCAGGGAAAGAACTAAGCAGGATAAGACGAAAGCATTGAGGCTGAGTAGAACGAATGACATTCAAGTGAAAAGGGAGGGAGAGAAATAGAGAAATTAGAGAAATTAGCAGAAAGTAGAGATTACGGGTGGGAAGAAAACAGGTTAATTATTAGGGCAAGAAAGGGGAGGGGGATGTTAAGAAGGGAAGACAAGGGGAGGGAGAGGGAGGGAGAAAGGGAGGGAAAGACAGTGGGAAGAGCAGAATGAAAGAAGAGATTTCGGGTGACAGGGAGAGACGGAGAGAGGAGAGAGAAAAAAGAGCATGCATTTATTAATGGGGAAACAATGCAGTGCAGGAAATGGGTTTAGTCAATCAATCAATCAATCATTTCCTGTGGCACCCTCGGGGATGCATAGGGCCTCGATGAACTCACACCACCACATCCTATCTTGTGCTAACTCCTCAAGATCTCCCCAACACTCATCTCCAGCTTCCCGTCTCATTGTCCTCACCCACGTCTCTTTTGGCCTTCCTCTACCTCTCCTACCAAGTGCCACCCACCCTGGTGTACCTCGTACTATTCCCTGTCTCCTATACACATGTCCTAGCCACTTCCATCGTGAGAATCTAACATATTCATCGATCGGCTGCACTCCCGTTATTTCTCTAATTCTACTATTTGGTATCCTTTCCCACCACTTAACTCCTAATATTCTTCTAAGTGCTTTATTTTCAAACACCAAGAATTTATTTTCCATAGTCACTGTGCTGTACCAAGACTCGTGTCCATAAATTAAGATACTCCTAACCATTACCTTATAAAGTTTGATTTTTGTATGCACAGAAAAATTGTTATTATTCCAAATATTTTTAAGCATTCCCATTGCCTGATTAGCCTTCTTTAACCTCTCCTCGAATTCAAAGTTCAAAGAACCATCCTTGGCTAAATAAGTACCTAAATATTTAAACCTATCAACTTGCTTTACAACCATACCTCCAATTACACATTCCTGCGCATTTTCCATATTCATATTGATTATTTCAGTTTTTCCACAATTAATAACCAAACCCACCTAGCGACCTTCACTCACCAAACAGTCCAACACTCTCTGCATCTCTTCTGGCCCATCACAAATCAAAACTATATCATCTGCATAATCTAAATCCAAAAGTTTCCTGTTCTCTCCCCAAAGTATACCTGCACCGGTTTCTGTTCCAACGCGTTTCATAATGTAATCAATGACCAATATAAATAGTAGAGGCGATAGAACACCACCTTGAATTACTCCGGACTTGACTTCAAACGAATCACTCAGACAACCATCAACCATCACTTTACAAAATGTGTCCTCATGCATGTTCATAATGACCCTCACAAACTCCTCTGGTATTCCATAATGTCTCATGATCTTCCCCATAGTCTCTCTCGAAACACTATCAAAAGCCTTTTCAAAATCAACAAAACAAAGACTTAACGGTACTCTCATTTCATTAACTTGCTGCATCAAATGCCTAACTATAAAGATATGATCATTGCAACCACGTCCCTTTCTAAAACCAGCCTGTTCATCCCTCAGAATACCCTCAACCACCGGCTCCAACCTATTTAACAACACTCTACTGAAAACTTTCAAAGCTATCGGTGACAAAGAGATTCCCCTCCAATTACCACATTCACTCAGGTCTCCCTTCTTCGGAACTTTAACAATTACACCATTCTTCCAAACTGATGGTAGTAACCCCGTCACCCATATCTTATTGAATAGCTTGGTCAAGATCATTATTAATCTATCCCCCTCCACTTTAAACATTTCCGGAAATAAACCATCCTCCCCTGGTGCCTTATTATTCTTTAACTGTTTTACTGCTTTCTCCACTTCTGCAAGCCTCAACTCTCCTGTTTCTATATTTAAATCTTCCTGAGCAGACGGTATATCCTCCTCTGGTGGTATTGGTCTATTAAGAACTGTCTCAAAATGCTCTTTCCATCTATTTTTAATATCTCCATCTTTGGTCAATAAATTTCCTTCCCTGTCTCTAACTGGTATTTCCTTGCGTTTACCTGCATTACCACTCAGTTCTCTAATCGATTCATATGCTATTCTTTGACTCTGTCCATCATTTTTGTTTATTAAGATTTCAGTCTCTGCAACCTTTTCATCCACACATCTTCTTTTATCTCTCCTAGCTAACCTTCTTACTTCTGAATTCAAACTCCAGTACGCAGCTCTTGCTAATTCAATCTCTCGTTCATCAACGCATTGCATCTCACTCCTCAATTTAGCCTCACCTCTCTTTTTTTATCATATCCCACGTTTCCTCTGACATCCATTTCTTTCTCCTGAATCTATGTCTCCTTCCAATCGTACATTCAGCAGTCTCATGCAAAACTTTGTTCACATCCTCCCACATCTCATCTACACTTCTCTCCCCCTCTTCCAACGTTTCCAACACCAAAAACCTATTTCCGCATTCTAATCTGAATTCCTCCTTTTCTTCTTCCCTTCTAAGCTTAATAATATCGTATCTACCAACACCAGATTTTTCCTTCTTCTGATTTTTAAGTTTAAACCTTATTTTTGCAATGCTAAGTTGATGGTCACTACCAATATCCGCTCCCCGTTTAACATGAACATCTAGCAGAGAACTTCTATGCCTCCTACTGATAGCGATGTGATCAATCTGATTTTTATATTTTCCACACGGCGACACCCAAGTTGTCTTGTGTATACTGCAATGCTGAAAGAGTGTGCCCCCGATGACTAAGTCATTTGCTAGACAGAAGCTTCCAAACCTCACTCCGTTTTCACTCATCCTACTACCAACTCCCATCTTACCCATACATGCCTCAAATCCCTCATTTGAACAGCCCATTACTGCATTAAAGTCTCCAATGCAGATCAAAACATCATGTCTAGGTACCCTTCCTACTACTCCTTGCAACTTTTCATAAAATGTGTCTTTCCTTTCATCGAGTTTATCATTAGTAGGTGCATAACACACAAACAGACTGATGTTGCCATGATTTGATTTAAACCGTGCGTATAACAATCGCTCATCTATAGGATCCCACTCACATAAAGCCTTATTTGCCTTACAACCCAGCAACAATCCTACTCCCTGATAATGCATTCCGTCCTGTCGGCCAGATATCAATAAACGTATACCATCCTCCAAATCCAACTTATCAACTCCAGTTAATCTAGTTTCTGTCAGAGCACAAATATCAAGTCCGTAATTTTGAAAAACCTTCACTAACTCATCGATTTTACCGTCATGATTTAGCGTTCTCACATTCCAGTTACCAATTTTAATTGTATTTTTTGCATTAACAAATGAATTAGATTGTAATTGAGGCAACCGTGAGATTCTTAGCACCCCCTGCCCATTTAAGGGCTGCACGGGACTGGGGGCCATTATTGTTCTTTCAGAGTCCATCAAGGTTTCTTTGGCTAACTTCCTGAACACCTCGCCAATGTGTTGCAGTCACAGTAGGCAGCTAACTTGCCTGATTGCCCACACCCGAAAGACCCAGCTATGCTGTAGCCAGTCACGTGCCGGCATGCTTCCCAGCCATTTCACTCTCAAGGAGTTCCTCTGCCTGAGAAGGCAACCACCCCCCTGCTCCCGAGGGCTTTTGATCTGTGTAGGTAGAGGGCGATCACTCCCTCACTAGCCATATACAGTGTATATACAGTGTATAGGCTACAAGTAAAGAAATACGAAGAGAGTAATGCAGAAAAAAAGGTAACACATGTGACAAATGAAAAAAGTAAGACAAAGTTGTGACACAGGGAGGGAGAAAGAAGAGTGAGGTAAGGAGGGAGTGACAGAGGGGGAGACAGACGAAGGAAAGGAGGGAGGAAGGTAGGGACTGAGCAGAGAGCTATAAAGAAAGAGGAAGGAGGGAAAAGGAAACTGGGGGTGAGAGAGGATCCAGAGAGAGAGATGAGGGGGGGGAGGGGGAGGGGCAGTACACAGCCAGGCACAGACAGATAGGTCGACAAATATTCAGAAAGTGTGTGTGTGTGTGTGTGTGTGTGTGTGTGTGTGTGTGCTTCCGTCCCTGTGTCACTTCTATAACATTGCTCCATTTTTTCACCTGTGTGTTTTCCTCTTCTCTGCTTCAGTTTCTCTTCTCACTTTTCTTATGAGTATTTCTCCTGATTGTTCTTACCATTCCAACTCTCTCTCTCTTTCTCTCTCTCTCTGGGAATAAAGAGATTGTTCTCACAGTCTATATCTTCTTAATACGGCCACTTCCTGAGTTGCTGTGGAATTTTGGTCGCTTGAAAAAGACATACGTCGATTTAAAAAGAGTTCAGGAGACTAAGGTATCAGGTTCGCCTGAGGGTTGTGGGACTTTTTTAGTAGAAACTCGTGGACTACGAGGTCAGCTCAAAAGTGTTTAAAATCTGAATGGGTTTCATAATCATTACATACAAAGTTGCTTACTCTTAACACGGACTCGGCACACAACCATGGTTGGAAACCGTAAATGAGAAAATTTACCAGTAGAATTACGTGAAAACTTTTTCACAGGCAAGATCTGCTCCAAATGGAACCGACTCAACATGGACGTTGTTTACAATAGAGAAGTTTAAGGGATTCATCGGCAGGATCTTACACTAGAATAAATGTGAACTGGATATGCATTCCCAGGCAAACAAGATGTATCTCCACGGTATGGCCCGCATAGTCATTAAGATCCTAACTTTTCCTTGCAACTCCTCTCTCTCACTCTGTGTGTGTGTGTGTGTGTGTGTGTGTGTGTGTAAAAGAGGTGTCTACTACCGCAACATTTAATCACAACAGATTTATTCTCCCTCTGTGTGTGTGTGTGTGTGTGTGTGTGTGTAAAAGAGGTGTCTACTACTGCAACATTTAATAACAGCAGATTTATTCTCTCTCTCTCTCTCTCTCTCTCTCTCTCTCTCTCACACACACACACACACACACACACACACACACACACACACACACAGTGTGGTAAACCTTTTCCTAACTTGGTTTATGACATATACTGTACTATTTCTTTATTAGTTGTTTGGACTACACGTAATGGGGTGCTTCTGAAAAGCCTAGTATTCCGGTAGATGTCACTACCATTGGGACAAACACATTCCCCGCGTTATTTAAAAAGCATATATTTCTTTGTTAAATATCTACACTTGTGTGAAACCGTGAATCATAGTAATGTCATATACTGTAATATAAATAATACAAACAGAACACGTATATATATAGTAGCGTGAATTGTTTATATTTGTCATAAACGGAAATTAAAATATTATTGATGGAATATGATGGTCCTACATTATTTAATATCTGCTACATTTAGTGCAAGTTAGGTTCTTAATACATAGTTTGTGCAGCTTGTAAATTATTTCTAGTAGGTATCTTGACTCATTCAGTCTCTATGTGGGCAGAAATTTAATGCTGAGTAAATACTGGGACACAACATTTTGCTCACTCCTTTCACGCATGCGCACAAGACAGTCCAGTGTTTAAGTTTCTTCACGAGAGATTTGTTTTCAAAACAAACACACTAGGGCTAATACTAACAATAATACAATTTAGACTAGGCTACTTGTGGTCTGGTTAGGTTAGATAAAGTAAGGTACTGTAATTGCTTTGGAGGGTCTGAGGGGGCAACACCACGGCCATCTCAAACCGTGGCAGCACGGGTCTTGTGGTGTGCATGGGTGAAGGGAGTGAGCAAAATATTGAGTCCCAGTATTTACTCAACATTAAATTTCTGCCCACATATAGACTGAATGAGTCAAGACACCCACTAGGCGTAATTTACAGTCTGAACAAACTATGTATTAAGAACCTAACTTGCACCAAATGTAGCAGAAGTTAAATAATTTAGGACCACTGAAATGGTGGTTGCCATCATATTCCATTAATAATAGTTTAATTACAATTCACACTACGTTATATATACGTGTTCTATTTGTATTATTTATATTACAGTATATGACATTACTATGATTCACTGTTTCACATAAGTGTAGATATTTAACAAAGAAAAATATACTTATTAAACAGGGGTGGGGGAATGTGTTTGTCTCAATTGTGGTGACATCTACCAGAATACTAGCTCTGAAAGCACAGAACTTCAGAGGTGCTTGAAGTACAGAAACCCCTAGCTGGTTGTGAGCGAGAGTATGGGGGGTACCTGGTGGGGTTATGGGGTAGGAGAGAAAAGTGGGGGGGTTGGGTGGGAGTGTGGGACTATGAGGAAGGGAGGAGGAGGGGGTAGCTCTCCATTGAGCAATGTTACAAACACGGAAAAGGAAACGAACTTATTCCGACGTCTGTACATTCGCCCCAAGAAGTGATGGCAGAGTTTCTTATTGCTTCGGTCACTCTGCACTGTAATACGTTCAATGAAAACTTGGTGAATATAAAGTAAAAATTCTATGCCTTCATCACGTCATATCAGGTAAAAAATATATCACGCTAAGAATGATGTAAAATGAAGAACATAGGACAGACATATTAGAAATTAACACTGAGATACGTTTCCTGATTTGAATGAATGTGTAATGTATTACTCCGCGCGCGGCGTGCAGTATAATCCAGTGTTCATGATGTATTTGCTCCCTACAGTTTTAGATACAGATGCTCTTGTTTCAAAAACCAATTAAGGAAACTTCTTGTGACTGCAATACACTACCCATTTTCAAATGCTGTGGTGATGATAGAGCAACATGGATGTCACAACAGTGAATTTATTCTTAGTAATGATACCCTACCTGCGGTAGCAGTAAGACAATTCTGCTTTCATTCCTTGGCTTCCCCTTGCTTATAATAAATATAATCAGTTACCTCATCCCCAGTTGATGCAAAATTATTTTCACCTGTATGGAGGTTGAGATTTTACTTTTTTCTCTTACACTACGCAATAAATGGGACCAAAACATGAGTTAATAAACTCTTGCAGTGTAAATGCACATACTTTTTGCTCGTCTTTTAATCTGTAATATCTTTCATTTTAAATAAACCGTTGTCCTGCTAAACTAAAATGCTGATATGGAAGTTTTGAACTCAGTTACTTGATTATGAGCCTCTGCATTTTATTACTCTTGCCAGTCGTTTATGCACTGAGGATACTAGGCTATGACACAAGTTGACATTCCCGAAGGAGCTCCGACTCTCGGCAAATTTTCGATTTTTTCTTTTATATTTCTTGCACTGATAATCCTCTGGCTTATGTTAAATCTTCCAGAGATTTTACTTGATGGAAAGCAGGTCAAATGCAGTGCAATAACGGCATATCTTTGAGTAAAAGTTGTCTCCTTTAGTGCATGTTGACCGAACCACTTAAAGTAGCCTACTAACTTACGCCGCTTTCTCGCTTTCTGTTGTCCATGGGGACAACAGAAACGGAAATAAGTGACGTTAAATTTTTCCCTAGTATTGTAATGGAAATTATTTTAAAAATATTAATGACTGATTTTCATTGTTTATTAAAACCTTTCTTTACAGTCTTATGATACTAAAGAAGTATTGCTTGTTACCATACTAGTTTTCAACTCCGCAAATTATTCCTGACTGTCCGTGAACGATAGTTTTGAAATTTTAGTTAGTTTCGTTTAGGATTTCCTATTATCGTAACTAACGCACAGCTTCCTACAATTTTAAAATATACTGGTACTCCAGCATTAACATATTGTTTTCTGTAACAATTTTACGTCATGGGTTTCACTTTGTTATGATATAAGGAAAAGTGTATGCATTAAAGCAGACCGAAATCTTTTGGATACTCTGCCGTCACTTCTTAGGCCGACTGTACAACGGTCTCCCCGAGGCAGAAAAAAATAACCTGACAGTAGTAAGAACAAAAGATAAACTAAAAAGCTTTATGGCAGTGAGAGTGTTAAATGCATTTTATTTCGAACTCAACGTCGACTGGTTTCTGGTAAGCGAAATATATCGTCTTGAAAGTAATGAAGCCCAGAAGGAGAGCAAGCAAAATCAAGTAGGGCAGAGAAGCTCGCTCGCTCACACACACACACACACACACACACACACACACACACACACACAGGAAAATGGTTTTCGTTTCATCAGTTCTACTTCTTTCATTGACTTACATCAGCTTTCCTCCCTTCGCTGTGGTGCTGCATCCATTTCTGCCATTGCTATTGTCCTCATCATTATTCTTTTTAGGTCATTCTTTTCATTATCACAGGAGTACATAGAGCCTCTCGTTTTACACTCATTCCTTTTCTGCAATAGTTACCCAGTATTCTTGATCTTTCATATATGCAACCGATCAACTCAGCAACTGTCTGCCTAACTCAGCCTTTCCCAGTCCTTTACATGGAGTGTGTCCTGCCATCTCCTAATGATCGGACCTTGAATTAGGCCTTGTTTCTTTCATTTATCTGTGGAAGGGTCAAGAATTGCCACTTATTAGCCATGCACTCATCGTTTTCTGCATAGTAAAATACCAAAGGAAACAAACACAGAGAGGCTAGAGGCCCCTCAAAGGGGGGAATTATACCAGCTGCGAGCCGACACATATCTAGCGTGGGTCGGAATATGACCTTGGCCTTGAATTACTTCCACCCATTTCGAACTCATAGATTTTCATGGCTGCTACAAATCTATAAAATTTTATGATGATATCTTGAGCGGTTGCAAAGTTATTCTGCTAACAGGCACAAAGACAGACAGACAAATTGAAAACAATAGTCGTAGGAGATTTTCATCCCTGTTACACACCTGTAAAATTTTGTGATGATATCTTGAGGTGTTGCAAAGGTAACGTGGTAACATACTGACATTGACCTACTTTCACTAATTTCGAAGTCATGATCGATTGTTTTTCCCTACTACACACCGGTAAAATTTGTGATAATATCTTGAGCGGTTGCGAAGTTATACTGCTAACAGACACACACACAGACAAATTGAAAACAATACCAGCTTCGCTATCGCGGCTGATGATAAATTCGAAAACACGAAAAATGTAAACCGAGGAAAAAAGGCACAACATACAAGTCAGAGGGATCCCTTTCCAATATGAGTTTGAAATGATGTGGGGGAGTGGCATTTCTTCCAGACCGGGACGTGTATGTGTTTGGGAAATAAGGTAACAGAGAGGCTGCGTATGAGTGAGTGTTGTAGCAGCAGAGACGGTAGTGTGGAAGGGCAAAACAGGAAATTAAAGTGTGTGTGTGTGTGTGTGTGTGTGTGTGTGTGTGTGTGTGTGTGTGACAGAGATGACGGGTAGTTTGAAGTGCTTAATTTAGTGGCAAGTCGTGTGTGTGTGTGTGTGTGTGTGTGTGTGTGTGTGTGTGTGTGTGACAGTTGATGAGTAGTTTGTAGTGCATAAATTTGTAGCAAGTCGTGTGTGTGTGTGTGTGTGTGTGTGTGTGTGTGTGTGTGTGTGTGTGTGTGTTAAAATGCGGCGAGTTGGTTTCGGTGGAGTTCGAGGAAGATTGCATAGTGTCTGAAAAGTTTTTATGAGAAAGGGATGGAGAAGGAAAAAGGGAAAGATACAAATGCAGATGGACACATGGTAGAATAATTGCCAAAACATTACCAAATATATCTGTGTAGTTTATCGTTCCCCCAATGCTTCTTCGGAACCCAGTGTATTTGATTCCATATCCACTCAGTTGAGTAACCTTGACCTTGCCCTTGGCAATGAAATTACCATTTTGGGTGATTTTAACATACACAATGTTGAATGGTTATTGCATTCTGCCCGGACTGACGACACTGGTCTAGAATGCGAGCTGTTTGCGGAATCGTTTAATCTCACCCAGTTGGTAAAGCAAAAAAACAAGAATACCTGATAATCCTGACCATAATGCCCATCTCTTGGATTTATTCTTGACAAATAATCCAGATCAATACAGGATAGAGGTACTGTCACCACTTGGATCCTCTGACCACAATCTCATCAAAGCCTCATTAGTTAACCCTCCTACACCTCCCCATTCCGAACCTGTCAGGGTGACCCGATGGCACTTTGACAGGGCAGACTGGGATGGATTTAGAAATTATCTTGCTGATGTTCCATGGCAGTCTTTCTTCTCTAGTGATCCCAATTCTACCCAGTCCCACATTTGCGACTTAATACTAGCTGGTATGGATTTATTCATACCAAGTCAACAATTCACTAAAAGATCAAACTCTCCAAAATGGTTTGATGGCAATTGTGCCAGAGCAACAGCCCAAAAGTCATTAGCATATAACTCTTACTTAAAATCAAAAACATCTGAATCACTCTCCCAATTTAAAATTGCTAGAAATCATGCAAAAGCTGTATTAAATCTCTCTAAATCAAACTTTCTTCAAAAGCAAGCATCAAAACTACTTAACAACCCTAATGACAATAGAATATTTTGCTCAACTCTTAATTCTTTCAATATTAACTTTAACAAGTCATCTTCCATTCCCCCACTAAAATCTTCAGATGGCAATATTACAAATGACCTGCATGGGAAAGCAGATATCTTTGCTAGTACCTTTGCAAGAAACTCTACCATAGATGATACCAGCCAGAATGTCTCAGTACTGGAACTTGATTCTCCCGAAATTGCCCCACTTAAAATACAGACAAGATTCGTAAAATCCATCCTAGACAATTTACCCACCAACAAAGCTCCAGGCCCAGATGGAATTCCTCCAATTGTTTTGAAAAAGTGTTCCCCTGAACTTGCCTCTGTCCTAGCCAAATTATTCAGACTATGCATACGTACTTCTTTATTCCCAAATTCATGGAAAGAAGCCAATATCCACCCAGTTCCGAAGAAAGGAAGTTCGTCTGACCCCTCCAATTACAGACCAATAGCTGTCACATCTTCTCTTGGTAAGGTATTTGAAACTTTAATTAATAAGCATATTGTTAAACATCTTGAATCCAACAACTTAATTAGTGATAGACAATACGGTTTTCGCCACGAAAGATCCACCATTGACATACTCAATCTCTTAACTCATACCATCCATCAATCAATTGATCTTTTTGGAGAAACTCGTGCAGTAGCTCTTGATATCTCTAAAGCTTTCGACAGAGTATGGCACCGTTCCCTGCTGTCCAAACTCCCTTGCTATAGACTAACGTCTTTTGTTCCTTTGATTTCTTCTTATCTTCGTGACAGGAAAATAAGAGTAAAAGTAGATGATGTATATTCCAATTTCCACCCAATTAACGCCGGCGTGCCGCAGGGATCAGTTCTGGCACCAACCCTATTTCTGGTTCATATTAATGATCTCTTATCTGTCACTCACAATCCCGTTCACTCATATGCAGATGACTCAACACTACATTGTTCATTCACACTCAGACATCCATTTACAAAGTCTAATATCTCTACCTCTCAACTCAGTACAGCCATCTCCATAAATCAAGATCTAGCTACAATCAGTGAATGGGGACAAAACAACCTTGTCTCTTTTAATGGTAGTAAAACTAAGTATATACAGTTTACTAATAGACAGATATTGCCAGATTCGTACATTACCTTCAGTGCTACTAATATTCCCATCTCCAAAAGTATTGAAATTCTTGGTGTCTGACTTAACAGTGCCCTCAGCTGGACCTCTCATGTCAGATCACTTGCTAAAACCGCCTCAAAGAAACTTGGATTATTGTACAGAGTCCGTAACTTCTTCGCCGATGAGCAGTTAGCTATAATTTATAAGAGTCATGTGCGCTCTAAGCTTGAATATTGCTCACCCTTGTGGAATGGTTGTGAAGAGGTTGCATTAAAACAACTAGACAAAATTCAGAATAAAGCTGTTAGAATCATTAACAACCCTGCCATTACATATAAACTACCTCCCCTGCAAGTAAGAATGAATGTTGCCTCCCTTGCATTATTTTACAGATATTTTTTTGGCAAATGCTCAGACGAAGTTGCGTCCATGGTGCCACCTCTCCATGCCTTCCCTCGTGCTACACGGGCATCTGGTAGCGCTCATGACTGGAATGTCACTCAACCATATTGCAGAACTTCTGCCTATCAGAATTCTTTCATTCCCCGCACTGCATCTCTCTGGAACTCGCTTCCCCAGAGTTGTTTTCCTCCAAATTTCAACCCACAACTGTTCAAGTCTAACTGTTACAGATATTTTATGAATAGAGGACACCAGTAATCTGGTGTATGGATTATTTTTTTTTCCCCATTTGTTTTTCCTTCCTCCGTTCTGTTATTTTAAAAAAAAAAAAAGAGTATGAGAGAGAGAGAGAGAGAGAGAGACAGACAGACAGACAGACAGACAGAGACAGAGACAACAACAGGGAAATGAGAAAATTATACCAAAGAAGAAAAAAAAAACAGCATCCCAAGATGAAGTGGACCAGAGAGAGAGAGAGAGAGAGAGAGAGAGAATGTTTGCTTGTGTATGCGAATGTGTGCGTGTACAGTAGTGTGTACGCATGTGCCTGCATGTATGTGAGCATCATGTGTGCGCGTGGATGTTCCTCTGCATGCATCTCTCTCTCTCTCTCTCTCTCTCTCTTTATCTGTCTATCTATCTATCTATCTCTATATATATGTGTGTGTGTGTGTGTGTGTGTGTGTGTGTGTGTGTGTGTGTGTGTTTTAGACTATTATGTGGCATGGTGCGTAAGGGTGTGTGTGTGTGTGTGTGTGTGTGTGTGTGTGTGTGTGTGTGTGTGTGTGTGTGTGTGTAGGGAGGGCGTGTACAGAGGTGGCTGGTATTGAGTGGGAGTGGATGGTAGCGTAGGTAGGGTGGGCTCAGCTGGGCGTGGGGATAACCTGTATTAACCCAGCCCGGCACGAAATACAACTCACTCACCACGTTCATAAGAGGCCCCGCACCCCCATACTGTAGCCCTCTGTATTGGAGTGTGACAGGCCAGAAAGGCAGGCATAGCGTGAGAGAGAGAGAGAGAGAGAGAGAGAGAGAGAGAGAGAGAGAGAGCAACCAGAAGAACGGAGAAATGAGATATTTTACCAAGGCAGAAAAAAACAGCCAAGCAAGATAAATTGGACGAGAGAGAGAGAGAGAGAGAGAGAGAGAGCAACCAGATAAACGAGGAAATGAGAAATTATACCAAAGCAGGAAAAAAATGCTAAGCAAGATAAATTGGACGAGAGAGAGAGAGAGAAACTTGATCCTCTCACAGCCAGGCCCCCCTGATTACTTTGGCAGTGTACGCCGGTAGTTTCGCCTCCTCCTTGAATCAGGTAATTGAATGCGAGTGATCCTAATACTTGTTCATCCCAGTTCCAATCACGCTTTTCATTCTCCTCAATGTTCAGCCCCGCCAATCCGGTAACGTGTTTTTTATTCTGTTATTGAAACCACCTGCCATGGACAGGGTGGTCTGTAAATAGCGCTTTACTTGAAACACATATGGTTTTATCTTTTCCCTTGCGAGGACGACGCAGTCTGCTGCTGCTGGCGTAGATGTGACAGTGGCAGTAAGATAAGACTAAAAGATCCAGGGTACACATTTATAACACTGAGCAGTTCCTGCAACACACGAGTGATATCTCGCGGAGTGGAAGAGAAACATTATATAATTATATGGACCACCGTGTATAACTAACTTGAAAGAGACGGCTCGAACTGGATTAATAAAACATTGCCTTCATCGTTCTTTCAGTGCTAGAAGTCTGTCCTATCTTAAATGTAATCACTTATTTTCTTTTTACCCTAACTTGTCTTAAAATATTCTTCTGGAATATGGAGTTGTAGCAACAGATTACAGTATCATTAGAATACAGCGTTGGTCATGAAGAAATGCTGTAGAAAGGATGTACAGTCATAGTATTGTCTTTTCTGTCAAAGAGCTTCATAAATAAGCTGCAGAAGGACGAAAATTTGGGTTTATCGTATTCAGGGATTGAAGGAAAAAATATACGTTTCTGCAAATTATATGAAAGAAAAGAAAAATGCCTTTAAAAATGCAGCATAAAGACAACAGCTAGCAAATAAAAATGATATTGTAAGAGACACGTGATTACAGATGAAAACGTTGACAGTCTGTAACGGAGGCAGACGTAGCATGTTTAAAGAATTTTGTTGTAATAAGAACGGATGCATGTGAAGGATGACATATGAAGCTGTTTATAGTAAGTGGCGGAGGGAAGAGAAGTCAGGTTTATTTAAGCTTTTAATAAAAATTTTTGAAAGTGTGTAATGGGCACAGATATTTATATTAACCCAGTGAAGTGGTGCTGATCAAATGTTAGGTGGTGATCAAGTCTGGGTTATGGAACAGTTTTCGGCTTTGAATTTCGTTTCAACAGTCTTATTGTCGTCCGCAACACCCACTTTCATTTCGTTAAAGCGCTCTAGTTCTACAATTATACCACTTCTAAGTAAATTATATCTTGCATGGATACAACATTTGTAGGTATTAGCCTTGTTTTTTTGGAATTAGCTCACGTCAACTCAAATGCTTGTTTGTAGTTGGAGGTAATTCGATGAGCTGTAACCATGACGTAGAGATGAGTCCTTGGTTGCTAGTCAGACTTAGCCTCCAGTCTGACTACATTTTGCAATCATCTTTGCTGAAAAGGGGTTAGGATTCTTTATCAGATGAGAATAAACATGCTACAGTGAAGGTTCGTAGTGACACCTATTGCGAGTAGGAAGACTCTTGAGTCTTAGGAAATGAATGTTTTGCCTAGAGTCAGATGCACAAAAGAAATGAAGCATTGGCTTATATAAGCTGATGAAGAGGGTTGTTAATTCTGTTTCATTTGCTTTAATTTCCGTGTGTCCGTTATTTCGTGGTCATAGGATATTAATGTTTTGTTTTATTTTCATAATACTAAAACCTAAATAAAAAATATGATACAAAACTGATTCTTTTGTATTATGGGACTGAGGCAGCTGAAACAGAATAAATTTGATCCTGTACGAGGTAACGAAGACAAACACCACTATTACCTTAGCTTCCGTTTCCAGAGAGAGTTTGCATTGCGGGAGGAAACAGGCACTCCAACTCAGCTGCCTGTCTGCTGTTCAATCTAAAATGAATGACCCTACCTGAGCTCCACCAGAATGCGCATCACAGCTCTTATCGCTGAGAAAATTGCCTTTGAAATTTGTCTGGCAGAGATAAAGAGAAACAGATGATATTTACTCCATAATTATGTACGGTGAAGTCTTTTTCTTCTTCTTCTTCTTTGATACCGAGAGACCTTACTCAGCTTAGAATATGACCCCTTGTGGTGAAAGGTTTAGTAGAGTAACCCTTTAAACATGATGAGTATTCAGTACTGTAATCTTGCTACTTCTTTTCTGAGCCGCCTCAATATCTCTTCATCTGTATGTTTCACACGTTTCTGTCCCTACTCAGTATCGATCTCTTTTCCCACAACACGCCATTCTCCGCACTGTAACATTAATATACTCTCTCACCAGCTCTCTCTACCTGCTTCTCGACCTCCATCTCAATCTCCCAACCACCTGTACTGAAATGAGGGTTAAGCTGATCACATGTAATTTCCTCATGTGTCAGAATGGTTGTTTGCATACTCCTTGGCCTTCACAGTTTTAACAGTACGGTCTTAAGTGAGAATTTCCCCTTTAAACTATGCGGGCGGAGATAGAGTAAACGTATGAATATTAAAGCTGCTTGCCTTGAGCCAGCTTGCCGGGGAGTTTGTTCTCCTTGAAGTTGAATGCCGCAGCCCCATAAGCCCGAGGACGAAACACTGATTGTATTCTGGCCCCGTCTGCACTATTTTATTCAGCTAAGGTTATACTTATTGAAATGGAGGATTTAGTTGTAGCTTTCATGATCCCCTTTACTGAAAGTTCTCATTGACTAAATTCATGTGGTTGTAGCGATAATAAAACAGTAAGAACGCCAGCAAATGTAATTGTTTAAGCTGAATAAATCTTGCAGTAGTTGAAAGAACATATGAGTTAAGAATTTCGTTGTCATCACTGTGCAAAAGCAGTTTTCGTGGAACGTATTTGCTTTGATGGTGTTTGAGGTGGAGGAGGAATGCGGCTACAAATCGCACCTTGCCCCCCCCTTGCTCACTCCAGTTGGTGCAACTCAAACACAGGTCTCCACATCAAACTACACCTTCCGCCTTACATCCTTCCAACACACACACACACACACACACACACACACACACACACACACACACACACACACACACACACACACACACACACACACACACACACACACACACACACACACACACACACACACACACACACACACACACACACACAAACGCATGCACGCACAAACGCATGCACGCACGGACGCACGCACGCATGCACGCACGGACGCACGCACGCATGCACGCACAAACGCATGCACGCACACACACACACACACACACACACACACACACACATACACACACACACACACACACACACACACACACACACACACACACCGACTGGCTGACAGACCGACATAAACACAGACAGACAGACAGACATTCAGACAAAAAGACAGACTGACAGACAGACAGACAGATACAGATACAGATAAACAAGCATACAGAAAGTCAGAGACACAGACACTCAGACAGACATAAACACAGACATAAACAGACAGACACAGACATAGTTGGACACATACAAAGACACAGACATAGACAGACACTGGCACACAGATACAGACACAGACATAGACAGACACTGGCACACAGATACAGACACAGACACTTAGACACAGACACAGACAGGCAGACTGACAGACACAGATAGATTGACAAAGGCCTAGACAGAGAGACAGATTCACAGACACTGACAGACACAGACAAACATACACAGACAGACAGACACAAGAAAAGACACGGGCAGAGAGACACAGAAAAACAGACACAGACAGAAAGACAGACAGATAGACACACAGACACAGAAAGACAGACAGACAGACGGCGTCCACACTCCGGACACTACAAATACACCATGGCCACCTGAAGCACCACTTCCCCGACTTCGCACAACACATACACCACATCCACACCCCAAACACATGCATATCCCTTGGCACACACAGAATCACGATAAGCCCACACGCTTCCCCGATACCACACAAGCTCCACAAACGAACCCCTAACGTGGCAAACACATAACGTCTATATATCTGATATCATTATAGTCTATTTGATTGACCTGTGCACCTGAAATGTATGGGGCAAGTAGAGTGTGTTTGATTGGCGACTGCTGATTGGCCGCCGATATGTCATTGAAGTAAATGCAGGCATGTATTGTAGTGCAACATGCGGACGTAGGTGTACACCGTGGGTGGATATTATAGTGCAACATGCGGACGTAGGTGTACTCCGTGGGTGGATGCAGTGCAACATGCAGACGTGGATGTACACCGTGTGTGAATAATATACTTCAAACGTCACTCATCGTTTTATAAAATTTTTAATCAACTTTAATTTTCTTTGATAATAGAAAATTTTTAAAGCTAATTTTGACCTCTTTAACTTCGGAACTTATTGCATATTTAAATAGGCTGCTTATATTGCAGGCAGTTTAAAAATATGGATGTTTATGTGTTAAAATAAGAAGAGCTATAGATTTACATCATCAGCGGCCAATCAGCAGCCGCGAAACAAACACACCATACACGCCCCATACATCTCAGCTGCACAGTAAATCAAACAGGGTATATACACACCATAGACGCACCATGAATGCTTAGACACACCACAGACCCACCCTGACATCACAGTCACACAAGTCCACATCCCTGACACCACATACACACCCATGACAACCCCACATGCACCAACTCTCAACTTGTCCCAACACAGCCGCAAACTTTGACAGGCGGACATCACTGAAGGAGTCGCCGAGTGTGTGGCAGGATTTGCTGTGGCCAAACTAGGAATAGATTAACTATGAGGCGTCTCTCCTAACCTGAATATAATAATTTGACGATAGTAAGCAAAATATAAATGGCGTGTTGAAGAGCATCGTATTTAATGACCATAGACAAAACTTAATCCTTTCGCTGTGGTGAGATTAAAATGGAGAAGACGTCATCGTACTGAGAACAGTAATGGAAGTTGTTTCTGCTCTTCTACAGCACGAGAGATTCTTCCTGAGCTGAATGAAATTGTTTGATGGTTGAAAGAATGACGTTAAAATACAAATTATACGAAGGGGTTAATGCCTCCTCTCTCTCTCTCTCACACACACACACACACACACACACACACACACACACACACACACACACACACGCACGCACACACGCGCGCACGCACACACGCGCACACACACACACACACACACACACACGCGCACACACACACACGCGCACACACACACACACACACACACACACACACACACACACACACACACACACACACACACACACACGATATTATAGTTGTGTGTTAGTCTGTGCAGTGCAATAAGAAACGAGAGATGTAGCAGTGTGAGATGCAGCTGTGATGTGTGACTTGTGTGAAGTGTGCGTGAGGTGTGAGACTGTAAGGGTGTGGGGAGGGGGCAGGTGGGTGTGGATGTTGATGTGGTAACAGCTGGTATGTGTGGGTGTGACTGTGATGTTGGTCAGTGCTCCGTCTGTCTGGCCGAGCAGACCCATCGACAACAGGCAAGCTACCGGAGTTTAGCAACCACCCCTGCACAGCCGTCCCGTCCGCATATTTCCGAGGTCACTTACTGTTCGGGAATCGGAGAAATTAGAACCATTCAGCGAAGGCAGTGAGTGCAAACGTGTTGGGGGGTCTGGTCAGCTATCCCCGCACAAGTAAGGACAACTAATTCAATGGGTAACTTGCTCCTTTTGTGGGCAGATATAGTAGGTTAGGTTAGGTTAGTGACTAGTCACTAACCTAACCAGCAATATATGCCCACAAAAGGAGCAAGTTACCCATTAAAATAGTTTACTTGTGAGGGGATAGCTGACTGACTTCCCCCCCCCCCGCCCCCATACATCCCGCACTCACTGCGTTCGCTGGTTGGTTCTAATTTCTCCGAGTTCTCCAAGTGCGGAATAGCAATAGACATCGGAAATGTGCATTTCGTCCAGTGAACCGACTTCTCCCTTGCAGTTGACAAAAGTGTTGAGGTTTGGTTAAGTGGATGGACGCCGCATTTGCGTCCCTCCACCTGGTTAACAGGGGCACAATAGTAGGCTCCACTTCACCCGATTTTTTTGTTATATGGATACCATCAAGTGAAGTAAATGGTTTCCTGGGTTACTGGAAATCATTAGGCTTGTCATACAATGTAGAACGACCTGAATTGGAATGAAGGGTAAGAAAAGGTGGCTAGAGGGAAAGGTAGAAGCAGGAAGAGAGGAGGGCAGACAGAGAAATGGAATGATACGAGTAAAGGTGATGGAAGAAGTAGGCATCACCACATCAAGTGAGTGAATGATGGTCGCCACCACCTACCACCAGGTGTGACAGTGTGATAGGTGGGAATGGAAGGTTTAGCAAGACATGTATAGGATGTGTTACCTGTGTTTGTGTGAGATGTATGTGCGGATGATCGTTGGTGTGATGTGTCAGTGTGGGGTATGTCTCTATGGTGTGGCAGTGTGAGGTGTACGTGTTAGGTGCGGCGGAGTAAGGTACTTATGTAATGTGTGGCAGTGTAAGGTATGTGTGTAAGGTGTGGCGGTGCGAGGTGTGTGTGTAAGGTGTGGCAGTGCGAGGTGTGTGTGCAAGGTCGGGCAATGCGAGGTGTGTATGTAAGGTCTGGCTGTGTGAGGTGTGTCTGTGAAATGTGGCGGTGTAAGATATATGTGTAAGGTGAGACGTCTTGAGGTATATGTGTATGATGTGGCAGTGTGAAGTATGTTAGTAAGGTATGGCAATGTCAGGTATGTGTGTAAGGTGTGGCAGTCTGGAGTATTTGTGTAAGCAGTGGCAATGTGAGAACATAAGAAGAGAGGATACTGCAGTAGGCCACTCGGCCCATACTAGGCAGCTCCTAAAAGAGTACCGGTAACTAAACTACTAGAGTAAGACCAGGATAACAAAGATGAATGTTCTCTCCCATCCTCCAAACCCTTCAGCCGAAGCCGGCAGGAAAAGGTCAGAAGGAACACTACGCAAAAGCTGGCATGGACTTTTTATAGGAAAGTGAGAAAGAAGGAAAGAGATTATCATAGTGTAACCTGAAAAGGAAAATGAGTGAATTACTCGTAGTACTGGTTGTAAGATTTTTTTTATACCCAACCCTTATTTGCCATATCCTTATTTAGCCTATGCCTGAAACTCTCAGTGGGACAGCAAATATGTTGCTTTCCTAGGTAGCTTATTCCATTCGTCTACTACTCTATTGCCAAACCAGTTTCTACCTATTTCCTTAATAAAACGGAATTTATTTAGTTTGAAACCATTACTTGTAGTTCTGTCCTGTAAACTCATTTTAAGTATCTTGCTAATATCTCCCCCCTTCATCTACATAAACACCCCAATTAAGTCTCCCCTTAATTTATACCTTTCTAGTGAGTGTAGTCTTTTTAGTCTGTCTTCAAATGAAAGGTTCCGAACGTTATGTATCGTTTTTGTTATTGTTCTTTGACATTTTCTAACGAAATTTATATCCATTCTATAGTACAGGCAACAAAATTGCCCGGCATAGTCTAAATGTGTCCTTACTAATGCTAGATAAAGTTGCAATATTATTTTAGATGTCCTATTGCTCACGCGTCGCGAAATACATCCTAGGGCCCTATTTGCTTTATTTCTCGCATTAATACACTGTTGCCTTGGTTTGAGTTCTTTACTAACCTTAACTTCTAGATCTGTGTCGCATTCCGATTTACAAATTTCTCTGTTATGTAAGTTGTATTTAATATCTCCAATGGTCTGGCCCACGTCATCCGTACTAAATGCTCTCAACTCTCCAACTCGAATTCTTCCCGCTCCCTCTGGCACCTTGCCAAAAACCTTTCTGACAACTTTACCTCATCATCCTTTCCTCCTCGTTTCTACTCTGATGGCTCTGTAGCTATTTCTTCTACTGATAAATCAGATCTTTTGCTCAGACTTTCTCCTCCAATTCCACCTTAGACGATTCTGATGCTGTTCCTCCATCACTTCCCCCTTCTGACTTCCTCATGACTGACATTAAAATTTCCTCAGCTGAAGTATTTTCTCCCATCACCGGCCTTAATACTGACAAGCATATGGGCCTGAGGGAGTCCCTCCTGTTGTCCTCAAGAACTGTGCTTCTGTGCTTACACCCTCCCTAGATAAACTCTTTCGCCTTTGTCTTTCAACTTGTACCTTTCCTTGTTGCTGGAAGTTTGCTCTCATTCAGCCAGTCCCAAAGAAGGGTGACCATACCCAACCCTCTAACTATCGTCCAATTGCTTTAACATCCTGTGTCTCAAAAGTTTTCGAGTCAATGCATAACAGAAAAATTTTAAAGCATCTTTTCTATCACATCCTTGTTTCTCATCGTCAGTATGGGTTCCGCCAGGGACGCTCCAATGGCGTTCTTCTCACCTGCCTTTCAGACTCCTGGTCATCCTCTTTTCGGGACCGTGACGAAAGCTTTACCATTACATTTGAGATCTCAATGGCTTTCGATCGAGTCTGGCTGAAAACTTTAATTTCCAAACTGCCCTCTTACGGTTTCTATCCTTCTATCTGTGCCTTCATCTATAGCTTCCTTTCTGATAGTTCTATAGCTGCTGTTGTAGACGGCCATCGTTCTTCTCCTAAACCTATCAACAGTGGTGTTCCTCAGGGCTCTGTCCTATCACCAACTCTCTTCGTTTTATTCATCAATGACCTAAGCTGTACATCAAATCGTATCCACTTGCGCGCTGATGATTCCACCCTTCACCTTTCCATTCGGTTCTCACAACGTCCATCTCAGCAGTTACTTCATCAAACAAGGAATGAGGCTATGGCATCACCTTATGTCTGACTTGGCTCGTATCTCTGACTGGGGTAAAAATAATCTTGTTGTTTTTAATGCATCAAAAACTCAGTTTTTACACCTATCAACCTGACGCAATCTTTCACAGGAGTACCCACTAACGTTTAATAATATCCAGCTCAATCCTGCATCATCCTTGAACATGCCTGGGGTTTCATTCACACGGGACTTATCTTGGAAAGATCATGTTGCATCTCTTGTAAAATCTGCCTCCAAGAGATTGGGTATGCTAAACCGACGCCGTACCTTCTTTACCCCTGCATGGTTGTTGACTTTATACACGGGTTTTATTCGCCCCTGTGTAGAGTTCAACTCTCATGTGTGGGGAGGCTCCCCACATATAGCTCTTCTCAGTAGGGTGGAGTCAAAGGCTTTTCGTCTCATTACTCTCCTCCTCTTACTGGCTCCCTTCAACCTCTGTCTCTTCGCCGCACTGTTGCATTTTTTATCTCTTTTTCTATCGCTACTTCAATGGTCAGTGCCCCTCTGAACTGTCTGCTTGCATCCCTCCACCTCTACGACGGGTGCGTAACACCCGTCTAGCAACAAACTCTCATCCCTTTTCTGTCCAACTCTCTAATGCAAGAGTTAACCGTTACTCCCAGTCCTTCATTTACGCAACAGGTCAGCTCTGGAACTGTCTTCCTCTGTCTGTATTTCCTACTGCCTATGATCTCCAGTCTTTCAAACGCAGAGTGTCCAGGCTTCTCGAAATGAACGGATCTTGAATTCGGCTCTCTTTTGTATTGTTTTTTTTTTCTTTTATTGGAAGGAACGGTTTGCGGTCTCCTGGCCTTTGGTTCCTTCTTTCTTGCAAAAAAAAAAATCGTCAGTCAAGTTAATGATATGCCCTATTTTTGTGTCGTCGGCAAAGTTGCTAATACCGCTTGTGATTCCTAAGTCTAGATCATATATATATATATATATATATATATATATATATATATATATATATATATATATATATATGTAAGTGACAAAGTACAGAGGCCTCTGGAACATCGCTAGTTACCAGTTCCCAATCCGACTTAATACCGTTTACTAAAACTATATGGTTTCCTCCCCTCAGCCAGGATCCAATCCACTCTAAGATGTCGCCGCCAATACTGTGTGCTCGAACCTTTCTAACTAACCCTTAGCGTGGAACCGTACCGGTATCAAAATCTTTACTAAAGTCAGATAAATATTACCGTAAGCTTTATCGCTATCTACCGCCTCATAGACCTCTGAGAAGAATGACAACAGATTTGTCGGGCAGGATCGTCCTTGTCTGAGCTGACATCCACTTACAAGATTAAATCTTTCTAAGTGGTCTCTAATTTTATTGGATAAAATAACGTGTGGCAATGTGAGGTACAGTACGTGTGCAAGGTGTGGCAGTGTGTAGTATGTGTGTAAGGGTTGGCAGCAAGAGGTGTGTATGTATGGTGTGGCAGTGTGAGGTATGTTTGTAAGATGTGGTAGTGTGAAGTGTGTGTAAGATGTGGCAGTGTGAGGTATGTCTGTAAGATGTGGCTGTGTAAGGTATTTGTGTAAGGTGTGAAGTTGTGAGGTAGCTATGTGTGTAAGGTGAGGCGGTGTAAGCTATGTGTGTAAGGTGTGGCGTTGTGAGGCATGTGTGTAAGGTGCAGCGTTCTGAGGTATGTGTGTAGGGTGTGGCACTGTGAGGTATGTGTGTAGTTTGTGGCACTGTGAGGTATCTGTGTAGGGTGTGGCAGTGTTAGGTATGTGTGTAAGGTGTGCGTTGTGGGTGTGGGTGTAAGATATGATGGTCATGTGTCCACCACACACAGCTCGTGTGGATTCACTCGCATAATTAAGTTGATGTCGTCGTAAGTCCTGGTAATAAACACAAATAAACACAATAACAGTAAATTAACGACACTGCCTGGTCTCGATATGAAGATATGATACTAGGAAAACAGTGTGATGCAAAAACAAGGCGTGATCGTAACATGAGTAATAAAGCAAGGCGTCATTAAAGGAGCTGTATCTGATGCCAGTGACACAACAGCGGATCTACTCATGCCAGCTTAACAAACAAGCGAGCAGACAAACAACAACAACAACAAAAAATGAAAGCAGTAACAACAACAATAACAAGAACAATAAAACATCGTCCATGGCCATGGCAATCAAATCAACAGACCTGTTCATGTCAACAACAAGAACAGCAACAACAGCAACAACAACAACAACAACTGTTCATGACTACAACAACAACTACTACATCAGTATCATCGACATCATTTACGACAACCCTACTCACAAAAACAATAACGAAATAATTAATGGACCTCATAGCTTTTTGGTTGGATAAACATCTGTACTTGAATTCAGCACAAAAACGCCATGATTAAAGCTGGAACTTTTGAACCATTTAACATTTGTTTTAATTGAATTGGCTTGGGTTGTAATTTTGCTATGCTTCAATAAAAGTCCTCTAGATAGGAGCAACACCATAGTCAGGTGGTTTCCAAACTTTGAATCATGACTGAATTGACGAATTGCATAAATTAGGAAATAATGCTTGAAGAAGATTAATTTCATAAATTGTAAAACAAACAGATATATAATAATGTTACTTTCACATGGTTCTCAGCAAAAATCCGAACATATATTCACTACTACTTAAATGTATTACCTTGAGTTTGCGTCCCCCTTGTCCATAGTACTCGCCCCAGTTTGGAAAATACTACCATAGTTGTCGCCAAGATGGGAGTGCATGGCTTCTGCATCATCATTTGTTTTAAATAAAGTAATTAGTCTGTCAGTATCATAGATATAATGCAGAAGTTCATCCTTAGCAATGAAAGAGTTATTCGAGGTAGCAATTTTATCATCCTCTGGTTGCTAAGAATTTCTCACGTGAACAAATTAGTATATTGATTGCCTGGGTATAATACGGAGGTCCTCCAGCAGTAGCATTATGGTTAATTGTACGATGACCCAGTTGCATAATACACCATTAGCAGTGACGGTCTTGCCTTGCACACAAACATTCGATTCTCAGGAGGCTGGGGGGTTTTCGGTGCTGTAAATGGTGGCAAGGGCGTACATTGGCCTTCTGCCCGTATGTCAGCCTAGCTTTGGGTCCGTACGGCTGCAAGGAGGCAATGTAGTTTGCTGATGGGATTTCTCTCAACAGGATAATATCGCTTGAGGACAGCACGTAGCACAACAAATAAGTACATCCATATCAAAGAAAGACTATGCAACAGAATTCCAGTTTATGTCCCTTGAATTAGGCGACGTCATTTTGTTTATTCTTACAACTTCCTATACTTTTATTCTGCTTGTAGTGGAAATCTGAAGGCTTTAACTAAACCCGTCCGGTATGAAAAGTCACCGAAACTGAATAAAATCGTCTGGAGATAGCAGGAACAGAAAAGTCATCGTAGAGAAGAGATTAATAGTATACTGTATGGTGTTTGCGTAGTTACATAATTATGCAAAGCCATTTCGTTGCTTGTGAACAGAGCATATAAGGTGATCGTGGCAAAAATGTTCGTTTATTGTGCATGAAAGCTATTGTCATTTTCTTGTAGCCCTGACTTAATGAGTGAGCGAGTTTGTTCTCTCTCTCTCTCTCTCTCTCTCTCTCTCTCTCTCTCTCTCTCTCTCTCTCTCCAAATTCAGTATCCTCCATTCCTCAGAACAAAGAACATTTGTAGCAACTTGCAAGGCAAAGAAATTGGCGGACACCCTTCGTCTTTCAAAACTCCACAAGAAATACCGCCAGCCTTGTGAAATTCTTTTGTTTATAGTGAAGCTTCGGCCTCCAGCTGCGGCGGACACAAACTGCCCTTAAGTCACAGTAGATATATTAGCCCGTTCTTCTCGTGCTCATAAAAACATATTGAAGGTGAATTTCCAGAGGGGCTGCGGTGATTGGACTCCCCTGCCTCCACCACAACATAACGGTAAATACTTTCTTTTTATTATATGCTACTTTATTAATATTCTTGAATTGGTCTCGCCTTAAGATCCTCTAAACGCTTACAGGAAGCACTAGAATATTAGCCAAAAAATAATGGCATCATCGACTGGTCATGACACCCACAAATCGTAAAAAAAATAAAATGCCTCCGAGACGGGAAACAAACGCCCACTTACGATAGATTTTTTCCCCCCGCTGATATTGACCTTTCGACCCATGAATTGAACTTGACCTAGATATAATTAGTACCTAGCTAACACCCTACAACTTATGACATTTCTAGCTCAAGGCTTTCGAAACTTAAACCCTTATAGACAGACAAGACAGACGTGATCGAAAACCTTGCCTGCCTACTGCCTGGGCGGATAAAAGTTTCGGAATTTTTGAGCAACTGGTTGATATGTTTTTTTTTTTTTTTTTTTTTTTTTTTTTTTTAAAGACACCATTATTTGTGGAAATACTGAATTCATACCATGGGGTGGTCTACAACTGGATATTTCTGATTGAATACTCTTGACCCATCCTCCCGACATATTTTTAGACTAAAAACTATGCCCGTTTTACTCTAACTTGGTCTAAAATTGCCATCTTTCCATCCTGAGTGCTGAGTTGTAATAGTGGATTAACACTTGAATATAGTGCTAGTCACGAAGTGTTGTGGAAGTGATGTGGAACCACGGCAATCTCCTTTTTTGCCACTGAGATATAAGAAACAAGTTCATTCAGTATTGCCTTGCAGTACAAAGCCCCTTACCATATGATTGCCATACATATGTAATTAGCCTTGGGAGTAGATGGCTGGTTGTTCCGTGCGACACACCGTCATGGTATGGGAAACAATTGTTAAGTTACATTTAAATCTGTCCATGCCAGTGGAAGTTACAGAGCAGACACGAATGTAGGTATGGCTGTTAAGTATGACAGCACCCGACCTTGTTTGAGCCCCAAATGTGACTTTAACCTTGGGAGTAGATGGCTGGTTGTTGCGCGCGACACACCCTCATGGTATGGTGAACAATTGTGTGAAGTTATGTCAAAATAAGAGGTTCTACACTAAGCCCAAAACAAAGCACAAATACTACATATCACCAGAATGTTTTATTTCCGATTTTGTGGGCAATGCAGAGTGCACACATACGTTTTTTTTTTTTTTTCATAATAATATTATATACATATTTGTGTCATTCATTTAAGGTGAGCCCCTTGCCTAATAATGAGGGCACAAAATACTTTGTGATCGAACGTTGTGTGGCGTTGACTATATACGTCATGGAATGACGATTTATCGGTTTTGCACATATATACGAATATTTCTTGATTTATACTTTTATTCAGTTACTCCCGGTGGTCACCAACAAAGGTATCAAAAAAAAAAAAAAGTTGTTTCACCAGATAGTCGCTGCCTGCAGTACGACATGCTCTACAAATTGCGAGTGGCTTTCCACCCCATTTCCCTCCTGCACCACTCTACCCGCACTATTCTTCTTATTGGTTCTTTCTTGGCAGATAGGAACTTGGACCAGCCTCTGACACCTCTTGCAGACTCGCACCCATCTTTCTTGTTATCTTCTTTCTTGAGTCCATCCGATCTGCACTCAGCCACGGCACATATAAAGTGCGTTATAACGAATGTTGACACAGTCTGTTGACAATCGTTCGTACTCAAAGCACCTTGGAGCTCTGGAGCAGAGATATCATTCTGTATCTTTTTACAGCAGATAAATCTGCTAAAATGACTTGACAGCAATATCGATGTCTTTACGAAGGTGTGAGTTTATATAAAGACGAATACTAATATAACTTCTTAGTCGTACAGATCGTTATTTACCCAGTACATAAAAGATTCTAGCAGTGGTTGTAATGGTTTGCATTTGTGAAATATAAGAAGTTTTACGCGTATTATCTCTAAACCATAATACTTTGCTTCTCAGATATTGAAAAGTTTCTGCATATATGAGCTGAGAGGTGAATCATAGACCTTTGCCGAGTTTGTTCCCATGCTCCTTTGGGGACCGTAGTCTCTATGAAGAAAATCTTTTTTTTTCTTTTAATACCTTTGCCGGTAACCATTGGAGTACATGAATCAATGTATAAACAAGAAGCGGTGCCAAGGCACCGCAAACCCGTCCCTGGCAGTCATTTTGATGCTGACGTATAACATAGCAGAATATCTAGTCAGAAATGCCACATATCAGATTTGGAGTAAATCGGGTGAAAATTGTCGATTTTATGTTCATTTGAAATTTTAGGCCTGACCCACCTGACATTGACCTCTCCACCGCTAATTGAGGGGTGACCCCCTGATGTAATGAAGCATGTTATGGAATGCAGATTTGAAAGATTTACCTTTAAGTTTTGGTTTCTCGTCGATATGACGATTTTGAAAGGAGTTGCGAAAAAACTATATATATATATTTTTTTTTTGGAGAGGGGGGCCTACAGCCTGGGCTTTAGCCCAATTTGGCCCAAATTTTAATTATGTGATCAGAAGGTCATAGCCCATCATCCCTGTGATTTTAGTCAAAAATCGCACCAGTAGTTTTCGCATAAAGTTGTTAAGACAGACAGACAGACAGACAGACAAACAAACAAACAGACAAACCGAGTGAAAACAATACCCGAGGGGACGGGTAATCAAGAAATATTCGTACATATGTGTAAAACCGATAAATCTTCATCCCATGACGTATATAGCCAACACCACAAATATTAGAACATCACAAAGTATATGACCTCATTATTTGGCACGGGGCTCACCTTGAATGAATGGGAAACATGTGTACACAATATTATTATGAAAAAGCAACCTTATGTGAGCACTCTGCATTGCCTGCAAAATAACATTGGAAATTAAAAAGTTTGGCAGTAAGTAGTATCTATGCCTTACTGCGAATGCTCCTATCTGTCAATTCATGTGCGGACACGAAGTTGCAGACGACCTTGTTTGAGTCCTAAGTGTGACCTTGACCTTGAGAGTAGATGGCTGGTTGCTGCGCGCGACACACCGTCATGGTATGGGGAACAGCTGTGAAGTTATATCAGAATCTGTCCATGCGTGTGTAAGTTACAGAGCGGACATGAATTGCAGACGGACTGACATACTGACGTACTGAGGTACTCACGGAACTGCGCAATCCTATACTCCCCGACCGGTTTCACATGTAGGGGACTAATAAGCTGCAGAGCAATGAGGAAAATTGGACAACGTTAAAGTGGTAGGGGTATAGCAGGGGTATAGTCTAGTGTGATCAAGAAAATGCTTGATTTGAAGCTTCAGTGAGTTGAATATTTTAAGGAAGCTGGTATTACGAGTTACGCAGTATTTTAAGCATCATGACTTCCCGGCTCAAAAACATTTAACCAAGGTTGAGAGGTAATGCTGTCACCAACTGAGACAAGGAAACTGTGCGTATCTGGATTGCTGTCAACCTACACTCTCGTGGAATTTCTCACCCAGTACAAGTTCTGCAGGACATTCAGGTTACTATGACTTCTCTGAATAAAATCGTCTAGCGTTGGCTGAATTAGAATACTACACTTCTCTCGCCTATCGCCTATGACGGGGTTAATGGTGATATCGTTAACTCACAGGCTTCTACTATATATCTCGAATTCAGGTGGATGATGTCATCTGACGTCACTTGTAGTAGAAAACCAGACTTTTCCCGACTATGAGAGAGTTAAGGATCAGATCCAGTGAAATTGTAAATCACTGATTTACTGTCCTTGAAAATCGCTGCAAGGTTTGTCTGGCGGAGAAGATTGTACGGATTAAAAGTAAAAGGTAGCATATTTCATCATTAAAAGCCCAAACTTCTCACAGAATAGGGATGGTAGGAAAAGATTGGGGTCAAAGAAGGACGTGATATAGCTTCAAATTATGGGAGCAGAACTGAACCATCAGCCAGGATTGCAATTTGAAGTTACTTTGAGTATTGGTATAGGCTGCATACTGCTTGTAAATAAGTACTACTGGACTGGCTTCACTAGTTGAATGTTCCTCTTATTTTTCCACATTTGTAGAACAGTCCCACATAACACAACACGTATAATGTAGCATAAATACTTTAATAACAAATATTTTAATAACTTGGACATAGACTGTCTTCGATGATGAGATCCTGTACGTACAGCGGGCCACACATGAACCCAGGACAGTATCTATGTGAGGCGAAGCTGTAGCAACAGTTTCCAAAGTTCATTCACCACAGTTACTTGGTCACTTCAGCTATTAAATGACACTTTCTTTCTTTCATTCCATTGCCACCAACAAGCATGTGATAATGTCAAGGTTGCCAAGTGCATCAAATGCTGGACCTCTGGTACACACTGATCCCGTGCCAGGTCCATATGATGCCAACTGTTCATGATAAGTACTATGAAGGGTAGAAAAAAGTAATCTGTGGAATATTCTTTCTCAAACGGGTTTGAGTTACGAAACACAGAAGAAAAACTCTAAATAAGAAAGAATAAAGACTATAAGCCAGTCACATTCACTAGGAAACAGTTACAACTAGTTATGTGCACGAGACATTCATTTCACTGGCAAAGCACAAGATCCAGCACTTTGGGTTCACTACTCTCCCTACAACACACACAAAAAGAAATAACAGGCAATTTTTCTGCGTAGTGGAGAATGCCTCATAACTCAACAAAACATTACACAAGCACATAAACAAAAAATATGGCCACCCCAGCAAGCGAAGCCAAGTCTGGAAATATGGCCAAGGATATTTTACTCCCCAGCAACATAATCATCACCTTCACCATCACCATCGCCATCACCGTGATCCTAACCCTATGAATCACTCATAATGGGGTGGGTGAGAAGAATACGCCTGTTATATAAAGCGCAATTTCAGGACAAGCCTATATTAAGACTCACTGGTCCTCTCTAGCTGCCTATTAATTAAGAACCTGACAGATCTTCAAACATAGACTTATACCCCAGCACAGTGGGTATGGAACAAAGGGAGGGAGGAGCAGGAGAGTTGGGGATGGGGAGTGGGTGGAAGGGAGAATGGAGATAAGGACAGTTTGGCGGAACGGAAGTGAAGGAGAGTGGCTGATGATGAAGTTGTAGCTTGGAGAGAGAGAGAGAGAGAGAGAGAGAGAGATTGTGTGTTAGTGTTTTGTGAAAGCATGTTCGAAAGATTATTGTTTTTGGTTCAACTGGATGTAAACCTCTTCGGGCCGCAGACTGAAGTTGTCCTTCCTCTGCTGTCCACCATCCTCTTTTCGGGGGTCAGGGAGGGAGTTGAGGATCATTTGTATAGCATGAGAGTTGCGCTGCCCGGTTTCATGAGTGCCACTATGAGAAGGTGTCTGTCTTCAGCGAAAAATTGTTTGTAAATAACAGATTTAAACAGGAGGTGCTGTGCTACGCTTACCATTCCACTCAACACAATAATCTGTTTCTAATTTCGACTTCGTTTCCAGCCTAGTATAATAATTCTTTCACCCCAGCTTATCCCATATTATTGTCCTTTTTACAGCTTATTTCATGTAGTTCAGTAGTATAATATGATAACGCTATGGCTCTACATCCTTTCCATAGCATTACTTTGTGACTAACCTTGTATTCTAGTGTTAAAATGTTCTTGCAGCTCAGTATTCATGATGTAGAGATGGCTATTTTAAGTCGTATTTCTTGCTGTGAACTACATACAGTTCGTCTTTGTTCTTGTATGTTTGCGTTGGGTCATGATGTTTCTCCAAATTACAGTGCACAAAAATGTAGACCCTACCTGCCTCAAGAGCTGATACAACAACAACAACAACAATAATGATGATAATAATAATAATAATAAATAATGATAATAATAATAATAATAATAATAATAATAATAATGGTAAAAACATACACACAGTAACTTTAGATTATAAACTTATCGCTGGATTAACACACCGAATTTGTAATATCCTTGTGCGTAGGGTATTCTTATATGTATTATATTGATCTGTCTGTCTATCTATAGCCCGACGCCCTAATCCCGCAAAGGGTGGCCGCAGACAAAACGCTTCTAAGTCGCTCTGTCATCCACCATTTGACTACCCCCCCAACTCACCCCCCCTCCCTCATATTTTTTTTTTTTTATGCGAGGAAGAAGGAACCAAAGGCCATGAGCCCGCAGTAACAGTTCCCTCCAAGAGAAAAACAAAATACAATAGAGAGCCAAATTCAAGATCCGATCATTTTGAGATGCCTGGACACACTACGTTTGAAAGACGGGAGATCATAGGCAGAAGGAAATACAGACAGAGGGAGACAGTTCCAGAGCTGACCTGTTGCATAAATGAAAGACTGGGAGTAACGGTTAACTCTTGCATTAGAGAGTTGGACAGAAAAGGGATGAGAGTTTGCTGCCAGACGGGTGCTACGCGCCCGTCGTAGAGGTGGAGGAATGCAAACAGACAGTTCAGAGGAGCAGTGACCATTAAAGTAGCGATAGAAGAGAGATAAAGATGCAACAGTGCGGCGAAGAGACAGAGGTTGAAGGGAGTCAGTAAGAGGAGGAGAGTTAATGAGACGAAAAGCCTTTGACTCCACCCTATTGAGAAGAGCTGTATGTGGGGAGCCTCCCCACACATGAGAGTTGTACTCCACACAGGGGCGGATAAAACCCCTGTATAGAGTCAACAATTGTGCAGGGGTAAAGAAAGAGCGGAGTCGGCTTAGCACACCCAATCTCTTGGAAGCAGATTTTACAAGAGATGTAATATGATCTTTCCAAGATAAGTCCCGAGTAAATGAAACCCCAAGCATGTTCAAGGATGATGCAGGATTAATCTGAATATTATTAAACATTAGTGGGTATACCTGTGGAAGATTTTGTCGGGTTGATAGGTGTAAGAACTGAGTCTTAGATGCATTAAAGACAACCATATTATTTTTACCCCAGTCAGAGATATGAGCCAAGTCAGACATTAGGTGTGCCATAGCCTCATCCCTTGTTTCTTGAAGTAACTGTTGAGATGGGCGTTGCGGGAACCGAATGGAAAGGTGAAGGGTGGAGTCATCAGCGTATGAGTGGATAGGGTTAGATGTACAGCTTAGAAGATCATTGATGAATAAAAGGAAGAGAGTTGGTGATAGGACAGAGCCCTGAGGAACACCACTGTTGATAGATCTAGGAGAAGAACGATGGCCGTCTACGACAGCAGCTATAGAACGACCAGAAAGGAAGGTAGCGATGAAGGCACAGATAGAAGGATAGAAACCGTAGGAGGGCAGTTTGGAAATTAAAGATTTATGCCAGACTCGATCGAAAGCCTTTGAGATGTCAAGTGCAATGGCAAAGCTTTCGCCAAAGTCCCGAAAGGAGGATGACCAGGAGTCTGAAAGGTAGGTGAGAAGATCGCCAGTGGAGCGTCCCTGACGGAACCCATACTGACGATCGGAAAGAAGGTTGTGATAGGAAAGATGCCTTAAAATTTTTCTATTAAGAATTGACTCGAAAACTTTTGAAATACAGGACGTTAAAGCAATTGGACGATAGTTGGAGGGTTGGGAGTGGTCACCCTTCTTTGGGACTGGCTGAATGAGAGCAAACTTCCAGCAAGAAGGAAAGGTACAAGTTGACAGACAAAGGCGAAATAGTTTGCCTAGGCAGGGTGTAAGCACAGAAGCACAGTTTTTGAGAACAACAGGAGGGACCCCATCAGGCCCATATGCCTTGTTAGTACTGAGGCCAGTAATGGCAGAAAATACATCAACTGAAGAAATTTTAATGTCAGCCATGAGGAAGTCAGAGGGGGAAGTGATGGAGGAACAGCACCGGAATCGTCTAAGGTGGAATTGGAGGAGAAAGTCTGTGCGAAGAGATCTGCTTTATCAGTAGAAGAAATAGCTACAGAACCATCAGAGTAGAAAAGAGGAGGGAAGGATGATGAGGTAAAGTTGTTAGAAAGATTTTTGGCAAGGTGCCAGAAGGAGCGGGAAGAATTCGAGTTGGAGAGTTGAGAGCATTTAGTATGGATGAAATTATTTTTAGTAGAGCGAAGAACAGACTTAGCACGATTCCGGGCAGAAACGTAAAGATTATGTGATTCAGGGGTGGGTTGGCTCAGGTACCTTTTGTAGGCCTTCTCCTTGTTGCGGACAGCATTAGAACAAGCGTGATTAAACCAAGGCTTTCTTGCGTTAGTCAAAGGATATGAGAAAGGAATGTATGCTTCCATGCCCGAGAGAATAACCTCCGTAATGCGCAAGGCACACTCAGATGGCTCACGGCCATGGAAGCAATAATCATTCCAGGGAAAATCAAAGAAGTACTGCCTGAGGGCCTCCCAGTCCGCGGCTCCAAAATGCCAGAGATGACGTTTCCCTGGAGGGTCCGCAGGCCGTACTGGAGCGATAGGACAGGTTAAGGTAATAAGGTTGTGATCGGAGGAGCCCAACGGAGAGAAAAGATTAACAGAGTAAGCAGAAGGATTAGTTGTGAGGAAGAGGTCAAGTATGTTGGAGCTCTCTCCAAGGCGGTCAGGGATACGGGTAGGGTACTGTACAAGCTGCTCTAGGTCATTAAGGATAGAAAAGATGTAGGCTTGTTCACCAGGTGGATCCGTGAAAGGAGAGGAGAGCCAAAGGTGGTGGTGAACATTGAAATCTCCAAGAATGGAGATTTCAGAGAAAGGAGAAATGGACAGAATGTGTTCCATCGTAGAAGTAAGATAGTCGAAGAATTTTTGATAGTAGAATTAGGGGATAAGTAAACAGCACAGATATATTTAGTCAGAGAATGACAGGAAAGCCGAAGCCAGAGAGTGGAGAATTCAGAAGAATCAAGTTCAGGAACACGAGAGCAAGATAAGTCGTTGCTTATGTATACACAACAGCCACCTTTGGCTTTGAAATGAGTATAGAGAAAGTAGGAGGATACAGAAAAGGGTTTGCTGTCAGTTGCCTCAGACAGCTGAGTCTCCGTTAGAAAAAGAAGGTGTGGTTTAGAGGAGGAGAGGTGGTGTTCAACAGAGCGAAAGTTAGATGAAAGGCCGCGAATGTTGCAGAAATGAAGAAGAAGAGAGTCAGACAGTGGTTCCAGGCACCTCGAGTCGTCACCGGGAGAGGGGCAGATGGCGGGGGCATTTATGGTCCCCCCCCCCTGGGGACTCCGAGGCTGGGTGAATTGACGCCATTTTGGTGAATTTTGAATAGGAAGTGTAGTGTGTACTGTGCATGTAGTTTGGTGAAGATAGATAGAGAAATTTGTACTGGAGAGCATGCTGGCCTACTCACTGTGTAACTGAGACACTGAAAAAGTTCAGCAAAGGGGGATGGTCAGGAACTAGTCCTGAGGGCTGATGAAACGGGAGCTCCAGCACTCCCTGTCATCAGCTTTCCATCCACCTCAGGAGTACTGCCCTGCTCGACTGGTGCTACAGTCTACTCAACTCCATCCCTCCACCTCATCCTCGGTCTACCCCTCCCTCTCCCTCCCTCCACCTCACCTACATACACCCTCTTAGTCAGTCTTTCATTCTCCATTCTCTCCACATGTCCGAACCACCTCAGTATATTTCTCCTAATCTTCTCAACCACATCCACATCCACCCCACAACGTTCCTTCACTTCTTCATTCGTCAACCTGTCCCTCCACGTCACTCCACATGCTCCTCTCAAGTAACTCATTTTTTCTCCTCTCACTCTTGACTTGTTCCCCTCTTGCAGTCCACGCCTCGCTTCCATACGACAGGGAAGGGATCACAATACTATCATGCAGTGACTTCTTCCATACTCACCTCCCTATTCCTCATCACTGCTTTCAGTGAACCAACAACCTTCCTTCCCTGCTGTACCCTTTCACGCACTTCATCCCCCAAACTTCCATCCTTACTCATCACGCTACCCAAGTACTTGAATGCACTCATATTCTCCATATCCCCACCATCCAACCTTATTGTACATTCTGTGACTTCATTCCTTTCAAACACCATAACTTTCCTCTTGTTTACATCAACTTTTAGATTCCTCTTCCTACACACTGTCCCAAATACATTCACCAAACCTTGCAAATCCCTTTCGTCTGCACTCAACAGTACTGTATCATCAGCAAACAGCAACACCGGAATCTTCCAAATCTCACCCTCATTCATCAGAGCCACCCCCACATCCACTTTCCTACCTTGCACTTCCTTTACAACCCCACCCATGTATATATTAAACAGCCATGGAGACATCACACAATCCTGTTTCAGTCCCACATTGAGATCAAAGAACTCTCTCAGCTCACTATCCACTCGCACCGTAGCCCTAGCTCCTTCGTACATACTCTTCACAGCACTCAACAATTTCCCCTCCACTCCATATATTCTTAATACCTTCCACATACCTTGCCTATCTATTCTGTCATAAGCTTTCTCCAAGTCCATGAAGGCAGCATACACTTTCTTTCCCTTCTCTAGATACTTCTCCACTAAACATCTTAGAACAAATATCTGATCTACACACCCTTTTCCCTTCCTAAATCCCCCTTGTTCTTCTCCAACTAGCTCCTGTCATATGCCTAACCCTATCAATGAGTACCTGTATTCTGCCATATATTTTACCAGTCACACTAAGAAGGCAAATACCCCTATGGTTACCACATACTTCTCTCTCCCCCCCTTTCCTTTGTATAAAGGAACATTTATACATGATTTCCAGTCCTCTGGAACCCTTCCCTCTTCCCAAGCCAATCTACACAACTTCCATATCACTCCACAACAATCTCACCCCCATACCTCAGCATTTCACCACACTCCATCAATTCCTGGAGCCTTTCCCAACTTGATCTTCTTCATTGCTTCCACTACTTCTGCCCTACTGATCCCTTCCTCCCTCCTCTCATCTCTTCTTCTCCCAGCCATTCCCCAACCACTTATACTCGCACTGCTCTCACTCTCTACATTCAACAAATCCTCAAAGTGCTGCTTCCATCTCCTCAATTTCTCTCTCTTCTCCACCAACAGTCTATTATTCCTATCTTTCACTTTCCTACTATTTCCCCTTTCACACTGCCTTACTTTCTTTACCTCCTTCCAAAACAATTTCTTACTCTCCCTCCATTTCACACTCAGATTCCTCCCAAACTGTTCATCCACTTTCTTCTTACTCTCCTTCACCAGTCTCTTCACCTCCCTTCTCCTGCTCACATATACCTCTCTCTTCTCTCTCTCATCTCCTCCTCTACCTCTCCTCGCTAACCATTCACTATATGCCTTCTTCTTTAGTTCCACAGCTCATTTCACCTCATCATTCCACCATGCTGTCCCTTGTAAGCATGGAAGTAAGCATGGAAGTAAAAAATTCGCTCATGACTGTGTTGTGAAACTAAATCTGACGCACGGAAGCTAAGCTTGGACCTTGTTGGAAGGACACAAGTCAAGAGTGAGAGCAGTGGATACCAGTTATTTGAGAGGAGTATGTGGAGTTACATGGAGAGACAGACAGACAAATGAGGGAGTGAAGGAGCGTTGTGGTGTGACTGTGGATGTGATAGAAAGTGTTAGGAGAAATGTATTTAGGTGGTTTGGCTATGTGGATAGGATGGAGAGCGAGAGATTAACGAGAGAATGCATGTAAGGTGAAAGGGGGTAAAGGGAGGGTGAGACCGAGGACGAAATGGAGGGATGAAGTGGAGAGGAAGTTTGAGTTGTAGAGAGGGCAGCGTAATGGCAGGGGACAGGACGACATGGAGGCGATTTGTTTGTGGCCACCCCTGACGGGATTACGGCGTCTGGTTATAGATAGATAAGTAGACAGATATACCAGTTTTATGGTTTCTTGTAATATTCCATTCATATGCAAACAATTATATTCCAACTGAATGAATATAGAATAATCAGCACATCATTGTGCAAGAGAAGTGTTGAAAACCATATAAAAGTAGATTTAGGCTTAAAAATACGGGTGTACGGAAGCCAGGCCTGATAAACGTTTAAATTACAGAGCAAAGGAAATATTACTGATGTCTTTAGCACCTGCACTTGAAGTGCTCATGGATTTCATCTTCTTGGAGAGGTATATGAGTGTAGGGAGGGAGGGGGTGAGTTGGAAAGAGGACAGTCTTATGAAGGGATACAGGTTTACGTGGAGGCGACTTGTTTGTTACCACCCTTTCAAGGACTGAGACGTCTGGCTGTAGATATACTTTTTCTAACGCCTTGATAGCATGTATTACATTATATCACCACTTTTTCATACTGACTAAGAATATACATAAGCACATCACTGGAGATAGTGTTTAACGCTCAGAGTACAGGAGACCACACCTAAGCTCAATAAAACTGTCTGTCGATAGAAGTAAATATTTAAGATCTTTCACGAAGTTAAACGAGTTAGTATTTCTCACAATTCACAAATATTTTCTCCTGAACATTCATTGTGCTATCTTTCCCATACAGCATATCACTCCTGAACGAGCAGATAAAGGCCGCTGTATTATAATATCATACTCCTGGCAAGTAACGCCAATGCTTGTACGGAATATTTCAGCAGCATTATGACAACATAGTAACCACAATGAAAAAATTACACCAACTAACTGAAACTGTTGATTGTGAAGATACACCTGAAGGAAGTCTTGATCAGGTAAAAACTGTTGTATCATGACATAAGCACAGTTTCAATTTATGGCAACAGTATTTCTGTACGGGCAAATCATAGTAATCTAATACCAGTGCACCCAGTGCAGCTGTATTTTTCATCGTTATAGTCACAATCAAGTGGCATTATTAAGCTGAACTATATCGTAGAGGATTTTGATTTGAGACTACCGTGTGAAATGCTGTATTAACATTTGCACTGACTAGTAATTATTCTTCCTGGCATTTTTCACTTTAAAGAAATATTGCATCCTCTTATATATGTTTGCATATTTTAGAACCATTTGTGGCTGATGCATTTTAACAAACAAATTGGGATGGCATGATGCACTGGATAGACCTTGAATATTAAATTTTCGCTTCTCTTAAGATGGATTCTGGGTAGCCCGAAACGCTAGATAAATTAAGGAATTCAAGCTCTCTCCTGTCTGTCTCCCCCATCCAGAACCATTTCTTCTTTTCTTACAACAACAGTAATGTTTACGATAACGGCCAAGTTTCAAAGGCCCCAGTCAGTGTGTAGGGATCCGAAGTTTGGTGGCCGTAGTAGAGAACATTATTTTAAAAGTAGCAGCCAGTGCCTCAGGTGGCACTGCATGATCGAAAACCTTCCTGTCTCTTCTACTACATTTAAACCTGTGTGGACGAAGGACAGTACAACTCTAGTCCATATACCATTATCTTGCCTAGCTTTGGCCTTTTGCAGCTATTTTCACGTAGCTCAGTGGCAGATTAAGACAATGTTATGGCCCTACAACCTATCGCTATCAATTCTTTGTGATCAGCATCTTATTTTACTGTTAGTCTGTTGTTTCAACTTGGTATTCCATATAGAGAAATGACAATTTATTTCAAGTTAGAGTAAAAAGGATATAGTGCTTCATACCAGTATATCACCGTGCATCAAGAGATAAATAGAAGCAAAAATAGTTGCAACTTATGCCATTAGAGAAACACTGTTCACAGTTTAAAGGGGACAGACCTCATGTATCAACGTGATATGTACGGCTTGGGTGAAGATATATTTTTGTTTGGCTGTACATCTCTGGTTGTCCCTGCATGCTGTGATATACGGGTATACGCCGCCACGTTTTTACAATGCACAATCCGGTTTTGCTCACAATATTTCATTACTGCCTTCCTGGTCTGACGCATCGTTTCTGCTTTGCTCGGCCTGGAAGGTGGTGGTGTCCTTAGCAGGAAGGATGAGTTCTCTCTCAGGTTTAGGATGTATTTTAGATGGCATAGGAAGCTTCGTAGAATTTCCTTGTCAGCTTACAGTATTTTGCATTCGATTTACATTATTCTGCAGATTATACCATAACATTTTCTTCTATGTATTTATATTTTCCACAGTGACATGTGCTTCGGTAATTACAATAAGATGTTAGGGTGAAATGTGCAGACTAAATTCCTAAGGAAAAGCTGTTACGGAATCTCTGAAGCAACACGGAAAGCGACCCGCAGACTGGTCCCAAGGGTTAGTTATGATTCTTTTTGAGAAAAAAACGCTAATTCTGACAATATTTGAGATAAACGACCACTCCTTTTCCAGATGTGCTCGGCTTCACAGACTGTGTTCTCTCATAAACAGAGAATGTCCGACGAGGGTGCCTGTCCTGCCTGTGATGTCGTAGGGAGAATAATAGAGCATGAGGTCGTCTTTGTTGGTGGAATTCCAGCGTTCTTTGAGCTTCACTTTATTATTTCTCTTCCTTTATTTATTTACCGCTGGCAGCGTTAGAGTGTCATTCTGGTTTATGAAGTGTTTGTCTTGAAAATATGTCGTATAATTACAACGATATTCTTTGCATTCGTTGCCAGACTTGATAAAAATACGAGTATATTTAGCCAGATCGCATTGTTCCCATCATCCGTCTCTGGACCAGTACCAAATAATTACCATCCATTGTGCCTTCATTACATCACAACACGCATTCCCACCTCCTGCACCACACTGTCACAATGAAGACAGTCTTATTACGTCTTTTAAAAACCCGTGAGAGCGGCTTATTTAATAGAACAAACATTTTTTTTTTTTTTATGCGAGGAAGAAGGAACCAAAGACTGCGAGCCTGCAATAATTGTTCCTTCCAAAAGAAAAACAAAACACAAGAGAGAGCCAAATTCAAGATCCGATCATTTCGAGCTGCCTGGACACACCGCGTATGAAAGACTGGAGATCACAGGAAGCAGGAAACACGGACAGAGGGAGACAGCTCCAGAGATGACCCGTTGCTAAATTGAAGGACTGGGAGTAACGGTCAACTCTTGCACCAGAGAGTTGGACAGAAAAGGGACGAGAGCTTGCTGCCAGACGGGTGCTACGCGCCCGTAGTAGAGGTGGAGGAATGCATGCAGACAGTTCAGAGGAGCAGTGACCATTGAAGTAGCGATAGAAAAAAGATAAAGATGCAACAGTGCGACGAAGAGTCAGAGGTTGAAGAGAGTCTGTAAGAGGAGGAGAGTTAATGAGACGAAAAGCTTTTGACTCCACCCAATTGAGAAGAGCTGCATGTGGGAAGCCTCCCCACACATGAGAGTTGTACTCTACACATGGGCGGATAAAACCCCTGTATAGAGTCAACAATGGGCCAGTGCACTGAGTGGTCCTGACATCTGGTGGGAGTCTTGAACTTCTCCCAGATGCGCCTTTTGCGGGTGTGAGGGTTACAGCTACCAATATTTCATGTTATTCTACCCAAAGCCAGCTAAAACTGAGTGTTGTTACGTTGAACATCAGGTTTACACCAGCAAAACTAAGGGTTCTACAATATTCATGGCCTTATAAAGAAGATGGGTTGGGGAAAAATAGTATTCAAACGTATGTTCTACTCCTGTCTATCAGGTGATTTCTAGGGATGTATTAAAGAGGGTTTATGTGGAAATATTGCCTCCATGGATGTATAAAGACGGTAAGTAATTCGAATAAGGGTAATAGGATTTCCATTTCTTAAAGAACAATGATGAAAGATACGGATAAATTCGCCATGCGACATTTCTGGGCTCTGCCACACGTACGATTGTAAACAAACACGAGACTGGCGAGATGCGTCGGTGATGGGATGACTTGGTTGATCTGAAATGTTTATTGTTGTAAAGGTACAGAGTGCTAATACAACAAAAGAAGGTGGTGGGTCGTGCCACACCCTTCCTTTTGTCATGCATTTATTTTATACATATTCTCCACTGATAAACAGTAGAGTTTTGCTTACACAAGCTTGAAGCAGCACATTTTTTTAGCAACTATGATTAGGAAACATAAGGCACACACGCCCTGTAAGAATACACTTCTCTTTCTCCGTTTGAGATCATCACAACTGTTTAGTTGACTATATAGTCTATACATGACACTTTTTTTTATTGGTATTTCTCCCTTACACTGCCTTGGAAGCGCAGTTGTTAGCGGCTATTGCTAGGTAGCGGAGTGCTGTGGAGGATAGAACAGAGGATAACAAGAATCATAGAATGTAGTGCTTGTCAGTATTGTGGTACATATTCCGGACAGGCTAGTCACGAAGAATTGGGAGTAAGTTTTTCAATGATTACCATGTGATTTGTTCAGTCAGTGTTGAGAGTTGTGGGTTTCTATACTTAGCAGTTAGCCGTGTGACATCGACAATAAGAACAGTTAGCAAAATGACGAACTTTGTGCCGTGGCTGACTGCAAATCAGATTCAACTTTCAGTGCAGACCAGCACCCATTCATGAAACAAGTGAAAGGATGGGCCAGGTTTCCATCAAATATGGACGCCAAACGTCGTAGGCTGTGGAAGACGCGATGTAGAAGAGGTGTTGAGTGGAGAGCAACCAGGAAAACATGTTGTACATTGCTCCGACAACGAATTTTAAAATATGGCAAAATTTGTGCATGAAAGTATTTCCTCATGTATTTACCATGTTATAGTCTTACACCATATATATTGGATGTTTACTGAATAGTAAATTATATGTAGAAGTTAATTCCATGGAGATGATGATTCCTGTTTTACGATTTTTTTTTTTCCTCTAATGCCACTTACACACCAACAGCATTATTGTCAAATGCATGTGAAAAATTTTGTGATTTGAGGAAACTACATGAAAGCGCATAGAAAAATTTATCTTTGAAACTCGCAAAACGTATTTCTAGGAGAAGTTCACAGACTCCCACCAGATGTCAGGACCAGTCAGTGCACTGGCCCATTGTGCAGGGGTAAAGAAGAAATGGAGTCGGCTTAGCACACCTAATCTCCTGGAAGCAGATTTTGCAAGAGATGTAATATGATCTTTCCAAGATAAGTCCCGAGTAAATGAAACCCCAAGCATGTTCAAGGATGATGCAGGATTAAGCTGAATATTATTAAACATTAGAGGGTATACATGTGGAAGACTTTGTAGGGTTGACAGGTGTAAAAACTGAGTCTTTGATGCATTAAAAACAACCAGATTATTTTTACCCCAGTCAGAGACACGAGCCGAGTCAGACGTGCCACAGCCTCATCCCTTGTTTGTTGAAGTAACTGCTGAGATGGACGTTGCGGGAACCGCATAGAAAGGTGAAGGGTGGAGTCATCAACGTACGAATGGCCAGGGCTAGATGTACAGCTTAGAAGGTCATCGATGAATAAAAGGAAGAGAGTTGGTGATAGGACAAAGCCCTGAGGAACACCATTGTTGATAGATCTAGGAGAAGAATGATGGCCGTCTACAACAGCGGCCATAGAACGACCAGAAAGGAAGCTAGAGATGTAGGCACAGATAGAAGGATAGAAACCGTAATAGGGCAGTTTGGAAATTAAAGATTTATACCAGACTCAATCGAAAGCCTTTGAGATGTCAAGTGCAATGGCAAAGCTCTCACCAAAGTCCCGAAAGGAGGACGACCAGGAGTCCGAAAGGTAGGTGAGAAGATCGCCACTGGAGATTCCCTGATTTAACCCATACTGACGATCAGAAAGAAGGTTGTGATAGGAAAGATGCTTTAAACTTTTTCTATTAAGAATTGACTCGAAAACTTTGAGATACAGGATGTCAAAGCAATTGGACGACAGTTACAGGGTTGGGAACGGTCACCCCTCCCAGGGACCGGCCGAATGAGAGCAAACTTCCAGCACAAAGAAAAGGTACAAGTTGACAAATAAAGGCAAAAGAGTTTGCCTAGGCAGGGTGCAACCACAGAAGCACAGATCTTGAGGACAACAGGAGGGACTCCACCATGCCGTCATGCCTTATTAGAACTGAGGCCCGTGGTGGCAGAAAATACATCAGCTGAAGAAATTTTAATGTCAGCCACGACCAAGTCAGATGGGGGAAGTGATGGAGGAACAGCACCAGAATCGTCTAAGGTGGAATTGGTGGAGAAAGTCCGAGCAAAGAGATCTGCTTCATCAGTAGAAGAAATAGCTACAGAGCCATCAGAGTAGAAGAGAGGAGGAAAGGATGATGAGGTAAAGTTGTTAGAAAGGTTTTTGGCAAGGTGCCAGAAGGAGCGGGAAGAATTCGAGTTGGAGAGTTGAGAGCATTTAGTACGGATGAAATTATTTTTAGCGGAGCGAAGAACAGACTTAGCACGATTCCAGGCAGAAATGTATAAAAGATGTGATTCAGGGGTGGGTTGACTCCGGTACCTTTTATAGGCTCTCTCCTTGTTCCGGACAGCATTAGAATAAGCGTGATTAAACCAAGGCTTTCTTGCATTAGTAAGAGGATATGAGAAAGAAATGTATGCTTCCATGCCCGAGAGAATAACCTCCGTAATGCACAAGGCACACTCAGATGGCTCCTGGCCATGGAAGCAATAATCATTCCAGGGAAAATCAAAGAAGTACTGCCTGAGGTCCTCCCAATCCGCAGCTCCAAAGTGCCACAGACGACGTTTCTTTGGAGGGTCCTCAGGCCGTACCGGAGCGATAGGACAGGTTGAGGTGAGAAGGCTGTGATCGGAGGAGCTCTATCTATCTATCTATCTATTGCCAGACGCCTCAATCCCGTTTGGGGTGGCCACAAACAAATCGCCTCCAAGTCGCCCTGTCCCCCGCCATTTCACTGCCCTGCTCCCAACTCACACCCCCTTCTCTCATATACCTCTCCACCCCATCCCTCCATCTCATCCTCGGCCTCCCCCTCCCTCTTCCCCCCTCCACCTCACTCACATACACTCTCTTCGTCAGTCTTTCACCCTCCATCCTTTCCACATGGCCAAACCACCTCAGTGTGTTCCTCATAACGCTTCCTATCACATCCACATCCACACCACAACGCTCCTTTATATCCTCATTCGTCAGCCTGTCTCTCCATGTGACTCCACAGGCTCCTCTTAAATAACTCATTTCCGAGGAGCTCAATGGAGAGAAAAGATTAACAGTCCAAGTAGAAGGATTAGTTGTAAGGAATAGGTCAAGTATGTTGGAGATCTCTCCAAGGCAGTCAGGGATACGGTTAGGGTGCTGTACAAGCTGCTCTAGGTCATTAAGGATAGAAAAGGTGTAGGCTTGTTCACCAGGTGGATCAGTGAAAGGAGAGGAGAGCAAAAGGTGGTGGTGAACATTGAAATCTCTTAGAAGGCAGATTTCAGAGAAAGGAGAAATGGATAGAATGTGTTCCATCGTAGAAGTAAGATAGTCAAAGAATTTTTGATAGTCAGTAGAGTTTAGAGATAAGTAAACAGCGCAGATATATTTAGTCAGAGAATGACAGGAATGCCGAAGCCAGAGTGTAGAGAATTCAGAAGAATCGAGTTCAGGAACACGAGAACAAGATAAGTCGTTGCGTTTATATACACAACAGCGACTTTTGGCTTTGAAATGAGTACAGAGAAAGTAGGAGGATACAGAAAAGGGTCTGCTGTCAGTTGCTTTAGACAGCTGAGTCTCAGTTAGAAAAAGAAGGTGAGGTTTAGAGAAGGAGAGTTGATGCTCAACAGAGCGAAAGTTAGAGGAAAGGCCGCAAATGTTGCAGAAATGAAGAAGAAGAGAGTCAAACAGTGGTTCCAGGCAGCTCGAGTCGTCACCGAGTCATCTGCAGTCCATTAGGTTCAAGACTGCATGAGCCTAGAGCCAAAACACCGACTACATCAGCGACAGTGGCCTTGCACGCGAAACTGGATGGATGATAAAGTTTCATCTACTTTACCGTGAAAAACAACTGAATATTCCAAGGTTTTCCCAGTGGAAAGCCGAAGGGATTTTTCTATTTCCAAGGGTATATCAGCATTTGATAACGGTGGGTGATGTATGTGGCGCCTGGCTGATAACTTATATACAGCACAATCCAGACCGCACCGTGCCACACACGCTGTATAGTATGCTCCGCCATATCCTGTCATACATTATCCCACACTTTACTGCATCCCTGCCACACACGGCGACACTCACCTCTACCATTTTCATTTTGCCACCGGGTACTACACTTACCTTTACCATAGTTGATTCACCTATATCTTGCTTCATCCAGCCACATCTGCCTCATTCACCTACCCCCTGACTCAGTCACACCTTCTTCAGCCAGCCAAACCCTGCCTTGTCAAGCCATACCCTGCCTCATCAAGACGTACCCTGCCTCATCAAACCAAGCCACACATTGCCTCATCAAGCCAATCTGCACAGTGCCTCATCAAGCCAAGCCACACATTGCCTCATCAAGCCAAGCCACACATTGCCTTATCAAGCCAAGCCACACACTGCATTATCAAGGAAATCTACACACTGCCTCAAGTAGCCAAGCTACACACTGCCTAATAATCAAGACACACCCTGCTTCATGAGCCACATCCTTCCTCATCCAGCTACACCTGCCTCCTCCAGCCACACTCTACCTCACCCAGCCACACCCTGCCTCACCCAGCCACACCCTGCTTCACCCAGACACACCCAGCCGCGTCCAGTCACACCCGTCCACACCCTGCCTTACCCAGCAACATCCACCCACACCTGCCTCACCTACACTGGAACTGTTTCCTGCCTAACCTAATCCACGTTAAGATGAGGCTGTTACAAACGGTCAGAGTCAGGCAGTATAATCCCCCCATTAGGCTGGCTGTACCTCACTTTGGGCAAGTAGTTACCTCAGATGGGCTAAAAGTAACCTTAGGACAAGGATCTACCTCACTTTGATGTAGTAGCTAACTTAGGTCTAGAAATTATCTTAGGACTGGTAGCTACCTAGTTTGGACAAGTATGTACGTCAGTTTTGGATGGTTATCTCAGTTTGGGCTAGTAGGTACTTCAGTGTTGACTAGTAATCCTAATTAATGGTTACCTCATTGTTGACCAAGCGTTACCTCAGCTAGTAGTTTCCTCATTATGGGCTTGTAGTTACCTCAGCTTTGGCTAGCAGTTACCTAAGCGTAGCCGAGAAGTTACCTTAGCTATTGGTTACATTATTGTGGGTTAGCAGTTATCTCAGTGTGGGCTAGTTGTTACCTCAGTTTTAGCTGGTAGTTACCTCTCTGTGGGCTGGTGGTTTCGTCACTTTGCACTAGTAGTTACTTTAACTAGCAGTCTCCTCAAGTGTAGGTTATAGATACCCTAGCCAATAGTTTTCTCAGTGTGAGCTAGTAATTACCTGAACGTGGGATAGGAGTGATCTCAGTATGGACTAGTAGTTAGCTATTACTTAACTCAGTGTGAACTAATGGTTTTCCCGGTGTGAGATAGTGGTTATCTCAGCTAGCAGTTGCCTAGTTGTGGGTTGGTATTTACCTCGGCTAGTATTTACTTTAGTGTGAGATGATAGTTACCTTAGTATGAACTATTTGTTAACTCATCCTGCACATTCTGCTTGTGGTTATCTTAAGGAGGACTAGTAGTTATATAAGTTTCCTCGGCTAGTAGTTACCTTAAAGTGAAATAATGGGTTATATTATGTTTTAGCCAGTATTTATTTACCTCAGCTAGTAGTTACGGTGTGCGTAGGTAGTTACATTATTCTTCGTGGATTGTAATTACCTAAGCTAGTAGTTACCTTAATGCGGATTGATGGTTTTATTAGATTTTTGGTAGTTGATGCAGTGCTCGTTAATAGTTATATTAGCTTTCGTAGACAATACTTTCCAAAGCTAGTAGTAACCTTAAAGTGGCCTAATGGTTATATCAGTGTTTAACAAGTTACCTCAGCTGTTATACTGTGCGCTGGTAGTTATATTAGGTTTCTCAGCTAGTAGTTATCTCACCTTGTAGTTAGGTGGAAGCACTACCTCCGCTGCAGAGTTAAGAAGGTCAGTTTTGTGCCCCTTACTCATGCTTACGGCTCTCATTAGCTGCCGTAACTTAGGCTGCCGTGTTCTTTACTGAGAGAGAGAGAGAGAGAGAGAATAGAGTGGTGTGTGTGTGTGTGTGTGTGTGTGTGTGTGTGTGTGTGTGTGTGTGTGTGTGTGTGTGTGTGTGCGTGTGAGTAGAATAGAGAGGTGCGTGTGTGGAGTGTGTGATCATGAATGTGAATACAAGTGTGAGTAAATGTGCGTGCACGCATATAGATCATAGTACAACTGAGATTACTATTTTTTTTACACTTCGCGGTTCCGAACTAATGAAAGTAGATTCCACGTCTTCCAACCCGCTGTATTATAATCAGGTTTAATTATCCCTGCATGCTAACTTCTTCCTGCCTTGAAACGATTTTATTCGACTTAGTCCTCTTCTGATTGACCACTTGAGAGTTTTGGGCTGCAAGGAAATTCACAATATCGGCACTGGTAATGTTAGTAGCATTAGCATCAATCGCGTTAAAAATGGAACAATGTCATATGAAAATAACTCTGACATAATACCATGTACTTGCAGATCAATGCTATGCTCCGATTAAGCCAAAAACAAAGAAAATACAGTATAGAACACCGTCCATCTTTTCACAGTGCTTGAGAAATTACTTATTATTTTCCTTACTACGAGCAAGCGAACGCAGCGAGCGAAGAGAGCAAAGCGATGTTTACGTTCAGCTGAGAAATGAGCGACCTGACACGACACTGCCCGACCGCTCTGGTTTTCATAGGCTAATAACTTTTCTACTATGTGAGATGGAGAAGATATTCTTTCAGCAGGTAGTAGAGACATTCAATAAAATATGTTTTTAGCTGTATACTTAATCATGAGGCCAAAGAAACCCTTTGGAATCCCAGCATTCCTAGGGAATGTACCGAGGACTTAAACTGATATGCCCCACTATGAAATCGAATTTTAAAAAAGTTTCCTGTTGTAACGCTATGTTCTCTTGCATGAATTCTACCAATTAAATATCAGATATTACGCTCATAATTTTACACGCGCGATTTTCTATATTAAGGGGGTGAAATCAGCAAAACATGAAAAAGTATATATTTTAGCTCAATTATTCTTCTGTTTTTGTTCAACTACTTCACCAGAAATAGTGGAAGTTTACACCAAGATGAAATTATGATGCGAGGCGTATGTACAAACGATCACTCGCCCGTCACGCGTTCACAAAGCGCACTTTACTCGTTTACAGCTAAATCGAAGCATAAAATTGTTGAGCAAGAACTTGATATTGTCAGTTACTTTCACACTTTTTCTATTTAAAATGCGAGTCAAGCATTTTACTGGTTTAAGAATAAATCGAAGCATAACATTGTTGAAGAAGAACTTAACATTAAATCAGTTATTATCATATTTTTTCCGTTTTAAATGCAATTCATGCAGATATCACAAATCTTATTAGTGCCGATATTTTGAGCTTCCTTGTAGCCCAAAACTCACAAGTGGTCAAGTTGGTGGGGTTAGGTACAGCGCTTCTTTACACCCTTCACAAAAATGACATTATAATTATCCATTGAATCCGGGGCCGTTTTTTTTAGTTTATTCTTGGGCTAGTATACTGCCTTGACGATAGGCGTCCTTCTAGCATCATTTTCTTAGTGATGTACACGGTGGTCTGTAATCAGCACTCAGCTAGAATCTCTCCTGGTACTATCATGTGTGTTCAGGGGACGGCTCAGTGTTCTGATGTAGACGTGGGTGTGGTAGTGGGGGTAGGATATAAGGAGATGATCCAGGATAGCCGCTGGTAATGCTGATTAAGCCGTTGTCGCAAAGCGGGAGAAATCACCAAGCAGGGTGGAAGAGGAGCGTTATAAATGGGCCATCCTGTGTTTTCTACCTGACATTAATAATCCTTTGTATCCTATTTAGACTGTTTTAGCGTCGACACATTTTGCTTATATAACACAACAATCTTCATTTTACTCTTGACTTCGTCTAAAACTGCCATCTCTTCATCTTGGATGCTGAATTGTGGCAATATAGAAACAGAATATGATCCTAGTCAAGAAAAGATGCTTTGGAGTGGATTTGGCCCTGTAGTATTCTCTTTTTCTGCCACTTAGCTACTCGAAATAAGCTACGAAAGGACGAAAATATGGACCAAATTAGAGTAAAAACAGTACACTAATGTGCCGTGAAGAGAAATTACCTGGTAAGGAGGTAGGGAGGTTCCGGAGTATATGAAAATACGGACCTTGCTACTTCCCAAAGAATTTATTTGAAAACTTTTGGAAACCCTCTCGCAGTCTCCAGGTAATACATTGAATACAGTGTCCCCCTGAAGGTGGATTTAATCGTCTGGTGGTATACTGGTTTTCTTGTAACTTGGCCCAGATTTTTGTCCATTTCCACGTAGTTCAGTGGTAGAAAAAAAGAACACAATGGCTCAACATCATTGCTACTCACTCCTTCGTAACTAGCATCATATTCTAGTGTTAATGTATTGTTACGACTCAGCATTCAAGGTGGAGATATGGCAGTTTAAGGCCGAGTAAAAGAAAAATGATAAAGTCTTCTAATAATTAGAAAGAAAAAAGTCAGCATAGTGATGAGGCAGGTGGAAGTTTGTACGCTGAAGGATAGAAGTCAGTGAAACAGCTACAGTTTTTTCCTTAAGTGGGCAGAGGTTTTTGTCACTTGCTGCGTGTTCAACTTAAGGCAGGAAAAGGCACTACAATGGCTCTTTGTCTCTTCCATAGCACTTCTTCGTGACTAGCATCGTATTCTAATGTTAAACTTTTGGTACAACTCAGCACTTATGATGGAAAGATGGTGTTTCAGCCAAATTAAAGTGAAAAGAGTTAAACGTGGGAAAAAAGTTGAGTGTTGAAAATTTTTTTTGGCGCCACTGCTCTGAATGCTGCCAACTTCAAGCAGGTTTGTGGAAGAACAGAGAAGCCTAATAACGAAAGATGTACAGTCAGCATCAAAAGTCCTATCACCTATCATGCCTCTTTCTCTACAGGCTTTTAAAATCAGTGTGGTGAATCAGCAACAATCGACACTGATGACACTGATCTGTGGCCAAATAAAGTAATCAGTGTCGGTTATTGTGGATTCATTACACCTGTATTTAATATCCAATGAAAAGAAATGCAGGAGAGGCGACAGGAGTTCTTTATGCCAACTGTACCATTTTTCTTTGTTCCATTACTGTAATGTCTGTTTTATTCGAATCAGATTACTGAAGTTTACATTTTTTTCCCTCAAGTCGGAAAATCTCACGTAATGGGACTAAAATCGCCAAGATAGAACTTAGTCTATGGATTTTTTTAATCTTTCCCTTCCGCTGTTCGTCTTCTGGAAAAAAAAAAAAAAAAAAAAAAAGAGATAAAATGAAAATGGCACCGTCGAAATGCAAAGATTGTTTATTTTACCATACAAAGGCTTTTCCCACTTAATGATTTTATATGTAAAGGTACATATTTATTTATTTTATTTATTTATTTATTTAATTATCTGTGTATTGTGTGTCGTGGGAGATTCTTTTCGAACTGAAGGTTTTAGATCTAAGCTTCTGTAACCCATTCCTTGGAAGAGGCGTTGCAGAAGCCGAATAAAATCGTCTACAGGTAACAGAAAGAAACTATAAAAACACTTCATTGTACTGAATGGAGTTATAGTTGAAAAGGCACTGTAAAGTCTGTTTTCTGAAAGCCACCAATTTCAGATTCACAGAGGAACAGAAAAAGACGCAAAAACCGATCCTGTACTTTGATTTATCCTGCTCGCAGCGCTGACGCCTATTTTGTGTTTTGTATATTTTTTACCTCAACACATTGGCTGAATTTCATGTTTGTTATTTATACTAATGTATTCTGAGTAATACATAAAGACGCCAGCGTAACTAACAGATGGACAGATAAATGTATAATTACAAAGACCGTCTTACGTTCTGTCTGAATCATGAACTAGTGTGGTCTGGTATTGAAAAATAATGCTTATGTTAAACGTACAGGGAGTGGCCAAGTTTGCAAAGTTAGCAGCAACAGATACACTCATACACACATCCAGAAATATACAGACACAAACAACCTTACGTCCTGTATTGGCTCTAAACTGTGAACTGTAATAATATCAGGTAATATCGTGCACAATAAATATTTCCACCAACCAACCACAGTGAGGCTCTAAATCCCATTAGTTGAAAATCTAAATCCCTTTAGTTTCAATCCATTAAACAGATATTTGCGTCTCTTACCGTTGCCTTGTGGATGAAAATTCGTATGAATATTTTGGATTGACTATGTTACAGATTGTTATGAAGATAAAATGGTATTTTGTTTCTTGTTTGGCGGAAGAAACTTTTGTGAATGATAGTGCCTATAAGTACAGATAAATTATATCCGACATATATAAAATCTCGTGTCTTACATGTAAACAGGTGCTCTGTAAACAAATAAAAAAGTACTAGATAGTTGCGGGACACCTGGGCCTTTAATATGGAGTTTCCCTAAGTGTGCGTCCACACGTGTGCTGGAACAAGTCCTGGCAACATGTAAACAACACAGTAACGAACAAGATGCAAACATGTTGGGAACAGCAGCGTCCAGATCATGTTGGCAACATCATAATGAAGTCTCAGCTGCCTCGTGTGGACACACTTATCCCATCACCTCTGCTGCCAGCAGGTTTGAAGCTGCACTGCAACATGTTTGCATACATCTGTCCAAATACTGTTGCATACATGTATCCAAACATGTTGCCAGCTGTGTTGTCAACACATGTTCGAGTACACGTGTGGACGCGACCTAATGTCTACCGGAGTGATACACCTTGCGTCCGAAAAACGTTAGTGAACGACAGGCGGAAGGAGGCACTCGTAGAGATGCCCCCTCGACTAAATCAAGACACTGAGCTAAACCTACAAATAGCTAACTTAGTTTTCACGACTATCAGTAGCTAAGAAACAAGTACAAATTCGAAAGGTTCGCGTCTACACTTCAAGAAATACAAACATCTCAAGTTTTTTCTTCTGTAAACTAGGCTGACTTGAGCAGCTGAAACTTCGCCGAACTGCACCTATAGTGAGTTTCTAAGTTCACAAGATTACTTGTAACTCAAGCCAGGACGAGGAACTAATTCCATTAAAGAGGCTAACGCGAATACGATAATAGAAGCAAAAATACTCAAATTCTCCCCAAATAAACACACATAGTCTAACAGCATTTAATATAATCATTGGTCTTATTTTTATATATGAAAGGCGCCGCATAAGCAATAACATAAAAATCGTAAAAATACACAGTCGTTAACTTACTGTGTAGACAAATCCAACATTACATCAACATATACAATCTCATGTCTTGCCTTGCATCTTAAGAACGAACACACACACACACACACACACACACACACACACACACACCTCATATATATATATATATATATATATATATATATATATATATATATATATATATATTGTTACATAGCCTATGATTTCATCATCCTTTGTGTAATTTTAACGCACAGTTGCTGCATGTTTATATATATATTGTTACATAGCCTATGATTTCATCATCCTTTGTGTAATTTTAACGCACAGTTGCTGCATGTTTGATCACGAGCGTGTTCTGCCTCAGTCCCCCCCTTTCTACCGTTATAGTAGAGTAAGTCGTTCTCTCTGTTATTCAGTGCGGGATTTTCATCTCTTTGTCCCCATGGCTTCATTTGCGCGTCCTTCTTACAAGTTGTATCAAGCGCTGCTGGCCCCTATATAATGAGCTCAGTCTCTGCATCATTGCCACTTAGATCTGCTTCTCATTTTGTTCACATCTCTGTCCTTCCCTGTACAGTTATTATTATTGTGAGTGCTCAAGAAATCTTCAAACATCTAGCAGCTGTGTGTAATTTGAGTATAACTGTTGTTGTATTTTTTCTTGTACTGTGTAGCATAAGGTTAATTCTTAGGCCTAGTGAGGCCTTTTTTGATTAATGTTGGGTTTTATGTCAGTCATTTTTTATACTAGTTTGGATCTGTAATAATTTATCTGGCATTCACTGAGTATTATCTGGTATCTCATTTTATCAGGGCTGACTTAGATAAATTTATTCTTGCTAATTTCGTGTTAATAGAGGCTATTGCAGTTAACCATATATTTAACCTGTTTATTTGCCATTACATTATCCTTATGAGTTCTGAATGTTTTGTTGTTAGTTTGAGCATTAAACTTTAACTTGTAATTTTACCTAACTCTTTTGTTTTGAACCTGGAACTTTACGGGACAGTAGTGATTATTAGTATTCTCACTTAAAGTGTACATTATCTTTCTCTGTTCCGTAACATAAATTTGGCGACCTCTTATCAGGATATTCAGGATATTATCATAAGGATATTGCTTGATATTTTGTGACTGTGATTTATTCATGATGTCTACTATTACTACACTTGATGAAGCCAAAGATTTTTTGTCAAATGTGCAAACAGTGTGTGATGTAGAAAACAGAACAAAGAATGAACTTAAGCTTGTTGCTCAACAATTGGGAATTGCAGTTCACTCTCATTATTCTAAAGATCAAATTGTTGGCATGATTAATAAAAGCTTGTTTAATGTAACTCCTCCAAATGAGCAAACGCAGATTGAATTAGCTAAGTTACAGCTAGCCCTGCAGGAGGCTCGTGTTAAGGAGGCTGAATTTCATGCACGTGCTAAGGAGGCTGAGTCTCAGGCTAAGGAGGCTGAGTCTCAGGCTCGTATTCAGGAGGCACAGATACAGGCTCAGGCACAAATTGAACTTGCTAGGATTCAGGCAGACCATGAGTATCGCATGAAACAAGGTGGAACTGGATCATCTAGCTCTGATGATTTTGATGTGGCTAAAAATGTTAAACTTGTCCCTCCTTTTAATGAATCTGATTTAACAAAGTATTTTCAGTTGTTTGAGAGGGTAGCTACAGGTTTTAATTGGCCCAAAAAGTATTGGCCAGTACTCCTTCAAACTGTTCTCACCGGTAAAGCTCAAGTAACTTATGCATCTTTGCCTCAGGATCAATCTGATAATTATGATGTAGTTAAGAGCTTGATTCTTAAGGCCTATGAGCTTGTTCCTGAAGCCTATAGAGTAAAATTTAGGACAACTTATAAGCAAGATAAGCAATCCCATGTTGAGTATGCAAAAATCAAAGAAGATCTGTTAGAGCAGTGGTTAAATTCTAAGACTGTGGATTCTGATTTTGACAAATTTAAGCAGATGATTTTGCCGGAGGATTTCAAAAGGTGTATTTATAAAGATGTAAGCCTATATCTTGATGAGAAGAGAATAGATAATTTGTCTGATGCTGCAGTTTTAGCTGATGAATATGTTCTCACTCACAAGAGATATTCTAGAGAAAAAGGGAAAGCTGAGAGTAAGTACGTTGCCTCTACTCAGAGTACAGGTAACAGGAAAGAGAATAAAGATGATGTTTCTCAGGAAGTAAATACCAGCTTCACCTCTAGATTTCAGAAAAGTAAATGTACTTATTGTAGTAAGCTTGGTCATACTACAGAGAAATGTTTCAGGAGACAGCGTGATGTGAACAAAAAGGAGTCTTTAAATATTCAGTCAATTGGTCTAGTGTCCACTCTTGAGAGTTCCCAGAATTCTTTAACTGAGTTAACTGAACCTGCTTTGAGGGGTAACTTAAATTCTCATGATGGAGCTCCTCTTTAGAGCAGTAACGTGGGTGACACTCTCAAGAGATCATGTGCTAATTTCCTGTCTGATGGTTTTGTCAGTCCTCTGGACAGTAATGACAGGAAATCAGTTAAAATATATCTTGATACAGGTGCTTGCCAATCCCTTATGCTGACCAGTGTTCTAGGCTCTAATGTTAATTCCTCTGATGAAACTGTAATCTTACAAGGTGTAGGGAATAATTACTTCTCTGTCCCTCTGTGCAGAGTGAATTTAGAGTCTGGTTTTGTTAATGGTTCCGTTATGGTTGGGTTGGTTGAGACACTCCCAATGTCAGGTGTAACTTTCTTACTTGGATATGATATTGGTGGAAGTCAAGTGTGTCCAGCTCCTCAGTTGTCTAGTCAGCCAGTGACTGCGACCCAGGATTGTGATGTCCCTGATGTGTTCTCTGCATGTGCTGTCACTAGGGCTAAGTCTAAAGGTACTGGTGACTTAGAGGATAATGATGATGATGATGTTATCCTAGCTGACACTTTTCTTGCTAATTTGGACCACTCACCAGATGAGGCAGTACCCCGTAGTGTTGATAATTTGTCTCGTCAAGAGTTGGTTGAGATGCAGGTTGCTGACCCTGAGTTGAAAGGTCTAGCTAATTCTGCTTGCGGTGAGGAAGAGTCAGCCGGTGCTTCTACTTATTATTATATAAAGTCAGGAGTACTTATGAGGAAGTGGAGACCCCCAACAGCATCAGCCGACTGTGAGTGGGAGGTTGTACATCAAGTTGTCATCCCTCGTGTTTGTAGGCAGGATATCATTAGAGTGGCTCATGATTCCAGTTTGGCAGGGCACCTTGGAGTGAGGAAGACTGTGGCACGCATTTTGAAACACTTCTACTGGCCAGGTATCTTCAGGGATGTTTCCTGGTATTGTAAGTCTTGTCACACCTGTCAAGTTGTGGGGAAGTGTAATCAGACCGAAAAGGTTGCACCTCTAGTTCCCATTCCTCCTTTTGAGGCACCATTCACCCGTGTGTTGGTGGATATTGTGGGCCCTCTTCCTAAGACTTCTTCAGGATTTTCTTATGTGTTGACCCTGATTGATATGGCTACTCGTTATCCTGAAGCCATTCCACTTAGAAATATCTCAGCAAAGAACGTGGTTAAGGAAATGCTAGGGTTCTTCACAAAGTTTGGTCTGCCCAAGGAGGTACAGTCAGACCGGGGAAGTAATTTCATGTCAAATGTTTTCAAGCAGTCTCTGAAAGAGTTGGGCATCTCCCAGATCACGTCTTCAGCTTACCATCCCCAGACCCAAGGAGCGTTGGAGAGATATCATCAAACACTCAAATCGATGCTCAAGAAATACTGTTTGGAACATCAGCAAGACTGGGACAAAGGTCTTCCATTCGGTGTGTTTGCCGCAAGAGAATCTCCAAATGAATCACTGGGCTTCTCACCTTTTGAACTACTGTTTGGCCATGAAGTAAGAGGACCCCTTAAGCTACTCAAGGAATGCTGGCTGTCGGAGGAAGATGACGTCAACCTGCTGGAGTATGTGATGAAGTTCAAAGAACGGCTGTCCACTGCTTTACAGCTGGCAAGAGAGAATTTAGGAGCTGCTCAGGAGAAGATGAAGACTTGGTATGATAAGAAGTCCAGGTTACGCCACATTCAGCCAGGACATCAGGTTTTGATTCTGCTACCGGTGCATGGGCAACCTCTTCAAGCCAAGTTTGGTGGTCCTTATTTCGTGGAGAAGAAACTCAGTGATGTCAACTATGTCATCGCCACACCAGATCGTAGAAAGAAAAAGCAACTTTGTCAATCAACATGCTAAAGTTATATCACAGGCGGGGCGAAAATAACCCAGTTTGCACTGTAGCCGCTCCACCCGAGTCTGCAAGTGAAGGTCTCCCATGCAGTATGAGCCTGAGTGATAGTTTGGGGAAGAATCCTGATATCATGAATGATCTCCAGACTAAGCTTTCTCATCTAGTTCCCGAGGAAAGGCAGGAGTTTTCGGCATTACTGCAGGAGTACCCGCAAGTGTTCCGTGCCACTCCAGGAAGAACTACTGTGTTGATGCATGATGTCGATGTTGGAGACGCAAAGCCAATTAAACTGCCTCCTTACCATGTGAACCCAGTGAAAGTTCCTCTCATCCAGAAGGAGCTTGGCTACCTATTGGACCACAAGATGATTGAGCCCTGTCAGAGCGAGTGGAGTTCTCCTGTCACTTTAGTCCCTAAGCCAGGTGGGTCACAGCGGCTTTGCATCGACTACAGACGTGTTAATCAGATAACCAAAACAGACACTTACCCTCTCCCTCGCGTGGAAGATTGCATAGACAAGATCGGAAAGGCTAGGTAAATAAGTAAGTTTGATTTGTTAAAAGGATACTGGCAAGTACCTATGACTGAACGTGCTAGGGAGATCTCATGTTTTGTAACACTAGGAAAGACTTTTGCATGTTCTGTATTGCCATATGGTATGAAGAATGCACCAGCCACATTTCAGAAGCTCATGAATGTTGTAACAGAGGGTTTGGCAGGGTGTGTTGTTTATATTGATGATGTATTTATCTTCAGTGACAACTGGAAAGATCACCTATGCCATGTCAGTAAATTTCTTGAGCGTTTGGTTCAGGCTAATCTTGTAGCTATTTTATCAAAGTGTGAGTTTGGTCAAGCTAAAGTTCAGTACCTTGGGTACGTAATTGGTGATGGACATGTTGCACCACTAGGAGCTAGGGTTCAGGTTATAAGTGATCTTCCCAGACCTAAAACTAGGAAAGAGCTACAAAGATTTTTGGGAATGGTAGGTTATTACTGGAGATTTGTTCTTAACTTTTCAATTTTTGTATCACCACTTACAGACCTACTGAAAAAGGGAGTTAAATTTGTCTGGACCGATAACTGTGAATCCTCTTTCACCAAACTTAAAGCTATCCTATTAAGTCAGCCAGTGCTCGCTACTCCAAATTTTGCTAAGCCTTTTAAGATGTCTGTTGATGCAAGTGATACAGGAGCTGGGGCTGTTTTGCTGCAAGAGGATGATCAGGGTATTGAACACCCTGTATCTTATTACAGTAAGAAGTTCACTCCACCTCAAAAGAACTACTCAACTATTGAGAAAGAGCTTTTGGCCTTGATTTTGGGTTTACAGCATTTTTCATTTTATTTGTGTTCTGGTTTCGACCCCATAGTCATTTATACCGATCATAACCCACTGAAATTCCTTAGTAAGTTTAAAGATAAAAATCAGAGATTGAGAAGATGGAGTCTACTTCTTCAGGAGTATTCATTAGACATACAACATGTCAAGGGGAAAGAAAATGTTATTGCAGATTGCTTATCTAGACTTTAGACAGATTGTTTTAGAGTAATAAGAAATTTCCTTTGTAAATTTCTTTTTTTTTGTGGGGAGGTGTTACATAGCCTATGATTTCATCATCCTTTGTGTAATTCTAACGTACTGTATGCCGCATGTTTGATCACGAGCGTGTTCTACCTCAGTCCCCCCTTCTACCGTTATGGTAGAGTAATTCGTTCTTTCTGTTGTTCAGGGCAGGATTGTCAACTCTTTGTCCCCATGGCTTCATTTGCGCGTCCTTCTTACAAGTTGTATCAAGCTCTGCCGGTCCCTATATAATGAGCTCAGTCTCTACATTATTGCCACTTAGATCTACTCCTCATTTTGTTCACATCTCTGTCCTCCCCTGTACAGTTATTACTGTGAGTGCTCAGGAAGTCACCAGCCATCTAGCAGCTGTGTAATTTGAGTATAAAAGTTATTACATTTTTTCTTGTACTGTGTAGCATAAGGTTGATTCGTAGGCCTAGTGAGGTTTTTTGTAATTCATGTAAGGTTCTTATTGTCAGCCATCATTAATAATATTTTGTATCTGTAATAATATATCTTGCATTCACTGAGTATTATCCGGTTTCTCATTTTATCAGGGCTGACTTAGATAAATTTACTATTGCTAATTTCGTATTAATAGAGGCTATTGCAGTTACCATATATTTAACCTGTTTTTTGCCATTACATTATCCTTATGAGTCCTGAATGTTTTGTTGTTAGTTTGAGCATTAAACTTTAACTTGTAATTTTACCTAACTCTTTTGTTTTGAACCTGGAACTTTACGGGACAGTAGTGATTATTAGTATTCTCACTTAAAGTGTACATTATCTTTCTCTGTTCCGTAACACAGTGCTTTGGATTACTTTGGTTCGTTCTGTTCTTCTTCAGACTGACTCACTCTACATTTCTTCATGCTGCTTCTTTCTACACTTGTTCACAGTGGTTATTTGTCCATTTGCTCACTTCACTCAAGTTACTGTTCTCTTGTTAATATTACTTTGTTCTACCTTTTTTCACAGGCTTGTTTATCTTAACAGCTTATGTGAGGAGCCTGGGTGGTTTGAGAGCGTCTAGGGGGTGTGGATGAAGTGTGTTTGGTTTGAGGGCGCGTGGGTAGGTTGAGGGTGTGTGAGTGAATTTGGAGCGTGGGCGATTGGAGGGTGTGTGAATGGAGTGGGAGTTGTAAGTTGAGTGGGTGTATGGGTGACGAGGTTGCGTTGGTGCTTGTGACTGTTAGTGGTTTGTGGGTGTGTGGATAATTTTGGTGTATGGATAGTATGTGGGTATGTTGGTGGAGTGGCAGTTGAGTGAAATGGGCGGTAGTTGGAGGCTATGTGGTTGGTTTGTGGATATGTGGGTGGAGAATCGAGAGCATGTAGATGGAGTGGATGCTGGTCAGCCTTATGTGGCTGGATGGGGGAAAAAGTTCTGTGGGATTTTTCACATAACTCTCTTCAGCCCACCCCACCCCACCGTTGCCACCCCTCACTCTGTTCAGCTCTGCTCGACTCTCTAACAATTCTTCTCATTTTCACGCTACTGTTTTATTTCCTTTCTCATTTTGAGTACGCGGTTGCACTCCTTTCTCTTTTCCACTCATTTTTTTCTTTCCGTTCAACTCTGTCGCTCTATTTTCTTTTATCTGCACTATAATCTATTCACTCTTTTTTCATTAACCGTCAGATTTGTTGTAATTCTTTCTTATGGGCGGTCTGTTCTTACCATTCTTCTCATTTGCACGCGGCTCTTGTAAAAGTTATCTCATTTCCACTCATTTCTTTTGCCACTTCTGATATTTCTACTGTATAGTTCTGCAACATTTTTTTAATCTGTTTTAAATTTTGCCACTCGTTTCTCACGTCCATTCAACCCATTTGTCACTTCATTCATTCCCACTCTTAATTCCCACTGTACTCCTGTTTCCTCTCATCCTTTGTTTCCAGTCTCATCATTTACCCTCAACTCTGTTTCCTCTCTCTCCTACCCATACTCGTCCTGGTTGTCCGTCTGTTTCCTGCTTTACGTGTTGCCACTTTCATTCATCCTGTACTATTTCCAGTCGTCTCATTTACGGTGATTAGCTGCCACTCACCCCACCCAGCACGGTTCAGCCCGAACGATCTCATCAGGAGTTTTACACATGGATTGCTAGAGAGAGAGAGAGAGAGAGAGAGAGAGAAAGAACGTTATGTGCATAATTTTTTTGTAATCTGAACTAAGATAATGGCTTCATAATGAACCCGCAACTAGTCTCCTCTGCCTAACTGTATTTTAATGGTGGGGGAATATTCGCAAATCTCTGTCAAACAGACTATACTGACCATCGTTATCAGCATAACTGGCGTTTTCATCGACATTACAACGACAGTAAAAAAAGAAAATAATAAATAAATAATAATAATAATCATGATATTGGTCATGATAATGATGATGGTGATGATGATGATGATCGATAATAATCAATTGACATTAAGAATAATTAATCGTCGTTATCATTGCCATCATTATCCTCATAAATTATCGTCTTCGTAGTTGTTGTCTTCATTATCAGCAGCAGCAGCATCGTCATTGTTATCAGCAGCAGCCTGTGTCATTAATCTGCTAGACAAGGATCTCCCGGGATATTCCACTGTAACATTGGTTATTAACCTTTTCCATTGCAACCTTGCAAAGTTATCGATTTCATACCTCCATCGAGTGCCCTGTCTATATTCTCCTTTCACTATATCATTTGCTACTATACTCTTAAATAAGGAAAAAATCTTGGCCTTCAGCTTAAAAGTCTGTACTAAGGTCAATACAAGCCTCTGAATATATTAAGAACAAAATAAAGGCGTCATCGGAGTGAATCTTTTAATGAACTGCTTTATTTATATAATCTTTTCGTCTATACTCTTACCCAGGAAAGTCTCACCTCGTCCCTTAACGTGATACTAATAATATTAATTCCCTTCCCAGATTACGTTGTAGTCTTTATTAGGCCGAGTTATCACAAAGGGCTCAGGCACGTTTACGTCGACATTTTCTTTCAAGCAAGAATGTGGGGAATTCCAACAAGTTTTCTCTCGACCGTCGTATCGGCTTTTATCTGCCAACAACCAACAGTAATTTGGAGTCCGGAGAAGATTGCTCATAGCTAACTGAAATTAAGAACTATGGAAATTGTGTTTGCATGTCGTCATGTAGTGAGTAGTACCATTTAGGAGGTTTGTGTTGTATAGCGATCACAAAAACGTAAACTAAAAAAAAAATGTACGGTAAAAAAAAATCGGCCCTCTCAGCGCCACGTATCATTCTGAAACATGGACGAAACATTGTGATTATGGGGGCAGCCTGTGATTATAAGTGTAAATATTGCCCTTGGTAATTATTAGGACTCGAAATTGCATAAAGCTTAACATACTGAGGGGGCATACTATTTTGGCAACAGGATAATAGATTCCTATTTGTCTGTAGAACTCGCTCATGTTCACAATCATTGAACCCCTGGGACACGATACTATTTTGGCTGACTACCTAACACTATTCCCCCACACCTTCAGTGTAAAGATAAAATATTTCTTTTTGCCAGTCGGGGGGCGAGCTATTTTGTTTTTTCACAGTCTGTACCTAGCACTTTTTTCACCTTTGCTGTAAAGATAAAATATTTCTCTGCCAGTCAGGGGATAGCTAACATTTTTTATTCTCTCTCTCTCTCTCTCACGTTTGTTGTACACAGAAGAGAGCAGCAGTTGTGGGGGCTAGTATCACACTGCCCACGGCATCCACCTCCACAAAAATATACTGTAGATACTGTTACATAGCCTATGATTTCATCATCCTTTGTGTAATTTTAACGCACAGTTGCTGCATGTTTGATCACGAGCGTGTTCTGCCTCAGTCCCCCCCTTCTACCGTTATAGTAGAGTAAGTCGTCCTTTCTGTTATTCAGTGCGGGATTGTCGACCGTTTGTCCCCATCGCTTCATTTGCGCGTCCTTATTACAAGTTGTGTCGGGCTCTGCTGGCCCCTATATAATGAGCTCAGTCTCTGCATCATTTCCACTTAGATCTGCTCCTCATTTTGTTCACATCTCTGTCCTCCCCTGTACAGATATTATTATTGTGAGTGCTCAAGAAGTCTCCAACCATCTAGCAGCTGTGTGTAATTTGAGTATAACTGTTGTTGCATTTTTTCTTGTACTGTATAGCATAAGTTTGATTTGTGGGCCTGGTGAAGTTTTTGTGGTTCGTGTGGGGTTCTTTATGTCAGTCATTTTAGATAATAGTTTGTATCTGTAATTATTTATCTGGCATTCACTGAGTATTATCTGGTATCTCATTTTATCAGGGCTGACTTAGATAAATTTACTCTTGCTAATTTCGTGTTAATAGAGGCTATTGCAGTTAACCATATATTTAACCTGTTTATTTGCCATTACATTATCCTTATGAGTCCTGAATGTTTTGTTGTTAGTTTAAGCATTAAACTTTAACTTGTAATTTTACCTAACTCTTTTGTTTTGAACCTGGAACTTTACGGGACAGTAGTGACTCTTCGTATTCTCACTTAAAGTGTACATTATCTTTCTCTGTTCCGTAACATAAATTTGGCGACCTCATATCAGGATATTCAGGATATTATCATAAGGATATTGCTTGATATTTTGTGACTGTTACTTATTCATGATGTCTACTATTACTACACTTGATGAAGCCAAAGATTTTTTGTCAAATTTGCAAACAGTGTGTGATATAGAAAACAGAACAAAGAATGAACTTAAGCTTGTTGCTCAACAATTGGGAATTGCAGTTCACTCTCATCATTCTAAAGATCAAATTGTTGGCATGATTAATAAAAGCTTGTTTAATGTAACTCCTCCAAATGAGCAAACGCAGATTGAATTAGCTAAGTTACAGCTAGCCCTGCAGGAGGCTCGTGTGAAGGAAGCTGAATTTCAAGCACGTGCTAAGGAGGCTGAGTCTCAGGCTAAGGAGGCGGAATCTCAGGCTCGTATTGAAGAGGCACAGGTACAGGCTCAGGCACAAATTGAACTTGCCAGGATTCAGGCAGACCATGAGTATCGCATGAAACAAGGTGGAACTGGATCATCTAGCTCTGATGATTTTGATGTGGCTAAAAATGTTAAACTTGTCCCTCCTTTTAATGAATCTGATTTAACAAAGTATTTTCAGTTGTTTGAGAGGGTAGCTACAGGTTTTAATTGGCCTAAGGAGTATTGGCCAGTACTCCTTCAAACTGTTCTCACCGGTAAAGCTCAAGTAACTTATGCATCTTTGCCTCAGGATCAGTCTGATAATTAAGATGTAGTTAAGAGCTTGATTCTTAAGGCCTATGAGCTTGTTCCTGAAGCCTATAGAGTAAAATTTAGGACAACTTACAAGCAAGATAAGCAATCCCATGTTGAGTATGCAAAAATCAAAGAAGATCTGTTAGAGCAGTGGTTAAATTCTAAGAATGTGGATTCTGATTTTGGTAAATTTAAGCAGATGATTTTGCTGGAGGACTTCAAGAGGTGTGTTAATAAGGATGTAAGCCTATATCTCGATGAGAGAAGAATAGATAATTTGTCTGATGCTGCAGTTTTAGCTGATGAGTATGTTCTCACTCACAAGAGATATTCTAGAGAAAAAGGGAAAGCTGAGAGTAAGTACGTTGCCTCTACTCAGAGTACAGGTAACAGGAAAGAGAATAAGGATGATGTTTCTCAGGAAGTAAATACCAGCTTCACCTCTAGATTTCAGAAAAGTAAATGTACTTATTGTAGTAAGCTTGGTCATACTACGGAGAGATGTTTCAGGAGACAGCGTGATGTGAACAAAAAGGAGTCTTTAAATATTCAGTCAATTGGTCTAGTGTCCACTCTTGAGAGTTCCCAGAATTCTTTAACTGAGTTAACTGAACCTGCTTTGAGGGGTAACTTAAATTCTCATGATGGAGCTCCTCTTTTGAGCAGTAACGTGGGTGACACTCTCAAGAGTTCATGTGCTAATTTCCTGTCTGATGGTTTTGTCAGTCCTCTGGACAGTAATGACAGGAAATCAGTTCAAATATATCGTGATACAGGTGCTTGCCAATCCCTTATGCTGACCAGTGTTCTAGGCTCTAATGTTAATTCCTCTGATGAAACTGTAATCTTACAAGGTGTAGGGAATAATTACTTCTCTGTCCCTCTGTGCAGAGTGAATTTAGAGTCTGGTTTTGTTAATGGTTCCGTTATGGTTGGGTTGGTTGAGACACTCCCAATGTCAGGTGTAACTTTCTTACTTGGAAATGATATTGGTGGAAGTCAAGTGTGTCCAGCTCCTCAGTTGTCTAGTGAGCCAGTGGCTGCGTCCCAGGATTGTGATGTCCCTGATGTGTTCCCTGCATGTGCTGTCACTAGGGCTAAGTCTAAAGTTACTGGTGATTTAGAGGATAATGATGATGATGATGTTATCCTAGCTGACACTTTTCTTGCTAATTTGGACCACTCACCAGATGAGGCAGTACCCCGTAGTGTTGATAATTTGTCTCGTCAAGAGTTGGTTGAGTTGCAGATTGCTGACCCTGAGTTGAAAGGTCTAGCTAACTCTGCTTACAGTGAAGAAGAGTCAGCCGGTGCTTCTACTTGTTATTATGTAAAGTCAGGAGTACTTATGAGGAAGTGGAGACCCCCAACAGCATCAGCCGACTGTGAATGGGAGGTTGTACATCAAGTTGTCATCCCTCGTGTTTGTAGGCAGGATATCATTCGAGTGGCTCATGATTCCAGTTTGGCAGGACACCTTGGAGTGAGGAAGACTGTGGCACGCATTTTGAAACACTTCTACTGGCCAGGTATCTTCAGGGATGTTTCCTGGTATTGTAAGTCTTGTCACACCTGTCAAGTTGTGGGGAAGTGTAATCAGACCGAAAAGGTTGCACCTCTAGTTCCCATTCCCCCTTTTGAGGCGCCTTTCACCCGTGTGTTGGTGGATATTGTGGGCCCTCTTCCTAAGACTTCTTCAGGATTTTCTTATGTGTTGACCATGATTGATATGGCTACTCGTTATCCTGAAGCCATTCCACTTAGAAACATCTCAGCAAAGAACGTGGTTAAGGAAATGCTAGGGTTCTTCACAAAGTTTGGTCTGCCCAAGGAGGTACAGTCAGACCGAGGAAGTAATTTCATGTCAAATGTTTTCAAGCAGTCTCTGAAAGAGTTGGGCATCACCCAGATCACGTCTTCAGCTTACCATCCCCAGACCCAAGGAGCGTTGGAGAGATATCATCAAACACTCAAATCGATGCTCAAGAAGTACTGTTTGGAACATCAGAAAGACTGGGATAAAGGTCTTCCATTCGTTGTGTTCGCTGCAAGAGAATCTCCAAATGAATCACTGGGCTTCTCACCTTTTGAACTACTGTTTGGCCATGAAGTAAGAGGACCCCTTAAGTTACTCAAGGAATGCTGGCTGTCGGAGGAAGACGACATCAACCTGCTGGAGTATGTGATGAAGTTCAAAGAACGGCTGTCCACTGCTTTACAGCTGGCGAGAGAGAATTTAGGAGCTGCTCAGGAGAAGATGAAGACTTGGTATGATAAGAAGTCCAGGTTACGCCACTTTCAGCCAGGAGATCAGGTTTTGATTCTGCTACCAGTTCATGGGCAACCTCTTCAAGCCAAGTTTAGTGGCCCTTATTTCGTGGAGAAGAAACTCAGTGATGTCAACTATGTCATCGCCACGCCAAATCGTAGAAAGAGCAAGCAACTATGTCACATCAACATGCTAAAGTTATATCACAGGCGGGACGAAAATAATCCAGTCTGCACTGTAGCTGTTCCACCCGAGTCTGCAAGTGAAGCTCTCCGATGCAGTATGAGCCTGAGTGATAGTTTGGGGAAGAATCCTGATATCATGAATGATCTCCAGACTAAGCTTTCTCATCTATCACCCAAGGAAAGGCAGGAGTTTTCGGCATTACTGCAGGAGTACCCGCAAGTGTTCTGTGCTACTCCAGGAAGAACCACTGTGTTGATGCATGATGTCGATGTTGGAGACGCAAAGCCAATTAAATTGCCTCCTTACCGTGTGAACCCAGTGAAAGTTCCTCTCATCCAGAAGGAGCTTGGCTACCTGTTGGACCACAAGATGATTGAGCCCTGTCAGAGCGAGTGGAGTTCTCCTGTCACTCTGGTCCCTAAGCCAGGTGGGTCACAGCGGCTTTGCATTGACTACAGACGTGTTAATCAGATAACTAAAACAGACACTTACCCTCTCCCTCGTGTGGAAGATTGCATAGACAAGATCGGAAAGGCTAGGTACATAAGTAAGTTTGATTTGTTAAAGGGATACTGGCAAGTACCTATGACTGAACGTGCTAGGGAGATTTCATGTTTTGTAACACTAGGAAAGGTTTTTGCATGTTCTGTAATGCCGTATGGTATGAAGAATGCACCAGCCACATTTCAGAAGCTCATGAATGTTGTAACAGAGGGTTTGGCAGGGTGTGTTGTTTATATTGATGATGTATTAATCTTCAGTGACAACTGGAAAGATCACCTATGCCATGTCAGTAATTTTCTTGACCGTTTAGTTCATGCTAATCTTGTAGCTAATTTATCAAAGTGTGAGTTTGGTCAAGCTGAAGTTCAGTACCTTGGGTATGTAATTGGTGATGGACATGTTGCACCACCAGGAGCTAAGGTTCAGGTTATAAGTGATCTTCCCAGACCTAAAAGTAGGAAAGAGCTACAAAGCTTTTGGGAATGGTAGGTTATTACAGGAGATTTGTTCTTAACTTTTCTATTCTTGTATCACCACTTACAGACCTACTGAAAAAGGGAGTTAAATTTGTCTGGACCGATAACTGTGAATCCTCTTTCAACAAACTTAAAGCTATTCTATTAAGTCAGCCAGTGCTCGCTACTCCAAATTTTGCTAAGCCTTTTAAGATGGCTGTTGATGCAAGTGATACAGGAGCTGGGGCTGTTTTGCTGCAAGAGGATGATCAGGGTATTGAACACCCTGTATCTTATTACAGTAAGAAGTTCACTCCACCTCAAAAGAACTACTCAACTATTGAGAAAGAGCTTTTGGCCTTGATTTTGGGTTTACAGCATTTTTCATTTTATTTGTGTTCTGGTTTTGACCCCATAGTCATTTATACCGATCATAACCCACTGAAATTCCTTAGTAAGTTTAAAGATAAAAATCAGAGATTGACAAGATGGAGTCTACTTCTTCAGGAGTATTCATTAGACATACAACATGTCAAGGGGAAAGAAAATGTTATTGCAGATTGCTTATCTAGACTTTAGACAGATTGTTTTAGAGTAATAAGAAATTTCCTTTGTAAATTTCTTTTTTCTTTGTGGGGAGGTGTTACATAGCCTATGATTTCATCATCCTTTGTGTAATTTTAACGCACAGTTGCTGCATGTTTGATCACGAGCGTGTTCTGCCTCAGTCCCCCCCTTCTACCGTTATAGTAGAGTAAGTCGTCCTTTCTGTTATTCAGTGCGGGATTGTCGACCGTTTGTCCCCATCGCTTCATTTGCGCGTCCTTATTACAAGTTGTGTCGGGCTCTGCTGGCCCCTATATAATGAGCTCAGTCTCTGCATCATTTCCACTTAGATCTGCTCCTCATTTTGTTCACATCTCTGTCCTCCCCTGTACAGATATTATTATTGTGAGTGCTCAAGAAGTCTCCAACCATCTAGCAGCTGTGTAATTTGAGTATAACTGTTGTTGTATTTTTTCTTGTACTGTATAGCATAAGTTTGATTTGTGGGCCTGGTGAAGTTTTTGTGGTTCGTGTGGGGTTCTTTATGTCAGTCATTTTAGATAATAGTTTGTATCTGTAATTATTTATCTGGCATTCACTGAGTATTATCTGGTATCTCATTTTATCAGGGCTGACTTAGATAAATTTACTCTTGCTAATTTCGTGTTAATAGAGGCTATTGCAGTTAACCATATATTTAACCTGTTTATTTGCCATTACATTATCCTTATGAGTCCTGAATGTTTTGTTGTTAGTTTAAGCATTAAACTTTAACTTGTAATTTTACCTAACTCTTTTGTTTTGAACCTGGAACTTTACGGGACAGTAGTGACTCTTCGTATTCTCACTTAAAGTGTACATTATCTTTCTCTGTTCCGTAACAATACATACGTAGGTCCCACTGTTCTGATGCACTATTACTTATTAATTCAAAGCTACGTTATCTGGAAGTTATCGAGCGTTAGTGAATTCTTTAGAGCTGGTGTTTTTGAGAAATATATCAACCTCTCTATTTTGTTATTATTATTGCTGTTGCTGTTATTATTATTATTATTATTATATTATTATTATTATCATTATTATTATTATTATTATTATTATTATTATTTATAATAATAATAATTAATAATAATAATAATAATAATAATTATTATAATTATAATTATAATTATAATTATTATTATTTATAATAATAATAATAATAATTATTATTATTATTATTATTATTATTGTTGTTGTTATTATTATTATTATTATTATTATTATTATTATTATTTCAACATCGGTTTTCTATAGATGCGAACAAGAGCAGTCCGATAGCACATTTTAAAGATATGGAAGTCGTATCTTCAGGGACTTTTTATTCCCTGTCCAGTCTCCTGAGGTTGTACGTTATCTTAAAGACATCACTAACCAGAGGTCATCCTATCTCTACCCTAAGATCCTGTGTGAGTTACAGCTGCAAAGTCGCTGCCGTAAATACTGGTAAGACCCTAAAAGACAAGGCATTCTTATCAGCCTTCCAGATCGATTGCATTATCTCCTAGATTGCCCTTCCACTGGCTCTCTACGAGTCACACTACGTGACAGTCTCGCAAGACGAGTGTCACGTACTGACACCGCCTCTGAGATTGTCTTACTTACACTATCCCTTCTCTTTTTTTTTTTACTGTCTCCTCATACCCTCCGCCTCGCTAGACATAGCACCTCTTATCTACTTTTACCTTCTTAGCCTGCGTCCGTCTGCCGTCATGCAGAGGACGCTCCACTTATAACACTTTAGATAACTCTGGCGGGCTCTGCAACCTGAGCCCTTGTCCATACTATTTCGATAGTTGGACGAATCTTAACAACAACTGTTATCTCATGGCGGTTATCTCCATTGGGCGTCTTATCCCCAGAGACTGCTTTATTTCCATCCTAAAGACCTCTGATCTCATGGTAGTTATCTCCAGTGGTCGTCTTGTCACCACGGAATGTCTTATCTCCATCCCACAGTCCTGTCATACTTCGCTAGTTATTTCCAGTGGTCTTCTCATCCCCAGAGATCGTCTTATGTCCATCCAAAAGATCTTATCTCCAGAGGTCTTGTTATCAGCAGGCAGAGGTCATCCTAAGTCTTTGGAACCATCGGGGGGGTCCCGAGAAGCAAAGGCTTCCTATCAACCGTCCATATCCTGTTATCTCAAGGTTGTTATCTCCAGTCGTTTTATCATCAGAGACCATCTTATTTCCATCCCACAGACGTTTCTCCAAAGGTCATCCTATCAGCAGGCACAGCACGTCCTAAGCCTTCATAACTATCTCAGGGGTCCTAAGGGGCAGGGTCTTCCTATCTACCGTTCAGATCCTGTTGTCTGCTAGTAATGATCTCCAAAGGTCGTCTTTTCTTTACGGTCTTTATCTCCCGAGGTCATGTTATCAGCAGGCAGAGGTCGTCCTAAGCCGCCGTAACTATCTCGGGGGTCCTAAAATGCGAGGGCACTGTCAGCGGCCATCCTCCAGCGGCAATTAAGAGTAAACTTTGTCCTTAATGAAAGTTTTCTCGTTCCGGACTCTCAGGCATAATCATTTTTAGGGGAAAAGTGCGACAATGACTTTTCGTGAATTGTTGCCCCGCGGGAAGTGGAGCTGAGGGTGCTTATTTCATGCTATTTTTTGCCTTATTCTTATTTATTATTGGTCTTTTTCTTTTCAAGGGGGGAACTGCGAGAATAACTTCTCATGAAATGTCGCCCCGTGGGAAGGTGAGAGTGATTATTTTACTTTTGTTTATTTTTTTAGGGGAAATGTGCAAGAACTACTTTTTCCGTTGTTTCTCTGCGAGAAGTGAAGGTAGGGGTGTTTATTTTATTCTAGTGTTCATTTTATTTTATTCTAGTGTTCATTTATTTTTTATAATCTTTATGATGATGATGATGATGGTTAGGAGAAAATTGCGAGAATGATTTATCCTGAATTATTGCCCGTGGGAAGTGGTGATGGTGCCTTTTTTATTTATTTATTTATTTATTTTTTGTGAAGATGAACACTCATTTATCCCTCTGATATAATGATGGTCTCATATAAAAGGTGGCCCATATATAACGCTTCTCTTTTAGTCCGTCTGGCGATTACTGTGCTGTGTGGACAGCTCAGTC
>NC_136991.1:36127749-36352749 GCF_032717465.1 Coenobita brevimanus | reverse complement strand
ATACAAATCCACATCAAAACGTCCACCATTATGCAGTAAATTTCCTTTGCATTAAATCATCATCATCATCATAGTCGTCAGACGCATCATCATCGTACACGTTATCATCGTTATAATCATCATCGTCATACTCATCATCGTTGTACTTATATCCATGATCATCATTATCATCATCATCATAATCATCATCGGCCTTGGTCCACACACAGTTCACACATGTTATTCAGAGGCTACAAATTGTTTCCGTGGCTCTGTAAAACAGCAAGACAATTATTCATGCCTACATTCAGTGCACCTCTTCATTGACACTATCCCAGCCATTTTTCAGAGTCCGCCACTCTCATACACGCGTCACTCGGCAATGCTATTAATGCCGTAAAAATGCAGAAACGTGTGTGTGTGTGAGAGAGAGAGAGAGAGAGAGAGAGAGAGAGAGAGAGAGAGAGAGAGAGAGAGAGAGAGTTGATTTGAAACAGCGGCGTAGTTTGCAGTTCATAATTTAGTGGTAAGTCGCGTGTGTGTGTGAGTGTGTGTGTGTGTGTAAGAGACAGAGAGAGACAGTAGATTTGAAAGAGCGTAGGTTCCAGTGCATAATTTAGTGACAAATTTTGTGTGTGTGTGTGTGTGTGTGTGTGTGTGTGTGTGTGTGTGTGTGTGTGTGTGTGAGTGCTTTACTCTCACTGTCGTGTAGATTAACACTTGACAGCCTTTTTATTTTTCGTCCTTTGACTGACCGGCAGATGGAAATTCGTGTATCTGTAAGGTCATTTACATCGTTCATATCCATAGACAGAATGAAATATCCTAGATTATTGTGCCATATTAATCACGTTGCAATAATAAGAGCTTTGAAGAAAAACTGTCAAAATATCATTACAAAGAACTGAAATTAGTATCCAATAAAAATATCATCGCAAAGGATTTATTATGTCTATAGGGGTGTGTGATTAAATTAGATAATACTCGTATAGGATATGCCTTGTAGTTCCCCCATATCATTTATTACAAAGTTTCTCTGTTCACACCTCAGGGTAATATATTCTGCTTTATCCCTTCACCGTCCTTATTTATTGTGCTGTGGATTTGCATGAACATATATTCGTAAATTATTCCCAAGCAATTAAATACAGTATACAGCCTCTGTTTATGTGTATTTCTCGCAGTTTTGCACGTCACTCTAAAACAATACATTCAGACCTACCACGTCCTCTTGGCATCAAAAGGTATTTAAATTATTGCCCATTAACCTTTTGCAGTGATTTGAGAGTTCAGATATTTTATCCTAGTTGACCCTGGAAACTTTAAAAATCTATCTCCAGTCGTATATTCTCTTAGTGGGACACATAGAACTTTTTTCTTCTTTACATGTAGGCTAACAATAGGCGATTTTCTTAGTCAATAAAAATTCTAGCATTGGGGGGTTTATTTCTTCAACGTGAAAATTGTTACATTTTCACTAATCTTAAACGATATTATGTAACGCAGGAGAGAACTCAACCAGTGAAGGGATTAAATGTACCAATTGCTATGGGGCCCACTGCAGGATCAGATCTGCTCACATATGATGATATTCAGTTTTTTGCGAAAGTTTTTTTTTTCTCTCTCTAAAGCAGAGTTTGGAAGCTATATATGCCATATATAATAAATTTTATTATTTATTATTATTATTATTATTATTATTATTATTACTGTTGTTGTTGTTTTTGTTATTATTAGTATTAGTATTAGTATTTTTATTATTGTATTATTGTTAGTATTATTTTTGTTGTTGTATTCCTCCTACCAAGCGAATCAGTTAATGTCAGACCTTTCGTTATAATGACGTTCTTTTATTTTGCTCTGGCTGGCCCTTGACGGTTTCATTCAGCCTGGGATAGACTCTTATAACAGGAGAGGTTGCCTATAGCCTTTATCTAACCTACACTGCCATGGGTTTCTCCTAAGCTTAATAAAATCATTCGTTTATAGCAAGGACGAAAAAAAAAAAAGCTGAAGCCTCAATGTCTAGTCCCTTCGTCCACAAGCGATGAATACGAAGTCAGTGTCTAATGTATGGTGGTGTGGAGGGATGATTCTAACTCCAAATGTATGATGGTGTGGAGGGATAATTCTGACTCCAAATGTATGGTGGCGTGGAGGGATAATTCTGACTCCAAATGTATGGTGGCGTGGAGGGATGATTCTGACTCGAAATGTATGGTAGCGTGGAGGGATGGTTCTGACTCCAAATGTATGGTGGCGTGGAGGGATGATCCTGACTCCAAATGTATGGTGGCGTGGATGGATGGTTCTGACTCGAAATGTATGGTAGCGTGGAGGGATGCTTCTGACTCCAAATGTATGGTGGCGTGGAGGGGTGTTCCTAATTTATGGTAGTGTGGAGGGGTGATTCCCAGGACACGAGGGCTGGAGGTGACACGAGAAACTGCTGGGCGGAAATTGAGTGATGACGGGGACAGCAGGACCAAGGGGCAGGAAGACGGCCATAGGGGCAAAAGATTTATGTGGTAGGGTGACAGAGGAGAATGGAGGTAAGGGAAAAATAATATGTGGTGATACGGAAAGATAATGTGGTGATAGGGGAGGATAGGTGTACGGGAAAGATAGTATGTGGTGATACGGGCAAGATGTATGTGGTGATTGGAGATTTAAATATATGTGGTGGTACGGGAAAAGATATACTGTATATGGTGAGAGGGTAATAAGGTAGACGTGTTGATAAGGGAATGATATATATAACGATAGGGGTTTAAGATATGTGTGATGGGGAAAAATATACCAGTATTTGTTGATAGAGAAATAAGATATATGTGTGATGGTAGGGAAATAAGATGTATGTGGTGATAGGTGAATAAGATATATGTGGTGTTAGGGGAAAGAAATATTTGAGGTGATACAGAAAAAGATATGGTGTGGTGATACAGGAATACCCGTATGATCAATACTGTGTTGAGATGTGGAAAGATATATATGTGGTGATACTGGAAGAAGATGCATATTGCACACTCTGTGGTTATGCGGGAAGATATCCGTGGTGATAAGGGGAAAAGATATATGTGGTGATACGCGAAAAGTTACTGTATATAGTACTGTGCATTAATTTCCCGGTGCTGTAAATTGTTCAGATGGAAAAATTATAACTGCATATGGGACTAGAAAGCACTTAGAGAGCATATACTTTCGCCAGCATCAATAAAACTTATGATTCACTGCATCCGGATTCGGTTCCACCTCAAAATCTAATCAACTGCCCACCTATTCACCAAACTTTTTTTAGATGTCTTGTGCACAAACAAACACGTGCACTGGTAAATGTATAACCTGCTCCAACTTCTGTGGCCGAGGTAAGTATTACATACCTGAAGAGGGTCCAAGTCGTGTCGAAACTGGTGTAGCTTATCAGTAAACACTTCCATAAATAAGCATACTTCCCCCACAGCGTGCTATAATTCTACTGGGCAGGAACATCGTAATACGGGAACATACATGAAAACAGAGCAAGTATTAACTCTTTCGCTACGATGACGCATCATTAATTGTACTTAGCCACAGCCGCAATACTTTATTCCAGTTAGAATGAATCTTTAGTGACTTAAAGGATTAACGACGGCCACATCCAGCCCATTCTAGTTTTGAAATTTTCTTCATGTTAGAGTAAAATGGTCGGGTAATGGCGAGAACAACGTAAAAAGGACGTCACCGAATTCATGGGGTTAATTGACGGACATGGTGGTAGGTGGCGGCGACCATCATCCTTTCACGTGATGCAGTGCTGCCTACTTCTTTCCTCATCTTTATCAATCTTTGTGTGTGTCTTCCCTGCTCTCGTCCTGTTTCTCCCATCTTTCTTGTCACTTTTTTTTATTCTTCTTTCCTTTTCAGTTGGCTTTACGTTGGGTGACAAGCTTAATGTTTTCCTGTAAGCCCGGAAACCATTTACAACGCTAGGTGGTAACCGTATAACCAACCCGTATGTGCTCCACACGTCAACAAGTCGGTTGGCGGAGGGTTAATGCCCTTCCCCATAAAACAAGTAATGTAACTCAAAATCAGACGGCAGCGTCTTACAAGATTATGATGTCTGGCTATAGATAGATAGATAGATGGACAGAATCGACAGACATTCACAGAAAATGTGATACTCAGCGGGAGGCATTATTTCCAATAAAAACAACAAACAAGGAGAGACTGTCTTCAGAGACCTGCGGGATAACTCTTCCAACAAATTTATAAAAGTTCTTTCTTTATAACTCATAGAATATGTGAAATTGTTTCATTAAAATGCATCCTTATGGTCACAGTTGAATATTTGCTAAATAATCAGCTGACGCAGCAGGTGACATGTTAAATGAACTCAAAACTTAAAGCTGAGCAACTTTTGTATATCATAAGAAAATCGCGCATTGCTTTCCATGGGCAGATATTCCTACTTTCTTTGATAGAGAAGAAAAAAAAATGCTCCAGGTGTACCACTTATACACTTGACCATTTCGCCGTAGGTCAAAAAGCTAGAAAACAAAAATGGTGCCAGAGCTGTGGTGAAGGCAGTACAGTTTTGTTATACGCATACATTTCGTGGACCGAGGAGTCGCCTGTAAAGGGAAAGAAACGGTGTCAGCTCAAAAGTCACAGTTGCTAATGAGTCGTTCCCTGGAGCAACACTTCGTCAGCTGTTTTTAGTCAGTTACAAAACCTCGTGTGTAACTCAACCTTTACTTACTATCATGCATGTCAGTAATATCCAAGTAACTTTATACCTACCAAAGGTCGTGCTTTTTTTTTTAATGTATTTTTTTAAAAAGAATTACATAAGGTAAATAATCAAGATACAATGTAACTACCAAACCATTAAGAATAAAAAAAAAAGGAAATATTTTAAAAACATACAAAAGCTCAGTAGAAAAATCCAATCCTGGAAAAAAAAGAAAAAAGCTTTAGATCCCAGAGAATACGAGAAAATGGGAGAGGATGCGAGGAGAAAAGAAAAACCGACAAACTGAAGGCCGAATTAAGACACCCACCAAAAGAGAGAGCAAGAAGACATCAAAGCGGGAAATAAGAGAGATCCCTGGAAACAGCAGAAGCAAGATAAATGCCGGGAAACTTGTGAGGGGAAGTGACAGGGAGGAAGAGAAGGAGATGCAAGAACTCTGGTGAAATGCTGACTTTACGGAAAATGTTGTGTTGCATTTTTTTATGAAAACGCCTGGAAGCATGGAGTGTCATGTTGTGTTTCCAAGTGAGTTTGCACCTACAAAGGGGAACTTAGGGAGGGAAGAAGTTGAGAGAGAGAGAGAGAGAGAGAGAGAGAGAGAGAGAGAGAGAGAGAGAGAGAGAGAGAGAGAGAGAGAGATTGCTTGGGTTTAGAAGCTAAGAATGTACTGAGATACCAGAGAGAGAGAGAGAGAGAGAGAGAGAGAGCAAGTGGGGGGGAGGAGAAAAGAAAAAAGAAAAGAAAAGAGAAGAGAAGAGGAACAGGAAGAGAGAAAATTAATTTGTTAACTTAGAAAAAAAAAAGTGAAAAGTAGGTCAGAAAAAAATGAAAGTAGAGAGCAACCACTCAACTCTGACCTAACTTCCACTTTGGTGAGGGAAAAAGAAGGAGAGCTGGGTGGCGAGAGGTAGAATTATGTGCAAAGTTGAGGAGTTAGCGAGGGAGATAGGCTGAACTAAATGGGCGCGGCGGTGAGAGAGAGGAAGGCAAAATTGAAGTAGGAGTGGATGTGGAATGGCTGGGTGTAGAAAAAAAAAAAAAGTTCAATAGGATGAAAAAATGGCATGACTGAAGCAGGAGGAGTGAGATGTGGGTGGTTGTATATATATATATATATATATATATATATATATATATATATATATATATATATATATATATATATATATATATATATAAGCGAATTATGAAGGAGGAAAGGGCAAAACTGAAGCAGGAAGAGGGAGATGTGGAATGGCTGGGAAAAAAAAAAAAAAAAAACATTAAATCGTATTTGAATTTGTGTGAAGAAAAAAAAGAAGTAAAATTAAAGCAAGAATGGTGAGGTGCGGGATGACTTTTAGTAGGAAAAAAAAAAAGTGAATTAGGGTGCGGAAAAAAATGACAAAATTGAAGCAAAATGGGTTAGGTATTATTCTGAAATAGACAAGATGAACAGAGGAAGGAAAAAAATATTAAATAAAAAAATATTCCATACCCCAGATTACAAGTGTCCTCCATTCATAAAAAATCTGTAACTGTTCGACTTGAACAGCTGTATGTTGAAGTCTGGGAGGAAACAATTTTGGGGTGGCGAGTTCTGAAGAGGTGCAGTGGAATATATAAAAAACCTAAATCGTTGTGATTTAGGGTGAAGTAAACAGTGGCATAACCGAAGGTGTGTGATGTGCGATGGTTGAATGTAAAATAAATAAATAAATTAATTAATTAATAATAATAATAATAATAATATTATTATTATTATTATTATTATTATTATTAAATCGTAAGTGAATTAGGCTGAAGAAAATATGCCATTATTGAAGCAGAATGATTGTGAAGTGGGTGGCCGGATGTAGGGGAAAAAAAGTAAGAGAGATATGGTGAAAAAAAATAAAGCAATACTGAAACAGCAGGGGTGAGGTGCGAAGGTTGAAAATAGAAAACAAAACCTTTAGTGAATTAGGGTGAAGTAAACAGTGGCATAATTGAAGAAGGTGTAACGTGTTGGATGGGCAAATATATATATATATATATATAGAAGAAATCGTAAATGACGGAAGTGAAGATTAAATGGCAGAATTGAAACAAGAGTGGTGAGGTGTGGAGTGTGAGTAGAACAGAAATAATTGTGAGTTGGGGTGAAGAGAAAACTGAGTCTTATAAGAAAAATTAGACTTAAAAAATATTGGGAATCGTGAGAATAAAATAAGTAGTTGAAATGTTTAGTTGAAAGGAGTAGATATTGATTAAAAATGAAAATCAGTAAAGAGGTGTGAAGGGTGAGACCTTAATAGGAAAAAGAAAATCGGTGACTATGTTTTATATGAAAGAAGAGGATGGTTAGGAAGAGGAAAACTGATTGAAGAGGGATGAGGTTTGAGCTAGTCCTATGAAGAAATATATCTTGAGAGAAAAAAATCAGAGATAGTGTCTTACGAAGAAAGAAAAATTTGGTGATAAAAATAAAAACTGAATACGATGGGATGAGTTGAGAGTTCGTGTAAGATATAACGAGTGTTATTACGATGAAAGCAAAGGGTGGTAGTAAAGATGAAGAATGATCGAAGTGGGACGAATTCATGTGTGATTATGTTGTTAGCATGAAGGATGGGTCGTATGAAAAGATCCGCAAGAAATAATACGAGTGAATGTTACCCCTTCAGCCCTAGGACGTCATTTATATTTTAATTTAAATTTTATTCTTGCTGCAGTCAGACTTAGTTAAGTTCATGGAGACTATTTATAATCCATACAGTTTGAAAAGTCTCCCCTGAGCTAAACAAAATCGTCTGGAGATAGGATAGATGAAGTAGAAAAGACGTCACTTTATTGATGAGGTTAAACTGAACCAGAGGAACTAAAGAGAGTTGTAAGGAAGGAAAAACTCCAGAAAAAATAAATATCCTCATGCATTTGAGACACTCCAACACCTACTGCCCTAACTAGTATCGCTGTTATAACTCCTTCCTTATATTAAACTGAACAGCCAAGGAGACCTGACAAGTCTCTGTTTCAGTCGCACGTTCAGAGCCCACTTGGTTCAATATCTACACGCACTGCAGCCCTAACACCCTCATACATATCCATCACAGCATTCAGCAACTTCCCAATTACTCATTCAACAATTTTCCAACTACTGTACTCCATATATATTTTTTAATAATTCATATTCCTTGTCTATCTGCTATGCCATATGCTTACTCCAGAACCCTGACGGCAGCATACAACTCCCTTCTCTATTCTAAGATACTTTTCCACTAAGTATCTTGGAACGAATAACTGATCTACACAGCCTCCTTCCCTCTTAAAACTTCGTTGTTCGTCTGCATCTAATTGTTGTTTCCTTAATTCCATTGATTAATATCCCACCATAAATTTTTCTTATTTCACTGAGAAGGCAGCTACCCCTATGATTGCTACACACTTCTCTTTCCCATTTTTCTTTGTACAGGGGAACAGTTATACCCGACTTCCAATCCTCCAGGACCCTACCTTCCTCCCAGGCTAGTCGCACATTTTCCGTCTTCGTTTTGTCAGTAATTCAGTTGTGTATCTCAACATTTCACCACACACTCCATCAGTTCCCAGGGCTTTCCATTGTTGACCTTCTTCATTGCCACTAATGTTTCCATTCTACTGATCTCTTCCTCCCTACTCGCCACTCTTCTTGTCCCAGCCATTCCCCATCCACTTTCAAATGGCCTACTTTCCGTCTGTGTATTCAGTAACTTCATAAGTGTTCTCTCCATCTGCTCATTTTTCTCCCTTCTCTAGCAGCATTCTGCAATTCATCCTGCCGATTTTATCTTTCACTCCTCTGCTGCCTCCCTTATCACCCTGTCTTACCTTCTTGACCTTCCAAAACAGTTTCTTATATTCCTTCCACTTTTCACACATTTTCTTGCAAACTTCTTATTCACTCCTTCCTTACTCTTTTACACAGTCAGGGAGGAGATGAAATGTTACCCTTTAAGTCCGGGTCGGGTCTTAAGACAGGTTCTCTTGATGGATACCGGGTCGGGTCTTATGAGTAAAAGAGCCTCAGGCGACGGGTGACCGTTTGATACCCCTCACCTTCCATGTTGAACTCAGATTGGTCTGGGCTCTGACGTCATTTGTAAACAAACCTGCTGGTACAAATGTACCGGGCTTTGGGGTGGATTTTTTTTTTTTCGCATTTTATGCTCAAATAATTACCTAAAAATGACTCATAAATCATAACATAATTTTCTACATCAAATATATGCCTAAAATGTTTTAAAAATATGCTATAATAACCGTACAGTACATGTGGCCGATTTTTTTTTTTTTTTTTTTTTTTACGTCTGCAACACGCAGAGTTTAGGCAGCACGATTGTGTTTATCATGGAGTTGGAGGGAAATCGTCATTTTTCGCCCTCAACACAGGCTTCAGATGAGATAGCAGAACTGGGCAGCAACTTGGAGAACTCTGAAGTGACTAGTAGACTCGGTGAAGAGAGGGAAGTGCATGACATCACCGATTTTGAAGGATTTTCAGCCAGTGATAAACAAACTCCATCAACCTCTGGGGTATCAGTGAGTAGCATTGGCGTGAAACGTAAGTTATCGCCAGGTTTGGAGTACGATAGTGATGACCAGGAGAGTGGTAGTGACAGTGAGGGGATTGCAGACAGTGACAGTGGTGAATTTATTCCCGTGAGTGACGAGAGTGATGATGATTCAGACCTAAGTGATGATGAAGATGATGATGATGACCCAAAGGTGTGTGACCCTCCCCGTAGGCCTGGTGGTACTGGTAGTGCTGATGGATCTGGGTTTATCTGGGCAAATGGTGTTAGATTCATACCAAATTGCTATAGATTTGATGCAACTCACAGTGGAGTGACAAGGGCTGCTGGTGTAGACAATAAGTTCTGAAATGGAGTATTTTCCCCTGTTTTTTGATGGTGAAATTCTTGATTTTTTGTTTTGAAAACTAATTGTACACAGAAGCAAGAAATAAGTTTTTCTAATAAGGAAAGAATGCTCTGTTCAAACTATAAGAACAAGAAGAAAAGTTTTGTTGAATTAGAGGAAATAAATTCTGTTCTGATTACTGGTGTCATAAGTATAGTTCAGAAGTTGAAATTACAATTTTTCGAATATGGAAACAAGTTCTGTTTGGAAAATAATTGTACATAGAAGCAAGAAATAAGTTTTTCTAATAAGAAAAGAATGTTCTGTTCAAACTGTAAGTGCAAACAACAGATCGAAAAAAGTTGTGTTTATTTACGTTCTGTGTCTTCCTCATGGATTATCCATACTGCATTCATCGGAAGTACCTTCAGTAATGGGTAGGTAAAATATATTTATATTATTATTTTTATTGATATTTCATCATTATCCATCATCCCAAACACATAAATTATAAAAATATGACTTTCAAATTTCCCGAAACATTTGCCTCCCTGGGCATATCTGCGGATTCCGAATTGCCCCACAGAGGGGTTTTAAGAGGGGTAAATGGACATAACAGACAATAAAAATAACAAGAATAGGAAGGAGGAAAAATATGAGCGAGAGTTGATAAAAGAAAATAAAAAAAGCGAACGAGGGATAATAAAGTGGGCATGGAATAAAGCTCGCGGTAAGACAGGAATGAAAAATAGTGCAAGACGACGTGGAAGGAGAGGGAAAAGAAGCAGGGGAGTTGATAGAGAAAGAAAAAAATGATATCTAATGAGGAAGTAAGATAATGAAAGATATGACATAGGACCTAAAAAAAAATAAAAGTGACTAGAAAGAAGAGGAAAATGAAGCAGCAGACACGAGTAAGAACCCAAAGAAGGGAGAAGGAAGACGCAGGCAGTGAAAGCCCACAGATCTCAAACATGCATGGTCGAAGCTGAATAGGAATGAGACTCGCTTCCATCTCCTGCCGCTCATCATCATCATTATCATCATCATCATCATTGATGATATTTTGTGCCACTCTAAAGGCAGGGTTAGAATTTCATCCGGCTGTATTAATTTTTTCTCCACTTGTCCTTGTTCGACTCCAAGGCCTTTCAACTCGGCTTCCTAGTCGATTCTTGGAAGCTTACCTTCTTTTCTATATTTGGCTGTCTCATACACGCTCTCATTTTTTTAGCTGCCGTCTGCTCTTGTTACAGCTCAGTCTATCATCCATTTTCCGACACGATTTTATATTTCTTTAACTCCCAGGCTTTTGCAGCTCGGTTTCGTTGTCGATTCTTGGAAACTCACCCTCCTTCACCTCCCGTATCTCAAACTGCCACATCAACTTTTTCATTATAACTACCTTTCTGTGCTAATTATTACCTCCCCCAACGAAGTTGGACGGTTGTTATGTATTCACCCGTGTCTGTTTGTATACAAGATATCTCACGAAGTTTTCATCGGATATTAATGGAATTTGATGAATAGGTGGACAGTTGGACAATGAAGAATTTTTCAGACTGTGAAAGTGATCTAGATCCGGATGCAGTAATAAATCATAAATTTTATTGACGTTGGCGTAGGTATGCGCTCTCTTAGACTGTTGTTGGGAAGCGTAAGACGGTAGAATTAACTGTGTGATACCGTAAAAGTACTCCTTTGTAGGGGAAAGGGAATTACACCAACAGATCATTATTTTTATTGACGTTGACGGAGGTTTGCGCCCCTCCGATTTCTAGCTCCATCTATCACCCTGTATATTTCATGTAATTTTTCTTAATTTGACCTTTTATGTACTATAACGAGTATGCTTATTTTACTTACGATTGGAACTGTGAAAGTGACACCTTGGCTATTTCACCATTAAATTCCAATGCGTTTCATTTCGGTTTCATGGTCGATTCTGGGAAACTTGTTTCTCTGCCGCTTCCACCTTCTTATTATATCTGTTGCTCTGTTTTTCTTCCTATTTTTATCTCCGCCAAGGAGGTTATATTTTTGCCGGCGTTAGTTTGTTTGTTTATCTGATTGTTAGCAAGATTACTCAAAAAGTTATCAACGGATTTTGCTGAAATTTTTTGGAGGGGTTGGGTATGGACTAAGGAACAATCCATTACATTTTGGTTGTGATCCAGATCATCATCCGGATCCAGGAATTTGTAGTTTGTTTGTGCACACGATATCCAAAAGTTCTTAATGAATTTCAGTGAAATTTTGTGGAAAGGTCAAGAAAGAATTTATTAAATTGTGGTGTAGATCCGGATCCGGATCCGGATCCTGCAGTGACATTGACGGGGTTATGCGCAATCTGAGTGCTTTCTGGTTTATGAATATTTCATTCTCCGACGTATTTATGTCTTCATTAAAAAGTAGCATAGTGAACCCACGAATGAAACTCAGAAAGTGGTAATGTTTTCCCCCGAACCTTTCTGCTTTCCTATCCTTTCCTTTGACACTTAGATAACCAAGTTAGTTATAACTTACCTCAACACAAACACCTCGAAATAACCAGTTTGTCTGTTGCCGTTTACTCTTATTTTTAGTTCATTGTGATGTCTCCTCCACTTACTTCTGTTATCTCAAGCCTTTTCAGTCCCACGTCTTAGTTCTAGGAGAAAAGAACGACAGGGTTCGGGTTTGAGAACGCTCAGTCAGCATTCAAGGTCACGAGGAAAGGCCAGAGTCACATAGTACGGTCAATTTAAAGTTTTGATCCGGCTTAGACCAAACTTTGTGGAAGGTTCATGGTAAGGCAAAGATGAAGGGTTTCATTCTGAAAAGAGTTAAAGGTCAAGGTCATAGGGAAAAGTCAAAGGCCAAAGTCATATTGCAATGTCAACTTAAATACTTTTGATCTGGTTTAGACCAAACTTGGTGGAACGGATGAAGGCAAGGCAAGGCAAGGACTAAGGGATTCAACTTTATTATCAGTCTCCTGTCATGGTCACTCGGCAAGGTCAGCATTCGACTCGAATGTGTCTTGTGTTTGAATAAAATAACTTTACTCATTTTGTATGTGATTTTAGCCAAAATTGTGGAAATGTTGTGGGTCAGACAAGGGATTGAGCTCTTGTTATTTAGAATAATATGTCGAAGCCGAAGGTTGCATTGTGTGTTTGTGTTGGATTTAAAACTAATTTTGTCGAAGGATTCAAATTAGTGCAAGTTTGGAGGAACTCCTTTACAAATGAGAAAGGCCGGGAAAGTCTACGGACTAGACAAGAGTGAAGACATCCGTCGACCCTTAAACCATTTGTGTGTGACGGATGTTGCTGTCTGTGAGTCCATCTTGTTGTATTTTCTTAAAAGGTTTCTCAGTATCATTTAGCTGGCAGGGACGGGGTATTGGATACTGTACAGTATATAATCATTCTATTTTGAAAAGTTTCCCCTAAGGTAAAAAAAAAATCCTCTATAGGTGTCGAGAATATGTAAAAAGGAATAAATAAATCATCATAGTGAATAGAGTAATGCAGTGTATCCATGCATTTCGAAATTAACGTATCTTGGTTTAGTGTCACTTGTATTTAGTTGTCTTGAGGAAAAAAAAATGCAGAATTTCAGTATTTGGTGCTTTCTTTTGTGCTTTAAAAAATTGCATTAATAAGTATTTGTCTTCTTTACGTCCAAATTAAACTCCTAAAGAAACATTGATTAAAGACGGGTAAACTGACATTAAGCTGGAATTAACTGGAAAGTATACTATATTCGGAGAACACAGAACACATTGAAAGACCGGTTGGTCAGTACTAGGAAGGTTCTGTCAAATTCTGAGACTAAACTACATTAGGTTAGTTTAGGTAAGGATAGGGTAGATTAGGTTGGGTCAGGTTAGGTAGTCGTAATAAAATGAAACATGGTACATTTCTAGGGAAACATTTAATTCCTTCTCAAAGAAAACGTCACTATGTTATATGTGGTAACTCCAGATCTAGTTCTTCACCTGCATAGGAATCATTTTCAATTGGAGGCGTTAGCTGTAAATTTCTTTTAACTCTTCCCTTCCAGAGGTATAATTTTCTTGGTAATAACCTGAAGGGTATAATAGTGAAGCTCATGATACCAAGGAAAACTATTATCCCGCCATTGGCAAAGGAGAAAGATATGTTTGGTTACGTTAGGTTTAATTTGATTAGGTTAGTTAACACCAGGTCGGATAAAGTCATGTTAGGTTAAGCCAGCTTATGCCAGGTCAGGTTAAATCATGTTAGATTAAGCCATTTTATGCCAGGTCAGGTAAAGTCATGTTAGGTTGAGCCAGTCTATGTCTGATTAGGTAATGTCATAATAGGTTAAGCCAGTTTATGCCAGGTCAGGTAAAGTCATATTGGGTTAAGCCAGTTTATGTCAGGTCAAGTAAAGCCAAGTCGACTGGAGTTGGGTTCAGCTGGGTTTTATTGGGCTGTGTTGAGTTGGGTTGATTAGGTTAGATTAAGTTAATAATGGCATGTCAGGTACCCAGGGCAGCTTAAAACCAGGCGTCATAGCACTGGAAGGGTAAATAGCAGGAGTCATGGCGCCAAAGGAATTCTTTCAGGTCGTCATCTGCAGAGGAAAGGAGGTTATGGAAATATTCAGGGAAAAAAAAAGAAAAAAAAAATAGAGGCACACTATATTCTGCTGAGGCAAATGGAGGGCGCGGGAGGAAATTTGCAGATATTAAAGGAAATTTATGGATGAGAAAAGCAAAGCGAAACGAAGGTAGAGGATGAAATTTTTGAAAAACGTATAGTCATTGTATTTCAGAATTCAGTCCGAAGATTAGATTGAATAATAAATAAAAAGAAATGGAAGAGAAAGAATAATAACGTTAGGAAGCAGCGCCAGCAAGATTCTGAAATGCCGTTATTATAACACAATGGTACTGCAACATTTACTTCCACAGCAGAGAAACAAATATAATACGGTACGCAGAACCTAAATCAAAGGACAGGAGGGAATTTGTTTCTACTGAGGGGCATTTAGGGAGGAGAAAGGAACGTGGGTGAGGAGGTTGATGAAATTTTGAGATGGCATTTAAGATTATTGTACACCCAATTTAGCCTCGAAATATAGATGAAAATACACCGTAAATAGCGCATCACTAGGAACTCGCATAATGGAATGTGTTGCGGGAACGGCTCTGTCTGCTGATGTGGGCGTTGATGTGACAGTTGGAATATGAAATTAAGACATGATACAAGTTAGACCCTGTACAATATATTTATCGTGGAGTTAGTGTAGCCGTTATTATTCCCTTCACTATTAGAGAGGATGGAGAATTAGAGACTGAGAAGAAGAGCGTATGTGATTGCGGCGGAGGGTGTAAAGGAAGAGGGGGAAGACTGAGGATGAGAAAAAAGGATGGGGTAGAGAGATGGGAGAGGGTTGTGTGAGTCGGAGGAAGGGCAGCCAAATGGCGGAGGACAAGGCGACGTGGAGGCGATTTGTTTGTAACAACCCCTTACGGGATCAAGGCGTCTGGCAATAGATAGAGTGATAGACTATTGCAGTTATATCCCAGGTCGAATGCAATCGTCATGTAGCAACAAATACACACTACAAAACATGTCATCTGAGTGAAGGTGTTAATAGAAAACTGAAGACACGGAAGAAATTTGCTAATACTGAAAGGAAATTAAGAGGAGAAAGGAAGGGCGAGTACAAGGAAGTAGCTGGCTATAATTTTGAAACAGCCAGGAAAGTTTAATTTCATCTCAGAATTGTGTTGAAAAGTAAGCTGATATAGTCAGGAAACCTGTGAAATTTTAAAATGAGAAATGAGAATGGCGCAACATAGTTTATTTCCAGGGCTGAAAAATAGAGACAGAGATAGAAGGCGGGGGAGAAAATTGCAAATATCGAACGGAATTTCAGGAGAAAAGAGGCGCGAAGAAAGAGTTGCGTGAATTATTAAACTCTTCAGTCCGATGACGCAATGTATATTTTATTTACACCAGCAGACAATTTTATTTGACTTAAAGATAACTGTCATTGTATGAGACAGGAAATGCTGTATATAACCCCTCCGCTTCGAAATGCTTTCCTGAAGTGAATAAAATTGTCTGAAGATAGCCTGCATAAAATGAAAAACGCGTCATCATAGTGAAGAGGTTGGTGAAGCAACTATGATTAGGTTACACCATAAATTTTAGTCTCATGATTAACCTCGTCATGGTTGCATCTTCTCGTATTTTGTTACAGTTGACTCCAGACGATTTTCTCAGTGAGTGACACCCCTATAGTCGCGGCGCGCGACTCTGAAGTTGTTATTATCGTGCCCTGGCAGCCTACCATTCAAAAGTGCATCTGATTTCGTGTATAGTATGAGATGCGTGTGATTCGTGTATTATGTTCCTGTATAATAATATTCGTGTATAATAATTATATTCGTGCATAACAATATGATTCGTGTATAATATGATACGAAATCGGACGCACTTTTGAATGGTAGGTTGCCAGGGTACGATAATGACAACCTCAGAGTCGTGCGCCGCGACTATAGCATACTCTGCCCGAGTCCACGCGATTTTATTCAGGCGAGAGTGACTCAGTGGACCTGAGTGTGTTGGGTGGAAAATAATCCATGAGGTATAGAAGATATGGAAGGAATCTGCAAATAGTGAAGGATATAGAATACACGGGGACAAAAGAAATGTTGTACGAAGAGGGACAAAAAGGAATCGCAAATGAGATATTCTCGATTGCGTGGTTTATCGTACTACCGCTTACCACCAATCTCAATAGCGTGGTCATAAGTACTTGTAGGGAGATAGGACATTCGATTATGGATCGTTAAGCTCAGCCAGAATAAAGTAGTGAGACAGTGTCAGTGAGGTGAGTTACAGCACCCTTGGGTTACAAAGTTTATTGCGCACAGTAAATAAATATGAGTTACAGTTTAGCAGAGTGTGACCCTAACGTCGGACTTTCTCTCTAGCCGTACTCTCCCCTTTCTCTCTCTCTAATCCCTTCTCACTGTATCAGACCCTCGTGTTAACGGGCCTACTCTTCAACACCTTCTTCTCATTCGAAGAGAATCTCTCCGACATTATATACAGCGTGGGGAGGATGTGTATGGTAAATTTCCTGTCACGTGGACTAACTGACTAGGGCTAGTTACTCCACGTGTTTGGATACGTCATGAAATTCTTGGTCGTCTGGCCTACGAGAAAGTTTGAGATACATCATATGGTTAAGGATTCTTGATGGTCTGGGACAACAAAGGTTGTGGATATACGTTATGTGAATGGACATTCCTGGTTCGATTAGGCAAGGTGATGTGTTCTCTAACTCTTCCTGGAGGACTCAGGCATAACTACCTGTTTTAATATTGTTACCTATAGCCATATAGTTACATAGTGTATTGTGTAATATTATGCCTACAATATGTCATAATTTTGAAAGCGATTGAAAACAAGAATTGTAGTACAGAACTTAATGCGAGAGTGAAATGGAATGTTGGGGGAAGAGTCCATGAGGCGATTAACCATGGTGCTCATCTCCATAACTTGACCTTTGATCTTGTTACAAACCATTCACCCACAGATACTAGGATACAAGGCCACAGCATCATCAGGTTTACACAAATATATCTTTTAGGTGTTACTCCATTGCAAATTGTGAATGAATAAGTGATGACGCAGCCCTGAGGGGATATTCTCCCGTATTTGGTCTGATCAGCTAGTCAGGTCAGGTGCGGGTAAGGGGATGGGTCTGTTATGATGTGGCAGGGGTAAACCAGTTCTGCTGTCGGGTCCTGCTGCGGATGTCACTGATTGCATTGCCTAGTTGACCCTTGTGCGGTGTGGTGCGGTGAGGATCTGTCCGTTCTCCCCTTTGGGGCTAAGATGCGAATGAATGTGTTTGAATGGATGAGTAAATGGAGAGTGAGTCGTCCTGTCTCGGCTACCTCCCTTTTCTTGGGGGAAGCAGCCTAGGTATATAGAATAGATAGATAGTTACTCCAGGGACTCATTTTACCTCTCAGCCCACACTAAAAAAAAAAAATAGATAATAATAAATACCGGTAAGTAAATAAACAAGAACAATCCGAGATTGCAAACCTCGACCAGGGCTGAACAATCCCCCATTTGTCAACATCCCTTCAAAAGATTCCCCCAATTTTTTGATCTTCTTTTATGTAGCAGGAATCCAATAAAACACATGCATTGTAGGCATTATTTATGGAGTTGCAAGCGAAAATGTTGTAAGTGCCACTATCCCGCAATGGTAAAGAATCATTAAAAAAAATTCTTGGATCCGGATGATGTTCCGGATCACGACCAAAATCTATTGGATTATTCCTTGGGCCATTCCCTACCCCTCCAAAAACTTTCATTAAAATCCGTTTGTAATTTTTTTTAGTCATCCTGCTAACAGACAAACAGACAAATAAACGAATAAACATGTAAAGAAAAAAAGAAAGCAGTGAGAGAGCGCATACCTTTACCAATGCCATTGCTACTAAAAAGGATCCGGATCCGGATCCGTGTATATAGGATCCAGATCCGCCCCCAAATTTAATCAATTCTTTCTTGGTCCACGGCCCACCTTTCCACAAAATTTCATTGAAATTCATTGAGAACTTTTGGAGATATTGTGCGGGATACTCCGGATCCGGATCCGCCCCCAAATTCAATCATTTCTTCCTTTGACCATGGCCCACCCATCCACAAAATTTCATCAAAATCTGTTCATAACTTTTTGAGCAATCCTGGAGACAGACAGACAGACAAACAAACAAACACCGGCAAAAACTTAACCTCCTGGGCGGAAAAAAAAAAAAAAGTAGGAGGAGGAGGATTGGACACCCTGGTCTAGTGGCGCCAGCTGCCCGCACCAGTATTCAAACCATGGCGCTTATCGGTCAGACAGCTCCCTAGCCAACAATGCTCACCATTCGCTTACCGTAGTGACAGCTCATGGACTCTGTTAGTAAAATAAAATCACGTGACGTTAGCTGGAATAGAGTACTAAAAGTGTCCCGACCACGAGAGGGCTAATGGAAGTGTAAACAGTTTTCTTTCTATGAATCCCTCTCAGCTGTCTGAATCGTCTGGCATTAGCATTAACAGAATACAAGAGCTTTACTGACCATGAGAGGGTTGAGTTAGAGAAGAAATAGAAAAGAAAGAAAGCGAACGTATGGAAATAGCCGCAACGAAAATGGAATACAGATGTAGCGTAAGAATAGTACTTCAGGATCTTTTCCAAGACTGAAAAATATAAAAGTGTTGTTGAAAATGTAGAAAGATACTGAAGGAAATTTATGGGGTAGGAAGGAGGCACGAGAGTGAGAAAGTGGAAGAAACTTGTGACAGACATTAGAGTTCGCTTACAGAATGATTCAATCGCCAGACTGTGGAAAAAAAAATTAACCTCTTCAAACTGATAACGGATGTAATTTTTTTCTTGCTATTGTCAGAAGCTTTTATTCAGTTTAGCAGAGACATTCTAAACATTGGGGGTTATGTATAGCCTCCATCAGTCCGTTCAGTACTATAAGTCTTTCCCTTAATGAATACAGTCGTCGGAGGGTAACAGGAATATATTACGAAAAAAAAAAAAGACTAAAAGAGACGCTGCTGGGTACAAGGAGTTGAAAGGAAATGGAAGGCGAGGAAGAAATTTGCATATACTGAGAGAAGTTTACGGAGGAGAAAGGAAGCGTGAGCAAAAAAAAAAAAAAAAAAAAAAAAAATAGGCTACATATTGAGTGACGGGATTGTACTGCAAAACTTATTCTGAAGAATAACCCTTTCAATACAGTGACGTCTCTCTCGTTTTATAAATTCTTTCTCATATCGAATAATTGATTCTCACATCGAGTATATATATTCAATTTAGGCAGCTACCCAGACACTTTTAAAATGAGTAATATAGGATCGGTGTAAGTATTGCGGCTAAAAGGGTTAAAAAAAAAAGAAAGAAAAGAAAAGTGGAGAGGAAATGTAAGGATTGGAGAATAATTTGAGATATTAGAACAAAATTAGGGACGAAATGGGAATACAGAAAGGAATTGGGCGAAGCTGCAAGAGGAAGAAACGCAGAATTGTACTGAAAAGTTTACTCCGAAAATTCACTTAAAACAGGTGTAAAAGTGTGCCAGATAGATGCGGACCTAAAATAGGGCATCGCTGTAGTCTGTGAGAGTGGAACGCTTCGTTTCCTAACGTCCTTAGCAAGTGACCGACGGACAAGTTCGCCACTAGATATGCTCCTGCATCGACGGTTGAAAATATGAAAAGGAAGGAGTGGAAAATAATTTACACTTCCTGAAGGACTTTATGGGGCCAAAAGAAGCGCAAATATGGAACCATTTATGTTTTGAAGAGAGAGAGAGAGAGAGAGAGAGAGAGAGAGAGAGAGAGAGAGAGAGAGAGAGAGAGAGAGAGAGAGAGAGAGAGAGAGAGAGAGAGAGAGAGAGAGAGAGAGAGAGCAGTGGTGCAGGATTTTGTTGCAGGCGTAGGTTGAAAATGAGTTAATACAGTAAAGAAAATGGTAGGCGCAGAAAAATATGCAAATACTAAGTTCTTTACGGGAAGAATGGAAGCGCGAGTAAGAAAGTAGCTAAGGTTTAAAAAATATGTAAATATATACAGCTTTTTAGTGCAGAGGTTAAGTGGGATAAACATTATCTGGACGATGAAACTATATAATGGGGTTGAAAATGAATAACAAATAACAGTAAATAGATTTGATGAGAAGCCGGCCACCTTGAACGATCTCGAAAAAAATATTAAAACTAATAAATTTTGGAAGATGAAAACATATTATGGAGGATTAGCAATAAATCCTGGAGATGAACATAAACAATACAGAAAATTTTTAATAATGTAGAGCAGTGAGAGCGCAACACCCGCGCCCTTCTTGTTTGCTAGCCTTGTGTTATTCTAGTGGTCCAGTCACACTCTTCAAGGAGTTGCCTTCTTGGGTCATTCGACCCTGTTCAGTTATTCTCCTTTCTTATACTCTTAGGAAAAAATTAGTCGAAGATCGAAAATATGACTTCGCTTAGTAACCCTGAGTTGAGATGAATTGTTCTAAAAAAAAAAAAAAAAATCATCCTTGCCTGTTTCTCAACCCTTCTTGACCCACATCGGATCGACACTGTTTGAGATGATCTTATTCTTGGACCTTGACCTTTGATGTACTATTCTCAAAATAGTCTCTCTCCATCCATGTCTGACCACCAACCCTTCCACTGAGTTTAATGCAAACAGAATGAGAGCTGTCTGGGTTATTAGGTTGATATTTTGACCCTTGACCTATGAACTTGGCTGTGGCTCAATTCATTCTTGCATCGACCTCACCCTCTCTACTTTCTGATGGGTTGTGTGGGACCTTAGTAATTGTTCCCATTGGTGTTATAGTACGCGCAAGTGGAAGAGGCGGCGGGGAATATTTGTGGAGTTTCATGCATCTTTGGAGAGAGAGAGAGAGAGAGAGAGAGCTGTGCATCATCAGTCCGATGTCTATTACTTCAGTTATTTTTTTAATGCAACGAAGAAGGAACCAAAGGCCAGGAGTCCGTAAGATTGTTCTCTCCAAGAAAAAAACAAAAACAAAATAACAGGGAGCCAAATTCAAGATTTGTTTATTTTGAGATGCCTAGACACACTGCGTTTGAAAGACTGGAGGTCATAAGCAGTATGAAATACAGACAGAGATGGACAGTTCCAGAGTTCACCTGTGGCATACATGAAGGAATGTGAGTAACGATTAACTCTTGCATTAGAGAGTTGGACAGAAAGGATTGAGAGTTTGTTGCCTGACGGGTGCTACGCGCCCGCCAACGTCGTGGAGGGATGCAAGCTCACAGTTCTTAGGAGCAGTGACCATTGAGGCTTTGATAGAAAAGAGTTAAAGATGCAACAGTGCTGCGAAGAGACAGAGATTGAAGGGAGCCAGTAAGAGGAGGAGAGTTAATGACACGAAAAGTTTTTGACTCCACCTTGTTGAGAAGAGCTGTGTGGGGAGCCTCCCCACACATGAGAGTTATACTCTACACAGGGGCGTATGAAACCCGTGTTTAAGGTAGGTAACTGTGCCGGGATAATGAAGGCACGGAGTCGGCTTAGCAAACCTAATCTCTTGGAATCTGATGTTACAGGAGAATAATCTGATCTTTGTATGATAAATCCCGGGAGAATGAAACCCCAAGTATGTATGTTTAAGGATGTTGCAAGGCTGAGTTGAATATAGTTAAAAATTAGATAATACTCCTGTGGAACATTTTGTCGGGTTGAAAGATGTAAGAACTGGGTTTATGAAGCATTAAAAACAATAATATTACAGTACGTTTCCCCTATCAGAGATATGAGCCAAGTCAGACATCAAGTGTGCCAAAGCCTCATCCGTGGTTTGTTGAAGTGTTTACATAACTGATGATGTGGACGCTGCGGGAAGGAAATGGAAAGATGAAGTGTGGAGTCATCAGCGTTTGAGTGGATAGGGTTAGATGAACAGCTTGGAGTGTCATTGATGAATGGTGGGAAGAGAGTTGGTGATAGAACAGAACCATGAGGAGCACCACTATTAACCCGCGGCGTCCCATCGATGTTCTTCCACGTCCTCATGTTTTGTCACTGCCAATCCCGTCGACGTACTTTAACGTCCTGCAATTGCAAGGTTCATAATTTCCACAATTTTCAAAATTCGCACGAGAATTTCGATTCGCCCACCTACCCAAGCCTCCCCTACCTGCCGCCAGGTGGGCAGAATCCCAGACCCCGCATGATCCGCACTCACCCTTGTCTCGGTCACTCACCTGTTAGCAGTGACCCAGGTCAGACATGGCGCGTAAAGGTCTCTCAGACGACGAAATACAATCCGCCCTGGATGCCTTCACTGGAGATAGTGATTCTCCACTTGATGACGATGTGGTGGATCGAGATTACGTGCAGCCTGAGGAGGAAATAACAAGCAGTGATGATGAGGTCCCTTCGCCCCGGAAAAAGCGGTATGTCACGTATCGTAAGGCAAGGGAAGGCCAGCCTGTACCCAAACCACCTGCACGGACCTCTCTCCATCCCCTAGAGAGAGATTCTGATGAGGACGAGGACGGCGGCTTAGGACGTGATGTTGCCTCGTGGTTGGGGAAGGAAAAAATCTCACCCCGAGGATCAGAAGGTGGGGTGAGAAGGCAAATAAGGTATGGTCCTAGTGTTTTGTCTGGGGAAGGAGAAAGTGGTGTGGTGGGAGTGCGGGGTGAAAGGGAAAGTGGTGTGGCGGGAGCGCGGGGTGAAAGGGAAAGTGGTGTGGCGGGAGTGCGGGGTGAAAGGGAAAGTGGTGTGAGGGAGGCAGCATGAGCACGTGGTGCACGTAGGCCTAGGGGAGAGGAGGTGGAGCCACTCCCCAGCACGTCTTTCGCCACACAATATTCCCAAACTTCCTCCCCACAGCCCCAGGATGTGGGGAAAGGAAGGAAAGGGAAGGGACAGGGTAAAGGAAAAGGGAGAGGGAAGAGAAGTGCGAGTGATGAAAGGCGCCGCTCTCCACCTCCCCAACCTCCCCCACCACCACCAGTGTTGCGTTGTGCCTTCAGCCATGTTTCAGAGAGTACCATAACTTCCTACACTACTGAAACTGTGTGGGATGGCGATATGACGCTCAGTATAATGGTAAGGCCAGTCAGTATTTTCTAAGTCTTATATAAAGTTGAAACGGGTGTAATGTTCGCAGGAAAGTAATGTATAAGTTGAGAAATAGTGTAAGTTGAAAGAAGTGATATCAAAACTACACCCACTGTGTAAATCTGCGAAAATATGACGCTCAGTATAACACTCTGGTCAGTAAATATGTGATAGCAAGAATATAAAGTGGAAACGGGTGTAATGTTAGCAGGAAAGTAACGTATAAGTTGAAAAATAGTGTAAGTTGTAACAAATGATGTCACGAGTACACCCACTGTGTAAATCTGCGAAAATATTACGCTCAGTAGAACATTCTGGTCTGTAAGTATGTGATAGGAATGATATAAAGTGGAAAAGGGTGTAATGTTAGTAGGAAAGTAATTTATAAGTTGAATACTAGTGTAAGATGAAACAAATGATATCGCGATAACACTCACTGTGTAAATATGCGATAATATGACGCTCAGTAGAATAGTAAGGTTTCCAATTATGTGATAGCAATTATATCAAGTGGAAACATGTGTAATGTTAGTGGAGAAGTATTATATAAGTACAAAAATAGGTTGTAAGTTGAAATAATACTCATAGCTACTTCACCCTCTTTGTTATTATGCGCTGTTATTACGCTAAATATTTACGTAAGGCCTGAAACTATCTCAAAACAGTTCTCTAAAGTGGAAAAGTGTATAATGTTATTAGGAAAGTATTATGTAAGTTGAAAAAACACAATACGAGTTGAAACAACAGTCACAGCGAGTTCACTCAGTACGTAAATAAGCGCTAACATTACGCTAAATGTTATTGAAACGCCAGTGAATATGTAAAAACAGTTCAGTAAAATGTAAAATGGTATAATGTTATTGGAGATGAATTATGTAAGTAGAAAGAATGATATGTATCATGATTCAGCAATGTTAGCGATTCATCGTGAACAGTTTGGCCGATTTCGCTTGGTTCGCCCGATGGTACAATGCTTATTTCATCTCTATTTTTGTATAAAATCCAATTTACACTTATATCACATGTTTTTATGTTTGTAATAAATACATATCTACTTACTTTCATTGGTTTCCCAGACTTATAATACCATAGAAAACGTGAGAGCTGAGGCTAGCTTCACACGAGCGGTTTTTTCCCGCGCGGTTTAGAAATCAATGAAGTTCAATGAGGCCCTTCACACGCTGCCCGCGCGGCTTAATTCCCGCGCAGCAATGATTTACCAGCCACGCGCACTGCCAATGCGCACTGCAGCAGGCGGTTTGGAATACTCTAGAAGTCTATGGAGCCCTTCAGACGGGCGGTTTTTCCCCGAGCGGCAGTCGTGGTTCATCTGTGGCAGAGGTGGTGTGCTGCTCTTCTGCAAATAAAGTTACTGTGCTACATATTACTTTTTCATTTACCTTACACTTACCCTTACCTCACAGTCAGTGCAGCAGCTTCTTCAGGAGAAATGGATGATCTCATAACTGTGTCTTGCCTTATAATACCATCTTTCAGTTTGCTCACAAGTTCTTCAAATGTAGGAGATGACATGCGAAAATAATTGAAGAACTTTTCTTCATCAGCTTTCAGCTCAGAATATATCGTGTAGAATGGTCCTTGAAGGAGCCTAGAGCTGTTTATTGGGTGGGTCCACCATTTACGTTCTCTCTTCTTTTTTAACACCTTGTTCATTAAGTACACATAAATCACTCTCTTCTTTACGTCCTCCATCTCGAGCAAACACCGACAAACTGAGAGGTATTCTGTGCACTGCTGCATACGAACCGTGCGGGAAAAAACCGCTTGTGTGAAGACATGCCTCTTGTACACCCACCCGAGCGGCCATACTACCGCGCGGGAAAAAACTGCTCGTGTGAAGCGAGCCACGGTACCAGGTGTGACGAAGTTATACCTGTTTAGGCCACTTATGGACCCCGGTGAACACTTTCTTGGTGATTGACCATTGTTTCTGACCAAAAGCGAAAGTTTTAGTAAAAAAAATTGGGGTCCAAAAATGGTCGGGATTGGGGGGTACCAGTGGTAAAAAAGTGGTCGGAACGGGGCGGGTTAATTGCTCTAGAAGAATGGTGGCTGTCTACAGCAGCGGCTATAGAACGACCAGAAAGGAAACTAAAGATGAAGGCACAGAGAGAAGTATATATATATATATATATATATATATATATATATATATATATGTGTGTGTGTGTGTGTGTGTGTGTGTGTGTATACATCTATTTTATATATATATATAATTATATATATATGGGTATATATATGTAATAGATATACACACACACACACATATATATATATATATATATATATATATATATATATATATATATATATATATATATATATATATATATATTAAAATGTGTGTGTGTGTGTGTGTGTGTGTGTGTGTATTTAAATGGCTGTCGTGTCTAGGAAAAAAAGCTCATTAAATGAGGTGCATGATAAAAAAAATATTACATTGATATATTTCGTACAAAATTTCATATACAATATTTTACACTGTCCTGCATCAACCTAAATAGTGTACTGTATAATGAAAATTCATGGCAATAACAAAGTTTAGACTGTATTGTCACGTTAAATGTACAGTATTTACCTTACTGCTAGAGATACGTATCAAAAGGACAAGCAGGGAGCTCACGTACTGTTAAATGAAAAGGGAATATTTGCTCAGCAAATAATAGCACCAGTGTAGCACCATACTAAATGCTCTCAACTCTCCAACTCGAATTCTTCTCGCTCCTTCTGGCACCTTGCCAAAAATCTTTCTAACAACTTTACCTCATCATCCTTCCCTCCTCTTTTCTACTCTGATGGTTCTGTAGCTATTTCTTCTACTGATAAAGCAGATCTCTTCGCACAGACTTTCTCCTCCAATTCCACCTTAGACGATTCCGGTGCTGTTCCTCCATCACTTCCCCCCTCTGACTTCCTCATGGCTGACATCAAAATTTCTTCAGTTGATGTATTTTCTGCCATTACTGGCCTCAGTACTAACAAGGCATATGGGCCTGATGGAGTCCCTCCTGTTGTTCTCAAAAACTGTGCTTCTGTGCTTACACCCTGCCTAGGCAAACTATTTCGCCTTTGTCTGTCAACTTGTACCTTTCCTTCTTGCTGGAAGTTTGCTCTCATTCAGCCAGTCCCAAAGAAGGGTGACCACTCCCAACCCTCCAACTATCGTCCAATTGCTTTAACGTCCTGTATTTCAAAAGTTTTCGAGTCAATTCTTAATAAAAAAATTTTAAGGCATCTTTCCTATCACAACCTTCTTTCCGATCGTCAGTATGGGTTCCGTCAGGGACGCTCCACTGGCGATCTTCTCACCTACCTTTCAGACTCCTGGTCATCCTCCTTTCGGGACTTTGGCGAAAGCTTTGCCATTGCACTTGACATCTCAAAGGCTTTCGATCGAGTCTGGCATAAATCTTTAATTTCCAAACTGCCCTCCTACGGTTTCTATCCTTCTATCTGTGCCTTCATCGCTAGCTTCCTTTCTGGTCGTTCTATAGCCGCTGTCGTAGACGGCCATCGTTCTTCTCTTAGATCTATCAACAGTGGTGTTCCTCAGGGCTCTGTCCTATCACCAACTCTCTTCCTTTTATTCATCAATGATCTTCTAAGCTGTACATCTAACCCTATCCACTCATACGCTGATGACTCCACCCTTCATCTTTCCATTCGGTTCCCGCAACGCCCATCTCAACAGTTACTTCAAGAAACAAGGGATGAGGCTATGGCACACCTAATGTCTGACTTGGCTCATATCTCTGACTGGGGTAAAAATAATATGGTTGTCTTTAATGCATCTAAGACTCAGTTCTTACACCTATCAACCCGACAAAATCTTCCACAGGTATACCCACTAATGTTTAATAATATTCAGATTAATCCTGCATCATCCTTGAACATGCTTGGGGTTTCATTTACTCGGGACTTATCTTGGAAAGATCATATTACATCTCTTGTAAAATCTGCTTCCAAGAGATTGGGTGTGCTAAGCCGACTCCGCTCTTTCTTTACCCCTGCACAATTGTTGACTCTATACAGGGGTTTGATCCGCCCCTGTGTGGAGTACAACTCTCATGTGTGGGGAGGCTCCCCACATACAGCTCTTCTCAATAGGGTGGAGTCAAAGGCTTTTCGTCTCATTAACTCTCCTCCTCTTACTGACTCCCTTCAACCTCTGTCTCTTCGCCGCACTGTTGCATCTTTATCTCTTTTCTATCGCTACTTTAATGGTCACTGCTCCTCTGAACTGTCTGCTTGCATTCCTCCACCTCTACGACGGGCGCGTAGCACCCGTCTGGCAACAAACTCTCATCCCTTTTCTGTCCAACTCTCTAATGCAAGAGTTAACCGTTACTCCCAGTCTTTCATTTATGCAACAGGTCAGCTCTGGAACTGTCTCCCTCTGTCTGTATTTCCTGCTGCCTATGATCTCCAGTCTTTCAAACGTAGTGTGTCCAGGCATCTCAAAATGATCGGATCTTGAATTTGGCTCTCTATTGTATTTTGTTTTTCTCTTGGAGGGAACTGTTACTGCGGGCTCATGGCCTTTGGTTCCTTCTTCCTCGCATAAAAAAAAAAAAAAAAAAAAAAATAGGAACAAAACTACTATGGGGAAGATGCGTTTTATTTAAAAATTGGTAATCTGTCTAGTTGTCCCCAACAACCCAAAAAATGAAAGAACCGAAGGAAACTCTAATGTAAATTTACAGTAAGGTATTGTCGTTCTTAGCTTCCATCTGGTACTAAAAGGCCTTAATTGTTTTACTGAGCAACTCCAAATATGGCTGACAAATGGCAGACGCAGAGTATGTGAAAAGATTCTCTTAATTGGGCATTTGAGTAAATATATCAGAAGGTTGGAATAATATATATGTTACAGTGCCGTATTCACGAAGAACGATTTCTACCTCCGCCAAGGAAGTTATTATTTTTTTTTTTTGTCGGCGTTTGTTTCTTTGTTTGTTTATCTGTTTGTTTATTATGATTTGTAATTATAATATAATGTTATGAGTCCATATTATAATTACATGTTTGTCTGTCCGTCTGTTAGCAGGATTACTCAAAAAGGTATCAACGGATTTTGATGAAATTTTGTGGAAGGGTGGGCCATGGGCCAAAAATGAAATGAGTAAATTTGGTGACAGAGCAGGATCAGGATTATCCCACACAATATCTCCAAAAGTTCTCTGTGAATTCCAATGAAATTTTGTGGAAAGATGGGCCATGGTCCAAGAAACAATTGATTAAATTTGGGGGCGGATCCGGATACGGATCCGGATCTTACATTCACAGATCGAGACCCGGATCCTTTTTAATGGCAATGGCATTGGCGGAGGTATGCTGTCTCTGGGTGCTTTCTAGTTTAAAATGAAATATCTTAGGATACAAAAATTTGTGAATTAATCTCCCTTTTTAGAAAAAAAAAAATAAGTTTGAGATTACGTACAAGCTCTGTAGACCTACGAATAAATTTGTAGAACTGGCAACACTGCCCAAACTATGAAACTGGCCTTGTCTTGTACCCTTGACCTTTGATCTGTTGTTCTAAAAAGCAGATCAGCCTCTGGAATGACCCTTAACCAGTCTCCTATGTTTGGTTCAAATCGGATCAGGACTGTTGAAGTTATGGAAATATTTTATTCACACTCTAGCAAAGATGCGCGCGCGCACGCACGCACACACACACACACACACACACACACACACACACACACACACACACACACACACACACACACACACACACACACACACACACACACACACACACACACACACACACACACACACACACACACACACAGTCCAGCATCGCAGTACCCTCGCCGCGCTTCCAACGTGCGGGAATGTAACAAAGAGGCAGGAAAAACATTAATTACCTCAGAAAATCACTGGAAAATATTGTTAAAATCGTGGGAGATAAAAAAGAAAAAAACATCGTAAAGACTGAAAATAGATAATAAAAGAAGAAAAACGCGTAAAAAACAGGCGCAACATTGGTTCCCTCATCCAGTCGCGGGAAAATATTGAAAAAAATCGCAGGTGGGTTGAAAAGGCGAGGAGAGAGACCAAGAAAGGAAAGAGGGGAATAAATCGGGTGGGACTGAGAGGTGGGAGGACGCGTAATGTATTGGGAGGGCGGAAGAGATTGTCGATAAGAAACATAAAAAGGCAAGAATGTAAGAGCTAGTGGCGGAGGAGGAGGCTTGAAAGGGGTCAGGGTGACAGAGAGAGAGAGAGAGAGTAGGAGGAGGAGGAGGCGAGATGGGTAGTGGCAGGGAAGAAGGACGGGAAAAGGAAGGCGAGTAGGGGATCAGGAGGGAGATGAAGGTGGGGTAGGGACAGGAGGAGAGAGAGAGAGAAGGGGGGGAGAAAGAAGGAGAAGGGGAGTGCGTAAGGAGAATAGGGTAAGGGGAACGAGAAAAATGCTAGGAATAAGAGTAATGAAAATTCATGAAGGTAATGTGGGGTTAGAGAGAGAGAGAGAGAGAGGGGGGGGGAGCAGAAAAGCGAAAGTTATGGAAGGGAAGAAAGGAGAGTGGGAGGGAAGGGAAAGTGAGGTTGAAAAAAGGGACGAAGGGAGGAAGAAACGGAGGGAAGGGAAAAGGTGTAGAAGGGAAAGAGGTCTGAGAAAACAGTGTGGGAAGGTGAGAGGGAGGGAACAGCGAGATTTGAGAGAGGGAGAAAGAAGGGAGTAAGATGCGGGAGGCAGGGAAGGAATGGAAGGAGGGATTAAGGATGTGGGGGGGGAGGGTGGCAGGGAAAGAAGAGGAAGGTGTTGAAGTGAGAGATGGAAGGGAGGGAGGGAGGAGAATTGGTGGAAAAGGAAGAGAGAGAGAGAGAGAGAGAGAGAGAGAGAGAGAGAGAGAGAGAGAGAGAGTGGCGAGTATGAAGTGGGTGGGAGGGAGTAGACGGAGAAGAAGGACAGCGACGGAAGAGAGAGGAAAAGTAAGGGAGGGAAAAAGTGAAGAAAGAATCGCAGGACAGTACGAGGGAAGCAGGGTAAGGAAAGAAAATTTTGGAGAGAAAATCAAGGTTATTTGTGCTGGCAATGAGGTATAATGTGGAGAATAAAGAGGAATAAAGCGAGAAATAACGAGGAACATGGACTCAGGGAGGAAATGAGATGGAAGGCGATGAGAGAGAGAGAGAGAGAGAGAATTAGTAAGGAAGAGGCTGCAGAAAGGTAGGCAGGAAGGAGGTGAAAGGAAGAGAATATTAAAGAGATGAAAGAGAGAAAGGAGAGAAGATTAATGGAAAAATGAGTGGAAGGAGGTGTCAAAAACGAGGAAGACAAGAGTTTAGGAAGTACGGTATAAGAAACTGAAGGAAGTAAGGAAACGTTGGGTGGAAGAGTAAAGGGTAAATGAAGCAGCTAAGTAAGAAAGATGCGAAAGAGAATGAACTGAGAGAAACCATTAGAATCTAAGACAAGAGTAATTAATGAAAAAGAAGGAGACTGAGGAGGAGAAAAATAGATAGATATCGGATAAGGAAGAGGAGAGAGGAAGGAAATACTAGGTTACAAAAGGGAGGAAAAAAAGAAAGTAATGGAATTTAAAGGGAGAAAAAGGATGCAAGTGACAGAGAAAAGGAGGCAGAGGAAGAGCAAGAATGACAGAGATTGAAAAGAAGGTGAAGTGCGATAGAAATTATAAAAAAGGAGGAACCGAGATAGTGAATAGGGAGAGGAAGTTGAGAAAAATGTGGCGAGGGTAAAGATGACAGGTAAAAAGGAATAATGATGAGGGGTAGGATAAAGAAAAGTATGGCACATAAGTAACGAATGGGAGGAGGAGGAGCAGGAGGAGAAGCAGTAGGAGGAGGAGGAGTAGGAGGAGGAGGAGGAGGAGCAGGAGCAGGAGCAGGAGCAGGAGGAAGAGGAGGAGGAGAAGGAGGAAGAGGAGCAGGAGCAGGAGCAGGAGGAGGAAAAAACGAAAGAAAGAAAACGAGGAGAAGGAGGAGGAGGAGGAGCAGGAGGAGGAGGAGGAGAAGGAAAAAACGAAAGAAAGAAAACGAGGAGAAGGAGGAGGAGGAGCAGGAGGAGGAGGAGCAGGAGGAGAAGAAAAAAACGAAAGAAAGAAAACGAGGAGTAAGAGGAGGAGGTAAAAACGAAAGAAAGAAAACGAGGAAAAGGAGGAGGAGGAGGAGGAAGAAAACACGAAAGAAAGAAAACGAGGAGGAGGAGGAGGAGGAGGAGGTAAAAACGAAAGAAAGAAAACGAGGGGTAGGAGGAGGAGGAGGAGGAGGAGGAGGAGGAGGAGGTAAAAACGAAAGAAAGTAAACGAGGAGGAGGAAGCAGACTAGGGAAGCCAAGAGGAGGACAAGAGAAAACGAAAGAAGGAAAAGAAATGGGAAAGAAACGAATGGAGAAGTATGAATGAAGGAAGGAAAGGAAGAACAAAGGAAAAACAAGTGAATGGAAAAAGGAAGATTAAGACAACGAAGAACTGAACAAGCGGGGAGAGGGAGACCAAAGAAAGGAAGAAGGCAAGAAGAATGAAAGGAATAGTAACGAGAACCGAAGATATAAATGTGAAGAGCACGGAAGGGCACAAAAGACGAAGAAAGTAGGCAAAGGAAAAGAGGAGATGGGGGAAAAGGGAGGGTTGGAAAAGTGTTAAGTAGGAAAAAGTAGGATGGGGAAGTAGAGAGAGAAGAAGGACGAGGAGGAAAAGACGGAGGAAGGAGGGAAGGACGGATGGAAAAGCAGAAAGGGCGGAGGGAATGAAGGAGGGATCAGCCTGAGTACGCAACCACGTCCCTGTCGACTTCTTTATGTCTAGTGATCAGCGTGACCCTCTTATTTTTGGTGGTCAGGACTGGTGTAGCTGTGGTGGTGGTGGTGGTGGTGGTGTTGGTGCTGATGGTGATGGTGGTGGCGGTGATGAAGGCATTGGTGACGGTGATGATGGTGTGGTTCTTGCGATGTTGGTGATATGCTTGTGATTGTGTTGTTAGGGATGTTAGTGTTGCTGATTTCTGATGATAAGCATATTGCAGTTGCCACATTGCAAACTAAAGAGTGGTGCCAAACAGTCAATTTTATGAACTACACATTTATAACGCAGTCGGTTACGACTGCGTTATATGGGACTGAAAAATGGAATATGGGTGTAGCAGAGAGGATGTTTGAATGTAATGGAGATGAGGTGTCTGAGGAGCATGTGTGGAGTGACGCGTATGGATCGAGTGCGAAATGATGAAGAGCGAAGGAAAACTGGAGTTGTTCGGGAGATGGCTGGTAGAGTTTAGCAGAGGGTGTTGCGATGGTTTGGGCATATGGAGAGAATGGATAATGAGCGATTGGTGAAAAAGATAACTAGATCTGATGTGAGAGGTGTAAGGCTGAGAGGGAAACCACGAATAGGATGGATGGACAGTGTGAATAGAGCGCTGGATGCGAGAGGGATGTCTGTTGAGCAAGGAAGTGTGGCTGTGCGTGACAGAAATAAATGGAGAGAAACTGTGAATGAATAAATGATGACGCAGCCCTGAGGGGATATTCTCCCTCATTTGGTCTGATCAGCTAGTCAGGTCAGGTGTGGGTAAGGAGATGAGTCTATTATGATATGGCAGGGGTAAACCAGCTCTGCTGTCGGGCCCTGCTGCGGATGTCACTGATTGCACTGCGCAGTTGACCCTTGTGTGGTGTGGTGCGGTGAGGATCTGTCCCTTCTCCCCTTTGGGGCTAAGATGCGAATGAATGTGTTTGAATGGATGAGTAAATGGGGAGTGTGTCGTCCAGTCGGCTACCTCCCATTCCTTTGGGGAAGCAGCCTAGATATATAGATAGATAGACACGTTTATCATCTGAAGGTCAGTTTGTGCTTAAAATCTGCCTCACTCCCCTGGTGCAGTGCAAGGATATTAAAATTCTTAACACACTGTCAGCGGCGAGGAGAGACTATCAGCAGGCAAATCTACACACACTCGTCACACACTCACCTTTTACGAGAAGTACAAGTTTGCGCTACGAGTTGAAAAAGTAAGTACTTCACCAGCAAACCCCGCAAAAGAAAATGCATGTAATAAAGCCTGCACAGTACCACGCCAAACGAGCTTTTGCCTGCCCGGGTCGATTCCGTTCTGTATTCCATTTTTGCACCACGAGCAAAGTTTGATTTTCCCAGGATGATTACCCTTCCAGTTTCTATCTTTATTTTTACTGTAACCTAACTTAATCTATATTAACCTAACCTAACCCAAATTATTAACCTGACTAACAGACGAACCCACCGTGATACAAACAAAAGAAACCTAGCCTGACCTAACCCAGACTTTGCTGGATAAGAAAAAGTGCAAAAATGATACACAGAACGGAAATCAGCCCCCGGGTCAGTGTTTCGGGCAAGAAGGGTCTATTAATTGCGAGTTGTGCACCGATTGCCAATACCAGCAGGAAGCGGGCTACCTCAATGCATGTACACCAAGCGACCACCAGCCAGTCAGAGCAAACATTATTGCTATCAGCTCAGTACTAAGGGAAATTATGTCTGAGAGTCACTCAGTGTTGAGGGAATGAACTACCCTTTGGTATTGTTAAGGACTTGCAGATGAGTTACCTAGTGCTGACGGACTATCCCGCTCTGTTCCCCTCACAGGAATTTACACGTCTCAGTCATCCAGCAGTAGTGGAGCAAACCATTGTACACTCCTGCCAGAGTCGTGTCTGGTAGTTTACAGTCACCCAACAATGAGGGAATGAGCCACCCAGTACTCATACAAACCTTCCAAGGTTAATCACAAGAAACGTATATGTAGAGGATACTGAAAACGATGAAGCATAAAGTTGTGTTTACTGAAAATAAAGGGGTACTTAAGTGAATGACTGCCGTGATTTGAAAGGAGGAATAATGTGAGTTTTCGTATACCAATCCATTCAGGATGTTTTTACTAACAACTTTCTAATGCTGTTACCAGTCCTCTTAGCTGTGTTTTTTGTCTGCCCGATTATCTTTCACGTAACCTTCATAATTTGTCACTTTATAAGTAGCGATACTTATTGTCACTATACTCTTTTACTCTAACTAAGCTCAAATTTGCCATCTCTCCATTCTGAATGCTCAGTTGTAGCATCCAAGATGAAGAGTAAATGTTAGTCACGAATTGCTAAATGGAAAGGATGTTGTGCCTTAGTACTGCCTAGTTCTCCCACTGAGCTACGTGAAATAAGCTGCAAAAAGGACAAAAATCTGAGCTTATGTTAACATTCTAGCTATATATTCACAAAAGTCACTTTCTAGTTAGGACCATAATTTCTCCTAGTAATCCACATTTTCCGTTTCACTCTTACCGCATGTCGGCCACTGTCTTGCCGGATACATCATATCGAAGAGTTTGGGCAGAAAAACATACGAAACCTGATGTCATCCTCGGAACTTAACCATCAGAAGACAGCGAGGAGAAGTAATGAAAATTAGGCGAATACTGTGTATGCCGCTTATTTCATAGTTGTCATGAGACATTTTTTTTTCCAGATGTATATTCCATATTGCGTCTAGTTATAGAGTCACACGGATATAATTGTCTTCCAGTTAATTGGGAGCAACTGATGAATTAAAACAGCTTGGTGTTCTAGTGAGAGAATATTCGGTCCGGGATGATCATGTCTTGGGTGCAGTGCTTCAGATCCAAGAGGTGACTGGGATTTTAGTTAGTCTTCTGTACAACATGTATCATCAAGACAGTGATGGCCAAGTTTCAAGGAACCGAAGGAGACCCTGTGGGATTAGTTATGCCATTTTTAATCAAACTTGGCCTTTTTTTTTTTTTATTACTGAGTTGTTGAGGCATTCTGGGATTCGGTATAGCCTATCCTTTTTAACGACCTAAAAGTGCCATATCATCATCATAAATATTGAGTTGTTGCAATGTAATAATACTTAAATATGATTGCAATAATGTTGAACCCTAGCATTTACCTTTTCTGCCTGAGACCAACATGAATCAGGATACAAAAGAATATAAATCTTGGTCAAGTTAAGGTGAAAGAACTACGTCAGCGTTAACCGTTACCCAATCCGTCAGTCACAGTTGAACCACAATATAGGCCACGTTAGTTATCTTTGCTATTAATTTCTGATAACGCGATTCTAAATTCAACTTTTCTTTATTAATGATTAGCACTTTAATTTTTCCCCATTAATTTAATCTGCTACGTTTATTACTCAAATACTTATAGCAATAAAACTCTCACGACCTGAGTTATGGCTGTGACTAGCGGCTATATTGTATGGTGGTGATTGTGATGGTGATGGTGGTGGTGGTAATGTGTAATTGTGTTGGTGGTGGTGGTAGTGGTGATATGATTGTTGCGATGATTGTAATGATAGTGTCTGATGCGAACTACTTTTTGGTGCTGTATTGTGTAATGATGATGGGATTATGATGATGGTGGTTGTGTGATTGTGATGTGTGATATCTGCTGATGGTGTGATTCTGATGATAGTGATGGTGATGGGAAGTCATGATGGTGATGGTGTGATTGTGATGTTTGTGATGGTGATGATAAATATGGTGATGGTGATGATGTTATTGTGACTGTGATGATGGTGATAATGGGATGTGGTGATGAGAATGATTTAATTGCGGTGATAGTGATAAACGTGATGTGGTGATGGCATGTGATGGTGTTGATGGTATGAGAGTGATGGCAGTGATGGTGATGATGTGTAATGATGGGGTGTGAGGTAATATGGTGTAGATGGTGAGACTGATGGTAGTGATGGTGATAGTGGGATGTGTTGATGGTGTGATTGCATAGATAATGATGATGAAAAGGTGAGATTGTCTGCTGAATATGGGTAATGGGTTGTTTGGTGTGCTAAAGATGACTTCGATGGTTACAGTGAAGCCAGCGTTATACTGCACCTGAGGAAAATCGTTCGGCGTGGATTGTTTTTGATCTTGACCCAGATTTTCGTTCTTTAACAGCTTATTTCACCTAGCTCTGTGGTAGAAAGACGAGATGATACAGCTCTACATACTGTACATTCCTTAGCACTTCATTGTGACTAGCATCATAATCTACTGTCAGTCTGTTCTTGCAGCTCGGCATTCAAGAAGGAGAGATTGTAATTTCAGACCAAGTTAAAGTAAAAAAGAGTATGGTCAAAATAACTTACTTTAATAATATACAGTGGGTCGCACCGGGATATATTGAAAATATCCTATGACACTTTTATATCTGAGTTTCCTTTTTTTTTTCTTCTTTTTTTTAATACAATCGTCCGGCGGTAATAGGAAAAAAAGATTTCAATAGGTCTGAAGATGATGATGATGATGATGCTATAGGTTGCAGAAAATATGTCTTAATAGACTATATTCTAATTGGCCTTGGAGATTTTGTTACACCTTTTCATTAGTGATTTACTTTGCATATAACACCTCAGTATCCTCCAGCATGTTATTTGTTCAAACTGTGTCCAGGTTAAAGCGATACGAAGAGCGTAAAGGAAAATGTTAAGGTGTCACAATGCTAAATAAATCGCTGAGGAAGTGGTGCAGCAAAAACTCCTATGCCACAGCATAATTAAACTTCAAGAACCACTTTATTGTGATAAAAAATGTCAACGCATCCAGGCTCATGGCAAGCAGCTATTTCACTTTATTTCGATCAGGCTGCCCTAAAGTAAATAACATCGCGTGGAGAAAGCAAGAATAAAGTAAATATTGTACCATAATACGAATAATAACTACACCTCCCCCCCCCCACACAAAACCTCCATGCATATCGTGTAGCTAAAACAACGTCCATGTTTTATTACTGCAGCGATTACACTTTCATACACCGTAATGCGACACTGACTACACAATATTCCACCCAGCTGTCCAGTTAACCGCACACCTATAGGCCTACTCATAATGGGAATAGTGTTTTGCTTTATTTAGGCATAACAGGTGTTTGGATTCTTTTGCTCATGCTTTGTTTTGATTTTTGCTTCTCATAGGTTTTTCACCAGTCAGTTGCTTTTCCCATCTGAATATATAATGTAATTTGTTTTTAATTCTGTTTAGCCATTACATAATGATTATGTTTTCATACCTTGCTTTTGTTTTTTTAATTAATTTTTACTTCTTATAATTTCTTCATCAGTCTGCGATTGTAATTGTCTGAATGACGACTTTATTCGTTGTTGCACTCCCATCGCAACCTCTTGATCTTTGCACCCATCTTAACTAGGCCCAAAGGCAAGTTGAAATTTTCCTAAGTTCCTTCTGACTAACCCATTTGCCCGAGTATCATCTATGTTGTATTCTTGCTATTAACAAACTACAGTATTATATTCTTCTCTGGTGAGGTTAATCGATCGAAATGGAGAGGCTGATATATCTTTCATCAATCCCGTTAGTTTTAGATGCTCCTTCCTGCATCGAATAAACAAATTCGACTGATAGAAGCAGGAATAAGATAAAACATCATCGTATCGAAGGTATTAGCCATATCAAATGGTATTTAATCTGACTGTAGTCAATCGGGGTAAGAAAAATCCTAGGGCAAGTTGGGGTAAAAAGTAACACAGCCCTGCCAACCATTATCTATTGCCTAATTTTTCTAGCTTTTGATGTGGTGATCGGCCTACCTATACTCCATACTGTTTGTCTGCAGATTTGCCCAACAGTGATTTGGTGCCAGGTTTGGATCAAACGAAGATTTTTTTTTCCTCATTTAACTTTTGTGGCGTTTTTTGTTTAAGTAATGCCATTTCCGGTGCTTTGAATGCATTGCGTTCATTCTGCTTTCAGGTGATCAGTGACAGTTGCCCTTAAGAACCAAACCAAGAGACAGGACCCGCCTGCTTTGGTAACTCCAGTATAGATATGTGATTTTTTACCTCGGGTACAGACACCCCAAAGCGGTAATTAAAAAAGAAAAAAAAACTTCATTATTACAGCCAAAAAACAGCAAAATATAAAACAATAAAACAACGATGTTAGGTCCAACAAAACCTCACATTGAAGATAAACTTCGTGGAAGGCAGTACTAATCCTTTTTTGGAAGAAGCAGAAGTTCATGAATGCTTCAAAAATGTACTTAGATTTGGATTTCCTTCTCCTAAAGAGGCGAAACATTAGAAAAATGTGAGGCTTGCTTGGATCAGTCCAAACAAGTAAGACGCCGGTATATATATATATATATATATATATATATATATATATATATATATATATATATATATATTATATAAAACTAGAAAGCTCAGTGAGCGCATACCTCCGCCAATGCCATTGCAGGATTCGGATCCGGATCCGAATGCGCCCCCAAATTTAATCATTTTTTATTTTGGCGCATGGCCCATCGTTCCACAAAATTTTACTGAAATTCATTGAGAACTTCTGGAAATATCGTGGGGACCAACAGACAACCATAGGTGAATACATAACCTTCTCCAACTTCGCTGCGGAGGTAAAAAGCTTTGGTTCATAACTGAAATCATGTATCTGTATACTGGTAATATAATTTGAAGACGGTAACAAAATGTTGCTTTAGTTTTTGGATAGCTTAATGCCACTTTAATTCAAATTTTTTATTCCTATAAATATATATAATGTCATATGAACACCAAAATGGTTCATTATTGGAGAAGTATAATTTCAACACTTGAATCAAATTTTTATTTTCTGTTTAATTATATTTAATATCTATACCGTATGTGTTCTACACGTGGAACATTCATGAGTATTAGAAAGCATTACTTTCATTATTTTTAGAGTGTATGCTATAATATTTTATCTAATTATAGGTTATGTCTAAATACGTTCTACGAATAAATAAGGAAAAATTCATGAGTTTTTGGAAGCTTTATTTCCATTAGCTTCAGCTTTGTTGCTTTTCCCCCCCCGAAAGCTGGTATCATTTGCCCCATTCACCTGGGTAAAAAAAAAAAAAAAAATCCACATTTTCTAAATCTCATTAATGGCTGGTGGTAGATTTATCATTCATTTGTCGTGTTTTAGGTTGTTACGTACGTATTGCCATGTGATATCTTGCTACTCATTTGCCTTGAACTCAGTGGAGCAAATGCAGATTGTTTTTATTTACCCTGATTGACTATACGTGGCAGGTGTACGTCATCATCATCATCATCGTCATCATCATCATCATCATCATCATCATCATCCCATTATTATAGAAGTGCTGTGTAGGATTCTCATGAAAGTAGAAGAGTCTGCAAATAAGGCAGTCACCACCACCATCACCATCACCATCGTCACTACCACCATCACCACAACGTCCACCATATCCATCCTTTTCCCTGGGTTGTAAATGGAGTGGGCAGGATTCAGCAAAGGGGAAACACAGTAGTAGTAGAATTTAGCCCAACAGTAACAGTCCAGGCGTCCATTCTCTCGTCATTCAAGCCCCCGATATTCTCCCTAATACCATACCAGTGCTCTCTCCCACATTCAGTTTGAGCCGATTACCTGCAACACTAAGTTCATTCACCAGCCCCGTGCCATGTTTCTTCCTCATCTCACAGCTGCAGTGTAGCATCATCGTCGCTAAATAGAAATGGTAGTAGTAAGTGTTTTTCCTCCTGTTTGATCCCGTTGCTCTCTCTCTGTTTGTCTCTGTCTGTCTGTCTGTCTGTCTGTCTCTCTCTCTCTCTCTCTCTCTCTCTCTCTCTCTCTCTCTCTCTCTCTCTCTCCAACAGCTTTCCATTTTATTTTAACTCTTGTAGGTAGTGAAGTCTTATAGTCAGGGGACCTACTTTATATTTATTGTTGATACCTCTAGACGATTTTTTTTAAATCCCAGGATAGACTTTGTGGACTGGAGTGGTTAGATAGACCTTCATTAAATTCTCAACGAGGGGCTGTGGTGACCTGGACAAAATCATCTGGTAGCAGGAAAAATAAGCGGACATCATCCGAGAGACAGAGGTGATTACTCTTTAGGGTAGTTAAACTCTGATTGAAGGAGGTGGAAGAGGGGGCAGAGGGACGTTGGAAAGGACGAGGAGGGAAGAGGAGAAACAGGGAAGAGGAGGTGGGAGGGGGAAGAGGAAGGAAAGAGGGGGAAGGGAGATGCTGATTTCAGTAATTTGTGGCCTGATGATTGTAATTCATTGCGAGAGATCTCCCTTAAGTAAATTGACTGTCAGTAACAAGATTAAAATAGAAAAAAAAAGGCCCTTTGGAGAGGTATCCCTTAAATATATCATTATGATGTCTCCATTACTTTATTCCTGCGATCCCCAGGCGAATTTACATAGCTAATAGAGAATTTTTTAACTTTTGAACTAGGGTTGTCTTATCTTAACCCCTACTGGCTGTGTAGCTACCTCATAACTAAGGCACATCAAATTTCATGTAAGCACGAGTTAGTATGGTTGTAAGAGGCAACCAGTTCTATCAGATGATAATGAATCGAGTATAGAGGAGTTTGACAGCCATTAATAGCTCTCCTTTTATATGACATCTCCTAGGAGCGGGACAGTCGTCTGAAGTTGGCATGGATCCCCCTCTCCCCATCCACAAAAAATGACAGCTATGAAAAAAAGAAAACAAAAAAAAAACCGTAGTGGTGAAATTAATAGTAGTTATATCGTTTGGTGATAGGCTAGTAAGAATAACTAAAAAAAAAATCGTACAGAAGGGGTCATAGCTTGTCTCACACAGCTACAGTTCTTTCACCTTAGCTTGACCTAGATTTTCATCCTTTTCCAGTTTCTTTCACGCGCCGCAGAAGAAGGTAGTAATACAGCTCTACATCCTTTTCACAGCACTTCTCCATGACGAACATTATATCCTTGTGTTAATGTACTGTTATAGAGCAACTCTCAAGATCAGATTGCAATTTTATGTTAAAGTAAATTAGTATAGTTGGCCATTAGGTCACCGGTTTTAAGTATGCCCAAAACTTTGTCTCTGTTGACTGTAATAAAACGCCATTTGTTGTTCAGCCTGGTCGTCCATATACGTTTTTTCACCGGTATATTATCCCGGCCGGTGTGTTATCTCGCGTTAGTAATTCACAGCTCAGTTGTCGCTGTTTGACCCAATTTACAAGCTTTTCTTAATCCTTTTCAAATAGTTGGGATGGTGCCACCCCCTCCTCTTTCCCCTTTTGTTGGCGATTTTTATGTCATTCCCGGCCATTGTGTTGTGTCAGGGGCAGGCTTTTAGTGGTGATGATGGGATGTGAGGGATAATGGTGCTGGGGTGAATGGTCGTGGGTTATGGTGATGGATGGCAGGGAGGATAGGGAAGGGGAGGGTTGGAGAGAATCAGGGTTAGTGGAGAGAATATGGCTGGAGGAGGCAGGTTGGCGAGGAGGGGGTCGGAAGGGACTGGGTGGGGAGATGGGGGTTCGATACATGAAGTGATATAGTTAATACTGAGAAGGATGTGTGATGAAGGGTTGGAAGAGATAATAGTAGTGGAGTGATAGGCAGTAGGATATGATGATGGATGGTGATGGATGGAGAGGACAGGGAAAGGGTGTGGAAGTGGTGCCGTGAAGTAATGTTAGTGATATGCGGTATAAGATGGCATGTGAGGGATGCTTGTGATAGGGGAGATGCAGCGACCTCGATACCTTTTGTAGTATATATATATATATATATATATATATATATATATATATATATATATACTACTGTACACACACATCCATTGCTACTCCAACACTACAGTTACACTTACAAGCACTTCTCACCCTACATACAATCTCTACTAGACAGCCTAAGCCACTTGGTAGAGATACATTGGCTGTATCGTCCCCACTTCAGTCGGGACAGGCTCGTCCTGCAGTGGACACTCAAACGGATGATGATGATACAGTGTGTATATATATATATATATATATATATATATATATATATATATATATATATATATATATATATATATATATATATTGTATATATATATATATATATATATATAAATATTGTATATATATATAGTATATATATATAAATATTGTATATATATATATATATATATATATATATATATATATATATATATATATATATATATATATATATACTGTATTTATACATATATATACAGTATATAAACATATATACATAAATGTATCTTTACCAAGTGGCTTAGGCTGTCTAGTACATATTGTATGTAGAGTGAGAAGTGCTTGTAAGTGTAACTGTAGTGTTGGAGTGGCAATGGATGTGTGTGTAGTCTGTGAACCGAATGTAATCGGCCTGCGCAAGCCGACTGGGTGCGAGCATACTTTATAGTATGCGATACTGGTTCAACCACAGCACCCCTTATGTGTGCTAAAGCGGTACGTGGCCATAAGAACGCTCACAAAGCTTATTACCCTAGCGGGGCACGAACCCTAGTTCTTCAGTGTACGAAAACGCACACTTACCACTGAACCACAGAAGCTCCATATGATCATCATCATCATCATCATCATCATCATCATAACATCATCATCATCATCCAATCCTACGTTGCCCCATGAGGATCGTAGGAGCCCGGGGCTAGGCAAGTTGGTCCTGACATTTAAGATGAGAGTGAGCAGCCTCAATCATCTGTGGGTGGCATTATGTGAGCAATAAACCCCAACCACCCCATGGATATAAACCTGAACAGGCTCAGTCCGACTGGAGCCATTTAATTACCCACTAAACCACCAGGTGCTATAATTTGGTTATATGGTTACCACCCAGCGTAGTAAATGGTTTCCTGGTGTACAGGAAACCATTCGGCTTGTCACTCAGTGTAGAGTCACCCATAGGCAGAAGAAAGGAAAGAATGAAGGAAAGAAAGACAAAAGAGAAAGTGTAAAGTCACCCATTGGCAGAAGAACGAGTAAAGAATGAGGTAAAGAAAGAAGAGGAGGGAAGGAATGGAGGGAGGAGAGGAAAGGATAGACACCCGAGAGCAGCACTACATCAAGTGAGTGGATGGTGAGTGCCCCCCACCTACCACAAAGGCTCCATATATATATATATATATATATATATATATATATATATATATATATTGTTACATAGCCTATGATTTCATCATCCTTTGTGTAATTCTAACGTACAGTATGCTGCATGTTTGATCACGAGCGTGTTCTACCTCACTCTCCCCCTCCTCCCTTATAGTAGAGTAAGTCGTTCTTTCTGTTGTTCAGAGCAGGATTGTCAACTCTTTGTCCCCTCTGGCTTCATTTGCGCGTCCTTCTTACAAGTTGTATCAAGCTCTCCCGGCCCCTATATAATGAGCTCAGTCTCTGCATTAATTGCCACTTAGATCTACTCCTCATTTTGCTCACATCTCTGTCCTCCCCTGTACAGTTGTTATTATTGTGAGTGCTCAGGAAGTCTCCAGCCATCTAGCAGCTGTGTAATTTGAGTATAAGTGTTATTACATTTTGTTCTTGTACTGTATAGCCTAAGGTGTTGATTCGTAGGCCTAGTAAAGTTTTTGTAATTCATTTTGTCAGCCAGTGGTAATAATATTTTGTATCTGTAATAATATATCTTGCATTCACTGAGTATTATCTGGTTTTCTCATTTTATCAGGGCTGACTTATATAAATTTACTCTTGCTAATTTCGTGTTAATAGAGGCTATTGCAGTTAACCATATATTTAACCTGTTTTTTGCCATTACATTATCCTTATGAGTCCTGAATGTTTAGTTCTTAGTTTGAGCATTAAACTTTAACTTGTAATTTTACCTAACTCTTTTGTTTTGAACCTGGACTTTGCGGGACAGTAGTGATTTTAGTCTCTGTTCCGTAACATAAATTTGGCGACCTCTTATCAGGATATTCAGGATATTATCATAAGGATATTGCTTGATATTTTGTGACTGATTTATTCATGGTGTCTACTATTACTACGCTTGATGAAGCCAAAGATTTTTTGTCAAATGTGCAAACAGTGTGTGATGTAGAAAACAGAACAAAGAATGAACTTAAGCTTGTTGCTCAACAATTGGGAATTGCTGTTCGCTTTCATCATTCTAAAGATTAAATTGTTGACATGATTAATGAAAGCTTGTTTAATGTAACTCCTCCAAATGAGCAAACACAGATTGAATTAGCTAAGTTACAGCTAGCCCTGCAGGAGGCTCGTGCTAAGGAGGCTGAATTTCAGGCAAATGCTCGTATTCAGGAGGCACAGGCTCAGGCACAAATTGAACTTGCTAGGATTCAGGCAGACCATGAGTATCGCATGAAACAAGGTGGAACTGGATCATCTAGCTCTGATGATTTTGATGTGGCTAAAAATGTTAAACTTGTCCCTCCTTTTAATGAATCTGATTTAACAAAGTATTTTCAGTTGTTTGAGAGGGTAGCTACAGGTTTTAATTGGCCCAAAGAGTATTGGCCAGTACTCCTTCAAACTGTTCTCACCGGTAAAGCTCAAGTAACTTATGCATCTTTGCCTCAGGATCAATCTGACAATTATGATGTAGTTAAGAGCTTGATTCATAAGGCCTATGAGCTTGTTCCTGAAGCCTATAGAGTAAAATTTAGGACAACTTATAAGCAAGATAAGCAATCCCATGTAGAGTATGCAAAAATCAAAGAAGATCTGTTAGAGCAGTGGTTAAATTCTAAGAATGTGGATTCTGATTTTGGTAAATTTAAGCAGATGATTTTGCTGGAGGACTTCAAGAGGTGTATTAATAAAGATGTAAGCCTATATCTTGATGAGAGAAGAATAGATAATTTGTCTGATGCTGCAGTTTTATCTGATGAATATGTTCTCACTCACAAGAGATATTCTAGAGAAAAAAGGAAAGCTGAGAGTAAGTACGTTGCCTCTACTCAGAGTACAGGTAACAGGAAAGAGAATAAAGATGATGTTTCTCAGGAAGTAAATACCAGCTTCACCTCTAGATTTCAGAAAAGTAAATGTACTTATTGTAGTAAGCTTGGTCATACTACGGAGAAATGTTTCAGGAGACAGCGTGATGTGAACAAAAAGGAGTCTTTAAATATTCAGTCAATTGGTCTAGTGTCCACCCTTGAGAGTTCCCAGAATTCTTTAACTGAGTTAACTGAACCTGCTTTGAGGGGTAAATTAAATTCTCATGATGGAGCTCCTCTTTTGAGCAATAACGTGGGTGACACTCTCAAGAGTTCATGTGCTAATTTCCTGTCTGATGGTTTTGTCAGTCCTCTGGACATTAATGACAGGAAGTCAGTTAAAATATATCGTGATACAGGTGCTTGCCAATCCCTTATGCTGACCAGTGTTCTAGGCTCTAATGTTAATTCCTCTGATGAAACTGTAATCTTACAAGGTGTAGGGAATAATTACTTCTCTGTCCCTCTGTGCAGAGTGAATTTAGAGTCTGGTTTTGTTAATGGTTCCGTTATGGTTGGGTTGGTTGAGACATTCCCAATGTCAGGTGTAACTTTCTTACTTGGAAATGATATTGATGGAAGTCAAGTGTGTCCAGCTCCTCAGTTGTCTAGTGAGCCAGTGGCTGCGACCCAGGATTGTGATGTCCCTGATGTGTTCCCTGCATGTGCTGTCACTAGGGCTAAGTCTAAAGTTACTGGTGACTTAGAAGATAATGATGATGATGATGTTATCCTAGCTGACACTTTTCTTGCTAATTTGGACCACTCACCAGATGAGGCAGTACCCCGTAGTGTCGATAATTTGTCTCGTCAAGAGTTTGTTGAGTTGCAGGTTGCTGACCCTGAGTTGAAAGGTCTAGCTAACTCTGCTTACAGTGAGGAAGAGTCAGCTGGTGCTTCTACTTGTTATTATATAAAGTCAGGAGTACTTATGAGGAAGTGGAGACCCCCAACAGCATCAGCCGATTGTGAATGGGAGGTTGTACATCAAGTTGTCATCCCTCGTGTTTGTAGGCAGGATATCATTAGAGTGGCTCATGATTCCAGTTTGGCAGGACACCTTGGAGTGAGGAAGACTGTGGCACGCATTTTGAAACACTTCTACTGGCCAGGTATCTTCAGGGATGTTTCCTGGTATTGTAAGTCTTGTCACACCTGTCAAGTTGTGGGGAAGTGTAATCAGACCGAAAAGGTTGCACCTCTAGTTCCCATTCCTCCTTTTGAGGCACCATTCACCCGTGTGTTGGTGGATATTGTGGGCCCTCTTCCTAAGACTTCTTCAGGATTTTCTTATGTGTTGACCCTGATTGATATGGCTACTCGTTATCCTGAAGCCATTCCACTTAGAAATATCTCAGCAAAGAACGTGGTTAAGGAAATGCTAGGGTTCTTCACAAAGTTTGGTCTGCCCAAGGAGGTACAGTCAGACCGGGGAAGTAATTTCATGTCAAATGTTTTCAAGCAGTCTCTGAAAGAGTTGGGCATCACCCAGATCACGTCTTCAGCTTACCATCCCCAGACCCAAGGAGCGTTGGAGAGATATCATCAAACACTCAAATCGATGCTCAAGAAATACTGTTTGGAACATCAGAAAGACTGGGATAAAGGTCTTCCATTCGTTGTATTTGTCGCAAGAGAATCTCCAAATGAATCACTGGGCTTCTCACCTTTTGAACTACTGTTTGGCCATGAAGTAAGAGGACCCCTTAAGTTACTTCGAGGAATGCTGGCTGTCGGAGGAAGATGACGTCAACCTGCTGGAGTATGTGATGAAGTTCAAAGAACGGTTGTCCACTGCTTTACAGCTGGCGAGAGAGAATTTAGGAGCTGCTCAGGAGAAGATGAAGACTTGGTATGATAAGAAGTCCAGGTTACGCCACTTCCAGCCAGGAGATCAGGTTTTGATTCTGCTACCGGTGCATGGGCAACCTCTTCAAGCCAAGTTTAGTGGTCCTTATTTCGTGGAGAAGAAACTCAGTGATGTCAACTGTGTCATCGCCACACCAGATCGTAGAAAGAACAAGCAACTTTGTCACATCAACATGCTAAAGTTATATCACAGGTGGGACGAAAATAACCCAGTCTGCACTGTAGCTGTTCCACCCGAGTCTGCAAGTGAAGTTCTCCCATGCAGCATGAGCCTGAGTGATAGTTTGGGGAAGAATCCTGATATCCTGAATGATCTCCAGACTAAGCTTTCTCATCTACCTCCCAAGGAAAGGCAGGAGTTTTCGGCTTTACTGCAGGAGTACCCACAAGTGTTCCGTGCCACTCCAGGAAGAACCACTGTGTTGATGCATGATGTCGATGTTGGAGACACAAAGCCAATTAAACTGCCTCCTTACCGTGTGAACCCAGTGAAAGTTCCTCTCATCCAGAAGGAGCTTGCTACCTGTTGGACCACAAGATGATTGAGCCCTGTCAGAGCGAGTGGAGTTCTCCTGTCACTCTAGTCCCTAAGCCAGGTGGGTCACAACGGCTTTGCATCGACTACAGACGTGTTAATCAGATAACCAAAACAGACACTTACCCTCTCCCTCGTGTGGAAGATTGCATAGACAAGATCGGAAAGGCTAGGTACATAAGTAAGTTTGATTTGTTAAAGGGATACTGGCAAGTACCTATGACTGAACGTGCTAGGGAGATCTCATGTTTTGTAACACTAGGAAAGACTTTTGCATGTTCTGTAATGCCATATGGTATGAAGAATGCGCCAGCCACATTTCAGAAGCTCATGAATGTTGTAACAGAGGGTTTGGCAGGGTGTGTTGTTTATATTGATGATGTATTAATCTTCAGTGACAACTGGAAAGATCACCTATGCCATGTCAGTAAATTTCTTGAGCGTTTGGTTCATGCTAATCTTGTAGCCAATTTATCAAAGTGTAAGTTTGGTCAAGCTAAAGTTCAGCACCTTGGGTACGTAATTGGTGATGGACATGTTGCACCACCAGGAGCTAAGGTTCAGGTTATAAGTGATCTTCCCAGACCTAAAAGTAGGAAAGAGCTACAAAGATTTTTGGGAATGGTAGGTTATTACAGGAGATTTGTTCTTAACTTTTCAATTCTTGTATCACCACATACAGACCTACTGAAAAAGGGAGTTAAATTTGTCTGGACCGATAACTGTGAATCCTCTTTCAGCAAACATAAAGCTATCCTATTAAGTCAGCCAGTGCTCGCTACTCCAAATTTTGCTAAGCCTTTTAAGATGGCTGTTGACGCAAATGATACAGGAGCTGGGGCTGTTTTGCTGCAAGAGGATGATCAGGGTATTGAACACCCTGTATCTTATTACAGTAAGAAGTTCACTCCACCTCAAAAGAACTACTGAACTATTGAGAAAGAGCTTTTGGCCTTGATTTTGGGTTTACAGTATTTTTCATTTTATTTGTGTTCTGGTTTTGACCCCATAGTCGTTTATACCGATCATAACCCACTGAAATTCCTTAGTAAGTTTAAAGATAAAAATCAGAGATTGACAAGATGGAGTGTACTTCTTCAGGAGTATTCATTAGACATACAACATATCAAGGGGAAAGAAAATGTTATTGCAGATTGCTTATCTAGACTTTAGACAGATTGTGTTAGAGTAATAAGAAATTTCCTTTGTAAATTTCTTTTTCTTTGTGGGGAGGTGTTACATAGCCTATGATTTCATCATCCTTTGTGTAATTCTAACGTACAGTATGCTGCATGTTTGATCACGAGCGTGTTCTACCTCACTCCCCCCCTCCTCCCTTATAGTAGAGTAAGTCGTTCTTTCTGTTGTTCAGAGCAGGATTGTCAACTCCTTGTCCCCTCTGGCTTCATTTGCGCGTCCTTCTTACAAGTTGTATCAAGCTCTGCCGGCCCCTATGTAATGAGCTCAGTCTCTGCATTAATTGCCACTTAGATCTACTCCTCATTTTGCTCACATCTCTGTCCTCCCCTGAAGAGTTGTTATTATTGTGAGTGCTCAGGAAGTCTCCAGCCATCTAGCAACTGTGTAATTTGAGTATAAGTGTTATTACATTTTGTTCTTGTACTGTATAGCCTAAGGTGTTGATTCGTAGGCCTAGTAAAGTTTTTGTAATTCATTTTGTCAGCCAGTGGTAATAATATTTTGTATCTGTAATAATATATCTTGCATTCACTGAGTATTATCTGGTTTTCTCATTTTATCAGGGCTGTCTTATATAAATTTACTCTTGCTAATTTCGTGTTAATAGAGGCTATTGCAGTTAACCATATATTTAACCTGTTTTTTGCCATTACATTATCCTTATGAGTCCTGAATGTTTAGTTCTTAATTTGAGCATTAAACTTTAACTTGTAATTTTACCTAACTCTTTTGTTTTGAACCTGGACTTTGCGGGACAGTAGTGATTTTAGTCTCTGTTCCGTAACATAAATTTGGCGACCTCTTATCAGGATATTCAGGATATTATCATAAGGATATTGCTTGATATTTTGTGACTGATTTATTCATGGTGTCTACTATTACTACGCTTGATGAAGCCAAAGATTTTTTGTCAAATGTGCAAACAGTGTGTGATGTAGAAAACAGAACAAAGAATGAACTTAAGCTTGTTGCTCAACAATTGGGAATTGCTGTTCGCTTTCATCATTCTAAAGATCAAATTGTTGACATGATTAATGAAAGCTTGTTTAATGTAACTCCTCCAAATGAGCAAACACAGATTGAATTAGCTAAGTTACGGCTAGCCCTGCAGGAGGCTCGTGCTAAGGAGGCTGAATTTCAGGCAAATGCTCGTATTCAGGAGGCACAGGCTCAGGCACAAATTGAACTTGCTAGGATTCAGGCAGACCATGAGTATCGCATGAAACAAGGTGGAACTGGATCATCTAGCTCTGATGATTTTGATGTGGCTAAAAATGTTAAACTTGTCCCTCCTTTTAATGAATCTGATTTAACAAAGTATTTTCAGTTGTTTGAGAGGGTAGCTACAGGTTTTAATTGGCCCAAAGAGTATTGGCCAGTACTCCTTCAAACTGTTCTCACCGGTAAAGCTCAAGTAACTTATGCATCTTTGCCTCAGGATCAATCTGATAATTATGATGTAGTTAAGAGCTTGATTCATAAGGCCTATGAGCTTGTTCCTGAAGCCTATAGAGTAAAATTTAGGACAACTTATAAGCAAGATAAGCAATCCCATGTAGAGTATGCAAAAATCAAAGAAGGTCTGTTAGAGCAGTGGTTAAATTCTAAGAATGTGGATTCTGATTTTGGTAAATTTAAGCAGATGATTTTGCTGGAGGACTTCAAGAGGTGTATTAATAAAGATGTAAGCCTATATCTTGATGAGAGAAGAATAGATAATTTGTCTGATGCTGCAGTTTTATCTGATGAATATGTTCTCACTCACAAGAGATATTCTAGAGAAAAAAGGAAAGCTGAGAGTAAGTACGTTGCCTCTACTCAGAGTACAGGTAACAGGAAAGAGAATAAAGATGATGTTTCTCAGGAAGTAAATACCAGCTTCACCTCTAGATTTCAGAAAAGTAAATGTACTTATTGTAGTAAGCTTGGTCATACTACGGAGAAATGTTTCAGGAGACAGCGTGATGTGAACAAAAAGGAGTCTTTAAATATTCAGTCAGTTGGTCTAGTGTCCACCCTTGAGAGTTCCCAGAATTTTTTAACTGAGTTAACTGAACCTGCTTTGAGGGGTAAATTAAATTCTCATGATGGAGCTCCTCTTTTGAGCAGTAACGTGGGTGACACTCTCAAGAGTTCATGTGCTAATTTCCTGTCTGATGGTTTTGTCAGTCCTCTGGACATTAATGACAGGAAGTCAGTTAAAATATATCGTGATACAGGTGCTTGCCAATCCCTTATGCTGACCAGTGTTCTAGGCTCTAATGTTAATTCCTCTGATGAAACTGTAATCTTACAAGGTGTAGGGAATAATTACTTCTCTGTCCCTCTGTGCAGAGTGAATTTAGAGTCTGGTTTTGTTAATGGTTCCGTTATGGTTGGGTTGGTTGAGACATTCCCAATGTCAGGTGTAACTTTCTTACTTGGAAATGATATTGATGGAAGTCAAGTGTGTCCAGCTCCTCAGTTGTCTAGTGAGCCAGTGGCTGCGACCCAGGATTGTGATGTCCCTGATGTGTTCCCTGCATGTGCTGTCACTAGGGCTAAGTCTAAAGTTACTGGTGACTTAGAAGATAATGATGATGATGATGTTATCCTAGCTGACACTTTTCTTGCTAATTTGGACCACTCACCAGATGAGGCAGTACCCCGTAGTGTCGATAATTTGTCTCGTCAAGAGTTGGTTGAGTTGCAGGTTGCTGACCCTGAGTTGAAAGGTCTAGCTAACTGTGCTTGCAGTGAGGAAGAGTCAGCTGGTGCTTCTACTTGTTATTATATAAAGTCAGGAGTACTTATGAGGAAGTGGAGACCCCCAACAGCATCAGCCGACTGTGAATGGGAGGTTGTACATCAAGTTGTCATCCCTCGTGTTTGTAGGCAGGATATCATTAGAGTGGCTCATGATTCCAGTTTGGCAGGACACCTTGGAGTGAGGAAGACTGTGGCACGCATTTTGAAACACTTCTACTGGCCAGGTATCTTCAGGGATGTTTCCTGGTATTGTAAGTCTTGTCACACCTGTCAAGTTGTGGGGAAGTGTAATCAGACCGAAAAGGTTGCACCTCTAGTTCCCATTCCTCCTTTTGAGGCACCATTCACCCGTGTGTTGGTGGATATTGTGGGCCCTCTTCCTAAGACTTCTTCAGGATTTTCTTATGTGTTGACCCTGATTGATATGGCTACTCGTTATCCTGAAGCCATTCCACTTAGAAATATCTCAGCAAAGAACGTGGTTAAGGAAATGCTAGGGTTCTTCACAATGTTTGGTCTGCCCAAGGAGGTACAGTCAGACCGGGGAAGTAATTTCATGTCAAATGTTTTCAAGCAGTCTCTGAAAGAGTTGGGCATCACCCAGATCACGTCTTCAGCTTACCATCCCCAGACCCAAGGAGCGTTGGAGAGATATCATCAAACACTCAAATCGATGCTCAAGAAATACTGTTTGGAACATCAGAAAGACTGGGATAAAGGTCTTCCATTCGTTGTATTTGTCGCAAGAGAATCTCCAAATGAATCACTGGGCTTCTCACCTTTTGAACTACTGTTTGGCCATGAAGTAAGAGGACCCCTTAAGTTACTCGAGGAATGCTGGCTGTCGGAGGAAGATGACGTCAACCTGCTGGAGTATGTGATGAAGTTCAAAGAACGGTTGTCCACTGCTTTACAGCTGGCGAGAGAGAATTTAGGAGCTGCTCAGGAGAAGATGAAGACTTGGTATGATAAGAAGTCCAGGTTACGCCACTTCCAGCCAGGAGATCAGGTTTTGATTCTGCTACCGGTGCATGGGCAACCTCTTCAAGCCAAGTTTAGTGGTCCTTATTTCGTGGAGAAGAAACTCAGTGATGTCAACTGTGTCATCGCCACACCAGATCGTAGAAAGAACAAGCAACTTTGTCACATCAACATGCTAAAGTTATATCACAGGCGGGACGAAAATAACCCAGTCTGCACTGTAGCTGTTCCACCCGAGTCTGCAAGTGAAGTTCTCCCATGCAGCATGAGCCTGAGTGATAGTTTGGGGAAGAATCCTGATATCCTGAATGATCTCCAGACTAAGCTTTCTCATCTACCTCCCAAGGAAAGGCAGGAGTTTTCGGCTTTACTGCAGGAGTACCCACAAGTGTTCCGTGCCACTCCAGGAAGAACCACTGTGTTGATGCATGATGTCGATGTTGGAGACACAAAGCCAATTAAACTGCCTCCTTACCGTGTGAACCCAGTGAAAGTTCCTCTCATCCAGAAGGAGCTTGCTACCTGTTGGACCACAAGATGATTGAGCCCTGTCAGAGCGAGTGGAGTTCTCCTGTCACTCTAGTCCCTAAGCCAGGTGGGTCACAACGGCTTTGCATCGACTACAGACGTGTTAATCAGATAACCAAAACAGACACTTACCCTCTCCCTCGTGTGGAAGATTGCATAGACAAGATCGGAAAGGCTAGGTACATAAGTAAGTTTGATTTGTTAAAGGGATACTGGCAAGTACCTATGACTGAACGTGCTAGGGAGATCTCATGTTTTGTAACACTAGGAAAGACTTTTGCATGTTCTGTAATGCCATATGGTATGAAGAATGCGCCAGCCACATTTCAGAAGCTCATGAATGTTGTAACAGAGGGTTTGGCAGGGTGTGTTGTTTATATTGATGATGTATTAATCTTCAGTGACAACTAGAAAGATCACCTATGCCATGTCAGTAAATTTCTTGAGCGTTTGGTTCATGCTAATCTTGTAGCTAATTTATCAAAGTGTAAGTTTGGTCAAGCTAAAGTTCAGTACCTTGGGTACGTAATTGGTGATGGACATGTTGCACCACCAGGAGCTAAGGTTCAGGTTATAAGTGATCTTCCCAGACCTAAAAGTAGGAAAGAGCTACAAAGATTTTTGGGAATGGTAGGTTATTACAGGAGATTTGTTCTTAACTTTTCAATTCTTGTATCACCACATACAGACCTACTGAAAAAGGGAGTTAAATTTGTCTGGACCGATAACTGTGAATCCTCTTTCAGCAAACATAAAGCTATCCTATTAAGTCAGCCAGTGCTCGCTACTCCAAATTTTGCTAAGCCTTTTAAGATGGCTGTTGACGCAAATGATACAGGAGCTGGGGCTGTTTTGCTGCAAGAGGATGATCAGGGTATTGAACACCCTGTATCTTATTACAGTAAGAAGTTCACTCCACCTCAAAAGAACTACTGAACTATTGAGAAAGAGCTTTTGGCCTTGATTTTGGGTTTACAGTATTTTTCATTTTATTTGTGTTCTGGTTTTGACCCCATAGTCATTTATACCGATCATAACCCACTGAAATTCCTTAGTAAGTTTAAAGATAAAAATCAGAGATTGACAAGATGGAGTGTACTTCTTCAGGAGTATTCATTAGACATACAACATATCAAGGGGAAAGAAAATGTTATTGCAGATTGCTTATCTAGACTTTAGACAGATTGTGTTAGAGTAATAAGAAATTTCCTTTGTAAATTTCTTTTTCTTTGTGGGGAGGTGTTACATAGCCTATGATTTCATCATCCTTTGTGTAATTCTAACGTACAGTATGCTGCATGTTTGATCACGAGCGTGTTCTACCTCACTCCCCCCCTCCTCCCTTATAGTAGAGTAAGTCGTTCTTTCTGTTGTTCAGAGCAGGATTGTCAACTCCTTGTCCCCTCTGGCTTCATTTGCGCGTCCTTCTTACAAGTTGTATCAAGCTCTGCCGGCCCCTATGTAATGAGCTCAGTCTCTGCATTAATTGCCACTTAGATCTACTCCTCATTTTGCTCACATCTCTGTCCTCCCCTGTAGAGTTGTTATTATTGTGAGTGCTCAGGAAGTCTCCAGCCATCTAGCAACTGTGTAATTTGAGTATAAGTGTTATTACATTTTGTTCTTGTACTGTATAGCCTAAGGTGTTGATTCGTAGGCCTAGTAAAGTTTTTGTAATTCATTTTGTCAGCCAGTGGTAATAATATTTTGTATCTGTAATAATATATCTTGCATTCACTGAGTATTATCTGGTTTTCTCATTTTATCAGGGCTGACTTATATAAATTTACTCTTGCTAATTTCGTGTTAATAGAGGCTATTGCAGTTAACCATATATTTATCCTGTTTTTTGCCATTACATTATCCTTATGAGTCCTGAATGTTTAGTTGTTAGTTTGAGCATTAAACTTTAACTTGTAATTTTACCTAACTCTTTTGTTTTGAACCTGGACTTTGCGGGACAGTAGTGATTTTAGTCTCTGTTCCGTAATATATATATATATATATATATATATATATATATATATATATATATATATGGAGCCTCTGTGGTACAGTGGTAGAGTGTGCGTTTCGCACGCTAGTGAGTGGGGGTTCGCCTCCCGCCAGAGTTGTAAAAACTTTGGGAAGCATTTACCAAGCCACTTGCCACTTTGGCGGACACAAGGGACGCTGTGGTTGAACCAGTGTCGCATACTAGTATGCTTGCACCCAATCGGCTTAAGGCGGGCCGATTACACTTGGTTCACAGACTACACACATCCAAAGCCACTACAACACTACAATCACACTCACAAGCTCTTCTCACCCTACATAGGCCTACAGCCTCTACCAGAAAGCCTAAGCCACAAGGTAGAGATACATTGGCTGTATCGTCCCTGCTTCGGGAGGGATAGGCCGGTCCTGCAGTGGACCTCAACGGCTGATGATGATGATATATATATATATATATATATATATATATATATATATATATATATATATATATAGTACCGTATATAAAAATATATATATGTATATATTTATATTATATATATATATATATATATATATATATATATAGTACCGTATATAAAAATATATATATATATAAAAGTATATATATGTATATATTAATATTATATATATATATATATATATATATATATATATATATATATATATATATATATATATATATATAGTATATGTATATAAAAATATATATATGTATATATTAATATTATATATATATATATATATATATATATATATATATATATATATATATATATACATATATATATATATATATATATATATATATATATATATATATATATATATATATATATATATATAGTACCGTACATAAAAATATATATATGTATATATTAATATTATATATATATATATATATATATATATATATATATATATATATATACCGTATATGTCTCTCTCTCTCTCTCTCTCTCTCTCTCTCTCTCTCTCTCTCTCTCTATATATATATATATATATATATATATATATATATATATATAAACAAAATTTTTATTTATATTAATATTATATTTTCATATATATATATATATATATATATATATATATATATAGATATATATATATATATATATATATAAATATAATGGTGGTAGGTGGGGGCGCGCACCATCCACTCAGTCGATGTAGTGCTGTTTTGGTGTCCGCCCTTTCCACCCTTCCTTCTCCTTCTGTCTTTCCTTCATTCTTTCCTCTTCCTCCTGCCTACGGGTGACTTTACTCTTCCTCTCCTGTCTTTCTTTCCTTCACTCTTTCCTCATTCTTCTGCATATGGGTGACTACACTGAGTGACAAGCCAAATGGTTTCCTGTACACCAGGAAACCATTTACTTCTCTGGATGGTAACCATATTACCAAATATTGGCGCCTGGTGGTTTTGTAGGCCATTAAGGCGCTACAGTCTGATTGAGCCTGTGTAGGTTTATAGCCAAGGGGTGGTTGGGGTTTATTGCTCATGTAATGCCACTCAGGGATGAGTGAGGCTGGTTACTCTTATCTTAAATGGCAGGACCAACTTGCCTAGCCCCGGGCTCCTACGCTTCTCATGGGGCAACATAAGATTGGATGATGGATGGATATATATATATATATATGTATATATATATATATATATATATATATATATATATATATATATATATATATATATATATATATATATATATATATATATATATATATATATATATATATATATATATATATATATGCTTGTTCAAAAATAAGCATACAGGAATAACATTGTCCTCTATTTTTTTCCACATGATGTTTCCATTGATCTTAATGTTTTATAGGATCTCTGTCTCAGTGTTAAGGAATTCAGTAAACAGGTCATATGGTTCAGCTGCTAAGTTGAGAAAGTAGTTGTTACGGTGGAGCACGGTCTCGAAAACCAGCTCGTTTCTTTGGTAGTTGGAAACGAATATCTGTCTACCTGTCTGTCTGTTCTGACGCTTCATCCGTTGAAGGGTGGTCATGATGATGACCCTCCAGACGTCAGAATAAACCCGAATGTATTCACATAGTTTTGGGTAAAAAGCAAGTATAAATATATATAATCACATTTAATTTTGTGTTAATATGCGAAAATTTTTCAGTAATCGTAAACTAATTCAAAGAGCTGGATGCATTTAAAAATACTGTTTATACACGCCACAGATTCATTCGTTTATATGAAGACAATTTTGCAAACATGCAAAAATTAAACTGTGATTAAATTAAATATATTATGATTATCCTTCTCGGGTAACAGTCTTCAATGTCTAGCTATGAAATAAATAAATAAAAACTTCAGCTTGAAAATTTGGAGTTGTCAAGAATGAAATGAAAAATTTTATGTGCCTCAAAGAACACAAGAGCAGGCTGAAGGCTGTGGTGATGACGAAGGCAACACAGCATTTTCTTTGGTAAGTGGGGGTAGGAGTTGGTAAATGAGTCTCTGAGGGTTAAGGGTCGAGTGATGAATGACGTACGGCGTGCGATGATGATGTGGTGTGGTGATGTATGATGATGAGATTATAGCTGGAGGTGTGTCGTGCTAGAGGGTGGCGAATGTTGTGTGGTTGGGGTTAGTGTGTGGCGTAGTATCATGTGGTGTATGACGATGTACTGTACAGTGATGAGGGTTTCGGTTTATTGTGTTGTGGTTGTGGGTGATGTTACGTTGTGATTGTTAAAGTGTTGCTTGGCTTGGCATGGTTTAATGTGATTATGTATGGTGATAAGTGCAGTTTATTTTGCGTTGTGGTGGTGGGTAGTGTTTATTTTATAGTATGTGGATATAGAGCGATATGGTATTTGATATAGTGATGAGCTTGCTGATTTGTAGTGTTATGGTTGTAAGTAGATAAGGACGATTAGTTGGGGGTACACCACGGTGGTTATTTATGACATTAATGGAACCGGTACGTGACTTAATGGATTTGTGTAGTGACTTGATGGTGTTTAATGGCGGGTTGGTGAGGTAGTATGATGTGATGTGTTATGGTGGTGGCTGGTAAGCACCCTATTGTGTTTATTGTGTTATGGTGATGTGATGATGTGGTGATGGTGTAGTGGTTGCTTAGTGTAGTGATGTGGTGATAATATTACACTAGTATGATACGATGATGGGTTTGTGATGGTGGTGGTGATGGGTTGATGATTTAATGTTGTGATGATGATGATTATGATGGTGTAGAGTCATGTGGTGATGGTGTTGCTAGTGGTCATGGCTCGAGTGTAGCTTGGTATGGTATGGAGAGGTTCGGTGAGTGGACTAGTGATGGTGTGTGGGTGTGTGGGTGTGGGTAATTAAAAGGCTGGTGGTCTAGGGTGGTAGTAGGTGGGTAGTGATTAATGAGTGATGCGTGATTAGAGTGGGGCGTGCTGTGTCATAATGAGCTGTGGTTTGATGTGGTAATGTATTATATTGCGTTGGCGTTGGCGAATTGGACAGTGTGTTGTGGTGGTCGTTACTGATTGCTGAGTGGTTTATGGAGATAATAATGACTTTGTACTGAATGAATGCAGTGAGGGAGTTGGGTGATTATTCTATCATGTTGGGTTTGATTGTTGTGTGACAGTTGATGGTTAGTACTGTGTTTTTTTCGTTCCTTTTTATTGTGAGAGTGTGTTGATACAGTGTGGTGGTGGATAATATCCTTGTGCGATGTCTGGGTGTGGGTGCTATGCGTAGACGGTGTGTTGAGGCGGTGGTGTAATGTGATGTGGTGGAGAGAATGGAGATTATTATGATACCTTGGTTGTGGGCATTGTGTGTTGATGGTGTGGTGTGTTGTGGGGGTGGAAAGTGATCATTATGTTGTGTCTGGTTGTGGGTAGAATGAGGTGACGATAAAGGATTATGATGGTGTCTTGTGGGAGTGGATGGTGATCATAGTGTAGTGTCTGATTGTGGGTAGAATGAGTTAATCGCAGAGTGCATTTATGCTGTATTGTGGTGATGCATGTTGTGTCTGCTTGTGAGTAGAGTTTGTGGATGATGGTGTAGTGTGGTGTGGAGTAGTGTGGTGTGCAGTGGTGAAATGTGCAGTAGTATAGTGTGGTATGGAGTGCTGTAGTGTAATGCGGTGCTGTGTGGTGTGGTGTGGTGTGATGTGGAGTGGTGCAGTGTAGTGTTGTGTGATATAGTGATGTAGTGCGGTGTGGTGTAGAGTGGTGTAGTGTGGTGTTGTGTGGAGTGGTGTAATGTGGTATGGTATGACGTGGTATGGTTGTTCAGTCACGAACGATAATTCCGTCATTTGTTTGGGGCTTTGAATTAATGTGGAGAGATTTACTGCATGGTAATAGTGTGATGATGTGGTGATTATGGTCATGATGTAGGGTTGATATGGTGATGTTAGTGACAGTGTGTTTATTGTATTATGCTGATGTGATGATGATGTGATGGTGTAGTAGTGGTTTAGTGTAGTGATGTGGTGATAATGTGACACTAGTGCGATATGATGGTGGCTTTGTGATGGTGATGGGTTGATTATTTAATGTTGTAATGATGATGATTAAGATGGTGTAAAGTTATGTGGTGATGGTGTTGATAGTGGTGGTGTGCTGTAGCGATGGTCTGGTGATAATATAGTGCTGGTGCGATATGGTGATGGGTTAATAGTGTTGATGGTGTAGTGTACTGATGATGATGTAATGTGATGACAACATAGTGTAATGATGATGTGATGGAAATGTAGTGATGTGCGTGGTACGATGAAGGTGTGTAGGTAATGGTGTAGTGATGATGTGGTGATGGTGTCATAATGATAGGGTGTGATGATGGTGTAGTGATGGCTGTAATAAGGACTGCAGCCAGCACTGCCTACCCTTCTTATCCTTCTCAATTTTTAGCTGTGGTGTAGTGTGACAAGGCTGATGGTGTAATGATGGTGTGATGCTGTAGTGATTGTGCAGTGATGTTGTGATGGTGTGATGACACTGCAGTGATAATTTGGTGATGGTGTGATGATGTAGTGATGGTGTGATGATGTAGTGAGTGTGTAGTGATGGTAACATAGTGATGGTGTGATGATGGTGTGATGATCATGTGATGAATTTGTGGTGATGATGTAGTGATGATATGATACAGTACAGTAATGGTGTAATGATCATGTGATGTAGTGATGGTGTGGTGATAGCGTGATGTATGATGATGATTTAGTGATGGTATAGTGAGGATGTACAACTGGCTAGCTTAGGAAGAATCACAACATCCACCACCATCTCACACGCTTCCCAATCCTTGACGTGGTGTGTTGAGGTATGCTGCATCACTGAATTTTTCACCACATGCGCTGTTGGTCGTGGCTGTCGTCTCTTATTCCTTACCACACCTCCACGACACCACCGCCGAGACTGCATGGATAGATGGAGGGGATCTTGTCAACAAAACGAATCACAAAAAGAACTGCATTGATTTCTGACTGTAGTTAGGGTGTGGAAACTTGCCCGAGATGTAATCCTTCCTCCTTTACCTGTCCCAGAGTTTTGCCCTTTTTGGCTTATTCATGCTATGACTCTATATATTTTCCATAGCAGCTCTTCGTGACAAATATTCTGTTATTAATATCTTATTTTAAGTCAATATTCAGGATGTAGAGCTGGCAATTTGAGGCCAAGTTCGAGTAAAATGGGTATATCTGGATTTCAAGAGGGCAATGAGTGTATGAGGGCCCAAACATAGGCTACCGTAGTCCAGACCATTTAACCCGTAGGAGACCACAGTACATGTCTCGTAGCATTTCCTTGACATAAAGACCTTCGGCTACCACTCTTTGCTTTTGTAACATGTATTATCTTGTATTTCTGTACATACATACATACATACATATATATATATATATATATATATATATATATATATATATATATATATATATATATATATATATATATATATATATATTTGGTTAGTTAAATGCATACGTGACTGAGTGTGAGTTTAGAAGGCTACATGGCCAAATTCACAGATACGTTTTTTTTTTTCCCCACCCGCAGAGTATAGCTTGCAGAGTTTATAATTTTGCAGGTTCTCTCTTTCTCTCTCTCTCTCTCTCTCTCTCTCTCTCTCTCTCGACTGCCTGTATCTGGGGCATAGCAAATAGCCTAGTTCTGACTCCACTAGGGAAAACACGTGTTGTTTTACTCAAGAGACCTCTACAGTCTGTTTGATTGCCTTGTGCACCTGAGATGTATGGGACAAGTAGGATGTGTTTGATTCGCGGCTGCTGATTGCCCGCCGATGATGTCACTGAAGTAAATGCAGGCATGTACCATAGTACAACATGCAGACGTAGTGTACACAATGGGTGGATATTACAGTGCAATAGGTGTACACCGTGGCTGGGTAATTTACTTCAAACGTCACTCATCGTTTTATACAACTTTATAATCAGCTTTAATTTTCTTTGATAACGGTAAACTTTTAAAGCTAACTTTGACCTCTTTAGCTTCGGAAATTATTCCACATTTAAAATGACTGCTTATACTGCAGGCAGTTTAAATATATAAATATGTATGTGTTAAAAAAAGAAGAGCTGTAGATTTACATCATCGGCGGCCAATCATCAGCCGCGAATCAAACACACCTTAGCCTCTCCATTCATCTCAGCTGCACAGGTCAATCAAATAAGGTATAGTTGTTCAGTTCCCTCCTCCTCCTCCTCCTCCTCCTCCTCCTCATCCTCCTCCTCATCCTCCTCCTCCTCCTCATCCTCATCCTCATCCTCATCATCATCACTTTTACATTTAGTCATTCCTTTTTTTCGCTATTTCTGCACCAGTTGGCTTCACAGTTGATAGGTCTTCCTTGGGTAAGTACCGTAGGTAATATTTGTGCTTTTTATAATTTTTGTCCTTTTAATGGGATTTCCGGAGTCAAAGATGGGACCACACAAACTTACACATTTTGAGATCCCATGTTCTTTTATGCTCATTAGTAATCATGGTAATTTCAACAGAAGTAGGCTATGACAGTGTACTGAAGCTGTTTTGAGACCATCTTGACTTCCCTTGGGAATGTTGGCGGTCTGTCTTGCATTTTACATTTTAATTCTTTAAGGGTACTCAACTTTGATCATAAAGAGCATTCTTAAGTGAGTTGTTCTCCTTACTGTTTAATATTCATGTATTCTTACATGGTATAGTCATATGGAAGAAATGGATAGAGATATGGTGTTGAAACGACTGTGAAGTATCTGTGAGTTAAAGGTGGGGGTGGGGGCGGCGTATAGGCCAAGAGGAACGCGAATAGATAAGGCAAATCAGTGAGGGAGACAGCAAGGTATGGAAGTTGATGTGCCTAGCGAACCGACAGGGGGTACAGTCGACAGGATGAGATATGTACTGTATGGAGGAGTGATCGATTGATGACATTAGAAAGATCATGGCAGCTTAACAACAGAGGTCGTTAACGCCGTAGGACGAGAGTAAACGTAGAACATGGATGAAATATGAACTGAGGAGCATATGGTTCGGGAAGTAGAGTCGGGGTAATAAAGATGATGGTAATGTTGATGTTTATGATGATGATGATGATGATGATGATGATGTTTTATTTCGTCAGAAGTTTTTATTACAATATTTATGCTGGATTTGTTTTACGTGAATAGAACGTAAAAGAGAGAGAGAGAGAGAGAGAGAGAGAGAGAGAGAGAGAGAGCTGTCAAAGTAATAGCCTATAACATGATGAGCAGGTTAACAGGCCCAGTGCAATAATTCATCTTTTAAATAAAAGTATCAGTATCATTAATAGAAGCAGGAGTGAATTACAGGTAATATTAATCAGCCAGTGAAGAACATTGTCCATAGTTGAATTCATTACCATCATCATCATCGTCGTCGTCGTCGTCGTCGTCGTCGTCGTCAGTAGCAGCAGCTGCTGCAGCAGTATAATCATCATCCTAATGTCATTATCATTATCATCATCATCATCATCATCATTGTTAACTTCATGAACTTATCGCGGTCGTGATAAAGATCATCATATCATTCATCGTTCTTACTGCTGCCACCACCGCCACTGTTTCCACTAACGCAAGCGGCGGTAGACAATATCCAGAAGAATGAAGGGGACAATAACGAAGTTGATTCTACAAACTGTCCACAGAATATGCAGTGAAATGACCTTATATTTTCTCAGCTGTCCTAATTCATGATGGTCTCACAGTCTCCCTTAAGCCTACTAAAATTTTCTGCCGATTGCAAGAATAACGTGGAAGAGATGTTCCTGGATTGAAGGGGTTAATCTTGTCACAACATCCGCCACATTTTTACTGCTACTCAGTCTGACACCAGGCTAGTTTGTTGAGCTGAGGGAAATCCAAACATGCAGTCAGAGGATTAGAGTTATCGGGTGAGTGGCGGAGGAGCGGGATACACACACACACACACACACACACACACACACACACACACACACACACACACACACACACACACACACACACACACACACACACACACACACACACACACACACACACACACACACACACACACACACACACACACACACACACACACACACACACACACACACACACACACACACACACACACACACACACACACACACACACACACACACACACACACACACACACACACACACACACACACACACACACACACACACACACACACACACACACACACACACACACACACACACACACACACACACACACACACACACACACACACACACACACACACACACACACACACACACACACACACACACACACACACACACACACACACACACACACACACACACACACACACACACACACACACACACACACACACACACACACACACACACACACACACACACACACACACACACACACACACACACACACACACACACACACACACACACACACACACACACACACACACACACACACACACACACACACACACACACACACACACACACACACACACACACACACACACACACACACACACACACACACACACACACACACACACACACACACACACACACACACACACACACACACACACACACACACACACACACACACACACACACACACACACACACACACACACACACACACACACACACACACACACACACACACACACACACTTCTCATTTTCAAGATCTGTTCCCCGGCTGAAGACTGAGCAAGAAAGGTGCTCAGGTAAGCAGGGTTGAAAGAGCTAATTTAATGTGTTCATGTAGCCCTGAGCTGGTTATTAATTAAAGTGCCGTGTGAGACCAGGTGGGCAGGGAGTGGCAGCCGGAATAACCTTCCCCTTTTAAAATGATTAATAATAATAATAATAATAATAACAGCAGTAGTAATAGCAGTAGTAGTAGGTGAGAGCGCTCACCATCCACTCACTCTATGTAGGCTACTCTCGGGTGACTGCCTTTCCTCTCTTTCTTTCTTCCTTCCTTCCTTTTCTGTCTTTATTTCCCTAAGTCTTTCCTCTTCTTTCTGCCAGTGGGTGACTTTGCACATCCTCTTCTGTCTTTCTTTCCTTCATTCTTTCCTCTTCCTTCTGTCTACCAATGACTTTACACTGAGTGGGAAGCCAAATGGTTTCCTGTACACCAGGAAACCATATACTACGCCGGGTGGAAACCATATAACCAGATTCCGGGACCTGGTGGTTTAATGGGCAGTTAAGGGTCTCCAGTCGGATTGAGCCTTAGAAGGTTTATACCCAAGGGGTAGTTGGGGTTTATTGCTCACATAATGCTACCCAGGGGTGAGTGAGACTGGTCACTCTCATCTTAAATGTCAGGACCAACTTGCCTAGTCCCGAACTCCAACGCTCCTCATGGGGCAACACAGGATTAGATGATGAATAGATGGATAAAAATAATCTGTTTCTATTGCCAGACGCCTTAATCCCGTAAGGGGTGGCAACAAACAAATCGCCTCCATATCGCCCTGTCCCCCGCCATTTCACTGCCCTGCTCCCAGCCCACACACCCCTCTGTCATATACCTCTCCACTCCATCCCTCCATCGCACCCATGGCCTCCCCCTCCCTTTTGCCCCATCCACCTCACTCATATACACTCTTTTCGTCAGTCTCTCATTCTCCATCCTCTCCACATGGCCAAACCACCTCAGTGTGTTTCTCCTAACGCTGCCAGTCACATCCATCCACACCACAACGCTCCTTCACTTCCTCATTTGTCAGTCTGTCTCTCCATGTGACTACACATGCTCCACTCTAATAACTCATTTTCTCTGCTCTCACTCTTGACATCTGTCCGTCCAACAAGATCCAAGCTTCACTTCCATACGTTAGAGTTGGTATCACAATACTGTCATGTAGTAACTTTTGCACTTCCTTGCTCATTTCCCTGTTTCTTATTACTGTCTTTAAGGAACCAGCAACCTTTCATCCTTGTTGTAACCTTTCAAAAACTAAACTTCCATCCTTACTCATCACACTACCCAAGTACTTTAACGCACTCACCTTTTTCATTTCCTCCTTATCCAGCCTCACTGTACATTCACTGACTTCACTTATCTCGAAGACCATAACTTTAATCTTCCCTACATTCACCTTTAGATTCCGTTTCTTACATACTCTCCCAGACTCATCCACCAAGCCTTGCAGCTCCCCTTGGTCTTCATTTAACAACACAGAATCATCTGCAAACAACAGTACAGGGAGTTTCCAAACAGTGCCCTCTCTCATTAGGGCCGCTTCAACATCCACTGCCCTATCTTGTATCTTTTTTATAACCCCATCCATATACAGATTGAACAGTCATGGAGACATGACTCACCCCTGTTTCAGTCCAACCTTCAAATAGAAATATTCACTCATTTCACTATCCACATGCACTGCAGCCTTGGCCCCCTCATACATATTCTTCACGGCATTCAACAACTTCCCATCTACTCCATATATTCTTAATACTTTCCACAATCCTTGTCTGTCCACCCTGTCATATGCTTTCTCCAAATCCATGAAGGCCACATACAACTTCTTTCCTTTCTCTAGAAACTTTTCCACTAAAGATCTAAGAATAATATGTTATCTACACAACCTCTTCCCTTCCTAAAACCCCCCTGTTCTTCTCCAACAAACTCCTCTGTTATTTCCCTAACTCTGTCAATAAGTATCCTACCATATACTTTTCCTATTACACATGAAAGACAAATGCCCCTATGATAACCACGCACTTCTTTTACCCTCTTTTCCTTTGTACTGGGGAATAATTACACCTGACTTCCAATCCTCCGGGACTCTACCTTCTTCCCAGGCCATTCTGCACTACTTCCACATCCGTTCTACTACTATCTCTCCCCCATGCTTCAGCATTTCACCATACATTCCATCAATTCCTGCGTCTTTCCCCATTTTGACTTTCTTCATTGCTTCCACACCTTCCATTTTCCTGATTCCTTCCTCTCTTTTCAAATCCCACCGTGTCCCAGCAATCCTCAGCCACTTATACTCACATCACTTTCATTCTCTATGTTCAGCAATTCCATCAAGTGTTTTCTCCATCTGCTCACTTTTTCTCCCTGCTCCACTATCTACCATTTTTATCCTTCACTTCCCGACTAACTTTTTGCCACCTCTCTCCAGAACATTTTCTTACATTCCCTCCACTTTACACTGAAATTCCTTCCAGTTTTCTCATCCACTCTTACTCTGTCTTTCTAATCTTTTCACATTCTTCTTCCTCTCTACTGTACATATAACTCTCTCTTCCGTCCCTCAGCTTCTTCCACGTCCCTGTTTCTCATCCACTCACTATATGCTTTCTTCTTTTGTGCCACAGTCTGTCTCACCTCTTCATTCCACCATGCTGTTCCTTGCACCGTCTTTCGTCTTCTCTTCACCTCACTCACCACCTCACATCCTGCAAAAATTTCTTCTGTGAATATCTTGCACACAGATTCCATATCCTCCATCTGTTCCGGTCCATATTTACCCAATTGCTCCTTCACTTCTCTCCTATATTCTGCCTTTTTTTTCATCTTCTTGTAACCTTTCCACCTTCCTTGCATATATTACTTCCTCCTGTCCTTCCCTTCTTCTATTTCTCCATTTCACTTGGACCTTGATTCTTACCATCACCAAGTGGTGGTCAGAAGGTCCACTCTCCCAGCCTTTATATGCTCTTTCATCCATAAGACACCTTCTCATCCTTTCATCCACACACACATAATCAATCATTGCCTTCCGTTCATTCAGTTCACCACCCACCCTACTCATCACTCGCCACATATACCTATGGATTATTTTGTGCCTGAAGAGGGTATTATCACCAACCCCCTACTGGCAGAATTGTCCACTAAAGCACTGCCATTCTTATCTGTCTCAGCAGGCATACTCCACTCACCAATTTCTCCATCCACCTTCACATTCCCTACTTTACCATTCATATCGCCAATCAAAAACACTCTCTCATTCCTTTCAAACTTTTCCATGCACACGTCCACACTTGTCCAGAACTCTTCTCTCGCTCTGCTTGCACGATCTTGCATTGGCACATACATGCCCATAATCGCCCACATTTGTAGTCGAACTTTCAGTCTTGCCCACAGAATCCTCGAGCCAATTGATCTATACGCTCTTATATTCTCCTTCCATCTGTTACAACAATACACACTCTTTCTTTTGCCCTCTCATTCTCACCTACTCCCGCGCATATACCCCATCCATACTCCCATTCTCTCACATTTTCACCTCACCATTTACTTTCAGTTAGTCCACATACATCCACTTTCGCACCCTCAAGCACTTAGGCAATCCTTCTTTCATTCACTTCATCGTTTGCTCCCCTTACATTCAGTATAGCTATCAGTACCATATCCTTTGTTCGGTCCTTAGTCGTCACCTTTTGGTTAGTCCTGGTCCGAGATTTCTTGTTCGTATTTTTAGTTAGTTGTTTTCCGGGGAGGGGCACTATCCCTCCGCCAACCCACTTGTTGCCACTTAGGGAACACGTGTTGGTTTGTTATAAGGTTACCACCCAGCGTTGTAAATGCTTTCCTAGTTTACAGGAAATCATTTGGCCTGCCACTCAGTGTAGAGCTGCCCCCCCAAAAAAGGATTACCACTACACTAAGTGGGTGGATGATGGGCGCCCCCACCTACCTGTATATATATATATATATATATATATATATATATATATATATATATATATATATATATATATATATATATATATATACATACACACACACACACACACACACACACACACACACACACACACACACACACACACACAAAAGGTCAAAGGTCAAGGTCGCTGGGAAAGGTCAACATAAACAGTTTTTATCCGATTTAGAGTAAACTCTGTGGAAGGGTTGCACGAAGACCTAGAGAATCTTTAGGCCTTGGGTTGCACATTAGGAAACAACAGAAGAATTTAACTTTGAGAGTAATCGTTGATAGGTTAAGGACACAGGGAAAGCTCAAAGGCTAAAGTTACAGGACAGAAAAGCTACAGGACAAAGTCAGCCAAACAGCTTTGATCTGACTAGATCCAGGCTTGATGGGAGGGATAAGGATCAGGAAAGAACGAAAGAATTAAGTTTTGAGAAGAATCATTCAAAGCTCACGATCACAGGGCAAGTTTAAGGTTCAACCCATGTATCTGTGTGTTAACAGAATAACAGTTTTGATCTTATTTAGATTAACTTTGGCCGTTAGGCTGAGGTCAGAGTTGTCAGAAATACCCCACTTTGCTTCTTAAGATTAAGTTTTATTTCATATTCAATATATTACTGAAGTTAAATTTGTACTATCGTGAGGTGAATGCACCTGATTGAAACACTCAATTGCTGAAAGTAAAAACCACACTTCTAACTAACCACTAACTTCTCATTCAGCTCCAAGCTACTGTATAAAAAACTTACAGTATACCCGCGCTCGTTTTGTGTGTGTGTGTGTGTGTGTGTGTGTGTGTGTGTGTGTGTGTGTGTGTGTGTGTGTGTGTGTGTGTGTGTGTGTGTTAACAATGGAGCTAATTTTAAATATCAAAATTGGTCCAAAAGTTGAGGGATAGTCAAGGAGGTAGACCTATTGTTTAAAACAATAGGTCAGTAGCCATGGTCACAGGGCTTAGTCAGAGTTTGACGTAGCAGAGTCAACTTTAACAGTGTTTATCAGATTCAGTCCAAACTTGGAGGAAGGTTTGATGGTAAGGCAAGAAAGAAGTGTTTTTAGAACAATTAGTCAGAGGTCAGGTGACAGGGCAAGGTTAAATTTCGACTTTTGCGTATCAGGTGTGAACAAAATAGTTAAAACAGTTTTAGCAGGATCTGAATCACTCTTGGTGGAAGCGTTTAAAATCAGCCGAGAGGTTGACTATTTCTTTGGAGCAACAGGTAAGGCAACAGGTTAAAGGTGAAGGCCACAGTACGCGGTTATCGTAAGTAATTTTTATCCAAAGCAATTTCTATGCAAAGAGATTGCATAAAAGTGTTTAATGTTCACATTAACGTATGAGTGTGGTATCTGTTATGACAAGAGAAAAAGAAGTCAGGAGTAAGAGCAGTGGAAATGAAGGATTAAAGAACGTATGCGCAATGCGTACGTTAAACGGGACTGCTGTATATAAGAAATAATGTGATTAGTGAAACATGTAGAGTAAGGAAGTCTGTTGACAATAGGCTGATGATTGTGTGGTTAGATGGTATGACAGTTTGAGAAAAGATATAAATAGGGCAGTGAGAAAAGGGTACATGTGGCTGAGTTTGAAGATGGGTGGAGTCGTGCTACACCATGAAGAAGGTGGATTGTTATGGTGAATGAGTGTGTGAGAAAGCGAGGTATGGAGGTCTGTGAGATGTGTGAAATTCTAAGGGAGTTGATCGTCGGACCGACTCTATCTGGTAGGTAATGAGGTCGATTAGATGTGCAAAATTATTAGGGAGTGAGTTGGCTGTCGGATTGACTCAGTCTGGTAGGTAATGTGAATGGCATCTCAAGAAAAAAGCGCCGATCGTCATGCCTATAAATTGATATCAGCATTTTAGAGGCGTGTGTGACAGGTGAATAGGTGTGACTCATTTCACCAGGGATGTTGTTAATTAGTTCTCCATCTGTCATGATTTTCTCTTTTCTTTCTTTAATTTACCTCACCCTTAGTGGGAAGTAGAGATCGGGTTGATGATGATCATGGTGGTGATGATGATAAAGTATGATAGACCTGGTGGCGCTGATATGGCGGGAAGGAAGCGTTGCGGCCGATACGAAAGCACATAAAGCAACGCACATGATTCCTCCAGACATGAAGAACTAAATTGTAATTGGTCTGTATCCATGTTTGCATTGTTTTATGCTGTCATTGGCCACGAACTATAGAGTCAGACTCATCATTTGATATAACAGGTACTTTGTAGTTAAGTTTCAAAAGTTTTGAAGTAAAAATACTTCAAAACCATACTTAAGTTAAAGTAATGAAAGAAATGTGTCCATCCATCCATCAACCAATCCTACTTTGCCCCATGAGGAGTGTAGGAGCCCGGGGCTAGGCAGTTGGTCCTGACATTTAAGATGAGTGAAAAGAAATGTGTACTTTTTAAAAAGTCATTACACTAAGAAGATTACCTGAGTATGGTACTCAAGTAAATTTTCTTCGTTACATTACAACTCTGGATGAGGGTCACCGAGTGGGTTGACCTGTTGATTTTTACACCAGTGGGCCAAAGGATTAGTTCACAAAGCAAGTGCAATTAAAGCAGTTTTTATCCGAGTCAGACTAAACTTTGTGGAAAGGTTCAGGCTGAATTAAAGGAAAGGAGGTTCGATTTTTAGAGCAGTTAATCAGATTCAAATTCACAGGAAAAGGTCAAAGATCAAGATCACTGGCCAGTAAAACATTACTGAAGGGTTTAAAGTTAGGCAAGAAGTAAATTAATCGAATCTGACAGTAATCAGTCCAAGATCAAGGTCACAGGGCCAAGTCAGATATTTAGACCCTTGACCAGTTGGTGGACACTGGGTGCTCTTTCTAATAGATTATTATTTTTTAATCTTTAGTTTGGCGGGAATGAGTCTCGTTTCGAAAGCAATCATTTTTTCCTGGCTGAATAATTCCCTCAGTCAGCGATTCCTCTTGGGTCCCGACGGATGTTACTTCATGTAAATTTTATGAAGGTAATTTTCTGCCTTGTTTGTCTATTTGCTTGCTCGTTCAGCAGGGCTGGGGCACTCATTTACGATGCATGGGTTATTATGGACGCTGTTTACACCTCCAGCATTCCCGTTATCTAGATGTGCATGCTCTAGGCGATTTTGAATACTGATTATGTCATTTTTTCCCCAAACGCTAGATGACGAGTATATAGTGTTTCTGCATGAATGACCCACCTTCGCGTTCACCATCATCATCATCATCATCATCATCGTGTCTGTCTGCATTATACTCAGCATCATCCTCTAGGCGCCTGTCTTCATCATCATCGTCGTCGTCCTTCATTTTTATCTCTGTCTTCATCATCATCATGGGTTATTAGGGAGTTTTCTTACATTACGAAGGCTGTTGTTTGTGCAGTCATCGTATGCAGTCTCGAGGTTTTGCCATGCTCTTAAATGTTGCTGTGTAAAGTGTTCATATAGTGGCTTATCTCGTTGTTACTGTAATCATTCAGTATCATTATCTTACATCTATGTTTTCATCATCATCATCATCATCACACATTTCCATCTCCTTCCTCTTCATCATCGTCATCATCACTCATTTCCATCTCCACAATCACCATCATCATCATCATCATCATCACATATCCATCTCCTTCCTTTTCATCATCATCATCATCATCACTCATTTCCATCATCATCATCATCATAACTTATTTTCATCTTCCTCTTCTCTATCAACTCCACCACCGTCTGTCATCATCATCATCATCATCATCATCATCTTTCTTTTTTATTTCTCTCTCCCCTTCATCATCAGGTGTCGTTACGGATCCTGTTTAGCCTACATATCAGGTCATTTACATTCCTATACCGTTTCAGAAGGTTACACTGAGCTGATCCATGGGTGAAAAACACATTAACTTCAAGCTTACTATAACATAACATACAATAAACAGAATATCACAAATTGCCATCTGATTTTCTCGTCAGAATTAACCTTCAACATGATAACGATTTTTTTCTTTTTTAAATATTGTCCTTCTAAACGATTTTATTCAGCTAAGAAGAGCCCTTGATGGTTAATTAATGACGGCTCTATCCCCTTCCTCTAGTCGAAAAATATATACAAAGCAGAATAAAATCGTGAGGAAATGGAAACGGAAAAATAAAAATGACGTCCTCGGCCTGAAAGGGTCGAGAAACCGGACTGTTCTGAATTGTTTTTTAAAACTTAGTGTATAATTCAGAAATAAACGGATACTCCCCAACTACTATCCGTCTGACACACTGCAAGTAAGGAATAACAATATAAACAGAGAGGAAGATAGCATACATGATGAAAAGTGAAAATGAAAAGGAAGAGGAAACTGTAAAAGAGTAATACTGGAAAATGATCAAGAGAGGAGGCCATGAAAGAAACTAGAAAGCTCTCAGAGAACGCATACCTCCGCCGACGCCATTGCCATTATAAAGGATCCGGATTAGGATCCGTGGATATAGGATCCAGATCCGGATCCACCCCAAAATTTAAATAATTCTCTCTGGGTCTATGGCCCACCTTTCCACAAAATTTCATTGAAATTCATTGAGAACAGAACTTTTGGAGATATTGTGCGGGATACTGCGGACCCGGATCCGTATCCGCCCCCAAATTTAATAATTTCTTCCTCGGCCCGTGGCCCACCCTTCCAAATAATTTCATCAAAATCGTCCATAACTTTTTAAGTAATGCCCGCTGACAGGCAGACAAGCAAACAAACAAACATACAGACAAACCAACGCCGGCAAGAACATAACCTCCTTGGCGGAGGTTGCATAGGCTACCTCCGCTAATGCCACTGCCATTAAACAGGATCCGGAGCCGGATCCGCCCCAAATTTTATCAATTCTTTCTTGGTCCATGGCCCACGTTTCCACAAATTTCATTGATTATTCACTGCAAACTTTTGGAGATGCAGTGCGGAATACTGCTTATCCGGATCCGGATCCGCCCCAAAATTTAATTCTTTCTTGGTCAATGGCCCACCTTTCCACAAAATGTCATTGAAATTCATTGAGAGCTTTTGGAGATACTGTGCGGTAGAATCCGGATCCGGATCCAGCCCCAAAATTAAAGAATTGTTTCTTGGCCCATGACCCAACCTTCCACAAAATTTCACTGAAATTCATCAAGGACTTTTGGAGATATTGTGCGGTAGGATCCGGATCCGGATCCGGATCCTTCCCAAAATTTAATCGATTCATTCTTGGGCCATAGCTCACCCTTTCACAAAATTTCATTGAAACGCATTGAGATCTTCTGGAGATATGACGTGAACAAACAAACAAAAAGTTCTGGATCACAACCAAAATCTAATCGATTGTTCACTGGGCCATACCTTACCCCTCCAAAAATTTCAGCAAAATCCGATCATAACTTTTTGAGTACACCTGCTAACAGGCAGACGGACAAATAGACAAACCAACCAACGAGGACAGAAACATGTACCCCGTGGCGGAGGTAAATAAGAGGAATACGTTAAAGATGGGGAATTAATGGAATGGTAAAATAAGAAGAAAACACAGAAGAATAATGAAAGAACATACAAAGAGAATATATATATATGAAAATTGAGTATTAGGTAGGAGAAGCGTTATCATTCCTGCGACCCGTTCTTAGCTGAATGAACTTGTCTGGAGTACAACACAAGATTTACCTTGATGAATGCGAGAGTTAAGTTTTTGATTTACTTCCCAGAAGGAAACACACAGAACAAATGTGATTATACCCAGAGTTTACGGATTAAGAAGGACTGGAAACTGTAAACTCATGCACGGACTACTAAAGTATTTAAGAGCTTTTTGGGAAAGTTTAGAATATTTAACTCAGGCTGGAAGTTTAGAGAGGATGAAAGACCAACCAGAACCTTTGCTGACTCTTAACCCCTTCAATCTGGTGACATGTTTTGTGATATACAGGTTGGCCGGTAAACAGAGCATCACTAAAAACTCGCCTAAAGTTATCTTCTGTTGCGGGGACGGCTCAGTCTGATGATGTGGGCGTGGCAGTGTTAGTGGGAATAAGAACTGAGTAAACACAGATATCTCTGACTAAACCGGAGTGAACGAGGGACGTTGTATATGGGCCAGCCTGTATTGTTGCCGCCTCCAGATGATTTTAATCAGCTTTAGGGAGATCTCTCGAAGTGAAGCGGTAAATATCCTTTGAAAAATCTCATCTCGACTAAGTAAAATCGTCTGGTGGTGGCAGGAGCAAGATGAACAGCACCTCATGCGACCTTGTGGGTGTTTTCGTATAACCGTCTTATGGTGTGGAAGATGTGCAGATTGGCCTGGGAGGAAGGTAGAGTCCCGGAGGATTGGAAGTCAGGTATAATTATTCCCTTGTACAAAGGAAAAGGGGAAAAAGAAGTGTGTGGTAATCATAGGGGCATTTGTCTTCTTATTATAATAGGAAAAGTGTATGGTAGGTTACTTATAGACAGAGTTAGAGAAAGAACAGAGAAATTAGTTGGAGAAGAACAGGGAGGCTTTAGGAAGGGAAGAGGTTGTGTAGATCAGATATTCATTCTTAGATCTTTAGTGGAAAAGTTTCTAGAGAAGGGAAAGAAGTTGTATGCGGCTTTCATGGATTTGGAGAAAGCATATGACAGGGTGGATAGACAAGGATTGTGGAAAGTGTTAAGAATATATGGAGTAGATGGGAAGTTGTTGAATGCTGTGAAGAGTATGTACGATGGTGCGAAGGCTGCAGTGCGTGTGGATGGTGAACTAAGTGAATTTTTCTCTTTGAAAGTTGGTTTGAAACAGGGATGTGTCATGTCTCCATGGTTGTTCAATCTGTACATGGATGGGGTAATAAAAGAGGTACAAGGTAGGGTAGTGGATGTTGGAGTGGCCCTGGTGAGAGAGGATAGTGTGTGGAAACTACCTGTACTGTTGTTTGCAGATGATACTGTGTTGTTGAGTGAAGACGAAGGGGAGCTGCAAGGCTTGGTGGATGAGTTTGAGAGAGTGTGTAAGAAACGGAACCTAAAGGTGAATGTAGGGAAGAGTAAAGTGATGGTCTTTGAGAGAGGTGAAGTTAGTGAATGTACAGCGAGGTTAGATGGTGAGGAATTGGAAAATGTGAGTACGTTTAAGTATTTGGGTAGTGTGATGAGTAAGGATGGAGGTTTGGAGGGTGAAGTGCTTGAAAGGGTACAGCAGGGAAGAAAGGTTGCTGGTTCCTTGAAAGCAGTGATAAGAAACAGGGAAGTGAGCATGGAAGTGAAAAAGTTACTACATGACAGTATTGTGATACCAACTCTAACGTACGGAAGTGAAGCTTGGACATTGTTGGAAGGACACAAGTCAAGAGTGAGAGCAGTGGAAATGAGTTATTTAAGAGGAGCCTGTGGAGTCACGTGGAGAGACAGGCTGACGAATGAGGATATAAAGGAGCGTTGTGGTGTGGTTGTGGATGTGATAGGAAGCGTTATGAGGAACACACTGAGGTGGTTTGGCCATGTGGAGAGGATGGAGGGTGAGAGACTGACGAAGAGAGTGTATGTGAGTGAGGTGGAGGGGGGAAGAGGGAGGGGGAGGCCGAGGATGAGATGGAGGGATGCGGTGGAGAGGTATATGAGAGAGGGGGGTGTGAGTTGGGAGCAGGGCAGTGAAATGGCGGGGGACAGGGCGACTTGGAGGCGATTTGTTTGTGGCCACCCCAAACGGGATTGAGGCGTCTGGCAATAGATAGATAGATAGATAGTCTTATGGTGGGGACACCTTAAGCGCTCTCTTCAAACTAACGCCATACGATTTTATTACGCTGAGAGAAATTCAAAGGAACCTAAGAGTTTTAATACTGGATCCGTTAACACTCTGGATCTGGATAACGTAAGTAATTATTCAAGTTAACGTTATGCGAGTCAGTTGGGAGTGAATCATTAGAGCGTGAATGTTAATATTTTCTTCATTTATTCTAATGGTCCGGGAAACTCTACAGTACTGTAGTGTTTTATTCCAACTGCAGGTAGGCGATTTCATTCTGCTGAGTTATTAAAGTTTCACTGTTAATACTGTTACCATTACCTGGCATATGTCGGGCCAACTTTTGTATTCTCTTCCAGCTAACGATGTACGAATTACATCGACCAAGTGTGTGATAAAAGCTTGAATGGAAATAGTGGCACATTTCTCTTTCGTATGGTTGAGACAAACCTGATTTTTAACTAAAACTAACATCTTAGGGTTTTATTCAGCAGAGAGTAGGTACAGGAACCAGACTTAATGCTGGTAACATTAACCTTGTTATATCGGTACATTTAGTAGTCCATTCCAGCTAACGCCATAAGATTTTATTCGGCTGAAATTGAGTTATATGAACCCGGGAGTGTTAATAGCATACCATTAACCCCAATATGGTTGCGATAACTCTAGTACTCTGTTTCAGCCACCTCTGGGTGATCTTACTCAACGTAGGGAAAGCCTTTCTCACTGAAGGAGCTACTGAAGGCTATATAAATCTTCCATTTCGATAATTCTTTCGTACGATGAATAAATCGTTGGGATGCAGCAAGAATAAATAGGTCAGAAGTGCTCAGCGAACACAGCACGCCTGGCCGGAAGTTTGATCTTGACCCGTGAACCTGACCCTGAATCGACCTGCACCACAATCACATCACTTTTCAGACAGGTAGGCAGTATAGGTGCCAGTTTTGATGCAAATCTGATCAGTTATTCTTGGGATATTTTAAGATACATGCATGGATACATAAATGTGAGCACAAGAGCTAATTCTATCGTAATACCCTACACAATCGACTTCAAGAATCTACAACAAAAATGTTGAAGTGTATGAGGCTGCTCTTTACAGTGTTGCTGGAAATATCCTTGCGTGCCGTCACAGGCGATTGAAACATATGGAAGTTGTGGAGTTAGCAGTTATTTGCACTGGCGTAGCATACATTTACGAGTACTGTACAGTTTTTTTTTTTTTTTTTTTTTTTTTTTTTTTGGTCCCTTGGATATGTCATGGAATATTCCTGGTTGCCAAGAGAATAATATTGGAAATCAAATTGCCCTAAGAAAAGAGTGCTGAATTCCGTGGTTGCAGGTGGAATATTGTAGGAATTTCAGGCCCGCCCCAAGAATGTTATGGAAATTTTAAACTGTCGCCGAGGATATCGGGGAGGCGATGGACCGGACCCACACTCACACGCGGCCTCTCCCACCACCAGGTCCATTTCAATTTCCTCTCTATTGTCAGACGGCTAGGTTTATCAGGGAGGCTGACTGGGCGATCCCTCTATCCCTACCTCACCATCCTAAGGCTCTTTTTATTTCGACTTTCCCATCTCCTCTTCACAATAAATCACTTACCGGGACGGATGTGTCAGCGACTTGGGGAATTGTGTCGATGAGCTTGTTCTCTCCTCTGTAGGCCTGTACTGGTGAATTCCAACACGTCACATTCAGGTCAACAGAGTGTAACCAATTCTTATTGTTAATGTAATGGATCATGTATTTTGCAGGCTGATGTGACAGTACGTCGGTGCAGACGAACATTGCTGCTGTTCATTAAATACACTGGATTAAGAATGCTGAGATATTATTAATTCCTGAATAATATTTCACGAGATGATCAGACCTTCAGTCATCTCTTGTGCGTGTGAGATATGCTTGAGGATCCTCTAATCATAGAGTTTTCCTAACTTTCCCACGCTATTGCAGCGAGTATTGATAATAGTAAAGTACAAGAATAATCTGATGGCGACATAGTCTCTACTTTATGTGAAACTGGCATGGATAATGCATGAAAAGTATGACTGACTGAATAATTAATCAGATTTTCTAAACATTATCAAAATTTTCAGATCAGTTGAGTGAACGATGACACTGGTGTACTTGGGAACTTTATGGAGGTGTTGTATATACGAAACTTTCATGAGAGAACTCAGTGTTGCGTGAAAATAAAATCTGCTTTTGTGAAGGGTCAGATATCGCGTGCACTCCCAACCCAGGGATTCTTACACTACTGCAGATGTATAGTGTTACAGGCAGAACAGGCTGGAGTATGAAACAGCCTGACTATGTGAATGTCATGTAAGTGCCCTTTTAGAGGAGGACTGTTAGCACTAAGGAAATAGAAAAATATTGATTTGATACTGTTAAGTTCCCCCTCCTGGTGACTGGTGACGGGTGTGGAAAAAATACAACACAGAGTCTGAGGCAGCCGAGGCAACCAGGAAGACTGCAGATGTCGACAGAACTGATAATATAAGGTATATGTGGAACTGAGAGAAGTATTAGTAGGACGGAAAGTGATTATTCAATTAATGCAGAAGGGAGAGAACATAATCAAATCCTGATTTAAAAAACGTGGCAGACCCTAAGGAGCATTTGCAAAATTCAGCCTTAATTACAAGCGCGCGCGTGCTCCCGCAATAATGTATCGACAAATATAGGAACTAGAGATGCGTTAGGGCATGGCGGCCTACATCTCCAAAACATTATCAGTAAACTCGGGAATAAAGTCTTGCCCCAGACTGCATGCAAGAGTGTAAAGACACACAATATGGTCAACGAGCACATAATCAGAGCTGAGATTAATTAGTTAATGGGAAAGAAATTACTGCCATATAAACATTCGTAGAGACCCGAGTTTGTTTAGGACTGTAATACGTCCAGGGAAACCATGGACAACGTTTAACTCCTGTAGTACGATGACGTCCTCTTAGACTAGATCCGGTATGATAACAGGATTATTCACATTAAGGTAGGTCCCTCGGAGTAAAGGGGCTAACAGGTAACTAGGTACTGTAGAGTGGCAGGTATATCCAGGGTGGCTCATATACGCTCCTCTTCCATTTCGTTAGGTGTTTTGTGATGTGTTGTGGGGGACGGCTAAGTCAGCGATATCAGTGTTAAACTTTTATCTTTCATTAATTTCATACTCTCACTGCTACATCCACGCCCACCTCAGTAGACTAAACCGTTCCCGCAATACGTACGATACCATCAGGTGAGTCTGTTGGAGCGCTATTTACGAGCCACCTTTTATTATTAACCAGAAAACAGAGTACGTGGAACAATGATATGACACAAGAATAATACTTTCGTTTATTCTGGGAAAGGTAATATTCATGTCAGTATTCCGAAAGATTTTAAAAATATCATCGGATAGTGGAACAGGGGGATGAAGAGAGTAATTAGGGAGCTCTGGATCAAAATAAAGCCGAGGGGAGGGAAAGGAAGGGGAGGGGGAGGGGAAGAGGGAGGGGAAAGGAGGGGATGAGGAGGGGGGGAGAGAAAGAGAGAGAAAGGAGGAGGAGGAGGGAAGGGGATCAGAGCACTGTCCGTCGTATCATGGGATTGAGCAGTAATGGAAAATAATAGAAGCTAATGGAAAATAATAGAGGGAGGGAGCGCGTGATGTGGGACCCCGAGGAAGCGGAGCAAAGATGGATCATAGGAAAAGGTTATATGATGCCTGACACAATCTGGGAAGACATACGGGAAGAAGTGTACCCTACGTCCTCGTCATATGTCTCCGTTTATCGGCCATCATAAGTCCTTTAATGGATGACGTATTTTTGGCTTTATTCGTGTTGCTCTCAGATAATTCTCTTCAGTTTAGAACATTTTCCAGTTGGAGGAGATAGATATAGTTTTTATAATTCCGTTCCAATTTTTCAGACCATTTGTAAGTCGAGTAATGATCACTGCCCGAGTAATCATTAGCAGCTGTTGTAGAGAAATTATGGTGCTCGTCACAGCACTGACGAGAGAGAGAGAGAGAGAGGGAGAGAGAGAGAGAGAGAGAAAGAGAGAGAGAGAGAGAGACAGAGAGAGAGAGAGAGAGGAACTGTCCCCTGAAAGAGAGGATATGGAACTACCATGTAGAATACGGCCATTTTAGAACTAATAGATAATTTTTAAAAGACATTATTTGAAGAGAGTAAGTGGTTGGTTCCTACCCTTCCCATCACATTTTATACCTTTTCCGTTTACCTTAGGTACGGTGGACAAAGGTAGGTAATGATATAATATTATATTCTAGGTCGAACTTGTATTTGCTGGACCCTTCCTGGGGCAGGATTATAAACGGCTTTGTCTCTGAGTCACTCATATTAACATGAATGTATGCTCATTTTAGCTTAGGCCAGCCGGCCCTGTGCCGCACCACCAGTGCAGTCTGCATTGCCGTACAGCAGTACTTGATCTGTCATGTGTACATCGTGTTCAAAGCCTCCAGGTAGCCTATACAAAAAATATTTTACACACACACGCATTATATATATATATATATATATATATATATATATATATATATATATATATATATATATGTGTGTGTGTGTGTGTGTGTGTGTGTGTACTGTATATATATACTCTGAAATTCTGACACAAATACAGTGAGGTCAACAGCCTATATATCCAGGCTGTATTATCAGTAACGAACACAATACTCATGATTAAGTAGGATTTCCGGATTTCCTTGTTCCCATTAGTTGGCCACTACAATGGACTCCCCTTCCTCCTCCTCCTCCTCATCGTTGTCGTCGTCGTCGTCGTCTTTCAGCTTATTGGGAGCGTTTGTGATTACAACTATAGTCGCGGCGCGGGACTCTGAAGTTGTTGTTTTCGTGTCTTGGCAACCTACCATTCAAAAGTGCGTCTGATTTCGTGTATAATATGAGACGCATGTGATTCGTGTTTATGTTCGTGTATAATAATATTCGTGTATAATATATTCGTGCATAATAATATGATTCGTGTATAACATATGAAATCGGACACACTTTTGAATGGTAGGTTGCCAGGGTATGATAATGACAACCTTAGAGACGTTTGCCGCGACTATAGAAACTAGAAGAATTCAGAAACCCTGTTCGCCAAAGACTATGGAGTAGCAGGAACTGGTTACTTAGATATGTTGTGTCGCTTCGATGTCACTGTTAGCTAAGAAATGTCAGTTAAATTTTCCTGGAGTATAATGTTAGAAATGTTCTATATGTGAGGATTAGAGTGACGGTATTTATTCTTTGGCTATTCTTTGGCATCTCTCACTCAGTCTGGGGTGAATAATAATTTCTGGCATTAGCATGACAAGAATACGAGGGAAGAGGCGACGTTGAGAGACTTAAGAATCTGGAAATAATGCTAATATGAAGTGTCAGCCATATTTAAAGCTTACTTGCTACCACTCTTACATATCTGTATTTTCCCCCTCATAAATTTTTCCCCTGGAGGAGAACCACTAGGATATTAAAAGAAACTCTTACCCTTCATCCGTTCACAAGCATTCTGTTCAGCTTAACACCGGACGATTTTATTCAATTGCAGGCAAGTATTGCAGTCGGAGAATGTTAATGTTCTTACCATTAACCCTTTCATGAGTCGAATAACTAGGTTTCTACATCAGTTAACGTAAGACGATCTTATTCATCTGAGGTACCCATAAGAGGGTACATGAAAACTAACTACGAGTATGTATGGTGAAACAAACAACAATAGACATAACAGATTTGCTGGAAGAGAGGAAATAAGATCTATTGGCGCGGCAAAAGGCCAAAACGAGTAATAGACTGGTGGAATGGCGATGTGCAAAACCGGAGATTTGGGGAAAAGTTTGATTGGGGATAAACTTAGATTGGAACTTAAAGACTAGGCTGACTGAACCCTGAAAAATAGAACTTGCACATTTCGCCCAAGCCACAACAACCGCAGCAACGAACCAAAAGAGACAGTAAAACAAAAGAGCAGAGGCAGACCCAGGCCAACAATAAGAAGAGCGTGACTGAAACAAAAGCCAGTATAACAAAAGACGAGTATGAATGAAAGGACTGGCGTCATGGATATTGAGAATTTTACAAACAACTTGACAGCTAATTTATTTCCAGGAAAATAAGAGTGGCAGTTAATTAGGGTGGGCATGCTTAATGAGCGATTAATTTTACTAAAACCATTCTTGTTTACTTCATGTTAGCCCCGGGATACCGCAGGAAAAAAAGAAGAGGAATTGCAGGTTTCGGTAGTAAATTGGGTTACGAGGCAGAAAACAGGTAATTGTAGGTTCGGATAGAAGAGAAAAAAAAATGGGGACTTACTGGTTCGGAGAGCAAAAATACAAAGACAGAAGCTCGGAATAAAAGCAAAAGAGAGTAAAAAAAAAACAATAATAGAGGCTTAACCAAGAGGCGTCATAGATAGTCAGATGAATTCAAAACAAATCGAAACCAAAACAAAAGGTAACAAACGAGGTCAAAACAAAAGGCAGCGTAACAAACGATTCAAGGGACTAGGTATTGTGGATCTGTCAACAACAACTAAATTGCTAATGAACGGCCTGGGTCATGAATGCAACGGTTAATTAGTGCGACCTCCATAACGACGCATCCATTTGCCGCTTGTTCTTGTTTACGCAAGGGGGGGATGGTAGGTAGGCTGGAAGAGGAAAACAATGACAAGAAAGTACTAGAACAGACAGAACCAGGCCAACAGCAACAAACCGAAACCGAAACAAGATAGTAAATATGAGTCCTAAAACACAATAAAACGAAACGACGGACACAGCCAAGCCACCAAGAACAAAACGAAACCAAAACAAAATCAGTACGCAAAAAATGGGTCCCAAATCACAATAATACAAAGACAAGAGATGAAATTAAAACATTAAATTGCAAGGCCAAACAAAAGACAAAAGAAGGAGAAACAAAACCAGGATAATAATAATAAGGCAAGCTAACGAGACCTAAGAAAAGCCAGTAAAAAAAAAAAATGTAGTCATCATGGGCATTGTGAATCGGCCGATAACAAATACGGCCAATTGACGTCCGTGGTAATGAATGCAACAGTTAATTATCGAGGCCCCCTGAATGGACCAGTAATTTGCTTATTGCCACTTCTGTTAACCCAGCTTAAGCCACGGGAAGTTGTATGTTGGGACAGAATAATAAATTTGGATTGAACATACACATGGATGTTGAGTAAAAAAAGAAAGGTGGACTGAACAAGATGACTGTGTTAAAAACAGGGACAGAGTAAACATGTGGACAGAATAACGAATTGAGGCAGAACAAAAGATGAGGATAGAGTACCAAAAAATATAATAGGATTTGAAGAGAAAGTAGGATAGAATAACAATTTGTGGATAGACTTCAAAATTGGGAGTAGAATACAAAATTGGGGATAGAGTACAGAAAGTAAGTTCCTCGTGCCTGCAAGAAAAATTTCTTCGGAGGTATATTCCGCCCCACTGACCTCAATACTAAATAAGCATACAGTCCGGATGGGGCCTTTACTACTTATTCAAGAACTGAGGTTCTGTGGCGAATCCCTACATACAGGAAGCAAACTTTATCGCCTTTGGTTGCAAACTTGCACATTTTCTTCTATTTGCAAGGTTGCTTTCTTTCAGTCAGTCCCAGAAAAGGGGTACCATTCTCTTCCATTTAATCATCATCCCACAATGAATATTCAGAGTGTTTCTATCCTAATTACATGAGGAAGACTCTGAGGCTCTTTTCTTCTCAGCACCTTTTTTTTTTTTGACCGTCAGTATGGGTTACTTCACGGAGGATACACGGATGGTCTCACATTCCTCCCAGATTCTTCTTCATCCTCTTTTCTGGATGTCCGTGGAACATGTGTCTTTGCACCTGATATATCAAAGGACGTAAAAGAGAGTCTGGCACTAATCTTCATTTTCCCTATTTTTTTCATACCGTAGTTGTTTCTGATTCTTACGTCTGGCCCTCCATCTAAAGTTTCCTTTCAGTATGTTCTGTAGCTGCTGTAGTAGACGGCCAAGTAGCTGCTGTTGTGGACTGCCACGGTTCTTTAACTAACAGTAGTGGTGTTCTTCCTCAGGGTTCTGTCCTTTCATCTACTTTCTTCACTCTGTTCATCAATGATCTTTTGAATATATCAATCTCTGTATTTTCTTATGCTGATGGCTCCTTCCTTCGCTTTTCCACCTGCCTTTCATAGTCTCCATCATGGTGGCTACCAGAACAACATAGGATCTGCCTAATTTCTTACTGGGTAGATTAAGCTTTGGTATTTCTATTGTATTAAAAATTCGATTCCACCAGCTTCCAACACACGGAAATCTTCTGTAAGAGTATCTCATAATGTCACACGGCACACAATTCTTTCATCATATACCGTAGCCCCTGTGGTTTTCTTTCTTCACTCGGAATTTGTCATGGAAAGATGACATTACTTCCCCTGCAAAATCTTCCCAGAAATCTGGATGTTGAGCCAACTTTCTACCTTGGCGTTATTCACCTCTTTGTGGTATATAATTTCAAGTATCACAAGGCTCACTGCATTCTGTAACCTCTTCTAAACAGGGCTGAGTCAAAAATTGTTCGACTCATCAGCTCCCCTTCTCTTGCAAACTCCTTTCAACCTCTGTCTCTTCACCACAGTCTCTCTCTCTCTCTCTCTCTCTCTCTCTCTCTCTCTCTCTTTGTGCTATGATTTCAATGGCCACTGTTCTTCTGAGTTGTCTGCTTGCATACATTTCTCCATTAAGTCAAGCACACAGCACACATCCGTTTGTTTTATAAAATTTACGTAATAAGATTCTTTATTTACATTTGTGAGCCAATTATTGATCTACCTGAGCATACTGCCACTGAAACCATATACTGTACCTTTATTTTCTGAATGGTCCTTTACATGGGAAACTTGATCGGACCCTACCATAATCATCATCATCATCATCATCATCATCATCATCAATTTCTTTCTCCTCCTCCTTCTCCTCCCAGTCATTCAGCCTACCTTCCTCTCCCGCCTAATGCCTCACTCGCGAACAATGTCTTTTCTCCGCGACCACTGTTTCCCCTCTCCCTATCTCACTTTCCCTCTCTCCCTATCTCACTATCTCTTTTCTCTCTTCCTCTCGAACAATCTGCCTTCCTTGCACTCGATTTACTGTTCCCCTCCCCTCCTCCTCCTCTCCTTCCTTTCCTCTCTTTCTACCTTTATATCTTCCTTTCTTTCAACTGTCTCTTCTTTCCCCCCATTCCTTCATCTTTACCTTACTCTCTCTCTCTCTCTCTCTCTCTCTCTCCACACACACACACACACACACACACACACACACACACACACACACACACACACACACACACACACACACACACACACACACACACACACACACACACACACACGTACAGTACGTCCTGGCTTTCCCCACAAATACTTCTTCGTGCCTTCCCCGGTGGAGTTTTATTTGTTCGTGGTTCCGACAAGGTCTTCCTTCCCCACCAAAAATTGTCTTCTTCTTTCTTACTTTATCTCTCCCACTCCTGTCCTTTCCACAGTTCCATTGGCTCCGGAACTTCCTTCTTCCCGCCTCTTACTCTCTCATAATATTTCTCATTCCATCTTCATCTCTCCCTTGCTCAAGTTATCCTCCTTTTTTTCGCTTTCACACATCCCACTCATTCATTTTCATTCCCACTTCATTCGTCCTACTTGCCCATAATCTTCCTCCTCCCCATTTCATTTCCTCCCACTCATTAATTGTATTCCTTCCTCCCACTCTAGTTTCCCCCTTTCTTATTTACTAACACATCCTCCCTCCCTCACGGTTTTCTTGCTTCTCCTCCACCTAACAACGCTTCTTTTCACGTCATTTTTCCTAATGGTATTAACGAAGGACTGTGTTGGAACGAGACTTAATTTCCTGATGGTACAAGTTATCAACAGACAATACTCATTTTACCCTAACATGGCCTAAAATTGCCGTCTCTTCATGTTAAGTGCTGATTGCCATTAGATGATGATGCTAGTTACGAAGCGTTGCTATGTAAAGGATGTAGAGCCGCAGTACTGTTTATTTCTGGCACCGAACTGCCTGAAATAAATTACAAAAGGACGAAAATCTGGGTCAAGTTAAGATGAAGGAGGTACTGATGCACCTGTACAAAGACAGTTAGTTCAGAGTGATCATCATAATTTATTTACTGGACTTAAACTTAGCAAATGTATTTGATTCTTGGAAAATGTAGTATACGTGTTATCAGTCAAAGTGAAAAGATAGCTATACAATGAAAAAAATCAACACGAAGATGTAAGCTAAGGAAAATAATTAAAAAATGATGACAACAATTAACTTAAAACCAAGACGACAACGCACGGAGGGAGTAATGAAAGACAAGTAAATTTTATTCATGGGTCTGGTATTTCGATTCAAAACAGAATATCGGTTTCATGTTATGTAATTCCATGGCACGCCGATATCTCATGTTTTGTGCTCATTTCTGGTCACCGTCTAAGCAAATATATGGAGAAACTGGAGGGATAGCCTTGAATGGTGCCTAGATTTAGGAACAAAATATTATGTAGTATTTAGAGTAACTAAATATATTTAACTACTACTACTACTACTACTACTACTACTACTAATAATAATAATAATAATACGTTGCCAATCAGAGACGCTGTAAATTTATGCAGTACAGCACTAAAGTTAAAAAAATCGCATGGATCAATATCGAACTTCAAATCCACCGCTAAACACTGGTGTTCACGTACGAACAGTAAGAAAAAAAAAAAGAAATGTTTTCCTAGCATTTCTATCACAGGAGATGAATCAACAGTGCAGCGTACTTATTCACCCAACATAGAGATACTTTTCGTTAACAGATTACGTGAGTATATTATGTTTCATTCGTTCTTTGCTATAAAGTTTCCGCGGCTTTTATATTCTTGTTGGAGCCTTCCTTGCTTTTCCTGCTGGCTTCAATCCAAAGGCTTGGTGGGTGACTTCTTGCTTCTTTACCTGTTCTTTTTTACTCATAGGATAGATGTGATATTTATAGTGAAATATACAAATATCTATATATATATATACATATATATATATTTATATATATATACAGTATATATATATATATATATATATAGATAGATAGATAGATAGATATAGATAGATAGATAGATAGATATAGATAGATAGATAGATAGATATAGATAGATAGATATAGATAGATAGATATAGATATAGATATATATATATATATATATATATATATATATATATATATATATATATATATATATATATATATATATATATATATATATATATATATATATATTTAGAGGCTAAATAAGGCTGTTGCTGTTTTCTTTGATTTGTATTTCTTTATATTGTACTACCGTTTGCCTCTCCCATTTCAACTCTGCCATCCTTTCCCTAGCACCATCGCACTACTGTACTTACATTCTCTCGCATTTCTTCGTATCTCTATCCTTCCGTGCCTCCCAGCAACCCCTTTGTTCTTCCTCCCTGCCTTCCACTCCCGATTTATCCCGCCACCTCACACCATGCCTCTTCCACCACCTGCCAACAATCCCCATCCTACTAGCTGACACCTCTTTCCTCCTTGTGCCACTCTCCTTCCCATTTCCCTTCTTCCTAACTCCATTTTTTCCTTTTTTCCCATCTCTTACCCACCCTTCTCCTTTTCTGTCATGTACATTACCTTCATCTTCCCTCTTATTTTCTCCTTCATTCTTCTTTCACTTCACCTTCCTCTTCCTCTCACTTGCTGTCAGTCCTTCCCTCCTTCTTGCCATCCTCTTCACCATTTTCTTCCTTCCCTTCTTCTGCCTCCTTTCCCTCACTTCCAGCCCCCCTTTCCATCCCATCTTTTCCCCTTCCACCTCTTCCATATACCGTTCTTCCCTCTTTCGCCATGTCTCCCCATTCCCTCTCCCCACCCTCCACCCTACCCTCTCCCTTCTCCTACCCCCCCTACCCTTGCTCTCACATTCCTTCCCTCCTTTTTTCCTCTTACCTTCTCCTCTCACCTTATCCTTCCTCTCCCATTACCCTCCCTGCCTCCCTTCCTCCCTCACTCCGTCCCTCCTTCTGTTCTATCACTTCTTTTCTACATATACCACTCTCTTCATCCCTCTTCCCTCCTGCCTCCTCACCTCAGCCTTCCAATCTCTCCCATCTTCCCCATCTCCATCCTCTCTCTGTCAAATTCTCTCCATTCCTTCTTCCTCCCTACCACCCTCTTCCTTTCTCTCCTCCCTTCCTTCAACCTCCCTCTCCCAGACTCCTGTCTTCTCACTCTATGTAGTCCTATCCACCTACCTCTGTCCACTCCATCTCTAACGCTTCCTTCCTTCTCCCTCCCTTTTCCTCTCCTCTCTCCCAGCTCTAACCCCCCTCTCACTTCATCTCTCCTACCGGCACCCTTTCTCTCATCACCACCTCCTCATCCTTTCTCTCTTCTCTCTCCACAGCCTTTCCACCTTCTCTTCCACTCTCACCCTACCCTTCCTTTCTGTCCATCCCCACCTTCTTTCTCTCTTTTTTTCTTACTTTGATTCTCCACTTCCCTTCCCGTATCCTACTCCTCATCACTTCCTTCTTCCCTCCACCCTCCCTGTGCTTTCCCTCTGTTCATCTTTGTCGCCTTCTCCTCCGCTCACCTACCACTTCTCCCCTCTACATCTTTACATCCATCTGGCATCTCTTTCTTCCTTGTGCCACCCTCCTCCTATTTCCCTCCTACAGTCCCCCATCCTCTCATCACCTATCCCTCTCATCCATCCTCTTACCTCTACAACCACCTATCTTCTCCTCCCTCCCTGCCACCCATACATAACCTCTTCCTCTCACTTTTCCATCTCCCCCTCCTTCCTACCTACCACTCTTCCTCTTTTTTTTTTTTTTTTTTTTTTTTTTTTTTCCACCTCAGCCCACCAGTGGTTTTTTTCCCCATTCCTCCATCTTCATCCCGCTTCATCCTCTCACCATTACTCCCCTCTCCGTTGTTCTTTCCACTCACTCACCTTCCTCTTCCTTCCCCACTCTTATCTCTCACCGTCACCATCCCATCTCTCTCCCCCTTTCTATAGACCCTTTTCTTCCCTCGACCCTTTTCTTCCCTCAAATTCCATCCCCTTCCTCCTCTCATCCTCCCTTTCTTTCCCTCCTTCCTCCACCTACCCTTCCGCTGTCCTCCTACCTTCCTGTCTCCTCCCTCCTCCCTTCCCTCCATTCTCTCCTTCCTCCTCCCTTCCCTCTATTCTCTCCTTCCTCCCCCTACCCTTCCGTTCCTCTTGCACCCTCCCGTCTGTTCCTTCCTCCCTCCCTCTTCCTTCTCTCATCCTCCCTGTCTTTCCTTCCTTCCTTCCTCCAACCCTTCCGCTCCCCTCCCACCCTCTCGACTCTGTCCTCCTCCCTCCCTTTCCTTTCCCTGTTTCCTCCCCCTATGCTTCCTCTCCCATCGAGGCCCAACCTCACTGCCAAAGTGTGTGCGTGTGTGTCGGTACCGCCTCGCATATCTCTGGTAAGTGCGGAAGGTGAACATTGTTGGTTCCTGCAGTGCAAGTGCAACTGCAGACTGGAACGAAATATACTTGTTTTTATAGGGACTGCTGCACACGAGGACGCTTACTCGAGTAAACTTCTAAAGTCTCTTGAAATGTTTGTGGGCAGATGGGTAGGTAGACGGGGAGATAAGTAAGTTGGTAGGTACTTTTGTAAGTTGGTTGGTAGGTAGGCAGATAGGTAGGTAGGTAGGTAGGCAAGTGAGTAGGCGGGTAAGTAAATAGGAAGAGAGATAATATATGTAAATATATTTTAAATAATACGTAAATAGACATAACGAGATAGCCAGATATATATTAGATAAAATATAGGAAGGCAGATAGTACATGCTGATAGATAGTTAGATAATACGTAAGTAGACAGATAAAAGAATAGATAGATATGTATTATTACAGAGAGCAAGAGAGGAAGCTGATTGATTAAAAAGGAAATGAAATCAGCTTAATTTTAATAGGGCCTGGTGCATACGAGGTTAGTTACAATAAATTCTTTGCAATTGGAGGTCGGTCAATATACAGGTAAGTATTGTAGGCGTGTAGGTAGGTTGTTAGGCAGGTGGATGGGTATATAAATACATAGGTCGGGAGGTAAGTTGTTTATTTGGTATACAAGCGCTTTGTGGCCGTATGGGCATTTCAGCACTTGTCCAAATTATTTCCGTTTCTGGACGGCACTTCCCTTTTTCTCGCCACCAGTGATCTATATGTCGACGGAGGAAACCCCACGGAACATCCCCGACGCATTCCGCGTAATGTAAAACCAATATGAACAGTTCGTGGTCAGACATCCCTCCAGGAAATTTCAGTCGACATGAAACTGAAACGAGTCTATCTGTAACCCAGCTGCAACCATCCTGCCAAATTTCATTGAAATCCTTTCCCTATTTTCGACTGTTCTACACACGAACACAGACTCCCAGAATTATAGAATATTAGTTAATAGACAGACAGCTGGCTACCTAGGTTGATACTTATGTAAAAATAAATGTTACATGGAGGAAGACTAAATACATGACTGAAAATCGATTGAAATCTGCTTTTGTTTATAGGGCCAGGTACACACTAGAAAGGTTGTTGGAATAAGCTTCTTTATTTTCGTAGGAAGTGAGCGTGGGTAAGTAAAAATAAATATGTAAGTATGCCGACACGTAGGTAAAAAGGTAAACGGTGGAGTATGCAGTAGATATGGAAATAAAACAGTATATAAGAAAGATAGAAAAAGAAAATAGTTATCTGTTAGAGACATAAGTAGCAGATGGTTTGCTTGAATGAAGGCGACATGGAATATACGAGTATTTGTTTTCAGGGAGAACAACTTACAAGAGGCCAGTGACACGAATAAACTTCTTACATTCTTCCGAAGTGGCTGTAGGAAGACTGGCTGATAGAGAGACTGATGGAGAGATGAGTAAGGAGGTAGATATGTAGACAGGTAATTAGGTAGAAGAACATGTTGGTAAACAAAAAAGTACGTAGGTAGTTAGTTAAGATATATATGGTTAAGCGAATAATTGAACTGATATTAGATTACAGAATATTGATTATTAGACAGAAGATCGCTACATAGATAGTTTGATAGATAAACATAGTCTTACATAGGTACAGGTACATAGAAAAATAGGTAAAACAAAGATACACAGTAGGTGAACAATCCTATCAGTTGAAAGGTATGTACTTACGATTGAAGTGAATGTTGACGTAAGATGAGAAATACGGCACATATAGCATAATACAACCATCGTCTGATAGGAGGGAGTAAGATATATATGTGTTGTGTAATAAAAAGTTACCCTTTTTATGAGCTTAGGTATTTATTTTCAACCGCATGAATGTTTTTAGTGTTCAGTCTGTTTTGCAGAACTCTCTCTCTCTCTCTCTCTCTCTCTCTCCCTCACAGATACCCGATAACAAAAATAACAGACTTAAGCAAGGCAGACATAAAGATTATCTCCTTAATCAATTCCTCCTGCATATTTCACCGCTTCTCTTCACACAGGCGTGCCATGTTGCTATGGACTAAATTATCGCTTATATTTTCACCTGTGAGCCTTCAGTGTTGGTCAAATATTTGCTGAGGGAGACACAATGGACGAGGTTGGAAATATCTGAAGTCTTGCGTGGGGGCATTGTTAGTGTCAGGGGAGGGAAGCGTGATAACTGTGTGTGGTGGTGAGGCGCGTGGGGGATGGGGGATGAGGGAGATAGGATTGTGTGTGTGTGTGTGTGTGTGTGTGTGTGTTTGGTGAGAAGTGGTTATGCGTAGTGGCATGGGAGAGATAGTAGTTAAAGCGATAATGTGAAGAGGATCTTGGTTTTGGTTTGGTGATTTGAGACGGTGGTGATCGTGGTGGTAAAGCTGATGGTGGATGTTGAAGTGATGGTGGTAACTGTAGTGGTGATGGTAGTTGTGGTGTTGGTGATAATGTGTAGTTGTGGTACTGGTGATGATGTGAAGTGGTTGTGGTGGTGGTAAAGGAAGTAGTGGTGGCTGTGATTTGAGCTGGTTATGGTGGTGGTGGTGGTGATGATGTGGTGAGGGAGATGGTGTTGGTGTTGTCTTGGTTGTTGTGTTGCAAAGTGATGATTATGGTGATGTGATGATATACTGATGGTGGTGGTTGTAAATTTGATGATGTGAGATTAACGATGGTGAGTGAAGGCAACCCAGTCAGTCGATGAGAGTAGTAACATTGGTTTTCTGAGATGGAGAACTAAGGGTATAAAAGAGAATGAGGAACATATGACAACAAAGTATAATACTGATGCTTGTGATGTGAAGACTGTCATAAATTAGCCATGAAATTTTGTCGCCTACTATTACGTGCCATAGAGAAGTATGATAGAAGATCGACATTGCACGGAGATAGAGAAAGAGGGAGAGAGAAGAAGATTTAATGACGTCGTCTCTCTCTCTCTCTCTCTTACAGATACCCGATAACAAAAATAACAGACATAAGCAAGACCAACCGTAAAGGTTTTCTCTTTAATCATTTCCTCCTGCATATTTCATCGCTTCTGTTCACTCAGGCGTGCCATGTTGCTATGGACTAAATTATCGCTTATATTTTCACCTGTGAGCATTCAGTGTTGGTCAAATATTTGCTGAGGGTGACACAATGGACGGGGTTGGAAATACCTGTAGTCTTGCGTGGGGGCATTGTTAGTGTCAGGGGAGGGAAACGTGATAACTCTGTACGCTGGTGAAAGGGGAGGGGGGGGAGATGAGGGAGATAGGAGTGTGTGTGTGTGTGTGTGTGTGTGTGTGTGTGTGTGTGTGTGGTGGCATGGGAGGGATAGTAAAGTGTTAATGTGAAGAGGATCGTGGTTTTGGTTTGGTGATTTGAGACGGTGGTGGTAAAGCTGATGGTGGATGTTGAAGTGATGGTGGTAACTGTAGTGGTGATGGTAGTTGTGGTGTTGGTGATAATGTGTAGTTATGGTACTGGCGATGGTGTGAAGTGGTGGTGGTGGTGTGGTATTTGCGGCTGTGGTGGTGGTGGTAAAGGAAGTAGTGGTGGCTGTAATTTGAGATGGGTGTGGCGGTGGTGGTGATGACGCGATGATGTGGTGAGGGAGTTATGAGGTACTGTTGGTGATGGTTGTAAATTTGATGATGTGAGATTAACGTTATGGCGAGGCAACCAGTCATTTGATGAGAGCAGCAATAATGACACGTACTGTGAAAAAATGGGGCTTATAATTTGGAGTTATTACGTCTAGTGATGACAGAGATTGACGTACAACATTTCAACCTCTTCATTAATTGACGTCTTTTACACTGTTTTTTCCTTGTTCTGTCAAACAAATATTATTTAGCTCAGGAGAGGCTTGGCAACAGGGGAGGTTAAGCACAGCCTTCATAGTCCCATTCGTTACCAGAGGTCGATCCGAGTTTTTTTTTTTTTTTTTTTTTTTTTTAATGCGAGGAAGAAGGAATCAAAGGCCGCGAGCTCGGAATTGTTGTTCCTTCCAAGAGAAAAACAAAATACAAGAGAGAGCCAAATTCAAGATCCGATCATTTTTGGTGGGAGCAAGAATAGGAGAGAATGAGATCACAGAACTGAAGGGTAGAAAAGGAGTACTGTGCTTAGAAGAATAGTGGTTAGATATATAAGAACTTCCCCGCTTAGAAGAGCAGAGGGGTATATATAAAAAAAAGTACCGTGGTTAGAAGAACAGAGATTAGGTATAAAAGCAGTAGCATGCCTAGAAGAACAGAGGGATATAAAAAAAAGTACCATGGTTAGAAGAACAGAGGAATATAAAAGGAGTGCCGTGATTTGAAGAACAGAGGCTAGATACAAAAGAGCTACCTTGCTAAGAAAAACAGAAGTTAGGCTGTTGTAGTTGTGGCACTGATGTTCTAACTATAAAGGGTAGAGTGCTGCGGAGAACAGAAGATAGGCTATTCAGTTTGTAACATTGGTTTCCTGAGATGGAGCGCTCAGGGTATAAAAGAGAATGAGGAACATATGACAACAAAGTATATTACAGATACCAGTGATGTGAAGACTGTCATTGTCACGGGGTTTTTAAAATATCACGGTAATTTTGATATAAATGCTTAAATATTATTTAAATTGATAATAATATTCAATAATATTGAAGAGCAGGGACAATGATTGTCTTACTAAATCAAACAACGATTACTTTATGCTGGCCTGCTTCGCACGATTCTCTCAGAACGAGAATTTACAAACTTTCTCAACAGTACACAGCAGAGACTAATTACTCACAATTGCTGAATTACTGTACTGTTAGCCTCTGGAGAAAGTTACTTCACCCTTGACAATAAATAACTAATACTAATAACAATAATCAGGTCCTTGCTGATGCTTAACTCCTATGGCACAACGGATTTTAAGTTAATACAACAAGACTGGTCTAAGTACCAGTTATGAAAGCAAACGTTTATGCAAGCTAGGAGCTATATGGAAAATAAGCTTAATTTGGATTAAATGAAACAAGAGTTTACTTACATTAAGCTCAAGAAAGGAACTGTTAAATTTATTAATCACAAAAAATAAATTTAACGTTACAATTCAAATCAATTAAATGAGACGCACTCACTCACTCTCACAATAGCTAAATACTTACGCCTAGGGAAAAACACCTTAACTAAACTCTTAAAACTAGGAAATACACAAAAGGAAATACCGGTCGATGAATGCTATGTATCACCCGAGGTGGGAGGACTGGATTAACTGTCTCAGTGGAGCTTGGGTGCTAGCGACGTCTCACACTTCTTGGAGCACAGGACCTTCCTCCGCCACAACAAACACTCGACTGAGTAAGTCGTGGGAACAAAAGCGGAGCACTAGGCCGCATTTTTAACGGTCAAGTGCAAGCAGGGGCGAACAATAAAGAAAACAATAGTATCGCTCAGTAGCGCACTTAGTGACGTGCATTAAATCGGTCACTTTTGAAAACGGTGACGAATGTTTTGAAAAGTATACTCCGAAATGGAGAGAGAAACGGTTAGCTGAGTGATACGCAGTGAGTTTTCCACTAATAGTTCGTGGCTTCTCACAAAACGGAAATGTCTCGAATTGATTCGTGACATTACGCCCCTACAAAATTAGATTTTTTCCGTATGGGAAAAAATTTGTGGATATATATATATATGTATACATCCTAAGTCATTCGCACAAGATTCACACTGTGGCGTGTGTGCTATCCTGCTACAGGAGAAAGTCGCAGTCGTCAGTGAGCGAAAAAACCTCGTATTTACGTTAATAGAAGCAAGCTTGAGGGAAAAACTCTGTGACGACGGTGAAAATCCTGTACTCAGGTCAAACTGAGCGAAAATTCGCTACATTTACACTGACAACTAATTGTTGTGTAGCGTGGTGTATGTAATACACGGTGTAGGTGTGACAGTTGTAGTGTAACTGTACCTACGTGTAAAATGACACAGTAAATAATATGGCGACGACGAAGGCAGAGGAGAAGAGGCGGCAGCGTGCGGCAGACGATCAGCTGGCCCGCACAGCAAAACTGCTACACCCATTGCTGAACCTGCAAAACCAATTGAGGTGGAGCATCAAAAATGTCAATGACAAAATTTTATCATGTTACAATTACTCTCTCTGCCTAGCAGTCAGTGCTACGACGTACATTCGAGGTCGCCATTAATTATAGCACACGATTATGGTCAGCAAGTTGAGAATCCTTGTGCAAACTTGGGTCTTCCATAGCCTCAAGTCGCACACGGGTCCTCAACCTGTGCCTTAACCTACAGTTCTTATATTAATATCGGGGAGCTGAGAATCCTTGTGCAAACTTGGGTCTTCCATAGCCTCAAGTCGCCTCTGCGGAATTCTCACTTCCCCCTTAACCTACAATACTTATATTAGTATCGGGGAGCTGAGAATCCTTGTGCAAACTTGGGTCTTCCATAGCCTCAAGTCGCCTCTGCGGAGTTCTCTCTCGAACTTCCCCCTTAACCTACAATACAATACTTATATTAGTACCGGGAAGCTGAGAATCCTTGTGCAAACTTGGGTCTTCCATAGCCTCAAGTCGCCCCTCAACTTCCCCCTTAACCTATGGTACATATATTAGTACCGGGAAGCTGAGAATCCTTATGCAAACTTGGGTCTTCCATAGCCTCAAGTCGCCTCTGCGGAGTTCTCTCTCGAGCTTCCCCCTTAACCTACAGTACTTCTATTAGTACCGGGAAGCTGAGAATCCTTATGCAAACTTGGGTCTTCCATAGCCTCAAGTCGCCACTGCGGAGTTCTCTCTCGAACTTCCCCCTTAACCTACAGTACTTCTATTAGTACCGGGAAGCTGAGAATCCTTATGCAAACTTGGGTCTTCCATAGCCTCAAGTCGCCTCTCAACTTCCCCCTTAACCTACGGTACATAATATGTATGTAAAGGCCCTGGACATAATGTGTCCTGTGGGGCCAATGGGCGAGACGTCAGGTCTGCACCCACTTCACCACTACCCTGTCTCTCAACTGACTCAGAGATTACAGGTGTGGTTATAAATGGCACAGGAAGGGCATGTCCCTGAGTAGTGGCGATACTTTGGCACACACTGCAGGAACGGACAAAACTATCTATGTCCCGTCCCATCCCTGGCCAGAAAAAGTCAGCTCGGATACGGCCCTGGGTCTTCCTTTTCCCCATGTGACCTCCTGAGGCTGAACAATGACCCCATTGTAACACTGCTAGGCGGTACTTGGCGGGAACGACAAACTGCAGTCGAACCTCGCCCTCGGGTGTTCATGACTCACGGTAGAGCCGTCCTTGTTTACGAAGGAACTTGGCTCGACCTCCCCGTGAATACTTAATCACTCGACCCTTTTGTTTGTTCCGCACGGTAGCAAGTGTCGGGTCAGAATGTTGTTCTTGCACAACAAGTTGACTACACATCAGATCTTGCGGTGATTCAATGATCACTGGGGTGACACAGTCTGGAGCCTCAGTCATGGCTCGTGTTACCGCAGCAGCCGAAGTCTGAGTAGCGTCATCATCGGAGCAACTATCCTTGACTCCTTGAATATTGCCTACTATTAAGTCAAATAGAGGCTCTGGCATGACAACTGCAAGTGTCGTACCAGTATAAAATGGAGATGCCACCTGGATACATGCCTCAGGGAACAATCTCACTGATCCATCAATAAGCTTTGCATGGATCTGTCGACCTGTATACTGCTCAGGCCGAACTAAACTCTGCTTAACACAGCAACCTGTGGAACCATTGTCTCTCAGGACCTTCACAGGAATGCCTCCCACAAACCCTGGCTGAACAAGGAAGGTACTGTCACCTGTGGGAGGGCCTGTGGAGGAAGCAGCTAGCCACTCATGAGGCTGCTGAATTGATGTGGCAAACATTGTGCCTTGTGAAGAAGATGGAACATTGGCCATCAGTGGAGGGGGGTTCACTGTCACTGTGGGACTAGTGAACTGTGGGGAAGTACCCACACTGGTAGGGACGTGACCACCATGCTGCTGCTGAGGAATGAAGGCTGCATTCGCTTCCTGCCTCTTTTGAGCTGGTGGTGAAAAAGTTTGTCCCGTCGGTCGGTTGCGTGGCTGATACTGCTGCTGGTTGGGGTACTTGTTGTACCTTTTCCACTCAGGTTTCTGAGTGTTTTGCCCCTGGTCCTTCCACTGCGGTTTTGGACCTTGGCCATTATTCTGAGAATGGCCTTGGTGCTGAGATTCAGTCTGAGACGGCTTCCCAGACTTGGCAGTATCTTTTCTACTCCAGGTGTTTTGCTTACGAGCTTGATACCCGTATGCAGTAAAGAATGCGTCAGCCTTCTCTGCCATTTGGCTGGCATCTTTCACCTGGCAGATCTTAAGCTGTGCTATGAGCTCAGCAGGCCACGACCTCTCTAGCTGTGTACGCAGCATAAGGTCAATTATCCCCTCACGCGTGGAAGGAGTTTCATCTTTCTCCATCCACTCATTTAAGTAAGCTGTGAGACGATCAAGGAACTGAACAGCTGTCTCCTTGTCTTGGAGACGAGCTCGCATGAACTGAACTTTGGCGTCGTCTACTGTGAGACCATACGCCTTAATGAGTGCAGCTTTCATCATCTCATATGTGAGATTGTCTCCACGAATTCTGTGGAGAATATCGAGGGCAGGGCCCTCAAATAGGCTAAGAAACTGAAGCCGCTTAGCTGCCTCATCCAGTTGATATAAGTCTGCCATGTCCTCAAAACGAGCTATGTACGGCTCGATTCGCTCGCTTTCCTTGTATGAAGGAAGCTTGATGCGTGGGGTCGCCAGGACATGTGCAGGGAGAACGCTCGTGGAGCTTGGACCAACTGCACCAGACGTGTCTGAAGCCAAGGAATCTCGCTTGAGCTTCAGCACTTCAAGTTCATGTTCTCGTTCTTTGTCTCGTTGTTCACGCTCGTATTCGCGCTGTTCTCGCTCGTATTCGCGCTCTTTCTCACGCTGCTCTTGTTCATATGCACGCTCTCTTTCACGTTGTTCGCGCTGTTCTCGCTCGTATTCGCGCTGAATCTTACGCTCTTCACGGGCATCATTCTCGCGCTGCTGCTCCTGATTATGCCGTGAGAGTATATACTCTTTAATTTCGGTTGGGTCCGAAAGACCCATTTCTTTGGCTTCCTGTAAAAATACAGTAGTAGCCATTTCGCTAATTTATTAAGCAAACCGAAATTGAGTACTGACTGCTTAGCGACGAATACTAATAAACAAAAGTAAAGAGTACAGACACAAGCTAGTGGTGACCAGTCTTATCCAGTTAACTGGCAAAGAATAAATCAAAAATGTAAATGACTGGGAAGACTCAATAATAAACACAATGGTACGGCGACTTCCCAGAAGCGAATAAAATTGTCTGGCGTTACCAAAAATAAACGAGTTAAGTATTCTATTGATTAATAAAGCAAAATTCACTTGCTAAATTAAGGGTAAACACCAGTAAGCTTGTGCCTATAAACTTTAATGATAAATACCTAAATATGAATGAGTGAGCACTATCTCGTGAATAGCTTTAGAGCTAGGAGTTAATATCCTGGAATGAGGTCGCCAATTGTCACGGGGTTTTTAAAATATCACGGTAATTTTGATATAAATGCTTAAATATTATTTAAATTGATAATAATATTCAATAATATTGAAGAGCAGGGACAATGATTGTCTTACTAAATCAAACAACGATTACTTTACGCTGGCCTGCTTCGCACGATTCTCTCAGAACGAGAATTTACAAACTTTCTCAACAGTACACAGCAGAGACTAATTACTCACAATTGCTGAATTACTGTACTGTTAGCCTCTGGAGAAAGTTACTTCACCCTTGACAATAAATAACTAATACTAATAACAATAATCAGGTCCTTGCTGATGCTTAACTCCTATGGCACAACGGATTTTAAGTTAATACAACAAGACTGGTCTAAGTACCAGTTATGAAAGCAAACGTTTATGCAAGCTAGGAGCTATATGGAAAATAAGCTTAATTTGGATTAAATGAAACAAGAGTTTACTTACATTAAGCTCAAGAAAGGAACTGTTAAATTTATTAATCACAAAAAATAAATTTAACGTTACAATTCAAATCAATTAAATGAGACGCACTCACTCACTCTCACAATAGCTAAATACTTACGCCTAGGGAAAAACACCTTAACTAAACTCTTAAAACTAGGAAATACACAAAAGGAAATACCGGTCGATGAATGCTATGTATCACCCGAGGTGGGAGGACTGGATTAACTGTCTCAGTGGAGCTTGGGTGCTAGCGACGTCTCACACTTCTTGGAGCACAGGACCTTCCTCCGCCACAACAAACACTCGACTGAGTAAGTCGTGGGAACAAAAGCGGAGCACTAGGCCGCATTTTTAACGGTCAAGTGCAAGCAGGGGCGAACAATAAAGAAAACAATAGTATCGCTCAGTAGCGCACTTAGTGACGTGCATTAAATCGGTCACTTTTGAAAACGGTGACGAATGTTTTGAAAAGTATACTCCGAAATGGAGAGAGAAACGGTTAGCTGAGCGATACGCAGTGAGTTTTCCACTAATAGTTCGTGGCTTCTCACAAAACGGAAATGTCTCGAATTGATTCGTGACAGTCATAAATAACCCATGAAATTTTGTCGCCTACTATTACGTGCCATAAAGAAGTATGACAGAAGATCTCTCTCTCTCTCTCTCTCTCTCTCTCTCTCTCTCCCCCCATACACTTTCGCTCCTCCTCCCACATATTTATCTCCCATTCTTTCCCTTTCCCTTTTTCTTTTGTGATGAAAGATGACGATATAGTCTTTATTTTTTTTTTATTGTTTTCTCCATTCCCACCCTTCGTATCTTCCTCTCACTTCTCCCACACATTCCGCTTCCCTTCCTCCTCTATTTGTGTTGCGCAGTGAAAGACATTCTGATGGTGCTGGAGGAATGTTAGTGATTCTCTCTCTCTCTCTCTCTCTCTCTCTCCATTTTTTCCTCCTGTATTTCATTTGATCATTTCTCTCATTTTATCTTTCACTCCGGTAAATCTCCTTTCTTCGTCCTCTTTTCCCTGCTATTCTTTCATGCAGTAAAAATCATGAAACGCTTCTTTCCTCAGTTTTAATCTTTCTACATTCCCTTTTACTTCCTCCTCTCGTCCCTCCTATCGTCCAACCACACATTCATCCTTTCCACCATTCTCTCCCGTGCTTCCTTTCGCTTCCCTCTTCTCCCTTCTCTCCTTCCATACACTCATCATCCCTTACGCCTCTCCGGCCTCTTATTGGTACCGTAGTAAAGAACATGAAAGTCATGCTATGGAGGTGCCATACTGATTTTTTCTTCATTCTTGATTCCCATTCCTATTTCCACTCAAATTTTCTCCCTCCCACATACTATTCCTGACATCCTCCTCTTCTTCTTTTCTGTATAATGGTGGTGCATTCTGTATTATTTCTCCATTTTTTTTTCTACGCCATTCTCGTCCCTGCTTCCTCTCATGTTCCTGATCTCCCTTTGTTGCTTACAGTCACGATTTCGTATTGTCCCATAATAGACGATATTATAATGGTTTAGAAGTGATGAGGTGGTGTATTTCCTATTTTTCTCCTGTTTTCGACCTTGTTTCCTCTCTCTCTCTCTCTCTCTCTCTCTCTCTCTCTCTCTCTCTCACCCATGCTCACTTCCTCCTCTTTTCACGTTATTCTGTTGCATCGTGGAAGACGTGAGATACTTCCTCCGCAGTTTTTTTTCTGTCTCCATTCCCGCTGCTCCTTCCTCTTACTCGTCACGTCCTCCCACACATCTATCCCCTTCTCCTTCTCTTCTCCCACTTATTCTGTTCTTTTGTGGGAGCCATGGTGGTGGTGCCACAAAACTGCTGATATGATATTTTCTCCTACTTTTACTCAGTATTTTTGGTCTCCCTCCTTCTCACTCTCTCCTCCATTCCTTTCTTCCTTGAATTTCTCCTTTCCCCCTCTGTTTCTTCCTCATATTTTGTAGGGAAGTGAAGAGCATAATAGTCGAGCTTTAGAAACCCTGGTTTTATTCTATCCATCTGTTCTTCTTTCTGCTTCTCAGTTCTTCTCTGTTCGTCTCTCCCTTTTCTTCCCTCTCGTATTCCATTCCAGTTCATGATAGTGAAGTTTTGGATGTATTGATGTGATTTCTTCTCTCCATCCCTGTTACCTCTCTTTTTTTCACTTCACACTTACTCATCCTCACTCTGTCTATTCCCCTTATTCCGTCGCTTACAGTAGAGGAAGACATGCATGATGCTAATGTCATATTCCCTTTATATTTTTATTCGTCATGCCCTCTTTATTGTCTTTATTCGTCGTTTCCTCTTTATTTTCTTTGTTCGTCATGTCACCTAATTTTTTTTATTCATGTCCGCATTATTTTCATTATTCGTCATGTCCTCTTTCTTTGCTCGTCGTGTCCTCTTTATATTCATTAATCGTCATGTCCTCTTTATTTTCTTCGTTCGTCTCTGGCCTTCCTAGCCCGTCAGTTTTCTTCCCTGCTTTCCAAAAATCCACCTTCTTTTCCTCTTACTCCTTTTACTCTGTGCCGCTGTGAAGGACGTGGTAGTGGAGCTTTGATGTGGTTTTTCCCCTTAATTCCCGTTCCTCCGTCCTTTAATTTCTTAAACCTTCCTCTCACACAGTCTTCCTTTCGTCCTTCTCTTATTTTGTAGCACAGAGGGAACTATGTGAGAATGTGATGTGATAATATTTCCTTTATTATTCTTTCCGCATATTCGACCAGACTTGCTCTCACTTTTCTTACTTTATTTTCACACACTTATCATGTCTTTCTCATGATGATGGTGTAATATATATGCTAATGGATTATTTTTTACATACAGCTGTTTACATACGAATACTTCTACCATTCTCGTCCTTGCTTACTCTCACCTCTTCTTCCTTCCACATTCATATTTATTCGCGTTTTCTCCCCTTCTCCCTTATATTCTGTTGCGTATTGGAGGACATAAAAGTTGTGTTTTGGAGCTGGTCGTGTGATTTTTTTTCCCCTCCATTCCGTTTCCTTTTTTTTTTTCCCCGTTATTCTACCTTCTGGTCCCACATGGTTTACATCTTCCTTCCCCTCTACCGCTCCCCCCCCCCCTTTTTATGTGTAGAGAAGGACATGATGGTTATGAAAGAGACGCTGATTTTCCCTTCTATTTTTCTCACTATTCCCACTCATTCTTCCCCTATGTCTCTCTCCTGTGTCTCTCCTCCTTCTTACTACACACTCGTCGTCTCTTCTTCCTCCTCCCCCTTATTTTGTAACACAGAGGAAGACATGCGAGATGCTGATATGATCATGTCTCCTTCATTTTTCCTTGTCCGCTCCCGTCCCTCCTCCTTTTCACTTCTCCACTCTCCTGCACACGTCTTCTTTATTGTTCCTCCTTCCCATCATTCGCAGAAGCATATTGGAATACAAGAAATTGCGCTGAATAGATTTCTGGGAATACATTCTATACGATTCACACTTTCATGATCTTCGCAACACATCCGCTCTGAGTTTTCATTGCAAATTGACAAGAATGGTTCAGATGAGATTATAACAGCTTGTTGAAATTGTTTGTATTTGCTGTAACCTCACAATAATCACAGTTTCAATATATGGGTGTAAGTTATTTCGTTGCACCTCATTTCTTGTGGATGTATGTCTGTGTAGCGGTCGGCATGAAAACGGGTTATTCATTGACCATCAGCTCTGTTATACACGCGCAAACCGTATTGTGCTGCGTGTGAAGGGTGGCTGGCCTTATCAATCCACATCAGATATAACACAAAGACAAAAGCGTACACGAGTCAGACGCATGTATCCGAACACTTGAACCGTTACATATTATGACAACAAATGAAATATGTAAAAATTATTACCCTCTGAATATAAAAGAAAACTTACAACACAAGGAAGGAAATAAGTGAAAATGAACTTCTGAATAAAAACGAAAACGCACGAAACAATACAAAAGAAATGACTAAAAATTATCCTTTAAATTTGCATTGAAAAAAATCTGGCTGTTTTATTTCCTTGATACTACAGGGAAGAGTTCCACAAACTGTTACGAAATTATTCAGAAATGCCCCATGCAACCATCCATACCAACCCTGCCATGTTAATAAAAGCCACGGTGCTCATACAGAAAGCCATCACACTCAGCTGATACTTTCTTTACTCAGTATATTTTGTACCCTGGAAACAAATACAAGCATTTCTACTTAAAACAGCTCCAAATCCAGACCTCCTCCATACCAACGAACTCCACCGTTGACCCTCGTTCTTACCAACTGACTTCACATTCCCTCTTCTCATTTACTGACATGAATCCTCCATCCAGCTAATACACTTCACATTCATCCATCTTTCTCACCAGTATTATATATTTTCAGCCTTCTTTCTTGCCGATATGATCTGTTTTCAGTCTTCTTTCTTACCATTATACTCTACATTCACCTTTCTTCTCTTGTCAACGATCTCCAGAGTCAGCCTGCTTTCTTACCGATATGCTCCATATTAAGCCTTCGTTTGTAACAATATATTCCATATTCAGCATTGTTTCTGACCAGTATACTCCAGTTTCAAGCTTATTATTTACCAGTATACTCCACATTGAGCATTCTATCTCACCAGTATACTCCACTTTCAGCATTCTTCTTACCAGTATAATTCACACTGAGGCTTTTTTCTTGCCAGTATACACCACATTTAGCCGACTTTCTTACTAGTTTATTCCACATTTAGCCATCTTCTTCGTCCGTATATTCCACATTCACCCTTCTTATCAACATAATTCACATCAGCCTTGTATCTCACGAATATATTCCACATTCAACCTTCTTACCTACCAGTATACTTCACATTCAGCCTGTTACCTTACCAGTATACTTCAGACTCAGCCTCCTATCACACCGTTTACTCCATATTCAGCCATCGTTCTTCCCAACAAACTCCTCTTTCAGCCGCCCTTTTTTATGAACAAACTTTACACTGAGCATTTTATTAATGCAAGGTAGAATGAACCAAGGGCTGGAAGCCCGCTCGATTGTTCCTTCCAAGAAAAAAAAAAAAAATCTAATTTGTTCATTTCGAGATGGCTGGTGTTACTGGCTGCTGCCCGGCCGGTAATCAGGGGACTGACCGTGTGAAGCCGAAATCGTGAGGTGTCGCTATCTGGGGAACCATCCATGTGAACGTTGATCTAAGCTGCAGCCTGCAGCTTATCTCGGCTGACCCTTGTGTTTGATCTGCTGCCGGGCACCCTATCAAATGTGATACGGGGCAACCCACATCGAATTACAAGGAGAGATAGGAGGCGGAGCTGACCCCAAGTGATGAGGACCGTCCCCAAAGAACGCAGTAGCCAGTCCTATTAGAATGGCCTGTCATGACCAACCCCTTTAGTAGTTGCTTGGAAATAAATATAGTGCTGATGACAGATAGGTCAGTGGAGGGAAAAGAGGCGTGGCTACTAGGGTATATCAAGAGTCGGCGAGAGACGAATAGACACGACTCTCACCTCCAACCTCCTCCAAGTCCCTCTCTAAGTCTAGCGATATAGTGTAAGAAGTACTCCAAGACGCCAGGTCTGCAGTTAATGATTCTTATTAATGTTAACTTGTACACAGCAGCCTATTAACTTAACTCTCCCCATTTAGAACTCTATTAGCTAAAGTGTCCGACTGATTTTTTTTTTTAATAACAAAACAGAGGAAGGAAAAACAAATGAATAAAAAAAAAATAATCCATACACCAGATTACTGGTGTCCTCTCTTCATAAAATATCTATAACAGTTAGATTTGAACAGCTGTAGGTTGAAGTTTGGAGGGAAACAACTCTGGGGAAGCGAGTTCCAAAGAGATGCAGTTCGGGGAATGAAAGAATTCTGATAGGCAGAAGTTCTGCCATATGGCTGAGTGACATTCCACTCATGAGCGCTACCAGATGCCCGTGTAGCACGAGGGAAGGTATGGTGAGGTGGCATCATGGACGCAACTTCGTCTGAGCATTTGCCATAAAAATATCTGTAAAATAATGCAAGGGAGGCAACATCCCTTTTTACTTGTAGGGGAGGTAGTTTATTTGTAATTGGCAGGGTTGTTAATATTTCTAACAGCTTTGTTCTGAATTTTGTCTTGTTGTTTTAATGCAACGTCTCCATATCCATTCCACAAGGGTGAGCAATATTCAAGCTGAGAGCACACATGACTCTTATAAATTATAGTTAACTGCTCATCAGTGAAGAAGTTACGGACTCTGTACATTAATCCAAGTTTCTTTGAGGCGGTTTTAGCAAGTGATCTAACATGAAGGGCATTGTTAAGTGAGACGCCGAGAATTTCAGCACTTTTGGAGATGGGAATATTAGTAGCACTGAAGGTAATATACGAATCTGGCAATATCTGTCTGTTAGTAAATTGTATATATTTAGCTTTACCAGCATTAAATGAGACAGGGTTGTTTTGTCCCCATTCACTGATCTTAGATAAGTCTTGATTTATGGAGATGGCTGTACTGAGTTGAGAGGTAGAGATAGACTTTGTAAATGGGTGTCTGAGTGTGAATGAACTATGTAGTGTTGAGTCATCTGCATATGAGTGGATGGTATGGTGGGTGGCAGATAAGAGATTATTAATATGAACCAGGAAAAGGGTTGGCACCAGAACTGATCCCTGTGGCACGCCAGGATTAATTAAGTGTAAATTGGCACATACATCATCTACTTTTACACTTATTTTCCTGTCACTGAGATATGAGGAAATCAGTGGAACAAAAGACGTTAGTCCATAGCAAGGGAGTTTGGACGGCAGGGAACGGTGCCATACTCTGTTGAAAGCTTTAGAAATATCAAGGGCTACTGCATGAGTTTCTCCATGTAGGTCAGTTGATTGATGGATGGTATGGGTTAGGAGATTGAGTGTGTCAATGGTGGATCTTTCGTGGCGAAAACCATGCTGTCTGTCACTAATTATGTTGTTGGATTCAAGATGTTTAACAATGTGCTTATTAGTTAAAGTTTCAAATACCTTACCAAGAGAAGATGTGACAGCTATTGGTCTGTAATCAGAGGGGTCAGAGGAACTTCCTTTCTTCGGAATTGGGTGGATATTGGCTTCTTTCCATGAATTAGGGAATGAAGAAGTACGTATGCATAGTCTGAATAATTTAGCTAGAACAGAGGTAAGTTCAGGGGAACACTTTTTCGAAACAATTGGCGGAATTCCATCTGGGCCTGGACCTTTGTTGGTAGGTAAATTGTCTAGAATGGATTTTATGTATCTTGTCTGTATTTTAAGTGGAACAATTTCGGGGGAGTCAAGTTTTAGTACTGGGGTGTTCTGGCTGGCATCGTCTGTGGTAGAATTTCTGGCAAATGTACTGGCAAAAATATCTGCTTTCCCACGTGGGTCATTTGTAATGTTGCCATCTGAAGATTTTAGTGGGGGAATGGATGATGACTTGTCAAAGTTATTATTGAAAGAACTAAAAGTTGACCAGAATATTCAATTGTCATTAGGATTGTTATGTAGTTTTGATGCTTGCTTTTGAAGAAAGTTAGATTTAGCAAAATTTATTACAGTTTTTGCATGATTTCTAGCAATTTTAAATTGAGAGAGTGATTCAGATGTTTCTTATTTCAAGTAAGAGTTAGATGCTAATGACTTTTGGGCTGTTGCTCTGGCACAGTTGCCATCAAACCATTTTGGAGAGTTCGATCTTTTAGTGAATTGTTGATTTGGCATGAGTAAATCCATACCAGCCTGTATTAAGTCGCAAGTGTGGGACTGGGTAGAACTGGGATCACTTGAGAAGAAAGACTGCCATGGAATGTCAGATAATTTCTAAATCCATCCCAGTCTGCCCCATCAAAGCTCCATTGGGTCACCCTGTCGGGTTCAGAACGGGGAGGTGTAGGAGGGTTAACTAATGAGGCTTTGATGAGATTGTGGTCAGAGGATCCAAGTGGTGACAGTACCTCTGCCCTGTATTGATCTGGATTATTTGTCAAGAATAAATCCAAGAGATGAGCATTATGGTCAGGATTATCAGGTATTCTGGTTGGTTGCTTTACCAACTGGGTGAGGTTAAACGATTCTGCAAACAGCTCGCGCTCTAGACCAGCGTCGTCAGTCCTGGCAGAATGCAATAACCATTCAACATTATGTATGTTAAAATCACCCAAAATGATAATTTCGGTGCTAAGGGCAAGGTTAAGGTTACTCAACTGTGTGGATATGGAATCAAATACACTGGGTTCCGAAGAAGCATTGGGGGAGCGATAGACTACACAGATATACTTGGTAATATTTTGACAATTTAGTTTATACAATGAGTAATCAAAACTGGATGAAGTGAATAAATTTGTAAGTGATTCTAAATCGATTTGGAGTGGTCCCATTTTGCATCTGTTTTTTATATACAGTAGAAGAACCTAATTCTGTGATATGCTATGTAGAAATTTTGTAAGTTGATCAAGATTTATTGGATTATGCGTCACTGCCTTATATTTGAGTTCTCAGAGACAGAAATCTCCCGGCACGATCCGCAGCACTGGATACATTGCATTTAAAAGACTGGAGATCGTAGGCACAAGGAAATACAGAGAGGGTGAGTTGACCTGCTGGATACATGAAGGACTGAAACTATTGGTTAACGCTTGCATTAGATACTTAAGCAGAAAAAGGATGAGAATTTGCTGCCAGATGGTTGCTACATGCCCGCCGTTTTGGAGGAGGAATGCAAGCAGACAGTTCAGAAAAGCAGTGACATTGAAGCAGTCACAGAAAAGAGATGAAGATGCAACAGTGCAGCGAAGAGAGAGGTTGAAGGGAATTAGTAAGAGGAGAAGTGCTGATGAGAAGAAAAACCTTTAACTCCACCTGCTGAGAAGAGCTGTATTTGCTAATCCCCACTCCCCACACATCAGAGTTGTACTCTAGGCAGGGGCGAATAAAATCTTTGTTTAAAGTCAACAACTGTGCGGGGGAAAAGAAGGCATGGAGTTGACTAAGCACCTCTTGCTAGTAGATTTTGCGAGAGAAGTAATATAATCTTCCCATGATAAGTCCCGAGAGGATGATTACCCGGGTATATTCAGAGATGATGCAGGACTGTGTTGAATATTGTTAAATATTAACGGATACTCCTGGGGAAGATAATGGCGGGTTGAAAGATGTAGAAACTGAATTTTGGGTTCATTGAACACAACATGGTTACTTTTTCCCCAGTCAGAGATATAAGCAGTAACTGCTGTAAAGGACACTGCGAAAAGTGTATGGAAAGGTGAAAGGTGAACATAAAAAATAAACTTACTCAACATCATTGAAAGCACTGAACACACACACATCATGAAGAAAAGGAACAAACGCACAACATTCACGACAGAAATGAATACAAGCATCACATCCATGGAAGACTTAATAGCATGGACACAATATCCGTGAAAGAGATAGACACATCCAAGGAAGAACCGGACGCATACTGCACTCATAACAGAAATGAAAACACACAGTTCACATTCACGAAAAATATGAATACGCATCACATCCATGAAAGAAACTAATAAACATCACAACTAGAGTGGCACTCAGTGGAACGAAATCTCTCCGAGAAGGGCAAGGTAATTTGCAAACCGCTCTTCATAATTGGTTAGGTTTTCTCACCATTGGTCAGGGTCTCACAAAAGTGTTTTCCGGATGCAGAATCTGTAATACGCTCCGGATTAGTTCCAAAAGTTAATCGACTGTTCCCTGGGCTATCTACCCATCAAATTTGGTCCAAATGTCTCTCTTAGTTTTAATTAATCCTGCTAACAGACAAACAAACAAACGGACAGATGGGTGAAAACATACTCTCCTTGTCGGAGAGAGCAATGGAAGACGTTAAAACACATCACACTCAAGAAGGAACTGGCTTGGTGCATCCACAAAGGAAACAAAAACATCCACGAAAGAACTAAACATAAGTCACCTCAGAGAAATATATGGGTACACACAGCACGTCCAGGAAAGGATTAAACGTCAACTGCATGAAAGATATTATCACGTCCACACAGAGCATTATAGAAGATATATGCATATCACGTCCATGTAAGAAATGAACACACAGCCCACATATATGAAAAATGAACACGCACATCACATTCATAAAACACACACACACACACACACACACACACACACACACACACACACACACACACTCTCTCTCTCTCTCTCTCGTCCCCATATCCATCTCCTTCCCTTTCCTCCGTAACGCATCATATCAGAATCATCTATGGGTAAAGAAAAATACAGGCCTTTCTTGGCTGACGAATATTAGCCAGCAAAGGAAAGTGAGAAGTCAGAGATGAAAAATTGGCCTAACTTTTCTCCTGCCGGTACACATCCCACACTCATGCAACAGACCCAGCTCAAGATCAAAGCCTACACATCTAGCCTAGTCCTCTCTCAGTAATCGATGCACTCCACATCAGGTTAATGGATCAGAACACGCATTATTCACACACACACACACACACACACACACACACACACACACACACACACACACACACACACACACACACACACACACACACACACACACACACACACACACACACACACACACACACACACACACACACACACACACACACACACACACACACACACACACACACACACACACACACACACACACACACACACACACACACACACACACACACACACACACACACACACACACACACACACACACACACACACACACACACACACACACACACACACACACACACACACACACACACACACACACACACACACACACACACACACACACACACACACACACACACACACACACACACACACACACACACACACACACACACACACACACACACACACACACACACACACACACACACACACACACACACACACACACACACACACACACACACACACACACACACACACACACACACACACACACACACACACACACACACACACACACACACACACACACACACACACACACACACACACACACACACACACACACACACACACACACACACACACACACACACACACACACACACACACACACACACACACACACACACACACACACACACACACACACACACACACACACACACAGCCTCTTCCCAAACCAACACATCCCCGCATCCTCGCACAAAACGCTCTGTCTCCGTCTACATTAGTCCAAGTCAAGCGTTTTCTCTCCCATTTCGAACCACCCGGACCATAAATGATGAGTGGTCCATTTTTCATACTCCGCCGTCCTCTCCAAAAGCGGCTCCTAACATTTGTATGCCTCAGACAGCGGTCCTTTATAAACAAGCCTACGATCAACTACTTTAGTTTACTCCGCGTTGTAAGTTTTATTTTTGTTTTGTTTAATATGAAAAATGTGGCAAGTGTGTAATTTATTCTATTCTCAGTTTTCATTTTTTTAAAAAGTTTTCTCAGCTATTTACTTTGCATATTACACTTTGTACCATCTTGGAAGATATTATACTGTTCAATACTATTTTTACTTTAACGTGGCCTAAAATTGTCAGTTCTCCATTTTGAATGCTGAGTTATAACAATACTTTAACAATAGAGTATAAGGCTTGTGACGACTCCATGGTAAGTATGTAGAGCCTGTGCATTCTCTGTTTTTGCCAATGAGGTATTTGAAATTGACTGCAAATGGACAAAAATGTGGTTTGGATCAAGGTGAAGAGATATAGCAATATAGCTATGAATGAAAGAAGAGAATGTCAGAGAGTAATATCCTTAATAAATCACTAAGGAGGAAGTTCTAATAGATTACTATATCCACCAAACATACGGTTCTAAGTTTGTTTGTGAATCCCAGTCCGGCCTCAGATACTGGTCTCCTCTCTCGCTCACTCACGCCTCCCATAAATTTCCTCTGAAGGTTGGAAGAGGCAAAGCATATTTTCCATCCCACTGATTCTGCGGACTGAAAAAGTTACATAGGAGACTCGATGATAAGAATGTTGACGAACATAATTGTACTTTCCACTCAACCAATTCTCCGCGGAAAAAAAAAAAAAAAAAAAAAACAGTTGGACCTAATTCAGCCATGGAAAATTTGAATAAGGGGTGCCTGATTATTGGAAGTCTTGGTGATACTGGCAAAGATAAGAGTTTTTTCTTTTTGTCCGATTCTGCTTGGCAGGAAAAAAACTGACTTACCGAACTTGGCCTACTGAAAATCGGAGAGGCACTGATAGAATAGTAAGATATTATTAGGTCATTGAGTTAATAAATTCTCCTTCCTGGAGCAAGACTTAATAATGCTGACGCTGATAAATGTATTTTTAACGAGAGACAGAGAGAGAGAGAGAGAGAGAGAGAGAGAGAGACCCCGCTCACGGAATATTTTTGATCAGAAGAATTCTAAAGAAGGTAAATGTATTTTCCTCGACGCATTCAGCAAGTATAATGCTTGATAAAAGGGTATGAACTGCTTGACTCGGGGGAAATTTGTATAAGGGATTGATTACGTATGTAGGAATGTGTTCTTTTTCAGTTAATTTTGAAAGCTAATAAAACCACGTGCTGAGTGGAAGACTTGATACTACTGACGAAGATAGGTAGCCTACTGTACATATTCCATCCCAGTGACTCAGCAAGTTAAAATAAATAACTGGCTCTTGGAACACATGATGAGATGTTGACGAATCTGAGGATCTTGACTTTCAACCGATTGCCCTCTAAATCGACTTACATCATTATTGCCTGACCGCTAATCCTTCCACCAAAATTCGTCCAAATTAGATCAAATCTGTCTGAGGTGACCTTGACCTGTTGTGTAACGTAGACCTCTGAAACGTCTGAAAATCGCATCTCATCTTATTTGGCTGACACACAGGTTTCATCAAGCTTGGTCCAAATTTAGTGGACTCAGTGAGTTACAGGGTCGAGCATTTGACCTTTTCTTGTGACCTTGACCATTGACGGATTGTTGTCAAAATCAAATCCCTTCATCCTAGCATTACCCTGAACCCTCTCACGAACTTTGATCTTAATCGGACAAGAAATTGTTTAAGTTGATCTTGTCATGTGACCCTAACCACTGATTTATCGTTCTCAAAAGCAGTAAGTTAAATTCTTGGCTGACCCTCAACACTTCCATCCAGTTTGGTCCAGATCAAAACTTTTAGGTACTTATCCACACAGCTACAGGTAGGTCGAACTTTGACCTGGCTTTGTGACCTTGACTTCCGACTGATTGTTCTTAAAATCGTTTTTTTTTTTTTGTTCTGGCCTTACCCTCAACCCTTTAATCAGTTCTACTCTGAACCGGTTAGAATTTCAGTACATAGCCTAAGTTGACATTATCATATTTCCTTGACATCTGAACTTTCCCTGTGATCTTAGCCATTGACTGACCGTTCTCAGAATGAGAGCCCTTTATCCATGTTTTACCCTCAGTCCTACCACCAAGATTGATCTCCATCGGATTAAAACTTCTGAAGTTTGCTGTGTCACATTTTGACGTAGCTCCGTGACCATCACCTTTGACATGTTGCTCTAAAAAAAAAAAAAAAAAAAAAATTGTCAACCCCTTGGCTGACCCTCATTTCTTCCACCAAGTTTGGTTAAATCGGATGAAACAGATGTTTTGTTCACACACACACACACACACACACACACACACACACACACACACACACACACACACACACACACACACACACACACACACACACACACATTTTGTGCAAAACACAACCCCCACTACGCTATCGTGAGCGCTGGTGTAAAACAAAAAATAACAGCCTTGGTCCTGGTAAAATTTGAGTAAGTTTGAACACGAAAAATGATTATTATTCGGAGAGCTAATGAATTTCCCAGCTGATTGGAATACTAAATATTAAAAATTAAGTGTATTTTCCATTCGAATAATTCTCGGAGGCAAGAAAGTGAATTATGAAGCTTTGTTTCATTAGCGGTTAGAAGATTTGAATATGGTATTGAGAACGAAGATAAGAGTGCGTTTTTCTGATTGATATTGAGAAATGAGCATTTTTCTGCAGTGTGAAAGGCTGGATAATGTTGACGAAAATAAGCTGATTTTTTTTCGTCTGGTTCTGCGAGGTAAAAAAAAAAAAAAAAGAAAAGAAAAAATAGAATAACCTAACCTACTTTGCCCATGGAAAATTTGAATAAAGGACTGTAGGCGAAGTAAGAGGATTATCCGTCTGAGTATTGATAAATATGATGATTTTGACGAAGATATGTGTATTTTCCATTCGACCGGGTGTGCCCGGTAAAAAAAAATATATATATATATATATATATGAAAAAATTAAACAAGGAGTTCATAATCAGTGATAAGATAACTGAAGGCAAAAAATTATTCTGAACTGTCGAGTGGAGTGCATGACGAGGATTAGTGTATTGTCCATCCCAATTAATTCCGGTAATGAAAAAAAAAAGTAAGTTATTTGGAGGAACTGGTAACTGGAATGTTAACGACGGATAGTATATTTTCCAGCTGACATATGCTGCATGGCAAAAGTAAATAAATAAATGAATAAATATTAATAATAAAAATATAGAAGTTAATTGGTCCATGGAAAATTTGAGTGAGAGAATGATGACGAAGGTAACATTATCCTTTCTCCGACTGATTTTGACATCCGGTATATAATTATATATCTGCCAGTAAAAGAGTTGCTTTCATTGACGAAATGTACTCGTAGTTTCCATTCGATATGATTGGTTAGACAAGTGTCACCTACCTAGCTCAAGGGAAAATGTCTGACGGCGAAAATAAGATTATTCTCCGTCTGGCTGATTGGAGGGGTAGAAAAGTTACCGGCCTCATGCATAACTTAAAGGACTGTTGATGAAGGTAACACTCAGACTCCTGTGGCTCACTCTCAGCAGCATAAAAACGTCTAGCGCTAACCAGCGTAGAATACTAAAATTGCACCGATCATGAGAGGGGTAAGATTATTTTGTATGTAACTGTTGCTGCGATAATAATACAGTTACGTGGCTTGTGAAATGGTTGATAATCTTGACGAAAATTAGTTTGCTTTACATGTGGTAGAATGTTCAAGCTAAGAAAACTGAGAAAAAGAAAGAAAAGGGAAAAAAGACATGCAGAAGTCGCCGAAGTTAAGTTGCTGAAAAGTTTGTCTATGTTCCTTTTGTTTGACACTGCCAAGTAAAATAGTCATCAGGCCCATGGAAGATGAGATAATATCTTGATAAACATATGTACTGCCACAAAACAACCTCTTCTGCACGATCACGCTCTATTCTCCCTACAAATATAGTTTGTCTACTTTATCTTGATGGAGATTTCCGTCCCTTATTTCTCGTCGCCCGTTGACAGAATAACACAAAGCTTTGGTCGTGCGTCCTTTCTATAACACTTCTTTATGACGAACATCATATTCTGGTGAAAATTTATGCTTACATCTATGCATTCAAGGTTAGGAGATGGCAATTTTAGATCAGATTACATTGGACAGGGTATAGACGATTGTATTCAGCTGATGGGTGATCTCATGTGGCAAAATAAATTAATGGAGTATATTTCTAAACTGATCACTACAAAACATTTCTCATAGGCAGAATTAAATTGTCTGATAATTGCAAGAACTAAGAAAAAGGACATTATTTCAGTGAAAGCCTTAAGCTGATGGCGCGTTAGTGAAAGAAGTAGGAAACTGTGTTTGTTGGTGGTAGGTGTTTGACGATGAAGATGATGATGATGATGATGATGATGGTGGTGGTGGTGGTGGTGGTGGTGGTTTAATTTATGTTTTCTATCTCGCTAATTTTGCGGGCTAAAACTTTTAAACTACTTCTGGGAAGTCTTGATGAAGTGAATGTTTGCCAAGGCAAGATTATTTTCTGCCCGATTGATACTGAACAAAGATTTTTAAAGTTTCTTGGTTTACAGGAGAATGAAGTGTGTAATTGATTTTTTTTTTTTCGTGGCGGGCTGGTAAAGGTGGAAAGTAATAATTGTGTAACCTTTTCATTCCGATGACGAGTATATTAAAAAGAAATATCTTGAAAATTCCAGACGATTTTATTCAGTTTCTCACGGCTCTGTTGTATTGAAGTAAATACCTTAGGCGATGGCTAACCTCTCCAGCTGAAAAAGTCTCTCAGTGCTGGACACAATTGTCAGCCATTAGCAAAAATGAAGCGAAAAATATGTCACCGGATTCAAAGAACTGAGTGGTGTAGTCGGTTTGTTTTCATCTGGGCAACACTCACAACGGAAATTCCAAGTAATAGCTGCGTACAATTCGATGAGCCGTAGTCGTAAGGTAGAAATTAGTCTTTTGGGTTATTAATCAAACCAGTGAAAAGCCTTTGTCGGCGAGGTACAAGCGAGGCCAGTTAAATCCGAAAGCATTGAAATGTCGCCTTACATCTCGAGGATGCCTAGAGTATATTGATGCCTACCTACCTACCAGCTTTCATATCTTTAAGATAAACTGTCTGGCCTGTGTCCCTCTTTTGAAGATTTTCGACATGCTACACTTGGCGCGTGTCATGTGTCACGTGCACCGCCTTGGTGTGATGAAACCTGACAAAAAAAAAACAATCTTAAAAATTGAGCTATCATATGGAGCAAACCGCGCAGTGATCGACGCAGTGGTTGCTGAGATATAAACTTCTCAAAAGCGTTACGGTCGGGCCAAGTGGGGCCGCTCACATGTGAGAAAATGCCACGACTTGAGAGACTCGCTAGGGCTTCGCCCTCGCTTGTAACCATCCAACCAGTTTGACTACACTTTGTCATCATCTGAGCTAAAAGGAGTTAGGAATCATTGTCAGATGAAAACAAACCTACTCTATTTCTAAAGCTAAATGATTATAGTGACGTCAGCAGAAATCTTTTAAAATCCCTTTTGTAAGATGGCGCCAAATATATACTTGTTCTTGTTATCTCCAAGCGATCTTAGGAGAGACATTTCGTATTGTAGAGGTTAGATATAGGATTCATTAACCCTGTAGATACAGTGTCATTCCTAAATTGAGAGAAATCAATCCGCAGGTGCAAGAGTAAAGTGGGCTCAACTACTACGTCATGTTAGTTAATTAGAGACTAATTGGTGACATAATATGTGACAAATTTAATTAAGAAAAGCGAATAATTGCAGATGATTGATTAACCCATGAAAAGCGGCTCTAGAGGGACCATACTGTTATGACTGCACTACGGGAAGAAGACAAGGAAAGCAAAGTATCATTAACCCCTTGACTTAGGTGACTCATTCTCTTGGCTTACTCATGTTGCATCCTGATTCTTTCAGCAAAAAGAATTTTTTCTATTTTTTTTTTTTTTTTCATCGGATGTCCCTCTCCCCCCGTTTGATCATAATTTTCCGGTTAAGTAGGGAACTTTTGTAGTGAAGAGGGATAAGCTTTGCATGGAATGTGAGGGCTGTGGAGGTAATCGATCAATATACAGACGTGTCTGTCTGTCATTCTCTCTCTTTATCTATCTCTATTTATGTATGTGTCTGTCTATCTATCTGTCTATCTATTGTCAGACACCTTAATCTCGTTATGCTGCCCTCCCTCTAACTCTCACATTCCTCAGTCGTATATCTCTCCACCCCATCTCTACATCTCATCCATGGTTTCCTCTCCTCGTCTCCCCGTCCACCTCACTTACATACACTCTTCTGTTCAGTCTCTCGTTCTCCATCCTTTCCACATTACCATACTGACATGGTGTATGAAAATATTATTATGGGTGCTCTGCCTGTGGCGGAATGCTGTTGCCTTGTTGCGTGTGAAGCCTAGTTTTGCGCTTGAAGCCTACGTATTCGGTGTGGAGCCTAGGTATTGTGTGTGGAGCCTAGGTATTGCGTGTCGAGCACAGTTATTGCTTGTGGAGCCTAGTTATTCCGTGCTGGGGTCAGTTATGATGTTTGGAGCCTAGTCATATGTGTGAAGCCAGGTTATTGTGTATGGAATCTAGTTATTGTGTGTGGAGCATATGCCTAGTTATTGCATGTTGAGCTCCGTTACTGCATGTGGAGCCTTGTTATTGCGTGTGGAGCCTAGTTATTGTGCGTGGAGCTTAATAATTTCGTGTGCAGCCAACCTATTGTCTGTTCAGCATTGTTATCGTGCTTTGTTGCATGTGAAGTTTTATTGTCTGCGTCTGTTTATTGCGTGGGACAGACCATTGCGTGCAAAGCCTAGTTAGCGCGTGAGACAGGATATTGGGAGTGGAGTGGCGTGCGACACCATCCATTCTGATTATCTTCTTTATGTTAAGTGTTGTCTCCTGCCCTTCCCGCTTTGAGCTCTGGATATCTGTTTTAATTTATTCTCGACGATAATGTCCTTTTAAACTCTCATGCTCCTAAGACTCACTCGCACCTCCTTAAGCTTTATTACGGAGACAGGTTCTTATCTATGTCAGTCTGTTATCAGTGAATCAGTCAATCAGTCTCTGTCTATGTACATATGTATGTATGTATAGATAGATAGATAGATAGATAGATAGATGTTTGTATGTATGTAAAGCTAGATAGATAGACATGGAATGATAGATAGATTGATAGATAGTTGTATACAGTTATGTAGTTTAAAGACGATGTTATTCAGCACAGGAAGTACCTCTCGTGGTGCTGGAGCCAGCCCCTTCAATCCAAGTTAAAGCGACAGGAGTATACCACCTGGCGAATAGATTCAACTTTGAACAGACATCGAATAGTGAAAAGGTCTATGAAGGTTTTGTCTTACTCCTAAAGCTCGGAGAAATCTGTCCGAAGCAAACTAAAACTGACTTTGGATTGCAAGAATAAAATGGGGAAAAAAAAAAAAATCATCGGAATGAAGTGATTAATCATTTTTTTTTTTTTTTTTTTTTTTAAGTCTGGTGTAATACTGTACCCTGATTTATTCTTCCTGGTACTAGATTTTGTTCAACTCAAGAATGGCCTTTGGTATAGTCCGTATGTTTTCACATGACGAACTGTGCCACTCCAGCAACATGAATAATATTTCGTGGTTGCATTAAAGACAGTGAGCCTTGGCAGTGAGGTAGGAATGAATCTCCTTAGTTACTAGTCAAATCAACCCTCGAATCTGACTACCCCGTACCATCAACTGAATTGAAAGGAACTGGTGATTTTTCTCAGATCAGTGTAAAAACGCTATCGTGAGGAGACTAAAGCAGGTCAGCCACACGCTGAATAAAATCATCAAGAGAGTCCAAAAATGAAATAAAACAGACATCGTTGGGGTGAGAGAGTTAACCTCTTTAGTCCGATGACATTTTTAATTACTTTTCCACTTCCAGACGATATTATTCAGTTTGAGGGAGACTTTTAAAATTAGAAGTGTTGGATGCAGCCGTCATTAGCTCCTTCCGATACGAGACACCTTTACAAAGTTGAATAAAACCGTCAAGAGACAGCAAAAATATAATGCAGTTGATGTTCTTGGTGTGAAGTAGAACCGCGACGACTCTTCTGTCCGATGGCTTGTTACACATTTCTTTCGTACTATATACAGACGATTTTTTTTTTTTTTAACTATGGATTGATCATTAGCTGTGAATGGGGAACTGGAGGCTGTATTAATCCCTCCACTTAGAAATATGCGTAAAATCCTCAGATGGTAGCAAGATTACTATGGTATACAATTAATGTCACTGGACTTAATGCGTTTACTCGTTATCTGAGAATAATATATGTTGTATTTATTCCGGCTAATATCAGAAGATTCTGTGTAAATTAAAGAAAACTACAGCAGCAAAAAAGGGGTACAAACTATTTCGATTAGTCTCAGTAAATATATATATATTTTTTAATATATTCATACTACCTCCAGACGATTTCATTCAGCTTAAGGAGACGTTCAGAACTGGGGGAGCTACATCCGGCCTTCATTAACCATGTCAGTGTGAGAGATAATCCTAAGGTGAATAAAAGTGTCTGATGGAAAAAATATATATATATATATCATATGTGGCACTGGACTGAAAGTGTCAAGGTTTAACTTTGTCAGTTCGATTATTTTATTATTATTATTATTATTATTATTATTATTATTAATTTTATTTATTTATTTATTTCCATCTCCAGTCAATTTTACAAAGTTTAGATGACACTTCATCGGGAAAGAGTCGGTGAAACTTGTCCCCAAGTTTGCCAGGCTGAGTGAAAGACTGAGTAAATCTGTAATGATGGAACTGACATTTAGTTCGGGACGCTGATTGCAGTTCTGTATACTATTTCTGCACTACGTTCTAACTTTGATTTCTGCAGGATGATCACCTTTTTCTCCTAACTATCAAACTGGCCTAACCTGTATTGAAGAACACAAACCTAACCTAACCTAGACTCTCCTGTAAATGAAAAGGTCCAAAAAATGGAATATAGAACGGAAAAAAGCGGTCGGGGCTCAAGAAATTTATGTTTAAATGAAGGACTCACCAGGCGATATTACTCGGCGCATAGAAACATAGTGCAGTAAAAGACTTAAAAATAGCATTAAGAAAAGGGCTACATTCAGCGCCTGCCAAACAAACAGTGCAACATCCAGGCAACATAGTCCAAACGCAATACAGTGCTTGAGGAAACAGTATAATCCAGTGACATCCTTATAGTCGTTTGTTTTCGCTTGATGTAGTAGGCCCATTCCCCAACATGAAATTCGACGTTCTAGGTTTTGAGGTGGGGTTGTGTAACTTTAATTACTATACTCTGTTTTACTCTAACTTGGGCCAGATTTTCAACCTTTAGCAGATTATTTAACAAAGCTCAGTGGCAGAAAAAAAAATACTCTACATCCTTACGACAGTAGTTCTTCGAGACTTGCACTATATTGTAGTATTTTTCTGTAGTTACACCAGCGTTCAAGATAGAGAGGTGGTAATTTTAGGAAAAGTTAGAGTAAAAAGGATATAGTCAAATCGACCCTCCAATCGTACTACATTTGGCCATAAACTGAGTTGAAGAGGGTCAGGGATCTTTGTTATGCTCGTTAGGTTAGTTAGGTTAACAGCCATGACAGTTCAATTAATCTTTTATCAAACTGCGGTCAGTCTCTATTACAACCTCAGCTCAACACAGTCAGTAATGCTTCAAGGTGTAAAGTGGGAGTGTTTTCATTTCTAAAGCGGTTTACGATGGTAAGATGTAATAAAGTACCTAATATCAAATGATCGGAAGCAGCTGCAATACCCTATTATACTTCTTTCACCTTAACTCGGCCCAGATTTTCGTCCTATTGCGGCTTACTTCAATGGCAGAAAAAAATAATACAGCGGCTCTACATTTTTTCCATAACACCCCGTCCTGACTAGTATCATATTCTTGTGTTAACCTTTTACCGGTATTGCAACGCAGCATTGATAGCTTTAGGCCAGTTTAGAGTAAAGAGGGTATAGTATTTTCTAAAGATAGTGCAATACCCAACACTGTAATTCAAGGAACAATATCCACAAGATGAGCAATTATACTTATATTAAACAGCGGTCACGCCGTTTAACAACGTCAGCCATACACGCCTCATAAGGACTCAAGAGCCGCCATTACTGAGCGTGCCCCAGGTTTTGAAGTGGGAGTGTTGGCTGCATTTCTGCGATGGCTTACGATAAATTGAAATACAGTGCCCGGCTCTGAACAGTGCATTACCAGAGCATATAATCCACCAGCAGTCCAGTACTCAAGCATATAGTCTACCAGCTCTTCAGTACCTGACCATATAGTCCACCGGCATTGCAGTACTTTTTTTTTTTTTTATGCGAGGAAGAAGGAAGCAAAGGCCATGAGCCCGCAGTAACTGTTCCCTCCAAGAGAAAAACAAAATACGATAGAGAGCCAAATTCAAGATCCGATCATTTTGAGATGCCTGGACACACTGCGTTTGAAAGACTGGAGATCATAGGCAGCAGGAAAAACAGACAGAGGGAGACAGTTCCAGAGTTGACCTGTTGCATAAATGAAAGACTGGGAGTAACGGTTAACTCTTGCATTAGAGAGTTGGACAGAAAGGGATGAGAGTTTGCTGCCAGACGGGTGCTACGCGCCCGTCGTAGAGGTGGAGGAATGCAAACAGACAGTTCAGAGGAGAAGTGACCATTAAAGTAGCGATAGAAAAGAGATAAAGATGCAACAGTGCGGTGAAGAGACAGAGGTTGAAGGGAGTCAGTAAGATGAGAGTTAATGAGACGAAAAGCCTTTGACTCCACCCTATTGAGAAGAGCTGTATGTGGGGAGCCTCCCCACACATGAGAGTTACTCCACACAGGGGCGAATAAAACCCCTGTATAGAGTCAACAATTGTGCAGGGATAAAGAAAGAGCGGAGTCAGCTTAGCACACCCAATCTCTTGGAAGCAGATTTTACAAGAGATGTAATATGATCTTTCCAAGATAAGTCCCGAGTAAATGAAACCCCAAGCTTGTTCAAGGATGATGCAGGATTAAGCTGAATATTATTAAACATTAGTGGGTATACCTGTGGAAGATTTTGTCAGGTTGATAGGTTTAAGAACTGAGTCTTAGATGCATTAAAAACGACCATATTATTTTTACCCCGGTCAGAGATACGAGCCAAGTCAGACATTAGGTGTGCCATAGCCTCATCCCTTGTTTGTTGAAGTAACTGTTGAGATGGGCGTTGCGGGAACCGAATGGAAAGGTGAAGGGTGGAGTCATCAGCGTATGAGTGGATAGGGTTAGATGTACAGCATAGAAGATCATTGATGAATAAAAGGAAGAGAGTTGGTGATAGGACAGAGCCCTGAGGAACACCACTGTTGATAGATCTAGGAGAAGAACGATGGCCGTCTACAACAGCGGCTATAGAACGACCAGAAAGGAAGCTAGCGATGAAGGCACAGATAGAAGGATAGAAACCGTAGGAGGGCAGTTTGGAAATTAAGGATTTATGCCAGACTCGATCGAAAGCCTTTGAGATGTCAAGTGCAATGGCAAAGCTTTCGCCAAAGTCCCGAAAGGAGGATGTCCAGGAGTTTGAAAGGTGGGTGAGAAGATCGCCAGTGGAGCGTCCCTGACGGAACCCGTACTGACGATCGGAAAGAAGGTTGTGATAGGAAAGATGCCTTAAAATTTTTCTATTGAGAATTGACTCGAAAACTTTTGAAATACAGGACGTTAAAGCAATTGGACGATAGTTGGAGGGTTGGGAGTGGTCACCCTTCTTTGGGACTGGCTGAATGAGAGCAAACTTCCAGCAAGAAGGAAAGGTACAAGTTGACAGACAAAGGCGAAAGAGTTTGCCTAGGCAGGGTGTAAGCACATAAGCACAGTTCTTGAGAACAACAGGAGGGACCCCATCAGGCCCATATGCCTGAGCACATAGTCCATCACCAGTGCAATATCCGAGCATTATAGTCCAGCAGTGTAATACCCGAGCTTATAATCCATCAGCAGTGCAATACCCGAGCTTATAATCCATCAGCAGTGCAACACCCAAGCTTATAGTCCATCAGCAGTGCAACACCCGAGCTTATAATCCATCAGCAGTGCAACACCCGAGCTTATAATCCATCAGCAGTGCAACACCCAAGCTTATAATCCATCAGCAGTGCGACACCCGAGATTTTACTCCATCAGCAGTGCAATACCCAAGCTTATAATCCATCAGCAGTGCAATACTCGAGCATATAGTCCATCAGCAGTGTAACACTCGAGCTTATAGTCCATCAGCAGTGCAATACCCGAGCTTATAGTCCACCAGCAATACAATACCGAAGCATATACTCGTACTCCAGCGATGTAATACCCGACCAGTCCAGTCCATCGATGCAATACCCGAACAGTATATTCCAGCAGTGCAATACCTAAACAATATATTCTATTAATTCAATACCTGAGCAGCATAATCCACCAGCTGTGACGCCTGATCCACTGAAAGTAATAATAACCAGAACACAAACAACTACTGTATACATATAATTAAAAGTGGTCCCTTTCAACCCCGTACGACATCGCGTTGATTTCTCTCTTGGGATCATGTACGATATATACGGCAACAGAGTATATCAGATTATCGTAATCCATCGCAGTACTCGAGCAATGTGATCTGCAAACAGTGCAGTGTCCACGCTATGCATTATTTGAGCCAGCATTAGAACCCAACAAAAGCCATATCCACAAGGCCAACACTTACACTGATATTAAACACCAATCAGTCTCATTAACAACGCCAGCCTGACACTACCCAGTAAGAGCCACCATACGCAAAGCGTGCTGCAGGTTTTTAAAGTGGGTGTGTTGGTTTCTCATTGGCGATGTTTTACTTTGTCCCGCTATGATGTCCTCCTCATAGGAAGAGCAATAGCGAAGCGAAATAATCCAGAATAATGCAGTTCCGAAGTAATATAATCCAACGTTAGTAGTACAACGAGAACAGCAATTTACTTTAGTACAATGACGTTGTTTGTTAGTTTATTATTGCTACCTTCAGACAATTTTCCTCGCTATAAGAAATACCGTGTTGAGAAGGTGTTAGAGAAGGTTATAGCTAATTAACACTCTGCGATTTGAAAAGTGTACGGTTTTCAGATTAAACATTTTTTTTTTAACCCAAACTTAGCCCAGATTTTCGTCGTTTTGCAGCCTATTTCACGTAGCTCATTGGTAAAATAAGACAACATTGGCTACATTTTTCCATAGCACTTCTTGATTAGCATCATTTTCTGGTCTTAAGTTATTGTTACAACTCAGGACTTAAGATGGGGAATGGCAACTACAGGTCAAGTTAAAGCCAATAAAGCAGGAAAAATGTATATATGTGAAGGGTATAAACTTAACTTTAACTGCGGTCACTGTCTGTAATAGCCTTACCCTGGCACCACCCGTAAGGCCTCAAGAACCACCATTACTGACACGTGTTGCAGAGGCTGAAGTAGAATTGTTGGGCACTCTTCTGAGATGGCTTACGATAGCCTGAAATCCTGGCTGCATCATAATTAGCGCAATATCGTAGATATACAGCCTACAAACAATGCATTCTCCAATGAATGATAAACAGAAACACTGCAGTATCAAAGCCATATTATCCATAAACAGTGCAATACCCAAGGTCTTATATGTAGAAGCAAAACATCATCCGAGCCACATTATCCATTAGCTGTTACGTTGAAACAAAGGATTATCTGAGCCATATTATCCATAAGCAGCGTAATACCCAAGCCATATAATTCCACACACAATTTAGTATCTAAACAGTATCCAAAACATAAAACTCTTCCAATATGGACTCCAGTCAGTATGATACACAAGCAATGCAAAGCTCAGCCAGTACCTTCCAGAAACAGTATAATGCCCAAACAGTACAATACATTGCTGGTGTAATTCATAGGCCATCTCATTACAGAGGCAGTGCAGTACACATAAAATACACACATAAAGCTATACAGCACTACACAGGTGAAAAGAGAAACAACATGCAGCACACATAATGATGTAACGATGCTGTGGGTTTACATTATGTAGTCAATACAAGTCACAATATAAATCACATGTAGAACAGAAACCAAACAATACGATACACACGTGCTCAGTTCAGTCTTTCATTATGAGGACATCATTTTCTATCACGCTACCCCCAGTATTGTAGAGTGGACCCAGAAAATATGGCAAATTTTGAGTTGCTGGCTTTAGATAATTCCGCTGAAATGAATATTAGGATGGAAAGTTTTGTATAAGGTCAGCATTAATCTAAAATATCAGTATTCAGTGCAAGAGTGGGTCATTGCTGTTGAGGCCAATATTTCGACCAGTTCAGTGGTCATCACCCAGTGACAAAGTAGGGATTATTTTCCTAAGACGAAATGATCCTAGCAAGTTACTAATCAGACGTCTCATAAATGAGTTTTGGGAAAGAGGCAGGGCTTGAAATCGAAATATAGGTCACATCGGCCGCCCATGTTAGGCTAGATCACCCAATAAAATCGAAACCTTGAAATAACGTCTTGAAGAGTCTCCACGGAAATTGAGGTGCCAGTCACAGAAGGCGGACATCCCAGGGACCTCATCGGAGGATATTGCACCAGGATCTACGCTCGTTCCTATATAAAGTACAAAGTGATGGAAAGAAGACTAGATTTTTTTTTTTTTTTTTGTCAGAACATCAGTCATAAGACGGAAAATTTCCAGACTCCTAGGACGTAATGGTTTTCAGTGATGAGCCTCACTTTCATGTAAATAGACACGTGAGTAAACAAACTATACTAGCCTGTGCTCCTCACCAACCTCATGAACAACAGACGCCATCAGTCAGTGTCGAAAAAGTCCCTGTTTGATGTGTTAATGGCAGTCATGGAATAATCGGATCACACTGGCTTTAAGGTGAACATTGTATACCAGAAACGGCCAGCATTGAGTGATACAATTCTCCGATGAAAAAGAAATTCATTCTAGCATCGAGGAGATAACGAGGATTAGACATGAATACTGCAATTTATCAGTAGGTTTGAGCAACAACTCACCACTCCAGGAGAACCTTAAAGTACAGTATCTATGCCGCTGTTTCCCAGGGGACAGACACAATTTGTGTCGCGCAGAAACCCCGTGGCCATCACATTCTCCTGTCTTGCATCTCCTGCCTAATTTTTATGGAGCTGTTTGAAAAGCAGCTTCTATAGACAGTGCTCAAACAGTAAAGTCGCTGAACGAAAATAAAAGTAGCAGGGAAATCAAGAACATACCTGCTGAAATGTTAGGAAGGGTCATCACCAACTTGAGCGTTCACGTCGTAGCAGCGATTCAACGGCGAGGAGCCTGGATTTATAAATATTGTTAAAAAATACTGATCTGATTGAAAGGAAACTGCACTGCACATTTTTTCATGCATATGCAATACTTCATGGGTAGATAATTAGGAAAATTTTTCACACAGTAAAATGACGGTCAGTCGAAACGAGCAGCATTAAATTGGACTACCCTATAGTCAGCTTAGGAGAGACTTTTCAGACTGAGGGGGATTAGTTGTAGCCTTAGCCCTCAGACCTCTAGAAATTCTTGCTAAATAGACTAAAATCGTCAGGTGGTATCTTGGATAGAACACAAAAAAGACGACGTCGTGCTTAAGCATTAACGAAATCACCAAGAAAAATGATACTGCAGTACCCAAGCAGTTTAATGTCCATCCATTTCAACTTAAAAAACAATGCAGTATCCAAATAACAGAGCATCCACTGAGTGTAGTACACAAGCAGTGCAACAGACAGGTAATGCAGTACATCCAGACAGAATAATACCCAGGTATTGTAGATACCAAGCAGTTTAATACTCAGGTTACCGATATATAATCAAAAGCAATACAGTACCCAAGCATTGCAGTCAGAAGCAGCAGCAGTACCCAAATAAATTAATACCAAAGCTACGGTGTCAAGAGTGTTGTAATAGCCCAGAAATTTAATACCCAAGCAATGCAGCAACAAAATGTATTACCCAAACGGTGCAGTCCAAAAACAGTGCAATACATAATAAATAATTATATTACTCAAGCACTGCAGTCCAACAATAGTGCACTGCCCAGTCAGTTGATACCCAATAACTGTAATTCAGACGTAGCTAAATACCAGAGCAATTTGATATCGAAGCATTGTAATAAAATGCAATACAGTAGTTAAACAGTGCAATCTAAATACAGTTGTGCTTAACCATAGGCTGTCTGGCTAAGCAGACCTGTCGACAACAGGTAGGCAACTGCTTCTTTGGGGCCGTCCTACAGGTACGGTACATAACACACCCCATTTACGGATCCGGCCCCCCTTCTAGTAACTAGCGCCTCGCCAGGGTCGGACCAGAATTCTTCCCACGGCGAGGTGCAGGGAGATAAGGTTTGGCTTCTGGGTGAGGTGCACAACGCCACCACGGTTAGGTTCCTCGTTAGAAGAGTGATGGGCTACAAAAGCCTAAAAATACAAAGCAGTGCAGTACCCCAAGCAATTTAATGTCGAGCCAGTGCAATCAGTGGAATGCACTATCCCAGATAATGTAAAACGTGATTTAAAAAAAAAAAAAGGGCAATGCAACTAGTGTATTCAGGTCCCTAATTAATACACATTCAGTGCAAACTAAGTAATATAATTCCTCAAACAATTCAGTGTGCAAGCACTGCAATCAAAACTAGTGCATTATCCCAAGTAGTTTAATATCAAATCAATTAAACATCAAAGCACAACAATCAAAAGCAACGCAGCACTTAAATAAAATGGATCAAACTACTTCTTCATGATGACCACCTGTTTGCTTTGCCAGCCTGTTTGTTGCCTGCTTTCCTGCCTGTGTCTGTCTACCTGCTTGTGCCTGCTTGCTTGACTCCCTGCGCGCCGTGTGCCTACTTGCCTGTGCCTGCTTGTCTATCTGTTTGTGTCTACTGGCCTGCCTGCCCCTGTCTGTCCACTTGCCTGCCTGTGTGCCTGATTGACAGCCTGTGTCTGCCTGCATGTGCCTGTCTGATTGCCATCCTCCCTCCTTGCTCGGTTGCTTGCGACTGTGCCGGGCTGGGGGTAATGGTGACCTGCTTGTGGCCCCTCATCATCACAACTGCTGAACTTGGCCCATTACTGTCGCACCACCAGACCCCACCATCCGCACTTCAACACACAACTGCTACTCACACACCTACACCCACACTTACACCTGCACGAACACTTACATTCTATCTATCTATCTATTGCCAGACGCCATAATCCCATAAGGGGTGGCCATTTGACTTTGAGTTAGTTGTTTTACGGGAAGGGGCACTAACCCTCCACCAACCCACTTGTTGACACGTAGGGAACACGTATGGTTTGGTTATATGGTTACCACCCAGCGTTGTAAATGGTTCCTTGACTTACAGGAAACCATTTGGCTTGTCACTCAATGTAAAGCCACCTGTAAAGGAAAGAAGAGCAATAAGAAGTGACAGGAAAGATGGGAGAAATAGGAAGAGAGGAGGGTAGGCACAGAAAAAGAATGATACAGGCTAAGGATGAAGTAGGCAGCACTACATCAAGTGAGTGGATAATGGTCGCCACCACCTACCACACTCGCAAATGTACCAACTCCTGCACCCACGCTTATATCTACTTGCACTACACCTACACCCACACTTACTCCTGCACCAATACTTACATTCACACTCACAAACGTACCAACTCCCACGCTTGTATCTGTACTTGCACTGCATCAACATCCACACGCACACCGACACCCACACATACGTCTACACTCACACTTATATTCACATCCACAGCTGTACTTACTTGCACACCCACGGTCTTATCTATACCAACATTCACACTGACACCTGCATCCACGCTCACACCCACTGCCGCACTTACATCTAAACATAGGCTACAGTCACTGTTCCTACACCTACACTCACACTAATTAATGCCGCACATGTGGACCCCACCATCCCCACTTCATTAACACATGACCTTTCAACACACCTACGCCCACACTCACATTTCTGCCTACACCCCCACACACTTTCATACATCCACACTTACACGTGCAGCCATTCCTACACCCTCTCACATATCTACACCCAGACCCACAGTCTCACCCAATTCTACACTCATACTTTTACGTTTCGTTTTCGTTTCCTTTCGTTTTTTTAAAGGCTCCATCATGTTTAAATACGTCGGCCTTGGTCACCTAATGGCATGGCGGCTCTCCATGCTGCTCTATCTCTGGCAGCTTCCCTATTCAGTCCCTTATCCCTGAGGCCACACTCAATGACCTCGTCCCAGGTCTTTTTCGATGTACCTTTCGCAACCCTACCCCTAACGTTAACGCTTCTCACTTTCTACACCCAATTATCATCCACCATCCCCATCACATGCCCAGACCATCTCAATCTGCCTTTCCTCCTCACAACAACAATACATTCCAGTCCCATCCTACGTCTCGACTCTTCCATCGTAAACCTAGCCCTCCCAGGCATGGCACTCAAGGACGCACTGCACATCGACCAGATCATTGCCATTCTGTACGTTTGAGACTGTACAATCTAAGACACAACAATCTTCCCAAAGTTTGACGAATATATAACGGAAAATCAAACTATTTGAAACACACACTAGTAAAGGTAGGGTTTTGATTGTATTTTGCCAGGTGTAAACTTTCTTTAGACGGAACTTGGAAGATAGTTGTGTGTTAGATTGTACACACCTGCAAATAAAATCACACCTTATACTGTTGCACTCCAAGCCCCCACTACTCACACTTCATCAACACACAGCTGCTCTCACCACACACCTGCACCCACACCCATACTACACTAGCCGACACCTGCTCTCACGTCTACATCCCCTTCCAGTTTCTCTCTCACCCACACCCACGCCTGTACTCAGTACTCACACTTACATATAAACCCAGACTTACGCTCAAATTGACTCCATTGCCTACACCCTCACACAGTCTTACACCCACGGTTTTACGTATACCCACACCAGGAGCTACACCTACACTATCTTCTACACCAACAGCTACGCCTGCACCCAATATCACACTCATACTCACTTCTTTTGTACCCCTGAACTCCACCATCCTCAATTCATAAACACATCTGCTCCCCACAAAATCACAACAACACCCACATTTACACGTACACTTAAACTAACAACGTCATTGATATATCTGCCCATTTATGCACCTCTACACAATAATCCGTACTCACTTGCATACCCACTACTATACCCACACCTACAACAAACGAGTTACTATCATGCCTTGCTTCCACCATCCCCACGTCATCAATACAAAACTGCTGCCAACACACTTACACCTTCACCCACACATATACGTAGACCTGCACATTAAAGCCCACAATTACACCATCCACGCTCACAAGTACACCATCCACACCCACATTTACACCACCCACACCCACACGTACACCGCCCACACCCACACGTACACCGCCCACACCCACAATTACACCACCCACACCTTCACCTACCTGTACGCCGTGTCCTATGTTTACATCTACACTTTTACTTACACCTCCATTCACACTTTTTACGGTCTCACTCCCGGCCTCCACCATCCCTACTTTATTAACGCAGTTTTTCTCCCCACGCACCTACACTCACACACAAAGCATAAAACCATTCCTACACCTACGTGGACATCACTTTTCACTAACACCTCCACCAACACCCATATTTACACCGTGCCTTCTTTGCCCTCCCCCCCTCCTCGAGCACTGCTGTTGGCTTTATGTAGGGGTTTTATTCCCCTGTGTGTTGAATGCAAGTCCGATGTGTGGACAGGCTTCCCACATACAGCTCTTCTCAACAGCGTGGAGTGAAAGGCTTTTCATCTCATTAACTCTCCTCCTCTTATTGGCTCCTTTCAACCTCTCTTTGCCGCACTGCTGCATCGTTCTCTCTTTTTTACATTTAGTTCAGTGGTCATTGTACTTCTGAACTGACTGCTTGCAGTCCTCCTCCATTATGGTGGGCGCGTAATACCCGTCTGGCAGCAAAGTCTGATTACTTTTCTGTCCAACTTTCTGATGCAGGAGTTAACCGGTACTCACAGTCCTTCATGTATGCAACAGGTCAACTGTGGAACTGTCCTCTGTCTGTATTTACTCCTGTCTAATGACCTCCAATCTTTTAAATGCAGTGTGTTCAGGCATCTCGAAGGTAACAAATTTTGAAATGGCTTTTTGTTGATTTTGTCTTGGAGGGAACAATCCTGCGGTCAGGCCGTTGTTCCTTCAGCCTTGCTTAAAAAAAAAAAAAAAAAAAAAAAAACATTCTTACACCTTTACCCACGACCACGCTTTTATACCAGCACCCACACACACTTCTTACTCTCACTTCGCACATACAGTGTCATCCACATTTCCACAGATAATCTAAATTTATTCCTACACCCATAGCTAACCCTCCCACATGCTCGCATCAACATTCATCCACACTGTGTACATTTCTCGTCCACATCTTGAGGTATATACACACTCTCATCACATCCACACTTGCCTTGGTTTGCCAACTGCCTGAATCTCGTCTCTCCACTCCACTCTCCTGTGTTAGCTCGGGACGTAGTGCATCAAACCTCGTCATATTTAAGGATAAATTCTCTTCCCTGGAGGAAATAAGAGGTAAACCAGAAGAGTTGAAGAGATAGAGGGGAGGGGTTAATGAGGCAGAATTTTATGGCGTGAAAAAGGATCGGTTCTGAATAGGAACAGAAATGTATTGAAGGACATAATGGGGATATATTTACTTATTTTTCCTTTTAATCAAACCACCACCAGTCCGTTTTATTCAAAGGTTATGTATTGCTCTACTAGTGGAGTATATGATTAAGGATTAATCTAATCAGCCTCAAAGTCTTTCCTCAGCTGAATAAAACTGTTGGTGGAGGCGTGACTACAGAGAAAATGCCTCTTTGTACTGAAATAATTAACTCCCTCACGGAAATAATCACTTTCAATCGATGACGAATATTTTTCTTGTTGCCACCAGACTATTTTTTTCTGTTTTGGAGAAAATTATCGAGCTGGAGGGGTTAGATATAACTTTTCTTGAACCACTTCCATACGAAAGCTCTTTCCTGAACTAAATGTAGTCGTCTGGCAATAGTAAGAGTAAACAAAATACTTAAATAATCGTGGTGAAGGAGTTAAACGTCAGACAATAGGTGGATAAACAGATAGGCTTTCCCTGTGCTTCTCTGATTCACGCCATTTTTATTTATTATGTCTCTTGGATAAACCTGACAGAACTTACTCGAGGCTCAATAGTTCTTGACACAAACCTGTCTATATTTATTTATGTTTTATCTACAGTACCTATGTGTATCTATATACCCATCTCTATATGTCCCTACGGAGCATCCACTGAGGACTGGCCTCGACAAAATGATCTGCAAACATTCCAGTCCCTAATGAGTAACAATCCCTATTCACACGATGCACCATCCTTCTTTCTGTACTCTCCCACTTTGTCACTCTACCTTGGTCTGTGTCTTCCTCACCATCTTCCAACCATCCCACTGTCGTAGATAAAGAAATAAATGGTTTATTTGACTGCACCAACTACCAGTTAATAATTACATCGCAACTATACTTAGCGATCAAAATAAAAATTGTGCAATTTGTCTTTTTCAAAATCTTTTGATTGTATGGAGTTGGTAGCATCAGAGAATTCCAAAACGTTCCCAGACTTCCATTCCAGCCAATGATACCTGTGTGGAAGGTATATGTTTCCCGAATTATTGCTGCAACCGTGGACTATACATGTCGTCGCACTGATGTGATGGCTATAGACAAGTTGCATCGACTTGGAAGTGGTAAAGAGCCACGTAATATTCCTCAGTCTTTTTTCTTGGTCAAGAATGATATTTAGTTAGTAGCATTAACCCCTTCAGCTCGAGGATGAATATTTTATGTCATTGCAATCTGCACACGATATAATTTAGATTAGGAAATAAAGTAATTTACAATCGGAAGGGGGTTAACTATACACGTAGTCTTAATGAACCCCATGACTACTACTGATCCTTCCAAAGTTGAATAAAATAGGATTGAGATAGCAAGAGCAAATGAAAAGGACGTCATCGGATTGAAAGGCATATCATTCCATGGGCGGAACAAGAAGCGGTGCCAGGGCACAGCAAACCCGTCCCCGGCAGTCGGCTGACGTATAAACACAACAGGATATCTAGTTAAAGATGTCACATATCAAGTTTGGTATATATCGGGTGAAAATTGACGATTTTATGCCCATTTGAAGTGTAGGCCCGATCTACCTGACATTGACCCCCCTAACGCTAAGTGGAGGGTGACCCTCCTGATGTAATGAGGAATGATATAGGATGTAGATCTGAAAGATGCACCTTTAGGTTTTGGTTTCATGTCGATATGACGAATTTAAAAGGAGTTACAACGAAAAAACGATATTTTTTTTTTTTTACATTTCCTTTTTTTTGGCTTAAAGCCTGGGCCTTGGCCCATTTTGGCCCAAAATTTAATCAGGTGATCAGAAGGTCATTGCCCATTATCACTGTACTTTTAGTCAAAATCGCACCAGAAGTTTTGACGTAAAGTTGTTAACAGACAGACAGACAGACAGACAGTCAGACAGACCGACAAACAGACAGACAAACCGAGTGAAAACAGTACCCGTCCCCGAGCACCTACGGGGCGGAGACGGGTAATAGCTCATACTTCATTCCAGCTAATGCCAGAATATATATATATATATATATATATATATATATACACTCCTCCATCCTTCTTTCCTTCCATCCTCTTCTGTCTTCCTTTCCTTCATTCTTTCCTTGTCCTTCTGCCTATGGGTAACTTTACACTCCCTCTTTTGTCTTTCTTTCCTTCATTCTTTCCTCTTCCTTCTGCCTGTGGGTGACTCGACACTGCGTGACAAGCCAAATGGTTTCCTGTACACCAGGAAACCATTTACTACGCTGGGTGGTAACCATATAACCAAATTTTGGCGCCTGGTGGTTTATTGGGTAATTATTGCGCTCCAATCGGATTCAGCCGGTGAAGGTTTATATCCACGAGGTGATAGGGGTTCATTGCTCATGTAATGGCACTTAGGGATGAGTGAGGCTGGTCACTCTTATCTTAAATGTCGAGACCAACTGCCTAGCCCCGGGCTCCTACGCTCCTCATGGGGCAATGTAGGATTGGATGATGGATGGATATATATATATATATATATATATATATATATATATATATATATATATATATATATATATATATATATATATATATATATATATATGGAGCCTCTGTGGTACAGTTGTTATGAGTCCATATTATAATTACAAATCATAATAGATAAATAGATAATTAGATAGACAGAGAGACAGATAGAAGCAGGAAGTCAGATGATGAGAAGGTACTGTGTCTGCGAGAATCGAGCAATGCTAAATATGCTTACACACTCTTAACTCAAGGAATGCTTTATAGGCACACGACAGCGCCTCGTGATCATACACACACATACACACATACTCACACACAGGCTTCTAGAACTTTCCAACCACAGTGTAACACACGTGACACGACCCCATGTTTCACCAGAATTTAGGAAAGGGAGCTCAGAAGGAGACAGGCCATAGAACAGGCAGGTAGTAGGGAGAACGAGCCTAGCAACATGGGAGAGAGAGAGAGAGAGAGAGAGAGAGAGAGAGAGAGAGGTAGCTAGCGGGACTCTACTTTATACTTCACTCGTGTGAGAGACTTTGTTAATATTTCCAAGACAAATAAAAATAGTCCCATACTATTCTTTACCTCTCCTGTCATTGCATGACAAATGGGAACCAAGATTATCTACTTAGAAACTACTCACGTATAACAACCACTCGTCCACAAGTCTAATATATATATAACTTCTCTACAAGTTTATACAAAGTCCTTTTTATGACATTTGGTAGCAGCGAACGTATACGAACCTTGTCTACAAATCAACAGTGAATTCCTACAAAATATCAAGATTGAAAACAAAAAATACCTCTCACAACCAACAACTCACAACCAGCTCCTGACAGTATTCTCTCCAACCAGCCCCCTCCGTCTCCCCGATCATCACGCTGATGTAGAGGTGAAGAGGTCACAGGACGCCTTGCAAGTAGTTCAACAAAGTACTGATACAAACAATATTGCAATTTCTGTGACGAACCAACGAACTACAACCATCTACAATCAACTACAAGTAACAACTCCACGAGTCGTCTGTATAATCTACACGCACCTACAAGTAACGACAGTCTTCATCCCACAATGAGTAAATCACAAGAGAAAAGGACAGAAAAACATCGAGAAAGAAAAAACAAAACAAACAAACGAAGAGTGAGATACGACTCACAACTCACAACACAACAACCAGACCTCACCCTCCTCTCTCTGCTACATCCACCCAACCTCCACCGCTGACGCAGGAGAGAAGAGGTCAAGACGACGAAGCAAATACCAAGCCCATATTCACAACTCATCTTACTCACTCATCTTCACTCAAGTTACTCATCGCTACTCGTTTACTCACCACAGCTACCAGTGTGGGAAGTCGACGTCACCATACGTGTGCTGAGACGACGACAAGCCGTGTGTCTGACACCCCACAACACGTCAATCAACCCGTGAAGAACAACGCTATCACCACATGCAACACCACTCACACCATTCCCACCACGGTAAAAATTAGTGAGTTACATAGTTACTTCATCTATACGATACACAGTGATAGACAACACATTTTGCATAAACATATAAAACCTGCTGTATAATTACAACTTAAATACATATACCTACTTCAATTTTCTTCATAATTCAATTACTAAATAATCACCAACAATAAATATTCTACACTGTATATATTCATTCATTTATTATAGCATTTATTTACTACCATCGAGTGTTACCATTTATACCTACATAAAATACGTGTTTCATACATACAGCTATACATTATTACATCTACAAAGTAATAAAGAAAATATACCATCACAGTTACTCAGTGAGCGATTAAAAGAACTGTATTAAACATTTATTAATTAAAGCTACCTTGTGGAAACAGATAAATTAACTTACAAGGAAAACCAGAAAAAAAGAAAAGAAAAAAAATGGCCAACACAAATGATGTTAGCAAGAATGAACATCTTCAACACAATCGTGAAGACAAAGATTTCCACACAATGCTGACACACATATTGCCCACGATAGGTATAAAGTGAACAACAAGTCAGTGTATATAGTTAATACTGTATATAGTGTATATATATTTTTTTTTATAAAATAACAAAATATGGGACTATATTATATCATTTTCAGTAATATCCGTGCAATATAAACTAAACCTTTAAAAAAGGATCCCAAGGAAATTAGCCAGCAATTATGCAACCATGAGCAACACAGAAAAAGCCTAGACAAACGAAGAAAAACAAACTATATAAAATCAATACATACAATAAAAAAAAAAGAAAAAAGAAAAAGAAAGAAAGAAAAAGAAATAGAGTAAAATCACATAACAAACAAATGAAAATAAGTGTAAGTGTTACTACAAATGCCAAAATACCACATAAACTACAAACAAAAAAGCAAATTGTTGTCTCCACGAGCTAGTGGCATGGCACATCATATCATCGACCGCAGCATGACCGGATTCAATGTCTGGATTGCAATTATTACAATTATGTAACTACAAACGATATGTAACAATTATGTAACGACAAACGACTGCATTATGTTACACTTGCTACAATTATGTAACTACAAACAATATGTAACAATTATGTAACAGTTGCATTAACAAGATGTAACTTTTATGTAACTTTAACTACAATTATGTAACTACAAACAATATGTAACAATTATGTAACAGTTGCATTAACAAGATGTAACTTTTATGTAACTTTAACTACAATTATGTAACTACAAACAATATGTAACAATTATGTAACAGTTGCATTAACAAGATGTAACTTTTATGTAACTTTAACTACAATTATGTAACTACAAACAATATGTAACAATTATGTAACAGTTGCATTAACAAGATGTAACTTTTATGTAACCTTAACTACAATTCTAAGGCCAACACAATTATGTAACAGTTGGTTTAACAAAATATAACTACAATTATAAGGCCAACACAATTATGCATTACCACAATATTATGTAACAATTCATAAAATGTTACAATTATGTATTACTACAATGTAACAATTACAATACAATTATGTAACAATTCACAATGTTACAATTATGTATTACCACAATTCTGTATTACCAGAATCATCTTACAAGTTAGGTGAAATATTATACATTACTAAAGGGATAACTCAATATGTAATGTATAACCTAGCAGTATTACCATTGCACAAATATATGCGTATGTCTGTTATACATACACATCTTACAATATGTCATACAACCGTTGCATTTATTCAAATATGTATACAACTTGTTTAAAATGTAATATTACTGAATCATTGCAATTTACTATGAATATTATATGTATACAATATTATAATCAATATTATGTACTAATAGATTAGCATATGTCAATGATAATTGCTGTCGGAGGACCTTCAGCTGCGTGGGCCGAGCATATGTTATGAGTCCATATTATAATTACAAATCATAATAGATAAATGGATAATTAGACAGAGAGACAGATAGAAGCAGGAAGTCAGATGATGAGAAGGTATTGTGTCTGCGAGAATCGAGCAATGCTAAACATGCTTACATACTCTTAACTCAAGGAATGCTTTATAAGCACACGACAGCGCCTCGTGATCATACACACACATACACACATACTCACACACAGGCTTCTAGAACTTTCCAACCACAGTGTAACACACGTGACACGACACCTGTTTCACCAGAATTTAGGAAAGAGAGCTCAGAAGGAGACAGGCCATAGAACAGGCAGGTAGTAGGGAGAACGAGCCTAGCAACATGGGAGAGAGAGAGAGAGAGAGAGAGAGAGAGAGAGTGAGACAGGGAGGTAGCTAGCGGGACTCTACTTTATACTTCACTCGTGTGAGAGACTTTGTTAATATTTCCAAGACAAATAAAAATAGTCCCATACTATTCTTTACCTCTCCTGTCATTGCATGACAAATGGGAACCAAGATTATCTACTTACAAACTACTCACGTATAACAACCGCTCGTCCACAAGTCTAATATATATATATAACTTCTCTACAAGTTTATACAAAGCCCTTTTTATGACACAGTGGTAGAGTGTGCGTTTCGTACACGGGTGGGCCAGGGTTCGCGCCCCGCCAGGGTAATAAGCTTTGGGAGCGTTCACCCGGCCACGTACTCCATTGGCGGACACAAGGGGTGCTGTGATTGAACCAGTGTCGCATACTGTAAAGTATGCTTGCACCCAGTCGGCTTGCGCGGGCCGATTACACTTGGTTCACAGACTACACACACATCCAAAGCCACTCCAACACTACAATTACACTTACAAGCACTTCTCACCCTACATACAATCTCTACCAGACAGCCTAAGCCACTTGGTAGAGATACATTGGCTGTATCGAAGTCGGGATGGGCCGGTCCTGCATTGGATACTCAAACGGCTGATGATGATGATGATGATAATATATATATATATATATATATATATATATATCCGTTATTTATATATATATATATATATATATATATATATATATAGACTGTCTTTATATATATATATATATATATATATATATATATATATATATATATGTATATATGTATGTATATATATATGTATGTATATATATACAGTATATGTATATATATATATATATATATATATATATATATATATATATATATATATATATATATATATATATATATAAGAGAGCTCAGAAGGAGACAGGCCATAGAACAGGCAGGTAGTAGGGAGAACGAGCCTAGCAACATGGGAGAGAGAGAGAGAGAGAGAGAGAGAGAGAGAGGAGACAGGGAGGTATATATATATAATATATATATATATATATATATATATATATATATATATATATATATATATATATATATATTATATATATATATATATATATATATATATATATATATATATATATATATATATAATATATATATATAATATATATATATATATATATATAATATATTATATATATATATATATATATATATATAATATATTTTATATATATATATATATATATATATATATATATATAATATATTATATATATATATATATATATATATATGTGTATATATATATATATGTATATATTTATATGTATATATATATATATATATATATATATATATATATATATATAATTTTTTACCATGTAATGTCAGACGATTTTATTCAACTGAGTACCGTATATAATAAGATGAGAGAGTGCTTAGAAGTTATAAAAATCTTTCCCAGCCTCCCATGAAGCCGGCCATGCCTGTGTGAAAGATGAGTGTGGCTGGAAGCGCGAAGGATTGATTGACACCGGGCCTCTGCAACCGCGCCTCGCTTTTAACAATGCCACGCTGAGAACTGAAAGGTTAAAAGTCAAGGCTGCAGAGGATGAGGAGGAAGGGTTGCTTGTCAGAAAACAGTAGGTTCGCATAATTAAGTCTGAACAAATAAGATGCGGAGAGACTCAAATTCATGACGGCCAGCTGTAAATCACCCTATAGGACAGAAAATAATGCTTTCCACTGTCTTATACGCTATTAGCAACAAGTTAGAAAGATGGAATGCCTTTTAATTCCTTTCATACTTTTCAGTCATGAAGTCATAAATTGGGGAGGGGGGTTGTCTTTTACTTATGTGTTCTCAGGTCAAAGAAGAGAACTCATAAAGCGCATACCTTCAGCAGCGCAACACCATTCCCACATTCTCTTCCCTTCCCCCATTATTTTACGACAATGACCTTTGACCCTGTTTTTATCGGAAACTTAATTATTTGTTCGTCAGTTGGTCATCACTTATTTTGCCAAATTTGGTGCAATTCCATGCGGTAGTTTTTCCATAATATCACTACTAGACAGACAGAAAGACAGACAGACGAACCAAACCGAATACGGCTGGTAGTCTCGTGTGCCGCCGACTTTGGGCATAGGTTTATTAATCGGTTCTCTGTAGCTCAGCAGTCCTGCATGTCACACAGCTTCATGTCGCCACTTAAGAAGCTTCCTATCGACTTTTAACACTGGTGAGCTCGGATCACCCTTGTCACTGCTCACCCTGGAGTACAGATCGGGGACCTGGATGTAAATTGACTATTCTGAATAGTTTATGGCGGGAAGATTGGCTTTTATAAAAGAAACATTATGTGCTGATTTTAATGACTCAGGCAGTCACATAATAATAATAATAATAATAATAATAATAATAATAATAATAAATAATCACTAGAATTCTCAAATTGCTCAGGCAATATTCAAAGAACTCCACATTCCTCATTTTTAGCAACTTATTGCTGGTAGGTCCAAAAATCGCCAAAAAATATAAGAAAAAAAATTGATTTGTCATAATTGCCGTTACGAAATTTTAGGAAGTAGACACTGTTAGGATTTTGAAAATACTTTTGTTATCATTGTAGACCTATTATTATGGGACTTTTGGTATGACTCAAAATTTTTTACGGATTTTGACCTGTGACCTTGAGATCAAGGTCAAGGTCATTCATACTATGCAAATCATGTTGACTCATGACCCGCTACGTTTCCACCGAGTTTGGTCAAAATCGACATAATACATTCCGATTTAGTATTTTCAGGCATGAGGCGGCCATTTTGATTTTCCTCAGTATCGCAAAAAGTATTCGTTGGATCTCAGTATCAGTACCCAGGTCCACTCGTATATATTGCCGACTACATACTGGAACATTTGCAAGGCTATCGATTCTGTAGTTTTTGCTGCGCTGGAGAGCAAAAATGGAAAAAATTACATTGAGGCGCGAGAGCTTGGAAAAACAAAGAAACTGTGCCAGAAGAAGCCTGCTACCAAGATACATCACTTCTGAAAATTTCAAGTCTTTATCATGAACTGTCTTGGAATGCCAGCCTTCTAGTTCTTCCCCAAAAAAGAAGTGAGGGGCACTCAGTGCAGCGCATCTCTCTGACAAGGGCAACATTATTTCCAAACCACTCTTCATAATGGGTTAGGTTTTATCATCATTGATTTGGGTATCGCAAAAATGTTTTCTGGATCCAGAATCTGTAATACGATCCGGGTCGCCCACAAAAGTTTATCAATTGTTCCCTCGGCCATGGGCTATCTACCCACCAAATTTCCAAATCTCTCTTTTAGGTTTTGAGTAATCCTGCTAACAGACAAAAAACTAACAAACAAGCAGGGGTTAAAACATACTCTCCTTGTCGGAGAGAATAATACCTACAATATCAGTGAGAACTCCGCAGAATGTGGAGTTCTTAATAATAAACAATCTTCATCTTTAGCAATTTACTTGTACAGTGTATTGTATGCCATTTTCCCTTTCACGTTATTGTTATCTCCTCCAATAATTATAATGTTTCCATAAATGATAGTACTACAAGATAATGTCATTGTCATACATTAACAACTGAGGAGGATGTGCTAAGTAACCTCCTAACAGCACGAGAAAACGGTGTATAGTGATAGTGGTTGGTGTATAGATGGGAGAATGGAACTGAAAAACCAGCTGCCCCCTAGACTCAGTTTTTTTTAAACACAGATCCCTTTAAAACCGCCTGTTCCTTATAGTCTGTTCTAGGTAGGAAACATCCACTTTAGAAGCACCTCTCTTATGTAGTTTGTTCTCTGCATCAGACGTGCCCAATGGAACAGGAGATATGAATAAATTAAATATGGAGTTCTGTAGGTCGGAAATGAGATCAAAACTGCACATATAGCACTGCGAATGGTTATAATGTTGCTGATATGCAGTTTTCTTGATATACAATCGGATCAGTGTTGCATGACCAGCCTGCGATAATTAGAAAATTCTCTCTCTCTCTCTCTCTCTCTCTCTCTCTCTCTCTCTCTCTCCGAAAAAAAGTGTTTTTCACCACATTATTCCCCAACAGAATTATGTAAACGTAAGTCCATGTTCCTGTAATGCACTAGGGCCCAATATTCAACTGAATATAATTAGATTTTATCCGTATTACAGGTAAGCAAGACCTGAATCGACTCTAACCTGCCACAGCACTGTAAACATCTACCAGGACACTCAGCACCAACACCTTCGAGGGTCTACAAAACTGGGTGGTGAGTGTTAAATACTTTTATTACGAATATATATAATCAGGCTCGTGTAGATGTTGGCCTGTCATAGTGATATGAAATATAGGTGATTTCGATTTAGTATTATCAGAGTATGCCTTCTATGTACTGTATGCATTCATAACAACAAAAATGGTGACATCGAATTATGCTTTAAAAAAATAAATAAATAAAACATAATTTACTTCCACATGTGCGTTGTGATTGTTAGCAATGATGTCAGAAGACCTTTCAGCGAAAAAATAAATCAATGATAACATAATTTCATCGTGTTAAATTGTTAAATTAAAAGGTGCGTTGCTCAGCTGTGAACATTTTCTCATTTCTTGACACCCGAGCATGGCGATGAGGTCACATATATATATATATATATATATATATATATATATATATATATATATAAACTCTTTTTGAGACAGTGCATTATCTCTCTTTGAATCACGGCTATACCATGGCTATAGTACATCACTTATATATTTTTTTCGCTACGTCAAAGAGAAAACATTTTCTATCCTTGCGTGCATAGATCTCTTTATAAACGATTAATTTAATTAGTTAACACTAACCTGGATATATTTCTAATCATACTTACATACATCGATTTGGGCCATGTGTTAGCAAGTGTAGGTTATTTTCTTATCCGAAATGCAATAAGTAACTTTTTAGGGTGAAAAGTATAAAAAAAAATCCAGGGTAAACATTTGACTTCTGATGAAATTTTTTTTTATTTTTCTGTTGGGGAGTAAGAAATATATGAGGGCTGGAAGCACAAAGATGGACGAAGGGGAAAAGTCACATATTTTACTGAAATTATGCTCATCCGCTTCCGGCATGAGAAGTGCGCTGTAGTCGTTTATGAGTTTGATAGTTAGAGAAGTAGGTAGCCAATAAATGTAATGAATTTTCTCCTCCCCATAGTTGGCGAAATAATGCAAACATTATACCACACTGATTAGAATACACACTAAAATAATTCACTAATCATCGTCCTGTCTTTTCCAAAGTACGCACAGACCGAGCAGGATGCTTGTACTGCTGATTAGTAACTTTAAGAGACATTAGCTTGGAAATCAGTACATCATTGTGTTCTGTATGTTACTGTATCAAATACTTGGATGGGTGACCGCCTGGGAACACCAGATGCTGTTGGCATCCCTACGTCAAGTGGGGTTGGTGGAGGATTAGTGCCCCTCCCTGTAAAACAATTAACTCTGAGCCATTGGCCACCCCATCTGGGATACATGGCGTCTGGCAATGGATGGATGGATGGGAGCAGGCAATGACATACCTGAAAAAAAGATAATATATGATTAATTATACGAACAGTTTATCATTATTTATACTGACATTTGTGCATTAAAATTATTAATTACATCTATAGCTATCTACACACACACACACACACACACACACACACACACACACACACACACACACACACACACACACACACACACACACACACACACACACACACACACACACACAATGCTTACATACATACACAGATGGATAGGTAGATACAGATAGACAGGCAGATGGATGGATAGATGGACAGACAGATAATAACAATTACAGTGGCCAAGATTTTTTTTAAGGTTATTTAATGGTATCTGGAAACATGCCGTTAAAAATCAGAGCAGTTTTGGAACAGAACTTAGTGGATCTAGGCAGTAGGTTGTGCCGACTGTTATCCACTTGCTCGATGTAGTGCTACCTACTTCTTCCTTCACCTTTATCGTTCTGTCTCTGTGTCTGCCCTCCACTCGCCTACTTCTTCCCTTCCCTCCTCTCACCTTTTTCTCCTTCAGGTGGGATCTACAGTAAATGACAAGCCTAATGATTTCCTGTAACGCAGGAAACACTCGTTGGTAACCATGTAACCAGATAACGGGGTAATTTGAGCCTGCAGTAGTGCCCTTGGTAACTGAGGGGAGAGACACAAATGCGGCGTCCATCTAGGAACAAACCTCCACACTGTTTCTCGCCGTCAACCGCATCGGCCCAGAAGGGCCGGTTGCTTGCAAGCGATTGATAGATCTACTTAGCCCGACAGACTAAAGTTGATCAACAACAACCGCAGTGAATCTTTTTACGTGGGAGAATCAGAAAGAGGTAAGATGGACTATAAGGAGACGAAGGGGATTTATTTCTTAAAGACATTCAGACCGGTCAACACCCTGCGCTTAAGGTTAATTAAAATTCTTTCTTATACTTAAAGACGACTTTGACGATTGACAGAAAAAAAGGTAATAGACATCCTATATCTCTTTCTTGTCTGCCACCCACTATGGTCAAATAAATCTGCTAGCAAAGTTTTTTACACCCGATCCTTTTGCTTAGAAGGAGCGTGAAGGGAATTAGGCAAAAAAGACGACAGGCTTTCCAAGTCTTCGCATTTGTTATGACACCACTCGCTTTTTTTTTTTTTTTTTTTTAACTATCATAATGAGTGTGTTTCTTTGGGTGATTGTTTTGAGTTGCAAAGACTGTTTATTAAATGTTGTCCTTTCCTCCCTTCTTGACCTCATGTCTTTCAGTCTCTCTCTCTCTCTCTCTCTCTCTCTCTCTCTCTCTCTCTCTCTCTCTCTCTCTCTCTCTCTCTCTCTCTCTCTCTCTCGATGTAGCCTACCATAACTTTAATTTATTATGATATAAGCAACACAACTTTTAAGGTCTAGTCCCATCCTTACGTACGGTGACTGGACCCAACCTCTCTCATTTAGTCAAGTTTTCGTGACATTTTATCCAAACATAATCAGAGCAACAAACTTTACCATCTACCGTTGCATCCATACCCAAGATCACCTGCTCATCCTATCATCGTCCCAAATCAGCTACACCATTTAACTATCCGGCTTCCTATCGTCCTCAGTCGACTACCCATTCCACCTTCATCCTCAGTCGACCACTCAAATCGCCTTCATCCTCAATCACCCACCCATCCCACCTTCATACAATCGCCCATCCATTCCACCTTCATACTCAGTCGACCACCCATTCCACCTTCATTCTCAACTGACCACCCATTTCACCTTCATCCTCAGTTACCACCCCATCCAACCATCGTCCATAATCGACTACTATGTTCGACTACCGAACATTCCTTCTTCCTCAGTCGACCCTTACTCATCCTCCCTTCATCCTCCATCGACTACTCATTCCACCTTTGTCCTCATTGTCTTCGCATCGACGGCGTTCCCACAATATGAACAAGAAAAATGGTTCCTTTGCTAAAATGCCATGAAAGAAAATGTGTCCCCTTATAAGAAAACAATACCATCAGTTCCGTTGTCATTGCCCCATCAATAATACACCTCGCTATTTTGGTGAAACCGGGGAGAGAGAGAGAGAGAGAGAGAGAGAGAGAGAGAGAGAGAGAGAGAGCATTGTCTTTACATTTGGTTAACTAATATGATGCTTATTTGTAGTTTAGTACCTCCGCCAACGAAGTTGGAGGAAGTTAGGTATTCGCCTATGTTTGTCTGTTTGTTCATACGATATCTCCAGAAGTTCTCAATGAATTTCACTGAAATTTTGTGGAAGGGTGTACCATGGGCCAAGGAAGAATTGATTAAATTTGGGGGCGGATCCGGATCCGGAGTAGCCCGCACAATATCTCCAAAGAATCACAGTGAATTTCAATGTAGTTTTATGGAAGGGTGGACCATGGGCCATGAAAGAACTGATTTGATTTTGGGACGGATCCGGATCCGAATCCTATGTATCCCGCACAATATCTCCAAAAGTTCTCAGTGAATTTCAATAAATTTTTGTGGAAGAGTGGGCCATGGGTCAAGGAACAGTTGATTAAATATGGGGGCGGATCTGGATCCAATATATCCCACCACACAGTATCTCCACGGATCCGGATCCGGACCCTTTTTAATGGCAATGGCATTGGCGGAGGTATGCGCTCATTGTGTGCTTTCTACAGTAGGTGCTTTTTGTCGTCATATCTTCAGGCGATTTTATTCACCTGAGGAGAACCCCCGTGTAGTGAAGAGTTTGTTAAGGCTGTATTGAACCCCACGATTTTAAAATATCCATCGAAACTGGAAAAACGAAGATATAACTGGATTAAAATATAAAATACTTAATCGAATTAAAGAGGTTAATCTCTTCACTCCAGTTACGTATTTTATTGGTTTCTGACTGATATATCCAAGCGATTTTATTCCGATTATTTTGAATTATATTAAAATGAAAGTAGTATAGTATTTCATGATTAAATATCATCAAAAGTTTTGAGCGGATATATATTTAATTTCTTCACCACCAAGCGATTTCACTCTTCGTAGGAAGGATACTTATTTTGAAAGTGAGCGCGTTAATTTTCGGTGTAGCAACCCCGTCAGTTTGAAAATTTTCTTCCAAGCCCCAGAGAATAGTGTAACATTACCTGGTGTAATGTAATGGTTCCTGAGAAACGTGAGTTATTCCACACTTGGAAATTTGGAACGTGTTCGTGTCAGGACTCCATATTATAAATACAGTTCATTATGGAAAACATGATAGATAGATAGATAGATAGATAGATAGATAGATAGACAGATAGATAGACAGAGCACCAGGCAAGCCTGGGAACGGGAGATGAGCTTGCAACTTTAAGGGAAGAAATGTTGACAATACACCGGAAGCAGCAAGTCAGGGGATGAGATAGGTAGTGTGTCAGCGATATAGGCACACGAACAACGCTCGTGACCATACACACACATACACACATACTCACACACAGGCTTCTAGAACATTCCAACAACAGTGTAACACACGTGACACGACCCCTGCTACACCAGAATTTAGGAAGCCGAGCTCAGAAGGAGGTTAGCGATAGAACCGGCAGGTAGTAGGGAGAAGGAGCCTAGCAACATGGGCGAAAGGGTGGAAGAGAGAGAGAGAGAGAGAGAGAGAGAGAGACTGGGAGGTAGCTCGCGGGACTCTATACTTCAAGGCCCTCTCCCACTTCGGCGTAAATAGGCACGATGAAGCCACGATGAAAATCGTGGCCGAAGTCGGTGATGTGTCGACGATTCTGACCAAGAATCGTGGTGTCGGCGTAATACCGGCGACACCAGTACAACAAAACGCCGAAACCTTGGCGGAGTATACGATATAACTGGCGACTAGTAGCCGACATATCGCCGATATGTCGGCGTAATGCACAAGCATTATTCTAAATTCAAATTTTAACGGTTTTTTTAATGGCGACTCAACGGCGATAAAGGTACAACAGCGGCGTGCTGTCGACGATGTATCGTCGATGTGTCGGCGAATGCATCGCACGCACCTCGCAGACAAAACGCCGAGGCCATCGCAGGTGCCTCGCCGTCATCGGCGTATTTAAGGCGATTAATCGACGGTTCATCCGCGAAATGTCGGCGATATATGACCGATATTCATAAGATGAAATATTACTGTCGCACAACCCGGTACATATCGTACGGTTTACGTAGGGTATGTCGTATTAATCTCACCGATGCATCGCCGATACATTGCCGACGCTTCAGTATGACCGTATGACATCTCAACTTTTTTTTTCACCGCCGACGCCTCGCCGATGTCGGCGATTATACGCGGTTTATACGCCGGGTAATCGCCAACGTCGCCGAGGCGTCGCCTTGTTGTTTACGACTAATCTGCGAAATTTTACAAAACCGTGGAGGGCCACGACGCTTTCATGCAGCACCAAAACGTTGTGGTCCCCCACGACAAATTTCCACCTCGTGCGACGTATCGGCGCCATGCCACGAATGGACAAGATTTTGATCACGAACACCCACGATTAGGGATTTTTGACACATCGTGACTTTATCTTCCACACTTTCGCCGAAGTGGGAGAGGGCCTTCACTCGTGTGTGAGAGACTTTGTTAATATTTCCAAGACAAATAAAAATAGTCCCATACTCATCTTTACCTCTCTTGTCATTGCATGACAATTGGAATTAAGATTATCTACTTACCAAACTACTCACGTATAACAACCGCTCGTCCACGAGTCTAATATATGTATAACTGATCTACAAAACATCACTACAAGTTTCTACAAAGGTATTGTAAGAATCGAAGTGTGAGGCATGCTAGTGTTGTTGTTTTAGCTAAGGGAATTGTGTTCCTCCCACTGTGAACGCTGATGAGAGTATTGGCGGATCAGTTGGTTTGTAAAGGTCGACGTTGTGAAGACACTTATTGGCAAAACGAGATTGGACTTCCTTTACGTTAACACCCATAGTGTCGGTTTGCATTTACAGCTCAATGTCTGTGCTCAATTTAGCGATTTTTTTTTTTTTTTTCAGCAGTGTGGTGGCGAATTCTGAGAAATGCCACTTAGGTAATACGTATTATATTTTCAAAAACTTCACAAAGATGTGTATAGGTCTGCTATAGCTTTAATAATTTCTGAGACAACTCCTTTCCTTCTGCTCACATCGGCGCATTTTGCCTAGTTGTTTTCCTAATAATATGGTGGCGAATACTGATAAAAGCCACTTAAGCAATGCCAATTATTTTCCCGTAAGCTTTCTATCAGTGCGCTTATGTCTGCAGTAGCTTTAATAGTCTCCTATATAACCCAGCTTTGGTGCGCAGTTTGACACTTTTTTGCTGTTTTCTGCATTATATTGGCGACTTTCTTTTTAAAGTCGCATTAGTAACATTACTTTTCCATAATTTTTACAATTTGGTTAGATCCGCTGTTGTTGATATACCTTATGTAGACCCCCCCCCCCTCTCTCTCTCTCTCTCTCTCTCTCTCTCTCTCTCTCTCTCTCAGCAGCAGAATCACACACAAGTAAGCAGTCCCATTCACCAGCACAATACATACTGTGTATACATAGGAGTTTATTGCCACCGCTCTTGTTATGTACAATATTGTGATGTATATTATCATAAAGTGCCTAAAAAACAAATCTCTCCTGCTCTCTTCTATTCCATTATATTCATTTTCCATTCCTGCTCTCCTCTTCGAAGACAGTTGAATCAGACAAGTGTAACCAATCACTTCCACCCACACATTTGTATATTTCCACTGTCCCTGTTTTCTTCCCCTGCGATAACAAAGCTCCTTAGAGCGACCGCCCCCTTCTAGTATATTCTTTTGTGCAATAAAGGAGATCTGTGTGCGTGGAGGGCCGGGGAGGGATCGACTATGACATACCTGTCTTTAGCTTACCCTTCCACCATCACCCTCTTGTATATATTCACACTGCCCTTGTTCTGCCCTGCGGTGACAAAGCCCCCAGTGTTCACAGCCATTCCCAGAACATCCTTTTGTTTGTTAGGTGGGAGGTGGGGGAGGCGGGGGGAGTTGTGCAATGACTCTCTATACTCCGAAATACCCTGGGTGTCTGATTGCGACAACACCGATCCCTTGTTCAGTCACCGTGTTACAGTGTTCCCTTTAACTGGATCCTGGGTTGGACAAGAGAGTGACACCTGCCTGCCACAAGACTGACTTTCATTCTTTTTTATTGTCATTATCTTGGTACCTCGAGATGATTTCATTCAGCTTCGAGGAAACTTTCCTTAGTTGAGAATTTAAACAAAGTCTTCATCACATTTTCCTGTATGTGGTACCTTTTCTAAGTTAAATAATGTCGTCTGGATGTAGCATGATGACACTTGAAATGACATGATCGTAGCGGACTGGTTAACCACTTCTCAGAGATGACCATTGTTTATTGTTTGTTCTTTTTATCTCCAAATATTTTTTTTTTTCCAAGAGAGACCTGATCAGGCCTGTTTCTAAGTGTACGGCCACACTTACTTCAAACGTGCTCGACAAGAGGAAACAAGGCTTGGGGGTCCGTCCAACGTTCACACTCGAGTATTACAGTGGCTCTTAACCGGTGCTTCCGTTCATCCTGTCGCTCAAATGTTTCGGCTGAGTGTGGCGGCACCCTAACACGGCCATTTGAATATAACAGTTCGGAGGCAGCAAGAACATACCGTACCAAGAATGAACGTCATCGTCACTACATCTTCCTTTACCGTGTTGATGCTTACCCCAGATGATATTATTCATCTTTGGGGAGTTTTCGGACTGGAGGGAGTTGGCCTTCATTAACCTGTTTGGTATATAAAGCCTTTCCTGAGTCAGTTGAAATCGCCTGGAAATAGCAAGAACCAACTAAAAAACGACCATATTATGAAGATGTTATTACCCGTTCACTACAATGACGCATTTTTCTCTTACCTGGAAGAGTTCAGTACAGCCTGCAATTATTTCTTCCTTAATTGGATACTGCCCTAAGCTGAATAAACTCGTCAGGAGCAGCAGAAATAAACTTCATGCAATATTCTCGAGTTGAAGAAGCTACAGTCGCGCTAGTAGTACCGAGAATATTAAAAGAAAAACAATGTCCTAGTATGGAAGTAGTCAACCTCTTCACTACGATTCATTTCAGCTTGGGAACGCACTCATAGTAGGTGAATGGATTAATGAGCATTGTAACAAATACTCCTAGTTCGGAAAGTATATTCTGAGGAGAAAAAAAATAGCGACAACTAGAGGGACAGTCAGTGGAGCGCCTGTCTCCGACAAGAGCAATATAATTTCCAAACCACTCTTCATGATGGGTTAGATTTTCTCATCACTGATTAGGGTTTCGCCAAAAGTGTTTTCCGGATCCAGAATCTATAATACGATCCGGATTGATCCCAAAAGTTAATCGATTGGTCACTGGGACAAGGGCCATCTACCCGCCATATTTGGTCCAAATCTCTCATAGTTTTGAGTAATCTTGCTAACAATCAAGCAAACTAACTAACTAACAAACAGGGGTGAAAAAATACTCTCCTTGTCGGAGAGAATAAAGGAAAAAAAACGTACACAAGTTTAAGATGCTAACTGGATTATGGGTGACGCGAATTTATGTCATTGTTTTACGTCCCTTGAATGGAGTGGAACTGGTGGGTTTTGTGTTGGATAGCTATACTTCTTGTGTGGAAAGAAGTCAGTATGATGATGATGGTGTAGGTTCCTTGTTGTTTGTGCCGTTATTTTACGGTGACATAAAATCAGATGGTAGAAATTGCATCATCATATTAAAACTTTGAACAGTGCGAGGATAGTGGTTTGCAGTCCGATTTTGATCTTTCATTATACTGAAGAGGATCCAAGTCAGGCAGGAAATATTATTGCTTTACAAGAAATTATACGGACAAGTATGTTGGTACGTGCATAATTTCTTCATTCCGTTTATTTTATTTTATTCTTTTAACGTTATTTGTTGTGTACGAGTATTACCTTCCTCAGCTGCTTTCCTAATTCCGTTCTTAGGCTTCCTTTCGCTGTTCCTAATTTGTCTTGTTGATTACCTTTCCTTTTCCGTTTACTTTTCCACTCAGCATTTTAGTCCTGTTGCCTTTTCGTTGCAGAGTAATGTTCTTGTGCTTACTTTCCTCCACCGTCAGTGTTCGTCGCTTATTTTCCATTGCCTTTCCCATTATTAAACACCTTTCCTTCAGTTTCTTGTTATTCATTGCCTTTTCTTTCTTTGCCACGATGCTGTCACCGAATACCATCTCGCTGTTACTTTCCCTTTACGTAATTACTTTCTCGTTCTGTGTGACACTCCAGTACTCCTTTTTATTCTAACTTGGCCTAAAATTGTCATATCTCCAACTTGAATACTGAATTGCAGCTATAGATCAACGCTTGAATGTACCGCAAGTCACAAAGAAGTGCTGTGGAAGGGAATTAGGATAGGAATATTATATTTTCCTGCCACTGACCTACGTGAAATAAACTACGAAGGACGAAAATCTTTCCCAAGTTAAGGTAAAAACAAAAGTACTGATTACCCTCTCGCTCTGTTACCAGTCCATTGCTAAATACCCTCTTTTCAGTATTACATTCTTAATAGTATTAACTTTCTCATGAAGTTTCTTTTTTCTTTTTTTTTTTTGCAAGAAAGAAAGAACCAAAGGCCAGGGGCCCGAAAACCGTTTCTCCCAAGAAAAAAACAAAAACAATACAAGAGAGCCAAATTCAAGATTCGTTCATTTTGAGATGCCCGGACACACTGCGTTTGAAAGACTGGAGATCATAGGAAGTAGGAAATACAGACAGAGGGAGACAGTTCCAGAGTTGACATGTTGCATATGTGAAGGACTGGGAGTAACGGTTAACTCTTGCATTAGAGAGTTGGACAGAAAAGGGATGAGAGTTTGTTGTTAGACGAGTGCTACGCACCCGTCGTAGAGGTGGAGGGATGCAAGCAGACAGTTCAGAGGAACAGTGACCATTAAAGTAGCGATAGAAAAGAGATAAAGATGCAACAGTGCGACGAAGAGACAGAGGAAGAAGGGAGCCAATAAGAGAAGGAGAGTTGAAGAGACGAAAAGCCTTTGACTCCACCCAATTGAGAAGAGCTGTATGTGAAGAGCCTCCCCACACATGAGAACTGTACTCTAAACAGGGGCGAATAAAACCCGTGTATAAAGACAACAACTGTGCAGGGGTAAAGAAGGAACGGAGTCGGCTTAGCACACCTAATCTGTTGGAAGCAGATTTTACATGAGATGCAATATGATTTTTCCAAGATAAGTCCCGAGTGGATGAAACCCCAAGCATGTTCAAGGATGATGCAGGATTGAGCTGGATATTATTCAACATTAGTGGGTACACCTGTGAAAGATTGTGTCGGGTTGATAGGTGTAAAAACTGAGTTTGTGATGCATTAAAAACAACCAGATTATTTTTACCCCAGTCAGAGATACGAACCAAGTCAGACATTAGGTTTGCCATAGCCTCATCCCTTTTTTCTTGAAGCAACTGCTGAGATGGACGTTGCGGGAACCGAATGGAAAGGTGAAGGGTGGAATCATCAGCGTACGAGTGGATAGGGTTAGATGTACAGCTCAGAGGTCATTGGTGAATAAAAGGAAGAGAGTCGGTGATAGGACAGAGCCCTGAGGAATACAACTGTTGATAGATCTAGGAGAAGAACGATGACCGTCTACAACAGCGGTTATAGAACGACCAGAAAGGAAGCTATAGACAGAAGGATAGAAACCGTAAGAGGGCTAAACATTTATGCCAGACTCGATCGAAACCCTTTGAGATGTCAAGTGCAATGGCAAAGCTTTTGCCAAAGTCCCGAAAGGAGGATGACCAGGAGCCTGAACGGTAGGTGAGAAGATCGCCAGTGCAGCGTCCCTGACGGAACCCATACTGACGATCAGAAAGAAGTTGTGATAGGAAAGATGCTGCACGATGCTCAGTACCTTTTCGCTGTGCTACTTTTGTGTTACTCGTTGTTTCCTTTTCTAAATACTGTACTTTCTCATTCAGTTACCCTCTCGTTTCTAAATACTCGTATCTTCCCCTTCTCTCACATTCTGGTTTCCAAATACTTCCTCGTTATCTTAGATCATCGTTACTGATACAACCGCATTTTAGTGCTTTCATGTCAGTAAGTATCTATCCATTTGCTTTATATCCGGTATCATTTCACCTCTCCCCCTTTCACTGGTACGTTCCTTTTGATAACGCCTTTTCCGTTCGTTGCTACTCTCTTCTCTTACCTTCTCGGACCCAGTTATATCTTCGTTCTTTGATGGCTTCTCTTTCTCGTATAAATTTGCTGTTCGTTGTTGCCTTCCTGTTACTGATTCTCTCTCTCTCTCTCTCTCTCTCTCTCTCTCTCTCTCTCTCTCTCTCTCTCATTTTCCTTTTGTTTTTTTGCCAGTGCGATGGAGCCGCAAAATCAGAGAGCGAAGACTGACCCATTTTCCCTGATTGCAATTTTACACATTTAACTTCCCTTTTAGTGTGTGTGTGTGTGTGTGTGTGTGTGTGTGTGTTTTATCCTACTTACCCAATTATGATACTGGGCATAGTGTAAGGAAGATGCCAATATTGTGTCTCTGTTTTTTCTCCTGGCTTCAGTTGGATTTATTGAAGGGTGAGGGGAGTATTTCTGCATTGCCATCCTTGTCTTTCAGCCACAGAATAGCTACATTACTTTACGTTACTTTATCCTTCCTTATAACAAACAATCGGGAGAGGACCGATCTGGCAGCTGGGGATTACTTTTCTTTGTACGATGATAGTGAAGATGATGATGATGATTTTTCTTCACCCAGCTTTGCGTGTCCTCTTACTTTGGGTGTCTTATTTCAAAATTTTTACCTACAAGGACCTCTAAATTACCTCGGGTAGTTATTAAGTTGTTACAAACTTTCTAAAAGTTGGGTAACTTTTAGCGAAAATATTTAAAGATTATATTTTGGGGAGGGACGGTCAGCAAAGGAGGAGGGACGGGGCATGAGGGAAGGTAACAGGGGTAATGACACCTCATTATGGCTTTTTTTTTTTTTTTTTTTTTTTCAATCTACAGGCGAATTTGCTGGACTTCGGAGAGATATTTTGGGCTTGAGGTGTTAGTTACATCCTTCAATACCTTCATCACCGGCAATGTATTCTATTCCATGCACTTACTGTACTCGTATAACTTATCCTGGTTACCCTACGCTAGGCAGTGAAAGCAAGGTATATCATTCTTCTTCATCTTATTCTTATTCCATCCATTCATCCATCATCCAATCCTGCGTTGCTCCACGAGGAGCGTAGGAGCCCGGGGCTAAGCCAGTTGATCCTGACATTTAAGATGAGCGTGACAAGCCTCACTCATCCCTGAGTGGCCAAGCAGTAAACCCAAACCATCCCTTGGATATAGACCTTCACTGGCTGAATCCGATTGGAGTGCCGTAATTACCCACTAAACCACAAGGCGCCAAAATTTGGTTATATGGTTACCACCCAGCGCAGTAAATGGTTTCCTGGTGTACAGGGAACCATTTGGATTGTCACTCAGTGTAGAGTCATCCACAGGCAGAAGTAAGAGGAAAGAATGCAGGAAAGAAAGACAGAAGAGGGAGTGTAAAGTCACCCATAGGCAGAAGGACGAGGAAAGAATGAAGGAAAGAAAGACAGAAGAGGATAGCAAGAAAGAAGGATGGAGGAGAAGATTATATTGTTATTATTATTATTATTAAAGAACCAGATGAACATTAAAAAAAAGAAGATACTTTTAGAGAAATCTGAATTTTGGAGAGCCAGAATCAATACCTGTTCATTTCGAGATGCCAGGACACATTGTGCTTGTTAAATGGCCAGTGATCAATGGCAGAGAGAACTACAGACTGTGAATGAAAGTTTCAGAAGTGACCTGTTGCAGCCATGAAGGACAGTAAGTGCCAGATAAATCATACATTGGAGAGCTGGACAGAACAGGGGTGAGAGGGTGCTGTTGACCGGGAATGATAAAACGAATCAATCGATGTCCATTGGCTTTGTTGGTTAGGAATGCGGAAGCATACATGACTACCTGTATTCCACAGTAATTTTTAATGTGCCACATACTTATTGCTCACATGTCCATGTCCAACCCAGCCTTCATTAACCTTGTCAGAACGGTGACGTCTACATCTGCTTTATTGTTGCTAGTTCCAGTCTTTTTTTAAGCGTAGGAGAACTTCCTAGATGGAAAGGGGTTCAGGAAGATTTTACATAACACGTCTACTTTCAAAAAATACTTTCGAGACAAATAAAATCGTCAGGAGATATCCAAATAAAGTAAAAAAGACGTTCCTCGTGTGAAGGGTTTTAGGGGATTGTCGAAGTGCATTAGTTTTTCATGATGCCAACTTTTTTTATTCCACGTGTCGTGGTTCAACCCTACCGTCAGTAACCCTGGTAATTACCGGATGGACAGCAGCTCAATTGATGCGCCTCAACTTTTGCTGCAAATTAAGGTCAGGTGACAAGGAAGGCGAGGATAGTCGAGTGGGACTCATTAACAACATTTTTTTTTTTTTTCACCCCGACGGTCGGCTTGCTAGCACTCTGAAAGCAAAAGTAGACTTAATTCGTAAGGGTATAATCGGCTAATTGGTATTCACGACAGAATTCATTAGACCGGAGTGAAAGACGAAACTGATTAATTAAGACTTCCAGGCCCTTCAAAACATCCACTTTTTTTTTTTTTTTTCTTCTCTCTCTCTCTCTGGAACTAAAAACCTCCTGTGTTGATGTTAGGTACAGTGTAGGAAAGACGTATCTTGGTGTTACTAAATGGGGACTGGTTCTGATGACAGTGATGCGAAGGAAATAAATAGACTTCAACCATGAGCGTCCTTGTTTTATATATATATATATATATATATATATATATATATATATATATATATATACTGTATAAGTATTAGTACCAGTAACATGTGTACTTTAAAAGATATTACAATGTAGGGTGAGAAGTGACGTGACTTTCTCAGTCACATTCACTTATACCTGGGAATCAGCTGTTCTGTTCTATTATTTCAGTCATTCTGCATTTAGACGATTTCATTAAACTTAGCACCGGCATCTTTTATTGAAGAGATTAGTAATGGCTGTCTAATTAACACTGTTCGAAAACTGTCCGAAGCTGAATGAAACAGTGTCTTGTTAACAGGATTTTATGACGACCTCGGGTTGAATGGATTCAGCTTTCCGCAAACGACAGAGATAGTATGAGACGGCCACTCTGACTCTTTCTTGCAGACATAGTTACCCTTCCGCCTGTCACAGCGCCTGAGTGTGAATGGGCTGTGAAGCCTGAGTGTTGCCAGTCCCCCTGCGTTAAGTCGCAAGTCAGGCTTCATTGTATGAACTTCCTGTGGACATCCCTCTCAGTTACCCCGACACGCCCTTACTACCTCAGACAACACCATCACCTCACTATATATATATATATATATATATATATATATATATATATATATATATATATATATATATATATATATATATATAGTGGAAATGAGTTAAGAGGAGCCTGTGAAGTCACATGGAGAGACAGGCTGACAAATGAGGACATAAAGAAGCGTTGTGGTGTGGATGTGCATGCAATAGGAAGCGTTAGGAAGAACACACTGAGGTGGTTTGGCCATGTGGAGAGGATGGAGGATGAGAGACTGACGAGGAGAGTGTATGTGAGTGAGGTGGTGGGGGGAGAGGGAGGGGGAGGCCGGGGATGAGATGGAGGGATGGAGTGGAGAGGTATATGAGAGAGGGGTGTGTGAGTTAGGAGCAGGGCAGTGAAATGGCGGGGGGACAGGGCGACGTGGAGGCGATTTGTTTGTGGCCACCCCGTAGGGGATTAAGGCGTCTGGTAATATATATATATATATATATATATATATATATATATGTATATATATATATATATATATATATATATATATATATATATATATAACACAATTAAAAGCGAAAGGTCAGTAACGAAAATCAGATATGCAAATGTCACTCTCAAGGACAGCAAAAATATACGCTTGGCCACACTGCATCAAACAAACTGGACGTCACTGGCAGGACTGGATATAGAGTAAAGGTGACATTTGCAGAGCTGACCAGTCGTGTACATCAAAGACTGGCAGTATCAGCAAACTCGTGCATTAGAGGGCAGGACTGGAAATGGGCGCTAGTGTGTGAATAAGTGCTGCTATCTGCCGGAGGAGAGAGGCATTGGAGTGTTAATACTGGACTAACACAGTTTGCAAACTCCATCATCTAATACAGTTTAACGAAAAAAGTATTCACGTTTTAAAAAATACTGAGGTACATAAACTCGACGATATTCCTAGCCCGTGGTTCGTACGTGACTATTTCCTAATCGAATTTGTGAAAGCATCGTGAATTTTACCTGCACAGTTGACCCTTGTGCGGTGTGGTGCGGTGAGGATCTGTCCGTTCTCCCCTTTGGGGCTAAGATGTGAATGAATGTGTTTGAATGGATGAGTAAATGGAGAGTGTGTCGTCCTGTCTCGGCTACCTCCCTTTCCTTGGGGGAAGCAGCCTAGGTATGTAGATAGATAGATAGCCTTTTGTCAGTGTCGTGTGTGTTTTTATTTTCACACCACTTTTATTTCACTTTACTGTATTTGTTTTACCCTCGTCTGTCACTGTATTCTTTCACATGAGTCTTGACTTTTTAGTTTATACTTTCGGTGTGGTCTCTCTTGCCATTCTTTCCAAGCTTTTATTTTATTCTTTGCTTTCACCACATACAGTATTTTCGTCCAGCTCTAGTATTTTACTTAAGGCATTCGTTTTTATCTTTGCTATCTCTGACAGCACTATATTAATCTTAATATTAATATTTTACTGAGTGTATCTCTTTTGGTTTATATTTTAATCAAAATTTTCACTGTGTACTTTGGAGCCTCCGATGGTCGGTTCAGTAGTGTGTGATCTTATCAATCCTTCATCATTTCATCTCTACTTTGGGGCGGACATTTTAGCAGGTGCAGTAATGTCTTTTCAAGTGTACTCATATGTTGGCATCCTGTCGAAGTTCTTTACATGGCATATACAGGCTCTTTCACTTACAAACGCAGCCAGTATAACCAGCTTGCTGCTGTAAATGCACTACTCATCCTACACTTAAAAGCCTCTCACACATATAGTCGTGCTTGAAGCAATGAGTGGAGGCAGGTCACCAGGCCCGTGACAAGATGATGTGTTTCGGCCTTGCGGATCAGTTTTCTTTCAGGACCCGTAAACAGGACTTGAGCAGCCCGCCCATGCCTGGTTACAGTACATACATAATTGCATCCATTCATACATGGTATATATATATATATATATATATATATATATATATATATATATATATATATATATATATATATATATATATATATATATATAATACTGTGTTTAAAACATTCTTTTCATTCTTTCATGTCGTTTTATAAAGATTGTTTTATAATTTACCCAGTCTTTCACATTAAGCATTCATTTAATTCTTTGCCTTCCCCGTATAATTTATCTTCTCTAGTGTTTTTGTTTTGACATAAATTTCTGTCACTGTTATTAATCTCACATCATTAGTTTTATGTATCACACAGTTTGTCATTTTAAGCTTTCTTTTCATTCTTTTCGTTTTCTGCATATTTTTGTGTATCTGATGTTTCATTTTAAACAATCAGTTATCTATTTGCCGCCATTTTTATTTCATCGTATTTCTGTGCACCCGTGTCCATTTGCAGTTCTGTTAATTCATTTATCTGCCTTTACTGAATACTGTATTTTCATCTAGTCGTAGTGTTGTAGTTTACCCTTGCATTTCATTCTTTGCTATCACTCACATTTCTGTATATACTTGGTACCCTTGCCTTTGTCAGCTCATTAACTTCATTCTTTATCATCACTTTATGCTTTCTCCTCACTCTACTGTTTACTTAGAGATGTTCACGTCTATTTTTGCTATTGGTCACTTTTCAGTATACGGTACTGTATTTGTTTTACACTAGCCTTTTGAGCCTCCGGCGATCGGATGATATTATATGTCTACTAGTTCTCCAAAACTTGATTCAGTCCCACCAGGGGGCGGACATTTAAGAGGGTTCAGTAGTATGGCTTTTCATGTAAATTCACATGTTGACACCCTCATCGAAGTTCCCCCGAAGACATACAAACTCATCCACTCACATAGCCGCTATAGCATAGTTTCCACGTGCACTTTCTCATCGTACACTTCAAAAGCCTTCCACATGTATAACCTACTCATGCATGAAGCATTGGTTGGAGGTGAGTCATTTTTTCAGAGACAGAGTGGTGTTCCCTGCCGATCATTTGCCCATCAGGACCTGAGCGTGTATAGCACAGCTGTGGCCATTGTCAGGCGTTTTTGGGCCGGCCCTTATAATGCTGTTCATATATACCCGAGTCTTTTACTTTGATTATTTCGTTTTTTATTTCATTCCATAACTTCATTTACTTCTAGTGTGTCATTATTTTTATACATTCATTTCATTCTCATACAGCATTCTCTCCTTTCACTTTGTTATCAACCTAGACTTGGATTACATTTTTATTTTGCTATTACATCATTCTTTGCTTTCACTCCATTCTTTGCATTCACTTCATCCTCTGTACTCCCTTGATTCTTTACTTTCACATCATTCTTTGCTCTCTCTTAATTCTGTTTTCACTTCATTCTACCTTCACGAGCATATTTTTGCCTTGCGCTGTTTTTCCCTTGGTGCATTCACTTCCACACGCTTACAGTTATCCATTCATTTGATAGTTCCCTCATGGTTCCATTTTCCATGCTTTCACTTCTCACACTTTCCCTCCTAAAGTATTCCGTCATATAATATCTGTTATGCTTTCGCTTTTACTTCCCGTCCCTCCACTTCTTGGACTTTCTGTAATCTTTTTACTTTAAATTTCATTTCTAATGTGGCTAATATGTTCACTTATAACGGCGTTTTTAATAATTTCACCTCTAATACATCCACATCTTACCCTTTTGTTTCTAGTACTCCCACTTATACTTTTCCTTCATTTATATTCACGCTATATGTTTTGACTTTTATACTTCCACGTCGCATATTTTTTTACTTTATATTCTTTCATCTGTTACATTTTAATTTCTTATACTATTACTTTAATCTACTTTCACGTCGTATGCAATATATACTTTTACTTCAAACATTTTATTTCTTATATATACTTTTATTACCACCTTTTTAGTTTCATGTCATATACTTTTTTCTTATGTACTTTAATTTCATGCATTTTCATTTCTTATACAAGTACTTTTAGCTCTCACTTTTTTTTTTAACTTTTTATTTCATTTGTCTGTCGACTTACTATTTTCACGTGTTCATTCACTTTGTACACTTACTTTACAATTTGTTGTATAATTCGACTTTCACTTATACTGCTACTTCCTACTCTTTCACCTTTACGCACATTTTTACTTCACTCTTTCCTCTGGGAGTAAAGTGTCGACCTAGCAAACAACTTTCTTTTTTCTGTACTTCACCCTTTGTGTTTATTTTATTGCCTTCACTTCGTTCTGTGATTATATTTCACTTCTTCCACTTCAGTTTTTTATTACACTTCTTTGCAGCCACTTCATTATTTGCCTTCACGTCACTGACCACTTCCTGATTTGCCTTCACTTCACTGACTTCACTTCGTTATTTGCCTATACGTCATTGCCGTCACTTCGTTCTTTGCCTGTAATTCACTGTCTTCACTTCCTTCTTTGCCTATAATTCGCTGTCTTCATTACATTCCTTGCTTTTACTTTTGTGTTTTCACCTCATTCCTTTTTTTTCTTTTATTCTACTGTTTTTCTTTGTTTTACTTTACTGCTTTCACTACATTATTTTTCTCCCTTCACTGCCTTCACTTCTTATTTTGTTTTACGTCACTGATTTTACGTCATTCTTTGTTTCACTGCATTCACTTCATTTCTATAACTTCACTTATTTATCTTTAGTCTTTGCTTTAACTTCTTTGCTTTCCAGTTCATTCTTTACTTTTATTTCGCTGCTTTCATTTCAGTCTTTGCTTTAACTGCACTGATTAACTTCATTATTTGCATTTGCATCACTGCTTCCACATCGTAGGATAAGGAGGAAATGGAGGTGAGGGGTATTAGTAAAATTGGGCAGCACTGCAACGCTTATCAGCTTGACGTTTTCTTTTAACATAATGTCTGCGTCTTCTTATTAATTATAACACCCATGTACAAAAACGCTTGGAAATTACTCTATCTGTATGGTTCGATTTGTCTGTCATTCTGTTCTTCTAGCGAGATTTATACATAATTCCGCATAGGCTGCATAATGAACAATCGCGGGGATTTCACACATCCTGGTCTCGTTCAAGTACTGGATGGTGATCCATACTTTCAGACATCTACTGTATCTAGTCCTGTAGTGTTCATGGTTTGTTACCATTATGAAAAGTTTGTATGGCATTAAAGCGATTTTTCTTCCACACCATACATACGTGACACCATCTATAGCATCTCCTTGTTCACCTTTGCATTTTACCATAAATATCCTGGTCCTTCTCACAGGTTTTCACCACTGTCTGTCTTAATGCAAGTATTTGATTTAAACATCGCTTGCCAATCAGGAAGTCACCGTCTTCGTCGCTTACCAGATTTTGTGATACTTTTTTTATTATCTTACCTTATCAGTCACTCGTGTACACCCTTATCCACAACACACAACGTACTGTTATAAAAAATAACTGTGATGCAGACATGGATATATGTACTAAAATACAATAATATTGTCATAGATTTCACCTGTACAACATAGCATAGCTTTGCTCAACCTGGCTCTTCTGTATATTACCCACAAACAATTCATTACAACCCTTCCAGTATGTTTTATCATTTCTAGATGTAGCCTACCTCGTTCACCCCTGTTACCGGTTTATTCTTCAGCCATTTCACGGTATTCTTTAATTCTTGACACGTGAATTTTTGGTGCACCACTGTCACATTTATTCAATGAGTCACGCAGTTCGGTCATTCCTTCAACACTTTTTTCAAAACTTTTTCCAGCTGTTCCATATTTTCTGTGTATTCTTCTATATTCATCTTTCACAGTGACCAATTTATATTTTTGGCGTCAAAGTTCTGAACTGTTTTACCTGTTAATTGTGGCAGTGCAAAAGTGGAACTCATGTGTAAAAATACTTCTGTTATTTTAGTCTACTTTCTGTGTCAGTGTCAAAAGTAACCCAAGGAAAAGTAATGTTGTTGACGTTAGTGTTGCAAAGACAAAGTCACTTTTAAGATGGTATTGTGTTTCACTGAGGTGTGATCAGTGTGGTCTATTGTACCAGGTTAATGAGGGTCTGGGGGGCAATTGTCTTGTGAGGCCACCAGGGTGTTCACGTGGGATATACAGGCTCCCAACACCTCTGCATTACAGTCTATTGCTGCCTATGCCGCGTTACCTCCTTCACTGCCTGGATGTATCATATACGATATTTTTTATTGTGTCTGGTTATCACACTGCAATAGTAGTAGTAGTAGTAGTAGTAGTAGTAGTAGCAGTAGTAGTAGTAGCAGTAGTAGTAGTAGTCGTTCAGCTTCATTTCATAACTCCGGTATAAAAAAAAAAAAAAATCCGTACATTACACGAAAAAAAAAAAAAAAGCTGAAATGGTTTGAATAAACGAATGTACGAAGAAAGTTTTTTTTTTTTTTTAATCACTGCACAACCCCATAAAAGCAAATTAAAGCAATAAAATGATAACAATGATAAAATTCAATATACAGGATATCGCTAGGAGTCGTATGCCCTAATGTAAAATACGTTGTACATAAAACAAAAGTTAAAACTACTAAATCCATCTGCTCAGGTTTTAAAGTTTGGCCAAAAATATAAATACATATACGTATCCTTTCAAATATATACGAATACATGTATTCACTTACACACACATGTATAGATTGCATACATACATATACCTACACACATCCATCACGTAGATACAGATCAATAAATAAAAATATTAAAAATGGAAGTACACTGTATGTATACGGAGAATGCATATGCTTAAGTACACATGGGTTCTCAGATTATCTCAGTGAACATCTTTGAATAAATTAAAAACTTGAGACAAAATATTAATCTTTTAAAACTTGGATATTACACATAAAAAGTGGATTATAAGAGTTAAGAATCCTTTTCAGTGCCCTTGACTGCACTAGAGCTACATGGTGCTTCAAGAGCAAGTGATTTCACTGATTAGCAGTAATGTGGCTGCTACCAAAGGTGGGAACTACACACTTACGTTTCAGAGCATTATTTTAGGCAGCATTAAAAGTTTTGACGTTAAAACTAAAAACTTCGTTCGAATATCATAATGAAATCCATATTGAAACAAAAAGAACTAACTAGAAAGCGCTCAAAGAGAGCATACCTCCATCAATGCCATTGCCATTAAAAAGGATCCAGATCCGTGGATGTAGAATCTGGATTCGTGGATATAGGATCCGGATCCGGATCCGTCCCAAAACTTAATCAATTCTTTGTTGATCCATGGCCATCTATCCACAAAATTTATAGAAATTCATTGAGAACTTTTAGAGATATTGTGCGGGATACTCCGGATCCGTGTCTGAATCCACCTCAAAATTTAATCATTTCTTTCTGGGCCCGTGGACCACTCTTCCACAAAAATTCATCAAAATCCCGGATCCGGATTTGTGGATATATGATCCGGATCCGTCCCAGAATTTAATAAATTCTTTCTTGGTCCGTGGCTCACATTTCCACAAAATTTCATTGAAATTCATTGAAAACTTTTGGAGATATTGTGCGGGATACTCCGGATCGGGATCCGGCCCAAATTTTATGATTTCTTCCATATTAAATATGTTTATCACACTGTGTTGAAGACTGAGGTTGCCGAGTTCATAATAATGTCCCAAGACTTATCACATGATTTTAGGTACCGTAGCTTTTTTCTATGGTGTTATTTTACGTTATGGAAACACTTGAAATATGCCGACTTTTAAACTTAGTCTTTACTCCCGTTTGCATGAAAAATTAGAATTACGCCTCCCTTAAGGCCGCAATTCAAGGGAGACTTTGAGGGTATCAAACACTATTCATAGTTGTGAAAGATATCTATGATCTGGGAATGCCGCACCATGAATCTTTGAATGGTGCACTAGTATCCAGTGCCCATTGCATATGGCCACATACTGGTCTGATTTATAAAATATTTACTGTACTGGGCGTACAGCACCCAACTGTAAAAGGTTTGCTTCACTCCCCTCCCCCTCCCCGAGTGGAGGGCAGCCACTGTCATAGCTGATGTCGCCCAAAACACACTGACCTACTATGAACACTGTTTTATATTTGGTAGCTACATGCTATTTCATTCAACTGGTGGAGGATCTGTAGTAGTGGAGGGGATAATTGTAGCCATAGCTAGCCCTTGCAGTTTGAAAAGTCAATTCCAGGGTTAAAAAAAAAAAAAAAAAAAAAAAAAAATCTGGTAGCAGCAAAACAAACATCATTAAAGACGTTCTCGGTGTGATGAATGAATTAAGATCTTCTTGTATGTTTATGCTGCAAGTAGAGTCAGATGTTAAAAATACTGATATATAAGAAAATGTGTAATTTGCAAAGTACAGTATATTGCTAATGACATGGAGCTAGTAAACCTTTTAAGCACAGTCAGACTTCTGTATGAACGCAGGAGTCAAAAAAAAAAAAAAAAAAAAAAAAAAAAGCTAAAGCATTTACCTACAAATGCTTATCGCTCGGTCTTGCCATTTGCCAAAAATACTAAATCAGTAATCCTCTGGCAATCGGGGGCATACCATAGCAGCTTGGCCAAAATCGATAAAAAAGTCTACGGATTTTGCTGTTTACTCCTACTAAGTTAAATGTCACGCTAGTATCCAGAAGTCAGGGGTAGTATGGCGGTGAATGTCATTCGAGAATAACAAGTCTTTGAAGAAGTTCTAATAGCTACCCATTAAATAGCAATTCTCTTCATTGAGGGTACAATAGATAATGGTGAATAATGGCAAGCAAAGTGAAAAAGTTTGTGTATTATTTTCTCGCAAAATCCTCTGACAGTCGGAGGTATATCATCGCAGCTTTGCCAGAATTATTAACAAACAAGCCACATATCGCGTGATGCTGCCCACAAAGCTTGGATACAATTTTCCCACTTGAATTTGAGATATTTTGGCAAAACACACACACACACACACACACACACACACACACACACACACACACACACACACACACACACACACAGGCAATTACATTATCGCCTCGCTACGCGGGCAGTAACTACCCAGGACCCAGGATATATCAAGGGACAGGCAACAAATAAGTAAAGATGAATAAATAAAAGCTGAAATAAATGAGAGAGGTGCTTGTGAGTGTCCTAAACTCAGTATCGCGACTCACCTTAAGAAACGCAGTTGTGAATCAGTGGATAAATAAATTAATGAATAATAAACGTAAAGTAAAACTTGCAATAATAATAGACGCAGATGTTTGTAAGTCTCAGACCCCACAAGAACACGTCCCACTCTAAGAAACCCAGTTATGAATAGGTAAAAAAAGGATGGACGAAAGAAGGAAAGAAAATTTGCTATAAAAAAAAAGAGGGAGGTGCTTTTGATCCCCTAGCGCCACAAAAACGCGTCCCACCATCAAAAACAATTAGGAATAACTAATTAAAGAAAAGTGACGAAATAAAGAAAATAGAAGTTGTAATAAAAAAGGGAGAGGTGCTCGTGCCTTCCTAAGCTCACAAAAACGCGACCCACCCTAAGAAGCCAATTAGGTTGACGCTCCAGTGACCCCAAACAAAACCCAGCTAGACAATTCACCCGCTACTAATTAAAAAGATAAGCGCAAAAGGCTCCTGGGGGAGGGGGGTGGAGTTTGGAGTCTGTTGTTCCTCATCACCAACAACAATGAAGACTGAGTTCATTACCTTTTAGAGATTATATATATGATAATGATATTTACAGAGTTCCGTTATATCTCGGACCTGGCCCACAAATATTTTCAACCCACTCAGTATTGAATAGTTTCTTTTGTTCCTCATCTTTGGCCACGATGTACTCAGAATTCATAACATTTAAGAGATGATATAAAACTCTGTGATAGCGATATTAGCACAACCCCCAAACTGTGGAAAACGTTTTTTTTTTTTTTCCCCTTTTGTTTTGTTCTCGACACCTGACTAGAATTTTGCTCCTCACTGCTGGCGAACTCGGAGACTGGATTCATTACATTTTTGTTATGTGCGCCCGCGTTGATATCATGCTGGAAACGGTAAAGTAAATTTGCGCAGTATTTTCCATCATCCGAAATATTCATAACGGTACAAAAAGATCTAGGTCTTCTTTGATGCATTTAAAGGGTAACTTAGGTCAACGTTATTGGCTGGTTGTAGTGGTATTCTTTAATTTGGTGCAATGAAGGGGGATAATCTCGTTTAGTTGTCTTTCTCAATTGAGCACACACACTTCTGAACCTTTCCTGTACGATTTGTGAACTCACCTTCCTTCAGTAACGGTACATGGCAGTGTGTTCACTACACTCCAAAAGTCAGCAGGCAAGGGGGCAGCTCCAGTATTACGTAAGAGTTATGAAATGGTCTGACAATCACTGCCGAGAGTAGATGAAAAAAAAAATAAATAAAAATAAAAAAATGGTGCCCTTTCCCTATGAAAATTTTGGAAGGTTCTCATCTACTTTCACTCATAAAATTTTCGAAGCTAGGAAAACAAAAGGCATGATGAAAGAGAAACGTTGTCTTATGAAAACTTGCTAGCGAACTGAATTTGCAGTAGGGGTTGATAGTTTGTCTAGCTCTGCATCATAAGTGTGACTGGGAGCAAAGCAAACTTTCACCCGAGAGGGCGTGGAAGGCCCCAACATGGGAGTGGTTGAGTAAAGCCCTTCACATGTAAAGTATGATGCTCTTTTTTTTTTTTTTTTTTTTTTGTCAAGAACTTCATGCTAGCGGTTTCGTCCTGGGTTGGCCATGGAAAACCACTTCTACCTTTCTCTTTCATCAAATTCTGCTTGCCATTCAGGTGAATGGAACAGCTGCTTGAACGAGTTTTTCATTTTTTGCCTTGATAAACACTTACCGGTAGATGAATAAAAATTTTGCCTTGGTTACTGTAAGTGTTTTTATATCATTAGACTCTGAGCGCGCGCGCCCTCAGGCCGTCAACTTGTGGATGGCTTTACCATCCATCCATCCATCCATCACCTATTCCTGTGTTGCCCCATGAGGAGCGTAGGAGCCCGGGGCTAGGCAAGTTGATGGTGACAGTTAAGATGAGAGTGACCAGCCTCACTCATCACTGAGTGGCATTACGTAGCAATAAACCCCAATCACCCCTTGGATATAAACCTTCACCGGCTGAATCCGATTGGAGCGCCTTAATTACCTACTAAACCACCAGGCGCCATAATTTGGTTATATGGTTACCACCCAGCCTAGTAAATGATTTCCTGGTGTACAAGAAACCATTTGGCTTGTCACTCAATGCAGAGTCACCCACAGGCAGAAGGAAAAGGAATGAATGAAGGTAAGAAAGACAGAAGATAGAGTGTAAAGTCACCCATAGACAGAAGGAAGAGGAAAGAATTAAGGAAAGAAAGACAGAAGAGGAAGGCAGGAAGGAAGAGAGGAAAGGGCATTCACATGAGAGCAGCACTACATCGAGTGAGTGGATGGTGAGCGCCCCCACCTACCACATAGGATGGCTTTATCTGGTGCAAAAATATATTGTAATGATATATACAGATCTCCCTATACCCTCTTTGCTCTAAATTTGCAGTCTCACCATTTTGAATACTTAGCTGTGACAAGGGATAAATATTTAAATATGGTGCTAGTCACAGAGTTATGGAACGGATGCCCAGCCATCGTATTGTCAAATTCTTCCATTCTGCTGCATGAAATAAACTATAGAAGGACAAAAATCTGGGCCAGTTTAAGGTAGAACGACTTTAGCTACATATTTTCTGCCTTCTCACTGCGGTATGATTTATTTTTCTCTCCTCCTACGACATATTTTCTGCCTACTGGCTACTGTACGATTTCTTTTTCTCTTCCTCACTGACGACAATAGTGACTGGATTCATTACCTTTTGGTGGTAATATAAATGATAATGATATTTACAGAGCACCCTAATTGCGCGGGAACTGTGACATACTTTCCATCTAACTGACTACAAAAAAAATTATTTTATTCTTCATCACTGGCAACAGTGGAACCTGAATTCATTAGCTTTTGGAGATGATATAAATGATAATGAATTTTACGACTCCCCTAACTGCTCGGAAACGGACCACATTTTTTGAACCCTCAGAGTATAAAATATTGTTCTTTATTCTATTGCCGCGCGTCATGATAAAAAAAAAAAATAATAATAATAATCGCACCAAGATTTTTTTTTTTCAATCACCTCAACCTCATGGGAATGACTCTGGCCAGTGCTGGGGTCTTGTACTTTGTGGCATTAGTCGATGTTAACCCTTCAGGCTAAGGGCCTCTTTCTTGATAATTATATTCTTGCTACTACGTGACGATTTTGTTCATCTTCTGGATAACCTTTTCAGAGTGGAGGAACCTAACCCACCAGCGACCAGAAAACAGGAGTATAAGCATGAGATTTAGCTACAGTGATACTTAACCATACTGCAGAGTGCCCCAAAAGTTACTGCGCACTGGAATATTTAATATATACCTAATAATAACAAGAACATTGTTGGAAGGACACAAGTCAAGAGTGAGAGCAGTGGAAATGAGTTATTTAAGAGGAGCCTGTGGAGTCATGTGGAGAGACAGGCTGACGAATGAGGATATAAAGGAGCGTTGTGGTGTGGATGTGGATGTGGATGTGATAGGAAGCGTTATGAGGAACACACTGAGGTGGTTTGGCCATGTGGAGAGGATGGAGGGTGAAAGACTGACGAAGAGAGTGTATGTGAGTGAGGTGGAGGGGGAAAGAGGGAGGGGGAGGCCGAGGATGAGATGGAGGGATGGGGTGGAGAGGTATATGAGAGAGGGGGGTGTGAGCTGGGAGCAGGGCAGTGAAATGGCGGGGGACAGGGCGACTTGGAGGCGATTTGTTTGTGGCCACCCCAAACGGGATTGAGGCGTCTGGCAATAGATAGATAGATAGAATAACAAGAAGCGGTGCCAAGACACTGCAAACCCGTCCCCGGCAGTCATTTTAGAGATGACATAAACACAACAGGATGTCTAGTCAAAGATGTCACACATCAGATTTGGAGTAAATCGGATGAAAATTGACGATTTTAAACTCATCTGAAATTTTAGGCCCGACCCTCCTGACACTGACCCCCCTGCCGCTAACTGGGGGGTGACCCCGCTGATGTAGTGAGGCATGTTATTGGATGCAGATTTGAAAGAATGCACCTTTAGGTTTTGGTTTCATGTCGATATGGCGATCTTGAAAGGAGTTATGGCGAAAAAAAAAAAAAAAAAAATTTTTACCCGTCTCCGTTTTTTTTTTCTTACATTTTTTGACCCTACAGCCTGGGCCTTGGCCCAGTTTGATCCAAAATTTAATAATGTGATTAGAAGGTCATAGCCCATCATCCTTGTAATTGTAATCAAAATCGCACCGGTAGTTTTCGTATAAAGTTGTTGACAGACAGACAAACATAGTGAAAACAATACCCGTTCCCGAGCTCCTCCGGGGCGGGAACGGGTCATAGCCCATCATCCTTGTAATTGTAATCAAAATCGCACTGGTAGTTTTCGCATAAAGTTGTTGACAGACAGACAAACAAACATAGTGAAAACAATACCCGTTCCCGAGCCCCTCCGGGGCGGGAACGGGTAATAATAACCTTGGCGAGACCTTTGCATGACACGGCGTGACTTTGGCGAGACTCTCGCAGCTGCTCGCGTAGTCGTCCAGGCACAGGTGCATAGCAGGAGTAGGAGTACTGCGGTGGAAGTGTGAGCAGGGTTAACTGTCTTGGCCGAATGACAGTGGTGTTGACGACTGAGGAGAGAGTGCTCCTGGTGGAGCATGTGTTTTGTAATAGTGTTAAATACACTGAGGACGTTCAGCAAAAGTTAGCAAATCAATTTCCAGATGCACTAGTTCCCTACCGTAATGTGTTACTAAATCTGATAAACAAATGTCGCGAAACAGGGAGTGTGCAAGATGCCCCCCAGTCTGGTAGGCCAACCACTTCAAAAGAAACAGTTATCGACATCCAGGACAGGATGCTTCAGAGTCCAAGTAAGTCTGTGAGATGGTTGACTCAACAGGCCCACGTGTCAAAGAGTACAGCTTACAGGATTCTGAAGACAAAGTTGAAGTTGCATCGGCACAGGGTGTCTGCAGTGTATCAGCCGAAGGTGACAGATCACTAGATCCATGTCAGTTACTGCACCTGGTTTCAAAACTTCCTTGTTGAGGAAGGTTAGGAAATCCTCATTGTCTCTCCATTCTATCCCTTCATCCCCCTGTCTCATCCTTTGTCTCTCCTCCTCTCCCCCTCTACCTTATTCATGTATTCTCGAGTAAGCCTCATTCTCCATCCTCTCCATTTGGCCACTGTAGTAGTGGTTATAGTAGTAGTAGTAATAGTAGTGGTAGTAGGGAGGAGCAGGACCGTCAGGCCTGGATGCAAAATCTTGGCGAGTAATCCTTAGTAACATCAAGTTTGGGGAGGCAGCAGCAGACCTATGTAACACCATTGCCTCAGTGGCGAGGAAGCTGGCTTCAAGTCAGTGCAGTAACATCGAAGCATTGACGGCTTGCAGACTAAGCCCCCTTGATAAGAATCCTGGATGCAGGCCCATCGGGGTGGGTGAAGTCTTCAGACTGATTATAGGAAAATGCATCATGGACGTGGTGAAAGATGATGTGAAGCAGGCAGTTGGCAACCTCCAAGTGTGTGCAGGCCAGCAGGCAGGAGGTGAGGCAGCAGTTCACTCCATGAGGAAAATATATGATGAAGAAGACTGTCAGGCAGTATTATTAGTTGATGCCTCAAATGCATTTAATTCCATCAACCGGGAGGGAATGCTGCACAACATCAAGGTTAAATGCCCAGCATTTGCTCAATATGCGGAAAACACCTACAAAGAACCAGCAGACCTCTACATGGTGGGTAAGACTGCTGCTCACGATGTCGGTGTAATCCAGTCCACAGAAGGAACTACCCAGGGGACCCCGTTGCCATGGCTATGTACACCCTGGCTAAGACAGTGCTGCAACAACAGATCAAATACGAGGGCACCAATGTAAAACAGGTAGCCTATGCAGATGGTCTCACAGGTGCTGGGAAGGTGGAGGGTGTGAGGAAATGGTGGGACCTTGTAACATCTCATGGCCCTGAAATAGGTTACTACCCTAATGCAAGTAAGTCCATCTTAATCATGAAACCAGCTTACTACCAAGATGCACAGGAAGCTTTTGGAGGCACAAACGTGATAGTGACCAAGGTAGGTCAGAGGCATCTACTGTAGGTGCTGTGATTGGAACTAAGAAATTCAAAGGCAAATATGTGAGTGATAAGGTAAAGACATGGGTAGGAGAAATTCATACACTATCCAGCCACGCAAAAACAGAACCCCATGCAGCATACAGTGCATTTACCTATGGTGTAAAGCACAAGTGGACCTTCGTGATGAGGACCATACCAGACATCGAGTTGCTGCTACAACCATAGGAGGATGCTATGAGGGTTTCATTCCTCCCATCTCTAACCAATGGTCACATTCCCGCACCAGAAGAGAGGGACCTTCTAGCACTACCACCCAGGGTGGGAGGCCTTGGCATTATAAATCCAGCAGCCGTGGCAAGCTACGAACACAGAAATTCACTGAGGCTCACCGAATCCTTGTCACAGAAGATTTGCACCCAGGTTGGGACGAGTGAAATCGACCACCAAAGGCAGAAAGACATAAAGACACAGATAAGCAAGGAGCTTGAAGTAAGACAAAAGGACCAGCTGCAGCACATATTCGAACTTCTAACACCAAACCAGTGCAGAAGAGTTTAAATTGCACGGGAGGGTGGGGCATCGAACTGGCTCACAACCCTGCCTCTCAAGGCAAAAGGCTTCCATTTCAACAAACAAGAATTTACTGATGCCATAGCCTTGAGTTATGGGTGGCCAGTGGAGAACCTACCTCAACACTGTGCCTGTGGCATTGCCTTTGATGCAAACCATGCAGTGGTATGCAAGAAGGGAGGCTTTGTTTGCATCGGACACGATGAAGTATGCAACATCACTGCCAGAATGCTGCAGGAAATATGCCATGATGTCACGATTGAGCCAGCTCTGCTACCCCTGGACGGAGAGCACTTCACCCTCAGAACAGCAAACACATCAAATGATGCAAGAATGGATGTCAGTGCTCGAGGTTTCTGGACACATGGGCAGAGGACATTCTTCGACATCAGGATATTCGATCCCAGGCAGCGTGTCATCGCGAACTGTCTCTCGAAGCTGCACACAAAAGGAATGAACAAGAAAAAAATAGAAATTATCAAGAAAGGATCCAAGATCTGGACCACGGTCGATTCACTCCCCTTGTGTTCACAACACCAGGTGGGATGGGTCCAGAGGTGGTGAGATTCTTTCTGAGAAGAAACGTCAACCGCAGAGTTCTGTTATGGCCTGGATGAGATGTCGACTGTCATTCTCCCTCGTGAGGTCTGCCCTGCTATGTCTCAGGGGCACAAGATCATCAGCCCTCAGGCCTGTCTCTCTGGTGGGTATGGATTACGAAGCTACAGTGGTCGAGAGTCGCATAAACCAGCGACTCCAATAGTTTAATGTCTTTATTTATACTGTAATATCAATATATATAAACTAAAATAATGATAGTAATAGTAAATGGTTGGTAACCACAGCCGTTGGCGTGCTTGGGGCCAACGGATTGTAATATGAGGGTTAGTGTTAACTTTCACATAACAACTCCAAATGGTGAACTGTATTAGGAAGGTTGGTTTTGATCTTCACAATTCCCCAATGGATGGAGGTGATTTTCAAAAAAAAAAAAAAAAAGGAGGTAGTAGTAGTAGTAGTAGTAGTAATAATAATAATAATAATAATAATAATAAAAATAATAATGATAACAATAACAGTAACAATAATAAAAATAATAATAATGATCTTCTAGTGCCAGACAGCAGTAACAAAAAACGGGAATATCCAGTTCCATGTTAACCCTAAGCAGTTATTGGCCCCGAGGCTTGGTTACCCCCTCAGGGAACGGACTTAGCCTTGCCCAGAAACCAAGATAAAAAAAAAAAAAAAGTCGTTACAGAACATGACCGAAAAAACTCTCGCCTCTAAGGTATTGGAACCGATGTTGGTGTGCAGGGTTTTGGGCAATTGTTCTTTTACACGTCTGGGATTCCGAATTAACCCCTTCAACACGATGGCGTTCTTTCCAGTTTGTTGTAGGTGGCTTCAAACTATATTATAAAATATTTTACTTTAACCTGGCCCAAATTTTTGTTCTTTGGCAGCATATTTCAGAAAGGTCAGTTGAGGAAAAAGACAATAACTCGGCCTTGCATCTTTTGTAACCTTGTTGTTATAACTTAGCATTAATAATGTCGAGACGGCAGTTTTAGGCCAGGTTAGAGTAAAAGCAGTATTGCTTCTAGAAACCCACGGCCCCCATCTTAGCGCAGGGATTCCTTAAGGGTATTTTACCCCCCCCCGCCCCCCGTTCGAAAAGTCCCCCACAGCTGAATATAAACATCAGGTACTAGCAATGATAAAAAAAGCAATACGTCTTGGGATGGAAGACGTTAACGAGAAGAGATCCCAACCTCTCAGAATGGCGTGAAATATACTTGTAGCTCTGCAAGATATCGTTCGGTTCTGACACATAAAGTATAAGAGAATCACTGACCGAAGCTGTACATTACACCGCTACACCGGCAGATACACACATCCAGAATATTCCCAGGCTGCCAGTGGGTGTAGTGAAAAAAAAAATAGGGTGAAAGACGCACAGGAGAAGTAGGGATGGGAGAGAGAGAGAGAGAGAGAGAGGAGGAAAAGAGATACAGATACGATGAGAGAGAAGGAAGATGAGAAGGTTAGATGGAAAGAGAAGTATGGTAAAGCAGACGGAAGGAGAGTCAATGCACACACACACACACACACACACACACACACACACACACACTGTATGTATATACTATATACTATATATGCGGTATATATATTGTTACATGGCCTATGATTTCATCATCCTTTGTGTAATTCTAACGTACAGTATGCTGCATGTTTGATCACGAGCGTGTTCTACCTCACTCCCCCCCTCCTCCCTTATAGTAGAGTAAGTCGTTCTTTCTGTTGTTCAGAGCAGCAGTGTCAACTCTTTGTCCCCTCTGGCTTCATTTGCGCCTCCTTCTTACAAGTTGTATCAAGCTCTGCCGGCCCCTATATAATGAGCTCAGTCTCTGCATTATTGCCACTTAGATCTACTCCTCATTTTGTTCACATCTCTGTCCTCCCCTGTACAGTTGTTATTATTGTGAGTGCTCAGGAAGTCTCCAACCATCTAGCAGCTGTGTAATTTGAGTATAGGTGTTATTACATTTTGTTCTTGTACTGTATAGCATAGGGTGTTGATTCGTAGGCCTAGTAAAGTTTTTGTAATTCATATTGTCAGCAAGTGGTAATAATATTTTGTATCTGTAATAATATATCTTGCATTCACTAAGTATTATCTGGTATTGTCATTTTATCAGGGCTGACTTAGATAAATTTACTCTTGCTAATTTCGTGTTAATAGAGGCTATTGCAGTTAACCATATATTTAACCTGTTTTTTGCCATTACATTATCCTTATGAGTCCTGAATGTTTTGTTGTTAGTTTGAGCATTAAACTTTAACTTGTAATTTTACCTAACTCGTTTGTTTTGAACCTGGAACTTTACGGGACAGTAGTGATTTTTAGTATTCTCACTTAAAGTGTACATTATCTTTCTCTGTTCCGTAACATAAATTTGGCGACCTCTTATCAGGATATTCAGGATATTATCATAAGGATATTGCTTGATATTTTGTGACTGTGATTTATTCATGATGCCTACTATTACCACACTTGATGAAGCCAAAGATTTTTTGTCAAATGTGCAAACAGTGTGTGATGTAGAAAACAGAACAAAGAATGAACTTAAGCTTGTTGCTCAACAATTGGGAATTGCAGTTCACTCTCATCATTCTAAAGATCAAATTGTTGGCATGATTAATAAAAGCTTGTTTAATGTAACTCCTCCAAATGAGCAAACGCAGATTGAAATAGCTAAGTTACAGCTAGCTCTGCAGGAGGCTCGTGTTAAGGAGGCTGAGTTTCAGGCTCGTGCTAAGGAGGCTGAGTCTCAGGCAAAGGAGGTGGAGTCTCAAGCTCGTATTCAGGAGGCTGAATTTCAGGCAAATGCTCGCATTCAGGAGGCACAGGCATAGGCTCAGGCACAAATTGAACTTGCTAGGATTCAGGCAGACCATGAGTATCGCATGAAACAAGGTGGAACTGGATCATCTAGCTCTGATGATTTTGATGTGGCTAAAAATGTTAAACTTGTCCCTCCTTTTAATGAATCTGATTTAACAAAGTATTTTCAGTTGTTTGAGAGGGTAGCTACAGGTTTTAATTGGCCCACCGGTAAAGCTCAAGTAACTTATGCATCTTTGCTTCAGGATCAATGTGATAATTATGATGTAGTTAAGAGCTTGATTCTTAAGGCCTATGAGCTTGTTCCTGAAGCCTATAGAGTAAAATTTAGGACAACTTATAAGCAAGATAAGCAATCTCATGTTGAGTATGCAAAAATCAAAGAAGATCTGTTAGAGCAGTGGTTAAATTCTAAGAATGTGGATTCTGATTTTAGTAAATTTAAGCACATGATTTTGCTGGAGGACTTCAAAAGGTGTATTAGTAAAGATGTAAGCCTATATCTTGATGAGAAAAGAATAGATAATTTGTCTGATGCTGCAGTTTTAGCTGATGAATATGTTCTCACTCAAAAGAGATATTCTAAAGAAAAAGGGAAAGCTGAGAGTAAGTACGTTGCCTCTACTCAGAGTACAGGTAACAGGAAAGGGAATAAAGATGATGTTTCTCAGGAAGTAAATACCAGCTTCACCTCTAGATTTCAGAAAATTAAATGTACTTATTGTAGTAAGCTTGGTCATACTACGGAGAGATGTTTCAGGAGACAGCGTGATGTGAACAAAAAGGAGTCTTTAAATATTCAATCAGTTGGTCTAGTGTCCACCCTTGAGAGTTCCCAGAATTCTTTAACTGAACCTGCTTTGAGGGGTAAATTAAATTCTTATGATGAAGCTCCTCTTTTGAGCAGTAACGTGGGTGACACTCTCAAGAGTTCATGTGCTAATTTCCTGTCTGATGGTTTTGTCAGTCGTCTGGACAGTAATGACAGGAAACCAGTTAAAATATATCGTGATACAGGTGCTTGCCAATCCCTTATGCTGACCAGTGTTCTAGGCTCTAATGTTAATTCCGCTGATGAAACTGTAATCTTACAAGGTGTAGGGAATAATTACTTCTTTGTCCTTCTGTGCAGAGTGAATTTAGAGTCTGGTTTTGTTAATGGTTCCGTTATGGTTGGGTTGGTTGAGACACTCCCAATGTCAGGTGTAACTTTCTTACTTGGAAATGATATTGGTGGAAGTCAAGTGTGTCCAGCTCCTCAGTTGTCTAGTGAGCCAGTGGCTGCAGCCCAGGATTGTGATGTCCCTGATGTGTTCTCTGCATGTGCTGTCACTAGGGCTAAGTCTAAAGTTACTGGTGACTTAGAGGATAATGATGATGATGATGTTATCCTAGCTGACACTTTTCTTGCTAATTTGGACCACTCACCAGATGAGGCAGTAACCCGTAGTGTTGATAATTTGTCTCGTCAAGAGTTGGTTGAGTTGCAGGTTGCTGACCCTGAGTTGAAAGGTCTAGCTAACTCTGCTTGCAGTGAGGAAGAGTCAGCTGGTGCTTCTACTTGTTATTATATAAAGTCAGGAGTACTTATGAGGAAGTGGAGACCCCCAACAGCATCAGCCGACTGTGAGTGGGAGGTTGTACATCAAGTTGTCATCCCTCGTGTTTGTAGGCAGGATATCATTAGAGTGGCTCATGATTCCAGTTTGGGAGGACACCTTGGAGTGAGGAAGACTGTGGCACGCATTTTGAAACACTTCTACTGGCCAGGTATCTTCAGGGATGTTTCCTGGTATTATAAGTCTTGTCACACCTGTCAAGTTGTGGGGAAGTGTAATCAGACCGAAAAGGTTGCACCTCTAGTTCCCATTCCTCCTTTTGAGGCGCCTTTCACCCGTGTGTTGGTGGATATTGTGGGCCCTCTTCCTAAGACTTCTTCAGGATTTTCTTATGTGTTGACCCTGATTGATATGGCTACTCGTTATCCTGAAGCCATTCCACTTAGAAATATCTCAGCAAAGAACGTGGTTAAGGAAATGCTAGGGTTCTTCACCAAGTTTGGTCTACCCAAGGAGGTACAGTCAGACCGGGGAAGTAATTTCATGTCAAATGTTTTCAAGCAGTCTCTGAAAGAGTTGGGCATCACCCAGATCACGTCTTCAGCTTACCATCCCCAGACCCAAGGAGCATTGGAGAGATATCATCAAACACTCAAATCGATGCTCAAGAAATACTGTTTGGAACATCAGAAAGACTGGGATAAAGGCCTTCCATTCGTTGTATTTGCCGCAGGAGAATCTCTAAATGAATCACTGGGCTTCTCACCTTTTGAACTACTGTTTGGCCATGAAGTAAGAGGACCCCTTAAGTTACTCAAGGAATGGTGGCTGTCGGAGGAAGATGACGTCAACTTGCTGGAGTATGTGATGAAGTTCAAAGAACGGCTGTCCAATGTTTTACAGCTGGCGAGAGAGAATTTAGGAGCTGCTCAGGAGAAGATGAAAACTTGGTATGATAAGAAGTCCAGGTTACGCCACTTTCAGCCAGGAGATCAGGTTTTGATTCTGCTACCGGTGCATGGGCAACCTCTTCAAGCCAAGTTTTAGTGGTCCTTATTTCGTGGAGAAGAAACTCAGTGATGTCAACTATGTCATCGCCACACCAGATCGTAGAAAGAACAAGCAACTTTGTCACATCAACATGCTAAAGTTATATCACAGGCTGGACGAAAATAACCCAGTCTGCACTGTAGCTGTTCCACCCGAGTCTGCAAGTGAAGTTCTCCCATGCAGCATGGGCCTGAGTGATAGTTTGGGGAAGAATCCTGATATCATGAATGATCTCCAGACTAAGCTTTCTCATCTACCTCCCGAGGAAAGGCAGGAGTTTTCGGCATTACTGCAGGAGTACCCGCAAGTGTTCCGTGCTACTCCAGGAAGAACCACTGTGTTGATGCATAATGTCGATGTTGGAGACGCAAAGCCAATTAAACTGCCTCCTTACCGTGTGAACCCAGTGAAAGTTCCTCTCATCCAGAAGGAGCTTGGCTACCTGTTGGACCACAAGATGATTGAGCCCTGTCAGAGCGAGTGGAGTTCTCCTGTCACTCTAGTCCCTAAGCCAGGTGGGTCACAGCGGCTTTGCATCGACTACAGACGTGTTAATCAGATAACCAAAACAGACACTTACCCTCTCCCTCGTGTGGAAGATTGCATAGACAAGATCGGAAAGGGTAGGTACATAAGTAAGTTTGATTTGTTAAAGGGATACTGGCAAGTGCCTATGACTGAACGTGCTAGGGAGATCTCATGTTTTGTAACACTAGGAAAGACTTTTGCATGTTCTGTAATGCCATATGGTGTGAAGAATGCACCAGCCACATTTCAGAAGCTCATGAATGTTGTAACAGAGGGTTTGGCAGGGTGTGTTGTTTGTATTGATGATGTATTAATCTTCAGTGACAACTGGAAAGATCACCTATGCCATGTCAGTAAATTTCTTGAGCGTTTGGTTCAGGCTAATCTTGTAGCTAATTTATCAAAGTGTGAGTTTGGTCAAGCTAAAGTTCAGTACCTTGGGTATGTAATTGGTGATGGACATGTTGCACCACCAGCACCTAAGGTTCAGGTTATAAGTGATTTTCCCAGACCTAAAAGTAGGAAAGAGCTACAAAGATTTTTGAGAATGGTAGGTTATTACAGGAGATTTGTTCATAACTTTTCAATTCTTGTATCACCACTTACAGACCTACTGAAAAAGGGAGTTAAATTTGTCTGGACCGCTAACTGTGAATCCTCTTTCAGCAAGATTAAAGCTATCCTATTAAGTCAGCCAGTGCTCGCTACTCCAAATTTTGCTAAGCCTTTTAAGATGGCTGTTGACGCAAGTGATACAGGAGCTGGGGCTGTTTTGCTGCAAGAGGATGATCAGGGTATTGAACACCCTGTATCTTATTACAGTAAGAAGTTCACTCCACCTCAAAAGAACTACTCAACTATTGAGAAAGAGCGGCCTTCAATCTGTATTGGACGTGAAACGATCAGGTATGTAAACGGCGACTCCAGGCAGCGATGATACTGCCCGGTAATGTCTGAAGCACTCATTCTTACTGAAGCTCACAGCTAGTGAAGGTGTGTTAACATTACTTGCCACCAGTACTGTTGCCGTAGCTTTCTTGCAAGTGTTGCATAAAAAGTTTACCATACATAACAAGAACAATAAATGAAAAGACAAGAATTTCCGAAATTAATAAAAAGATTGCATTTTTTAAATGTCGTATCGACATTATCTTTAAAAAATACATTTTTTATTAGTTTGGAAATTCTTGTCTTTTCATTTATTGTTCTTGTTATGTATAGTTAACTTGGTCAATATTAAGGCTGGGACTTCAGTTCTAATGGTAGTGTTGGGTTCCTATTATCATATGCTTCATTGCTTTTTTTTTTTTCTGCCGCAAACGGATTTTTTTTTTTTTTTTTTTTACATTAACCTGACCAATATCCTAACCTTATCTAACGTAACCCTACATGTCTTTGGGGGCTATTAGAAAAGATATGGTTAGATTTTTTGGTTAGGTTAATACTAAAAAAAAAATGTCAATTGCAGCGGAAAAAATATATACTGTATACTCTACAGTCCACACACACAGGTTTCATAAAAGAATAATATAAAATTAATACAACACTATCAATTTTTGATCCTTAACTTTTAGGGGTACTTGGGATCCTGTCAGAATGCCCAAGGGGTACAGAGGAACAAAAACGTTAGGAACCTCTGCTTTAACCTATATAAGTGGCCCCACTCGACGCGGGCGGGTACGAGCCAGAGTTTATATTGGTTACAGTGATGCGAAATTCCCACCCGCGACCGTTCTTCCCAGCAGGTATTTGGTGTGGACGCGGCCTGAGTCGGCTAAAGTTTCCATTTGGACTGGCTGCTCAGCAAGCGTACTCCAGTCACACTCATTACTTAACTAGATTTGGTCCGCATGCCCTTCGTTGGTTCATTTCGTTAATGTGAGTAGCGTGTATCATTAGATTCAGTGTGTCCTCCAGTATATGTATTCACAAACTCCTAATACTTAAGGATAGACAAAACAGGCTTAGCAGTAGACGCGTTCACGGTGAATTTGTCTGTAGGGTTAGGAAATAAACACAAACCCTGATAAAGGTGTATATCAAGGTGAGTATGTAAACGCATGGGAGGTAAATATGTAATCCAGCTTGAGAAAATTGACACGACTTAAATGAATGTCAAGATCAGCATGAGTAAATATACACGACTAAGGCAAATGTGTATGTCAGGGTAAGCAAATAGACAAGATCCAGGTAAATTTGTGATCAGAGTTAGCAAATAGACAGGAGTCGGAGTAAATGTGCGAGTCTAAGTACTCAAACAAGGCGGCCATGGAGCAGTGGAAGAAACGCCGCGGCTGAGTCACTTCATTGGTGGCGCCGTGTGTGGAGGAGACACGAGAGCGTAGCAGGGTGGAGTGGTGGGTGGAGTGAGGTAGGAGGAGGGGAGGGGTGGAGCGAGGTAGGAGGAGGGGAGGGGGTGGAGCGAGGTAGGAAGAGACATGGTGGAGTGTGAGAGGAGGAGGACGAGATGAGCTAGACTGAGGTGAGTGAGTGAGTGGGGGCTGAGTAAGTATGAAGTGCGTGAGGCGAGCGAGTGTGAAGTGAGTGAGCGTGAGATAGCTGTGAATGAGAGGTATATGAGTGTGTGAAGTGGGCGTGAGGGAGAGAGGTGAGGGAGTGTGAGATGTAAGTAACAGTGTGAGGTGAGTGTTTGAGGTGAATGAGTGTGTGAAGTGAGCCAGAGTGAAAGTTTGAGGCGAGTGAAAATGTGAGTGTATGAAGTAGTGTGTGTGACGAGCATGTGAAGTGAAAGGAGAGTGTGAGGCGAGAGTGTGAGATGAGCGTGTGTTGGTGAGTGTGGTGAGTTAGTGTGTGGTGAGTGTAAGAAGTGAGTGTGAGTGTGATCTGAGTGAGTACGTGGGATGAGTGCAAGTGTGAGGTGAGTGTGTGAAGTGAGTGAGTGAGTGTGTGAGTGGGAGGTGAGTGAGTGTGGGAGTGAGTGTGAGTGTGATCTGAGTGAGTACGTGGGATGAGTGCAAGTGTGAGGTGAGTGTATGAAGTGAGTGAGTGAGTGTGTGAGTGGGAGGTGAGTGAGTGTGGGAGTGAGTGGGAGTGTGATCTGAGTGAGTACGTGGGATGAGTGCAAGTGTGAGGTGAGTGTGTGAAGTGAGTGAGTGAGCGCAAGTGTGAGGTGAGTGTGTGAAATGAGTGAGTGTGTGGATGGGAGGTGAGTGTGGGAGTTTGAGTGTGTTCTGAGTACGTGGGATGAGTGCAAGTGTGAGGTGAGTGTGTGAAGTGAGTGAGTGAATGTGTGGGTGGGAGGTGAGTGAATGTGGGAGTGAGTGTGAGTGTGATCTGAGTGAGTACATGGGATGAGTGCAATTGTGAGGTGAGTGTGTGAAGTGAGTGAGTGAGTGTGTGAGTGAGTGTGAGTGTGATCTGAGTGAGTACGTGGGATGAGTGCAATTGTGAGGTGAGTGTGTGAAGTGAGTGAGTGAGTGTGTGGGTGGGAGGTGAGTGAGTGTGTGAGTGAGTGTGAGTGTGATCTGAGTGAGTACGTGGGATGAGTGCAAGTGTGAGGTGAGTGTGTGAAGTAAGTGGGTGAGTGTGTGTGTATGGGAGGTGAGGGAGTGAATGAGTGTGAAGTGAACAAGAGTATTACGTGAGTGAGAATACGAGTTGATGACAAGTTAAGATGAGTAAAAGATAATGAAGTGACAGTGGAAAAGGTGCCTGAGTATAATTGATTGAAAGACTGACTTGAATGCTACGCTGTGAGGTGAATGAGATTTTGAGATGAATATTAGGGTGAGGATGAACTTGGAAGAGAGGTGTTTAGATGAGAGATTAGTAATAGATAAAAATGGGGGTGAGTGGGGGAGAAAATATGATAGATGAGAGAGTGTGAAAAGTGAGAAAATAAAAGGAGAGTGTCAGAGAGTGGAAAGGTATATAATGAAAATAATGGTGATACATGTGTTAAGGGATAGTGAGCGAAATGCGCGTAATGAGGTGAGAGAACGTGAGATGAAGTGAGATGATGCAAGGATTTGTGAGAGCGAGTTTCATGTTCAGTCCCTTGGTGAAAGATGATACCAGGAAGGAAATGACAATAAACTGAGAGAGAGAGAGAGAGAGAGAGAGAGAGAGAGAGGTATAATAAAAAGCAATATGAAATGGCGAAAATCGTGCTCCGACTCGTATAATTTTAGGTGAAAATGTGTATCGGTCATTTTTGTCAAGGATCGTAAGAAAGAGACGGAGGAACACAGGGGAGGAGAGGAAAGGGGAGCTAAGAAAAAGGGGTGGGGGAAGAAGGGAAGAACAAGGGGGCGGGAGGGGGACGAGGAGGCAAAGGGAGAGAGACAAGAGAGAGGGAAGGATGAGCCAGAGGCTAACAAACAAGGAGGGGAAGGATTGGGAGAGGATATGGAAGGGGCAAGGAAGGGGTGGGGGACCAGAGAGGAGGAGGAGCTAGAGGTAACTGTGGACAAGAGGGGAAAAATAGGGAACACAAGGGAGAAGGGGGCAAAGAGAGACAGACGAGGAAGGAGACAAGGGAAGGACAAGGGAGGGGGAGGGGGAAACAAGGAGGGGAAGGCAAAATGAGAGGGAGACAAGGGGATAAAGGGGGATAATGAGGGATAGTCAAAGGGAGGGGAGAGAGATGGAGAGAGAGAAGAATTAGTAGGTTGTGGCAGTGAAAAGGGAAGACAAGGAGCTGGGAAGGGGAAACAGGGGGGAGATAACCGGGAGGGTAACAAGGGGAGAGGATGGACAAGGGAGGATGAGGAGGGAATGGAAAGCAGATTAGACTAGAGGAAAACAAGGGGGCAGGGAGGTCAAGAATGGGATGACAAAGAAAGGAGCGACAGAGGGGGAGGGGGACTAAGGGAATAAACAAGACGGAGGGAGAAAAGGGGATTCAGTACTAGGGGTAGACGGGGGGGGAGGGTTATACATTGTGGTCAAACAATCCAAAGCTCCTATGACTCACTCTCAGTTGAATAATATCGCTAATCAGTAGCTGTTGTAAAACACGAAAGAAGACACGACAGTGACTGGGCTAATTGCCGTACTCTAACGAAGGCCTTAACTCCCTGAATCCAGTAAATAACTCTATACTTACTGTCTTGCTATCTTCAGACGCTTTTATTCAGCTTAGGGATACCTTATGTCTGGAGAGGTTTGATACGGACTTCAATAACCTTTCACTATTTTGATGTTTCTTTGCAATGAATAAAATTGTCTTGCAGCAGGAAGAATACAATACAAAATTACGTCCCCGGACCTCGTCTTAGTTCGCCCAGCAGTTTAACTGGGGACCTTGCTGTAACATCGAGTACTGCTGGTTGTATTTTAGAGGAAGATTGGGACTTCACAAAAATTGGGTGTCTTCCAAATGACCTTCATGCAGTGGATAAATATTCCAAGTAAATTTGGAGATTTCGTAACATTTCTTCATTATCTATCTATTCTGCACATTACACTCTAGCGTTGCACAGTATGTATGTCATTAATACAAACTTTCTCGATATGAAAGCGTATAAATAGCATAAAGAGGAATGTTAAGGTGCTGCATGCAAGATTTATTGCTCAGGAAGAAGTGCTACAAAGCTTCCTGTACCACATATAATCTTTCTCTCAACTAGCAAACGCCGTAATCCCGTAATCCTAAGCCTTCGACGTTGTCGTCCTCGAGCTGAAAGGGTTAAGTTGGTGTCTGTGAAAATAGACTGTCAGGCCCTAGATTCACAAACACACCTACAATCAATTTTCTGCTATAACTGCGACTTTGTTTTTCCAAGAACAAGGAAATTAGTGCTGCCTTCCCGTGTCTCATGTTTCTACTATGCACTATAAACCAAATCTTGGTTATGAAGGGAAAATTATCGCATGTGTCCTTGGAGGACTCCATGTCTCTTCTATTTCTCACAAAAACAAATCTTGGTTACGAGAAGAAAATTATTGGTCGTATATTTGTCTTAGCAGAACGTACAGGGAAGGGAGCGGGCAGAAAAGTTCTCAACGTCTCTTGCTCTTCATACAAAAACAGATCTTGGCCACGAGCGGATAATTATCTGTCGTTTATATGTTTTAGAAAGAAGGATACAATAAGAGTAAGAAGAATCTTTCCGTCTCTTGTTTTTCTGTAGAGACAAAGCTGAGTTGCAACAGTGAATGCGTTGTAAGTTTGTTTGATAATTCCTCTCCAGACTCCAGTCCGCTTACTTTATCCTAGCCTAAATTGCCATTTTCCCTCTTGAATACTGAGTTGTAACAAGAAAACTAAAATTAAAATATGATGCTATGATCGATGTGTTTTCATCTGACGGGATCCAGAACGTGGGTACTATGTCGCAGCAGCATCAAATTCCGTGAGCCTTAGTGATAAGGTAGGAACGAGTCACTGGCAACTGCGCAATGCGCATACTAACCTCTAGTGACTAATCTAACTATGCTTGGCCATCCACTGAGTTATGGGACGTTAGGGAATTTTGCTGGGTTAAAAGTAAAAGTGGTGTGTGCTGTGCAAAGGATATGGAGTCTTATTCAGTCACTGAGCAACGTCGAACTGGCTGGAAAATGGCGAAAAACTCTGCTGGGCTAACTCTCAAACCCCGGTGATTTATCCAAGCCAAATAAAATCCTCTGGTGTTAGCAGAAAAACAAAACTGGAGTTGTTCCAACCATCAGATTGTTAAGTGACATTATTAACACTCGGGTTCCTTTTACTCACCCTTCTGTCAGTAAAATCATATGGCGTTGACTGGAAGAGAATGCTAGAGTTGTCCCGATTGTGAAGTGGTTAAGGAGAACGAACATTAGCGAGAAATGCATATACTCCCTAAAGAGAATGAACATAGAGTAGGCAAGTCCATTTAAAGTGGGACAGCACGGAAGCTGTTTTGTTCTCTGATTACAGGACACACACACACGCACACACACACACACACACACACACACACACACACACACACACACACACACACACACACACACACACACACACACTCTCTCTCTCTCTCTCTCTCTCTCTCTCTCGCACACACACACACACACACACACACACACACACACACACACACACACACACACACACACACTCTCTCTCTCTCTCTCTCTCTCTCGCACACACACACACACACACACACACACACACACACACACAAAACATCAAAGATCATTTCTTAAATGAAGTTAATTTGTCTGGAGGTAGCACGAATCAGAATTAACTCTTCGCCATACTGATAGCGTTACAGGGTTCGCTAAGTATAGTAACACAAAAGGTAGATTGCAGTGTTGTTGAAGTAATGAAATACGTATCAGAAAATCGCAGACCATACTTCACTATTACCACGTCTACCCAGTTCACTGAGACGAGCGACCGACTCAGGGGAAAAATCGTCTTGCCGTATAAAAGAACCCCTGTAATCCGAGGACGTGTTTATTTTCTATCGCCAGACGATTTTGTTTCGATCAGCAAAGGACCAGCTATAGAGAAGGAGTCAACGAAAACTGTATCAACTCCGCTGCCTTTAAACGTCCCACATTAGCTGAATAAAATCGTCTGCTGTACATTTTTCACCTTAACTTGGCCCAGAAGTCGTCCTTAAGCAGCTTATTTCATGTAGCACAGTGCCACGGCTCTACATCCTCTACAGAGCACTTCTTCGTGATTAGCATTATATTCAAATGTCAGTCACGTGTTGAGAGATGTCAGTTTTAGGCCAAGCTAAGGTGAAAAGTGTAGCTGCAAAATTAAGTAGAAAATATGTCATTGAACTAAAAGTGTTAATGGAGGCAATTCCTGTCTCTTGCACATGAACTTTTTTACTACTAAGATGAAAGAAAATCGCCTGGAGGAAGCAGGAATAAAATGTGAGCGTTAGGAGAGGAAGGGGACTCACCTGCGTCTTGATCTCAATAATGGTTTTAATGCTTTACGTCAGTCCAGGAGAGAGAGAGAGAAAAAAAAAAATTTCATTTCCGTGTTGCAGTAGTACGTTTTTTTTTTTTTTTTTATTGTCGGCTCGAAGGAAATTCATGAAAATCGTGTAAGCAAAGACACACTGCACAAACATGACTTCCACTAAATTTCATTGTCGGTAAAAGAATTGCATAATCCACTTGAATTTTAGAAACTGAAAGATTTTTTGGGGGGGTGGGGAGCATATAATACTGGGATTGGGATTATATTGCTTTTATTGTTCCTGTTGTTATTGTTGTTGTTGATGATGATGACGATGATGGTGATAATGATGATGTTGATGAGAACGAGGTTTCTTTACGACTTTGTTAACACGAATCAGTGATATGATAATGACGATGGCTGTCCTGTAATGATTCACCCAGTCTTTAATAACTGACAGCCTTGTGACTGCGATAATTGTATATAGAGTGAGAATTTACTTGAGATGGTTTATGGAGTGATTGAATATTAGAGATTGTCTCTAATACATTGTAATTTTTATGTCTTTTTTCCTGTCTCCAGATAATTGTATTCAGTTTATAAGAGGTGATTCGAAACTGAGGGATACGTTACAGCTGGTGGTCGCCTGAAAAAGATGAAAGTTCGCTATGGTAGTGAAGTGATTAAGGTGTAGAGTACCCCATTGGAAAGTAACGGTGGTGAGAGAATGAGGACATATGTAACTTTGAATCTAACCTCGTCTGGCCTGATCTGACCTGACGACCTTACCTGACCTGACCTGACCTAAACCGACCAAACCTGACCTAACCTCCCTAACTTAACCTATTCTAATGCAATCTAACAACCAAACCTTACCTAATAAAAGCAGGATCGAAAAACAGTGTAAAATGCATAAAGGAAAGTGACTTCGTTCGGGTCGAGGGAGTATAGACGAGCAGTGTTAGAGGTTAGAGGTATTACTGTCGCGCCCGCCTCAGCTGAAGCTTTGAATCTGGTGCCGTGTTCTCGCTGACCTGGGAGGTTTCACGGCACTTCTTCCTTAGCGATTTATTTTGCATACTCCACTTGAGTATTCTCTTGTGTGTTACTGTTTTTTTTTTTTTTTCTAAGATTTGCATTAGTAATATATGAGGATTTAAGAACGTGTAATTAGCAAAATGAGTCGATGATCAAGATGTGACACGAAACTCCTAAGCCGCTGAGGGTACGATTCTAGGTGCCTTACATTTCCTGACTGAATACAAGTGCCTTATTTGCTATTGAGTGGAGTACATCACTTAAGTTTAAGTGCTCATCTCTTGTACCATAGCTAAGCTAGGTGAAGTCAAAGGCTTTTCGTTTCATCAACTCATCACGCAGAGTACATCCAGACTGGACAGAGTCAAAGGCTTTTCGTCACATCAACTCTCTCTGGCACATTGTAGTCGTTCTCTCTTTGCAGCAGTGTTGCATCATTTTTCCCCACCTCTCGCTGGTATATAGCAATGTTCTTCAAAAGAGTTTCTGAAAGTTTTACCATTACGGTGGGCACACAGCCCCTATGTATAGTTCTTACACGTTAACTTGGCCCAGATTTTTGTCCTTCTGCAGTTCAGTGGCGAAAAAAGACAATACCACGACTGTACTTCCATTCCATAGCACATCTTGACAAGCATCATATAATGTTAATCTGTTGTTACAACTCAGCATTCAAGACTGACTGATACCAACTTTTGGCCAAGTAAATGGATTACAGCTGTGCACTCGCAGGCTTTTCATGTCCAACTCCCTAACTAATTCAGGAACTACCCGGTATTCTCAGTCCTTCAGTGTTCAGTACTAGTCAGCTCAGGAACTGTCTTCCTTATCCTGTCTTTCCCTCTGCCGATGAATTCCAGTCTTTTGTACAGACACATCCATATGAGCAGGTCGTAATTTTGACATTCTTCTTTGGAACTTTGCTTGGACGAGATCATTTTCACAAGCTTCCAGCATATCCTAAAATTGTCAGAGTAAGGTTTTGAACAGGAGGAGGAGGAGGAGAAGCGAGGAATATCAATAATATTATTAATAATAACAATAATAAAAAATCAATCAATCAATCAATATTAATAATAATAATAATAATACTAATGATGATGATGATATAAAATAATAAATACTTACATCAGCACTCATGATATGAGCACAGGTTTGTTTTCTGTGTGTGTGTGTGTGTGTGTGTGTGTGTGTGTGTGTGTGTGTGTGTAACACAATAATTTAAAGTTTTTACCCGATTTTAACCAAACTTGGTGCAGAGGTTGACGAATAGCCATGGAGTTGACCCACGGCTTTTTTCAACAAAAGGACAATATGCATGGTCACAGGGCTAGGCCAATATTTAACTTAGCAAGGCCAACCTAAACTTTAATTATCCAATTTAAATCAAACTTATATATGGTAGGTGGGAGCACCCACCATCCACTCACTCGCTGTAGTGTTGCTTTCGGGTGTCTGCCCTTTCCTCTCCTCCATCCTTCTTTCCTTCCATCCTCTTGTCTTCCTTTCCTTCATTCTTTCCACGTCCTTCTGCCTACGGGTGACTTTACATTCCCTCTTCTGCCTTTCTTTTCTTCATTCTTTCCTCTTCATTCTGCCTGTGGGTGACTCTACACTGAGTGACAAGCCAAATGGTTTCCTGTACACCAGGAAACCATTTACTACGCTGGGTGGTAACCATATAACCAAATTATGGCGCCAGATGGTTTGGTGTGTAATTACGGCCCTCCAATCGGATTGAGCCGGTGAAGGTTTATATCCAAGGAGTGGTTGGGGTTTATTGCTTGCGTAATGCCACTCAGGGATGAGTGAGGCTGGTCACTCTCATCTTAAATGTCGGGACTAACTAGCCTAGCCCCGGGCTCCTACGCTCCTCATGGGGCGATGTAGGATTGGATGATGGATGGATGGATAGATCAAACTTGGAGGAAGAGTTAAGAGAAGGGCAGGAACGAAGGGCTTCTGTTTTAAGAACAATCAGTCACAGATCAATGTCACCGGGCATGCTCAAAGTTCTCTCATGTGTCCATGTGTAAGACAAGTAAAATGAGTAAAACAAAAGAGTAAATGAGTTTTAATCTGATTTGAATCAAAGTTGGTGGAAGAGATGAGCACCATAAAAGGGGATGATTTATCGCTTTTGAGAACAACAGGTACTTTGTGGAAGGCTTCAAGATTCGGCAAGGATAAAGGATTTCGTTTTTTATCAATTAGTCACATTTCACGGTGACAGGAAAAGGAGGAAGGTCAGGGTCACAGGGAAAGGTTAATCCAAACAGCTGTGATCTGCTTAGGACCAAACTTGGCACAGGGGTTGAGGGTCAGGGATGGATGAAATAATTCGATGTTGCGAGTAATCGGTTAAAGGTCAAGGTCATAGAGTAAAGTGACATGTTCGTCCCTTGAAGTAATTGGTGAGGAAGGGTGTTACACTCCATGACTGCTCCTTGTTACAATATCAACAGCGGTACGAATACTAATACTAAAGCTAATGCCAGTGCTAGTGTTAATACTAATTATCATTATTATTAATACTAATTATTATTATTATTAATACTAATTATTATTATTATTTTTATTATTTTTATTATTATTGTTATTGTTATTATTATTATTATTATTATTATTATTATTATTATTATTACAGAGGAAGAAGAGGGAGATGAAGAAAAAGAATAAATGATGATGATGATGATGATGATGATAAAAGAATAAATGATAATGATGATAACGATAAAGATGATGATGATGATGATGATGATGAGGATGAGGAGGAGGAGGAGGAGGAGGAGGAGGGGAAGGAGGCGGATGAGGAGGAGGAGAAGGAGGAGGAGGAAGAGTATTGTACGAGAAGAGAAGTACCCGAAGAGGAGGAGGAGGATGAATGTCTGGAGAGCGAGGAATTTTTCTACTCAAGTGAGCTGGAAATAAGCAAACTTAGGCAGGAAATGAAAGGGAAGTTCTCTCCTCGTCTCCTAATAACAGCTATTCACAGTAGTTTTTATCACCTGAGACTACATCTGTCTATATCCTTATCTATCTGCTCTGTACGTGTCTATCTCCCTCTCCAATTTTTATTTTTATTTTCTCTTAGTCGTCTTCTTGAGTATTACATAATAAGACCAGAAGACTTCCTTTAGCTGACAGTGATTCATGGGAGCATATCAAAGCAAACATGGACAATATTCAGCCGACACATACTCAACACAAAGAAGGCTGCAGACACACACACTTACATCGGTAATAAATATAACTGTGGAAAGAAAAAAAAATGAATACACAATCTACGATAATCACAGGACTGAGCATCCCAACACCAAAGCCGGGAAGTAAAATATCTGTGTGGAAACTAAACCTTAATCGGCATTGAATCAACGTCAAAGCAAGACTACACTTCACACACACACACACACACACACACACACACACACACACACACACACACACACACACACACACACACACACACACACACACACACACACACACACACACACACACACATTGATGAAAGTCGGAGCTCTAAATTTTAAGATAAAACTAAGATTCAATCGACACAGGAAAAAAGGGAAGAAAGCTACCTACCCCAACACTAAGGCTAAAAAAATATTTGCAAAGACTCTAAATCGACACATAATCAACACAAACACAGAGAACTCTACACCCCAACAGTATCGCAAGAAAATATCATTGGAGAAACTGTGCCAACACATGATCAAATACAAAGCCTGAAAACTTCCCATCCCCACCTTAACTAATGCTGGAAGTCCTTATATGTGCTGGTGGGGCGAAACTGTGACCTCTAATGACGGTAGCCAAAGTTAGGCTTGTGAATCTCTCGCCTCCACTTCCACTTCACTCACCTTTGGATTCATTAGTGTGGGCGACGATGTGCCAAGCTAATATTTATGAGGCCAGAAGTTGTGAGGGAATTATAACTTTGCCTTAGAGGACGTTGATCTCATTAACAGAGTGAATGGAGTTTGGGTTGTTGGAGGTACAGTCATGGGCAAAATTTCGCCGATACTTCTCTCCGGGGTGTGGAAGTGCAAGGTCTAACATAAACTAGTTTTATGCTGTAACTGTATGGAGCACACAGAAAAAAAAAGAGAGAGAGAGAGAAAGAGAAGGAGGGAGACTCTCCGGCGTTTGGGGAGGAAAGAGAAGTGAGGAAGGCAAGACACAGAGCTGGTAGAAGGACTATTAGCGACCTTTCGCTCATCGCCGTACGTTACAATCGCCATTAAGCTTTGCAATTCAAATATTTGGTGAGAGACACAGACAAGTAAAATGTTATTGTAACCAACGTTTGACTTAACACTGCAGGAAATTTCTCTTAACCTGAAGAAACCCGTTCAGTGGTGACCGGAATAACAACAACAACAACAACAACAACAATATCTTGTTACTAAAATCGTTAATGGACCGGAATAACAACAACAACAACAGCAAAATCTTGTTACTAAAATCGTTAATGGAGATACTTACTAAATCAAACCCATTTCTACAGAAAGTGACTTCTTCACCACAAAAAGTCTCCTTTAGAATGAACGAAATTGTTTTTAAGGGGCAAATATAGCCTATGTAATACGCCACCTGATTCGAAGGAGTTAACCTCTACAGTTCGATGACGTATTTCCTGTGTAATTTTGGTACCTTCAGGCTATTACATTCAGGTCAGGGAAAGCCAAACGTTGCAGGGGGATTAAAAGCTTCTGTTCCTAAGCCCGTCACTGCAAGAGGCCTCACCAAAGAAGAACAAAATTGTCTGGATGTGGCAAAAGTGAACCTAATACTAAATGTTTGAAATCTTTTAGTGTAGACTTGAAAATAATCAAATGGAGGAATGTGAGGGAAATGCGAGGGGAATTAAGAGACATCACCGAATGAAGGGTGCGAATCCGGTGGTGTTTGAGAGTGAGGGTAACAAATTGGAAAGGTTTTAGGAGGGAAGATTAGGCTGAGGAGGGGAAAAGACAGGGAAAGGAGGAGAGAAGAGGAGGGAAAGTAGAAGGCAAGGAAGAGGGGAAACGCAAGGAAATGAGGAGAGAAGAGGAGGAAGAGTTGAAAGGAAGGGAGAGAAGGAAAGGAATGAGTAAGGAGACAAGAAGGAAGGGGAAGAGGTGACGGGAAGTGAAGCGTAAGGAGAGGGGGAAAACGGTGAAGAGCAGGAAGGGAACGGGTGAAGAGAGAAGGAACGGGAAACGTTAGGAATGGGGAAAGGAGGAATGAGGAGAGAGGTAGTGAAGTGTGAGGAAAAGAGGAAGGAGGCAAGAGGAAAGTGAGATGGAAGGCTGGGCAGGGGGAGAAGGAAAGAGAGAGGAGGGAGAAGGAAGGATGGGGAGAGGGGAAGGGAAGGGTGGAGTCAGGGGAATAGAAAGAATAGGTAGAGGGGAAAGAAAGGGGGAGGAGAGTGGGAAAGGAAGGAATAGGAAAGGGGACGAAAAAGTGGGGACAAGGGGAGGAGATGAAGAGAAGAGTGGGAAGCAGGGATGAGGAAAAGGGAAGGAAATGGATTAATTACACCAATCCGAGATGTGTTTCCTAAGCTGAATGAGACCTGTAAGTGGTATGATTTTATTTATATATTTATATATATATATATATATATATATATATATATATATATATATATATATATATATATTGTTACATAGCCTATGATTTCATCATCCTTTGTGTAATTTTAACGCTCAGTATGCTGCATGTTTGATCACGAGCGTGTTCTGCCTCAGTCCCCCCCTTCTACCGTTATAGTAGAGTAAGTCGTCCTTTCTGTTATTCAGTGCGGGATTGTCGATCGTTTGTCCCCATCGCTTCATTTGCGCGTCCTGCTTACAAGTTGTATCAGGCTCTGCTGGCCCCTATATAATGAGCTCAGTCTCTGCATCATTGCCACTTAGATCTGCTCCTCATTTTGTTCACATCTCTGTCCTCCCCTGTACAGATATTATTATTGTGAGTGCTCAAGAAATCTCCAACCATCTAGCAGCTGTGTGTAATTTGAGTATAACTGTTGTTGCATTTTTTCTTGTACTGTATAGCATAAGTTTAATTTGTAGGCCTAGTGAAGTTTTTGTGATTCGTGTGGGGTTCTTTGTCAGTCATTTTTGATAATAGTTTGTATCTGTAATTATTTATCTGGCATTCACTGAGTATTATCTGGTATCTCATTTTATCAGGGCTGACTTAGATAAATTTATTCTTGCTAATTTCGTGTTAATAGAGGCTATTGCAGTTAACCATATATTTAACCTGTTTATTTGCCATTACATTATCCTTATGAGTTCTGAATGTTTTGTTGTTAGTTTGTGCATTAAACTTTAACTTGTAATTTTACCTAACTCTTTTGTTTTGAACCTGGAACTTTACGGGACAGTAGTGACTCTTCGTATTCTCACTTAAAGTGTACGTTATCTTTCTCTGTTCCGTAACATAAATTTGGCGACCTCCTATCAGGATATTCAGGATATTATCATAAGGATATTGCTTGATATTTTGTGACTGTGATATATTCATGATGGCTACTATTTCTACACTTGATGAAGCCAAAGATTTTTTGTCAAATGTGCAAACAGTGTGTGATATAGAAAACAGAACAAAGAATGAACTTAAGCTTGTTGCTCAACAATTGGGAATTGTTGTTCGCTCTCATCATTCTAAAGATCAGATTGTTGGCATGATTAATAAAAGCTTGTTTAATGTAACTCCTCCAAATGAGAAAACGCAGATTGAATTAGCTAAGTTACAGCTAGCCCTGCAGGAGGCTCGAGTGAAGGAAGCTGAATTTCAAGCACGTGCTAAGGAGGCTGATGTTAAGGAGGCAAATGCTCGTATTGAAGAGGCACAGGTACAGGCTCAGGCACAAATTGAACTTGCCAGGATTCAGGCAGACCATGAGTATCGCATGAAACAAGGTGGAAATGGATCATCTTGCTCTGATGATTTTGATGTGGCTAAAAATGTTAAACTTGTCCCTCCTTTTAATGAATCTGATTTAACAAAGTATTTTCAGTTGTTTGAGAGGGTAGCTACAGGTTTTAATTGGCCTAAGGAGTATTGGCCAGTACTCCTTCAAACTGTTCTCACCGGTAAAGCTCAAGTAACTTATGCATCTTTGCCTCAGGATCAGTCTGATAATTATGATGTAGTTAAGAGCTTGATTCTTAAGGCCTATGAGCTTGTTCCTGAAGCTTATAGAGTAAAATTTAGGACAACTTATAAGCAAGATAAGCAATCCCATGTTGAGTATGCAAAAATCAAAGAAGATTTGTTAGAGCAGTGGTTAAATTCTAAGAATGTGGATTCTGATTTTGACAAATTTAAGCAGATGATTTTGCTGGAGGATTTCAAAAGGTGTATTTATAAAGATGTAAGCCTATATCTTGATGAGAAAAGGATAGATAATTTGTCTGATGCTGCAGTTTTAGCTGATGAGTATATTCTCACTCACAAGAGATATTCTAAAGAAAAAGGGAAAGCTGAGAGTAAGTACGTTGCCTCTACTCAGAGTACAGGTAACAGGAAAGAGAATAAGGATGATGTTTCTCAGGAAGTAAATACCAGCTTCACCTCTAGATTTCAGAAAAGTAAATGTACTTATTGTAGTAAGCTTGGTCATACTACGGAGAGATGTTTCAGGAGACAGCGTGATGTGAACAAAAAGGAGTCTTTAAATATTCAGTCAATTGGTCTAGTGTCCACTCTTGAGAGTTCCCAGAATTCTTTAACTGAGTTAACTGAACCTGCTTTGAGGGGTAACTTAAATTCTCATGATGGAGCTCCTCTTTTGAGCAGTAACGTGGGTGACACTCTCAAGAGTTCATGTGCTAATTTCCTGTCTGATGGTTTTGTCAGTCCTCTGGACAGTAATGACAGGAAATCAGTTAAAATATATCGTGATACAGGTGCTTGCCAATCCCTTATGCTGACCAGTGTTCTAGGCTCTAATGTTAATTCCTCTGATGAAACTGTAATCTTACAAGGTGTAGGGAATAATTACTTGTCTGTCCCTCTGTGCAGAGTGAATTTAGAGTCTGGTTTTGTTAATGGTTCTGTTATGGTTGGGTTGGTTGAGACACTCCCAATGTCAGGTGTAACTTTCTTACTTGGAAATGATATTGGTGGAAGTCAAGTGTGTCCAGCTCCTCAGTTGTCTAGTGAGCCAGTGGCTGCGTCCCAGGATTGTGATGTCCCTGATGTGTTCCCTGCATGTGCTGTCACTAGGGCTAAGTCTAAAGTTACTGGTGATTTAGAGGATAATGATGATGATGATGTTATCCTAGCTGACACTTTTCTTGCTAATTTGGACCACTCACCAGATGAGGCAGTACCCCGTAGTGTTGATAATTTGTCTCGTCAAGAGTTGGTTGAGTTGCAGGTTGCTGACCCTGAGTTGAAAGGTCTAGCTAACTCTGCTTACAGTGAGGAAGAGTCAGCCGGTGCTTCTACTTGTTATTATGTAAAGTCAGGAGTACTTATGAGGAAGTGGAGACCCCCAACAGCATCAGCCGACTGTGAATGGGAGGTTGTACATCAAGTTGTCATCCCTCGTGTTTGTAGGCAGGATATCATTAGAGTGGCTCATGATTCCAGTTTGGCAGGACACCTTGGAGTGAGGAAGACTGTGGCACGCATTTTGAAACACTTCTACTGGCCAGGTATCTTCAGGGATGTTTCCTGGTATTGTAAGTCTTGTCACACCTGTCAAGTTGTGGGGAAGTGTAATCAGACCGAAAAGGTTGCACCTCTAGTTCCCATTCCCCCTTTTGAGGCGCCTTTCACCCGTGTGTTGGTGGATATTGTGGGCCCTCTTCCTAAGACTTCTTCAGGATTTTCTTATGTGTTGACCATGATTGATATGGCTACTCGTTATCCTGAAGCCATTCCACTTAGAAACATCTCAGCAAAGAACGTGGTTAAGGAAATGCTAGGGTTCTTCACAAAGTTTGGTCTGCCCAAGGAGGTACAGTCAGACCGAGGAAGTAATTTCATGTCAAATGTTTTCAAGCAGTCTCTGAAAGAGTTGGGCATCACCCAGATCACGTCTTCAGCTTACCATCCCCAGACCCAAGGAGCGTTGGAGAGATATCATCAAACACTCAAATCGATGCTCAAGAAATACTGTTTGGAACATCAGAAAGACTGGGATAAAGGTCTTCCATTCGTTGTGTTTGCCGCAAGAGAATCTCCAAATGAATCACTGGGCTTCTCACCTTTTGAACTACTGTTTGGCCATGAAGTAAGAGGACCCCTTAAGTTACTCAAGGAATGCTGGCTGTCGGAGGAAGATGACGTCAACCTGATGGAGTATGTGATGAAGTTCAAAGAACGGCTGTCCACTGCTTTACAGCTGGCGAGAGAGAATTTAGGAGCTGCTCAGGAGAAGATGAAGACTTGGTATGACAAGAAGTCCAGGTTACGCCACTTTCAGCCAGGAGATCAGGTTTTGATTCTGCTACCAGTTCATGGGCAACCTCTTCAAGCCAAGTTTAGTGGTCCTTATTTCGTGGAGAAGAGACTCAGTGATGTCAGCTATGTCATCGCCACACCAGATCGTAGAAAGAGCAAGCAACTTTGTCACATCAACATGCTAAAGTTATATCACAGGCGGGACGAAAATAATCCAGTCTGCACTGTAGCTGTTCCACCCGAGTCTGCAAGTGAAGATCTCCCATGCAGTATGAGCCTGAGTGATAGTTTGGGGAAGAATCCTGATATCATGAATGATCTCCAGACTAAGCTTTCTCATCTACCACCCAAGGAAAGGCAGGAGTTTTCGGCATTACTGCAGGAGTACCCGCAAGTGTTCCGTGCTACTCCAGGAAGAACCACTGTGTTGATGCATGATGTCGATGTTGAAGACGCAAAGCCAATTAAATTGCCTCCTTACCGTGTGAACCCAGTGAAAGTTCCTCTCATCCAGAAGGAGCTTGGCTACTTGTTGGACCACAAGATGATTGAGCCCTGTCAGAGCGAGTGGAGTTCTCCTGTCACTCTAGTCCCTAAGCCAGGTGGGTCACAGAGGCTTTGCATTGACTACAGACGTGTTAATCAGATAACCAAAACAGACACTTACCCTCTCCCTCGTGTGGAAGATTGCATAGACAAGATCGGAAAGGCTAGGTACATAAGTAAGTTTGATTTGTTAAAGGGATACTGGCAAGTACCTATGACTGAACGTGCTGGGGAGGTCTCATGTTTTGTAGCACTGGGAAGGACATTTGCATGTTCTGTAATGCCATGTACAGATTGTTTTAGAGTAATAAGAAATTTCCTTTGTAAATTTCTTTTTTCTTTGTGGGGAGGTGTTACATAGCCTATGATTTCATCATCCTTTGTGTAATTTTAACGCTCAGTATGCTGCATGTTTGATCACGAGCGTGTTCTGCCTCAGTCCCCCCCTTCTACCGTTATAGTAGAGTAAGTCGTCCTTTCTGTTATTCAGTGCGGGATTGTCGATCGTTTGTCCCCATCGCTTCATTTGCGCGTCCTGCTTACAAGTTGTATCAGGCTCTGCTGGCCCCTATATAATGAGCTCAGTCTCTGCATCATTGCCACTTAGATCTGCTCCTCATTTTGTTCACATCTCTGTCCTCCCCTGTACAGATATTATTATTGTGAGTGCTCAAGAAATCTCCAACCATCTAGCAGCTGTGTGTAATTTGAGTATAACTGTTGTTGCATTTTTTCTTGTACTGTATAGCATAAGTTTAATTTGTAGGCCTAGTGAAGTTTTTGTGATTCGTGTGGGGTTCTTTGTCAGTCATTTTTGATAATAGTTTGTATCTGTAATTATTTATCTGGCATTCACTGAGTATTATCTGGTATCTCATTTTATCAGGGCTGACTTAGATAAATTTATTCTTGCTAATTTCGTGTTAATAGAGGCTATTGCAGTTAACCATATATTTAACCTGTTTATTTGCCATTACATTATCCTTATGAGTTCTGAATGTTTTGTTGTTAGTTTGTGCATTAAACTTTAACTTGTAATTTTACCTAACTCTTTTGTTTTGAACCTGGAACTTTACGGGACAGTAGTGACTCTTCGTATTCTCACTTAAAGTGTACGTTATCTTTCTCTGTTCCGTAACAATATATATATATATATATATATATATATATATATATATATATATATATATATATATATATATATTTTATATATACTGTATATCTATCTATCTGTCTATCTATCTGTCTATCTATCTATCTATTTATATATATATATATATATATATATATATATATATATATATATATATATATTTTTACAGAGTATTTAAGGGATTTAACATTTCCCGTAATATATTATTTATCTAGGCTAAAAACAAAGGTGTACTATAAATAAGCGTAACAAAGTTCAGTTACGGGAAGATGTGTCTGAGATAGAGTATGTAATGTGTGGCATATCTGCCTGACGCACCTGCCAATACTAATTATCGCACCTGTCCGTCATATTACCTCACCTCACCACCATAACATTTCAGGACATTTCACCTTCCTCTTCTCTGCATGCTCATACGCATTATATTCTGTCACAATATAATCACTTCTCTATCAGATTTACCATATTTAACCTATTTCCTTCATCAACTTTGCCTTCTCCACTATAATGAATGAATTATCCACCCAGTCCACTACTAAACTCACTGAAATGTATTATCCATCCAGTTTCCAATAAGGAAATATCTGGTGTTTAAATTTCTTCATAAAATATATAATCCATCCAATCTCCCATAACAGAGTAAATTAAACTAAAATAATAAAAAAGCTGTGTTTTTGAAATCCACAAGAATTTAAAAAAATATATGTATCCATCCACTACACCTTCATATAAACAAGTTTCTGGCCATTTCATATTGATAGAATAATTTTTCATCCACTCCTTCATGAACGCATTTCTCTTTCCAGTCAACTGTAATAAAAGAAATGCTACATCCTCCTCTCCATATAACATTTATTTTGCATCCATCCCACCCGGATATAAAAAAATATCTCTCTTCAGCTGCCCACAACTCCTGTCCGCTTCACCATAATAAAGTATATACGATATCAAATAAAATCTCGCCTGAGCTACCCGCCGCACCTATTCGCTCGGTCCCGCAGTATGTTTGTGCTACTATACTCCCTTCTCCCAGCCCCGCCATACCTGTACACTCACCATAATAGATCATGTCGAACCTCCCATTATCCCCCCCACATGCCAACACATTCACTACACCTCGTTACCATACTTGTCCGGCGCTGACGATGAGCTTACATGTGGTGTTTCTGTGCACTCAGGAAGGAACAAAGCAGTTTTGGTGTCCGCCTTGGAATTAAGCCTCTTCAGCCTTCCCTGTACCTCGCCGTTGGGAAGGACACTGGTCCGATCCTTGTGAGGCGCTGTCTACCACAACTGGGCGCTGGTTCCCTACAGGGTATCTATACAGCTTAACAAAATACTTTACTTTTTGTAGGACGGCCTCACAGAAGCAACTGCTTCCCTGGGTCGACGGGTCTTCTCGGTCAGACTAACAAGAGTTAAGAAGCAACAACAACATCGACAAAAACCACACTTCTCCATCAATCCTGGCCACCTCATCTTCATTTCACAACACACCTGACTGCCACATCTTCCCCTGTCTTTTACAAAGTATAGTCTACTTTGCTTCCATATTTAACCACCTTTTCTGCTACACCTTACATACTTATCTCACTGTAACTACACACCTCATTCCCCACCTACACCTTCTTCCTACAAATCATACCAGGCCACCGCACTGTTTCAGCTTGTGTGCTACAACTTTCACACCTGTCTCACATCAACTGGATACCCGATTTCCATATATATATATATATATATATATATATATATGCCTGTCTCCCCACACCTACACACTTGCTTCCCATGCCTACACTTGTGCATTTAGTCTCTAGATTTTACTTCCCACACCTACACATTTTCACTTCATGTGCACACCTGCCTTCCACACATATACCTGTCCAGTTTGTCAGCACGTCTACCTCCCACCTGTCTACTGCGTCCACAGTACGCACTTGGCTTCCACACCTACATTTGTCTACTTCATTTACACACTTGCTTTCCACACCTACATTGTTTACTTCATCTGCACGTTTACATCTATTTACTGTAACTACACTCCTGACTCGTACATATTTACCATACTTTCACGCCCACATCTGACCCCCACACTTACACCTGTCACTCAGCCATATTGCAGAACTTCTGCCTATCAGAATTCTTTCATTCCCCGAACTGCATCTCTTTGGAACTCACTTCCCCAGAGTTGTTTCCCTCCAAACTTCAACCTACAGCTGTTCAAGTCTAATTGTTACAGATATTTTATGAACAGAGGACTCTGGTGTATGGATTATTTTTTTAATTCATTTGTTTCTCCTTCCTCTCTTCTGGTATTTAAAAAAAAAAAATTGCAGCATACCCAACTCTCACAGCCACATCTGCCATCCACTAATCATACCTTGCAACCATTACAAGTAGTCCATATCGTCTGCACCACCAACCACACTTGTCAACTTGAACCACACTGCTCAGTAACATCAGTTTCTGGGACAATTAATTTCACCTGCCCATCCCCACATTTCATCTGATTACCACACCTGTTCATCATTCCTACCCACCTCATCTGCATTTTACTACACACTTGATTCCCACACCCACATCCACCTCTCATAACATGTATGACAACCACATCATCCACCTTGTCTTCTTCATTACACCTTCCACACATGTCCACATTATCTACACACCTGCCTTCTACACCCACACCTGCGTCCCACACATACACCTGCCTCCCACACCCACACCTATCTCCCACACCCGCACCTACCTTCTACACGAACACCTACCTCCTACACCCACATCTGCCTCCCTCACCCACACCTGCCTCCCATACCTACACTTTTTTCCCACAACCACACCTGCTTCCCACACCTGCACCTTCCTCCAACACCCACAACTGTCTTCCACACCCACACCTGCCTCCCACACCAACACCTGCCTCCCACACCAACACCTGCCTCCCACACACACGCCTTCCTCCCACAGCGACACCTTTATCCCTCGTATCATACCTCACTACCACATCAGTCAACCTCGTCCGTCACACCTTCCACATCTATCCACACAAAGTACACAATTAGGCCAAGATTAACCAACAGACCTGCAATCAACTCCGTCTCGCCACTAGGTTTTCTGTTTGTAGGAAGAACAAGATACGTGGAAAAGATCTGCACTTTCCTTTCTTATGATCCCGCCTGCAGAAAGAAATGGTCTTTGTTGTAACTTGATTATGCTTATAGAGGAAAAGACACGTGGGAAGTTTCTGCAGTCTCCTTTCATCGTTCTCTCTCTCTCTCTCTCTCTCTCTCTCTCTCTCTCTCTCTCTCTCTCTCTCTCTCACCATATCTTCCTCGTACAACACTGGTGAGTTACATCCTTTTCCTCCACACACCTGCCTACAATGTCTACCTCTATCAGACCACCTCTCTCTCTCTCTCTCTCTCTCTCTCTCTCTCACCTTATCATCCTCGTACAACACTGGCGAGTTACATCCTTTTCCTCCACACACCTGCCTACTATGTTTACCCCTATCAGACCACCTCCCTGCCTTTCCCTCTCTCTCTCTCTCTCTCTCTCTCTCTCATAATCTCCCTTCTCCTTCCTCCCCGTCACACCCATTGGATCAGCAAATTTTCTCCTTTTTCTCCACCTCACCTAACACCTGCCCACTCCTCCTTTCTCCCTCCTCCTTCTCAACCATAATCTTACGCATATCTCAAATCACCCCTTCTTCTTCATCCCAAATCCACCCCTATACCCTTGTCCCCTCTGACTTCACCCCTCCCTCCCCAACTCTGTCCCCAAAATATTCCTCCTCCTCCTCCTCCTCCTCACCATTAACTTTACTCCTTGTCCAGATCATCTCCCCTCTCGTTTCCTTCACTCCATAGCCGCCACCCCCCTCTTCCTCTGTCCATACCAGGAGGCCGCTCTCCTTCCTAACATCTCACTTCTCTCGCAGATCATGTCCCACCTTCGTTTTCTTCACCTCACCCTTTTCCTAAGCCAGTCACTCCCACTCTCTCCCCCCTTTTCCCTCTCTAATATTCCTCTCACCTCTCCTCAAATCTCCTCTCCCTCAAACGCCTCCTCTTCCCTAGCTCATCCTCTCTCCCATCCCTTCCTTAAATTAACCCCTAAGTCATTTCCCTAAATCATCTTTTCTCCCTTATTCACTCCACCTCATTGCTTCTCAGATTGTCACTCCCTTTCTCCCTCGCCCCAAAGCCCCCCATATTTATCGTCCGCCCTTACCAAGGTGGAGCGATAAATGTTTTTGCCCGCCTCTGTGTGTGTGTGTGTGTGTGTGTGTGTGTGTGTGTGTGTGTGTGTGTGTGTGTGTGTGTGTGTGTGTGCGCGCGCGCGCGTATCTGCCCATATTATATCTCATGAGCGGCTTGAGGTATCAACATGAAACCTTCAGGGTATCAAGGTATGACCAAAATCTTGGACGAGTTCGAAAATGGGCAGTCGGGGTCAAGGTCAAGGTCACCAAAATGGCTGCCAAAGGTCAACTAGCTTTTATCGCTCACCTTTAACACCATTATATCTAATGAACCGCTCGAGCTATCAACATGAAACCCTCAGAGTATCAAGATAAGGCATAAATCTTGGATGAGTTGGAGAATGGGTACTCGGGGTCAACTTTAAGGTCACCAAATTGGCTGCCAAAGGTCAGCTAGTTTTTATCGCCCGTCTTCAGCACCATTATATCTCATGAACTGCTTGAGCTATCAGCCTGAATCCTTCAGGGTATCAAGATATGGTCAACATCTTCCGGCGCGGTCCCCCGGCCCCCCCGGGGGTGGAGCCGCCCCCGGGCCGTGCATGTAACTTGGCCAAGAGCATATTCTGGCGGGCGATTAGCATTCGGTCCCCGAATGCTTTCCTTTTATTTCTTAATGCGTCCGACTCTGGACATAGGCTTCACAGACTGTTTACAACGCCCAGTAGTCGTCCTACATACCATAGACCTCCACATGTCACCACTTGGGCGCTGTCACCTACCGTCCATATTGAATGTATAATAGAGCAGTCTCATACAGGACTGGTGTATTGATATCAGCGGGGGCATTTTTACATGTCGGCGGGTCTTGTGGTAGATCAGTAAATTCTGCTTTATGAAATTCAGAACCTTAAATTCTTCCTTGCCCCAGCCAGGATTCGAACCTGGGTCCATTAGGACTGCACGTCACCTTTCTACCGATCTTCCTTAACCTTTTCCTTTCCTAAAGTCACTCTCTCTCTCTCTCTCTCTCTTTCTCTCTCTCTCTCTCTCCCTCCCTCCCTCCTTCACACCCTTCTCGAGTCAGTCACCCCCCTCTCTCCCTTAACACAAAGCCACTCCAAGACCCTTTTCTTTACCCCTCCCTCAGAAAAAAAAAAAAAATTTATTTACGGGGTCGACACCCAAACAGGCTATTGGCCCGTAAATGTTTCGCCAAGACTTACAGCCTGGAAATACGAGCCAGCTGAGTCCCAACACACGGTTACTGACGACCCCCTTTGTCTTACAGGGCCCTCGTCCACCCCGCCCCCGCCCCCACATCCCCCCCTCACCAACCTCCACTTCACCGCATTGGCAAGATTTATTGGCATTTTATTTTTAGATTTGCTAAGACATTGAACCAGGCAACATCGACAGCTTATTATTATTTTATATTTAGATTTGCTATGGCATTGAACCAGGCAACATTGGCAGTTTAATTTATTTGTTTTATTTTTTGATTTACTAAGGCTTTGAGCCAGGCAACAGCAATAACTTCTCACTTTTCTCTTTTCATATCCAGCCAAATACAGACATTTGTAGTTCTGTTATATTTGGAATCACTTCCCCCCACTTGTCACCCCGGCAGCAGTGGCAGGTTTCTGTATTGACATTCTTAGATTTACGCAAGAATTTGTAATCCAGTATTATCATTCTTCTATTTACGTAGCATTTGTAGTACAATAATTTCTTTATATCCCCCCCTCCAGACAGCAGTGGGAAAATGTTTTTTCCGATTAATTTCCAGCAATAGCAAGGTATTTCAACTCTCATTACTAATATACTATTTATTTATTACCTATTTGTATTATTTTTCGCTTATGGATTTCTAAGGCGATAGTACACCTTTACATGTGCAACTTCCTGTACAGATTTGTGAAATTTTTATTATTTTTCACATCCAGCTGTACATGGTTCTTTGTGCTTCTGTTTATAATATTCATTTATCTTTCAAGGGAAGAATCTGGGTGTGTTCCTTTGGATCGCATTTTTGTCAGGTTAAGAGGCCTCTTAGCATCTCCTGGTGATTTAATTTTGATATTGTGCCCTATTTTTCTCCTGTCCACTATTCAAATAGATCTGGGCATAAACTCCATAGATAACATACCGGTAAGTAACATGCAAGAGAATACTAACGTGTCATGTGCAGAAATATGATGGTAAGAAAGAGATGTTACGATCTTCCTTAGCTGACGAGACTAGAGGCTAGGAGGCACAGGAGGATTTGTAAGATTTGGCGTCGGCGATTTATTTTTATATCACACATTAATATTCATCTGGATGTGGCTAAAGCAAACTCTCTCTTTTCCAGAATTATATATATAGCATTAAAACAGTATCAAAGAATAATTTGATAATCTTTGTACCAGAATTATACAGACAACATAAAGATTATCAGAATGTAACTTGAAGGATTAATTGCTAAGAAAATGGTGCTACGACAGGAACCTACAGTAGGTATACTGGTTGTAGTTGTTGCCTGTAGCTTATGTATTTGTTATTGTTTGTAGTTATCAGCGGTCCTTATCTAACTATTCAGTACTACATATGTATGTCCGTTCCACTTGCTTTGGTGATGGATACCGTCAATATTTTAGCATCTCCACTGCGACGATTATATCATTCCTACTATCTACCGACGCATTATTTAGCTTTGGAGAGAATTTTCGAGCTGGGGATGATGTATATAGCCTTCATGAACCTCCATAACTGCGATGGGGGTTTCCTGTGCTGAGTTAAATAGTCTGATGTTAACTAGAGCAAAATTGGAATAGACGTCATCGGGCTGAAGAGAATCTGGTAAACAATTGATATAGCAGCGCCGCTTTATGGCACCAGAATGTTCCCTAACGCCTTCAGTTAGAGGATGTATTGTACAGTGATATTTTCGCTGCTCCTGGACGATTTAATTTTGTTTTGAAGAGTATCCTAGAAATTAAGGGGTTAATGAAGGCTGTATCAAACCCCTTCAGCTCAGAGGGAGGTGATTTAGTTTTGGGGAGTATCCTAGAAATAAATGGGTTATCGAAAGCTATTTCTTACCCCTCCAGGTCAAAGGGAGACGATTTAATTCAATTTTGGTTAGTGTCCTAAAAATGAAGGGGTTAATGGAAGCTCTGTTTAACCCCTTCAGTTTTTAGGGTTTCTGCTAAACTGAGTATGGTCGTTTGGAGGATACAAGAGAAAATAAACATTACATCTTGCTGAAGGGGAAGAAGTTAAAATACGTAAGTGGCAATCTCAAGTGGGTCAAAATACCTTTATAACGCATATTCTCTGGCAATTTTAGATCTTGAAAGTTGAGTCGTTGTTACTATCAAAATTCTCTCAGTACCAAAAGATATATACATTTTCCGGTGGACGAAAATTATACTTCGTGATATTACCACTCTGTTAATTAGGTATATTCGTTTTCTGCACTGCATGCCGTATAAGCCTACACGGTGTTAGAACGGCTTCATGAGTAGGAGACGAAGAGAAAGTGTGAGGTGTGACTGTGAGGTGTGGCACTGTGTTTGGTGTGGCAGCTTGAGGTACCGAATAGGAAAAAGTTGTGACTGTGACGTGTGACAAATGTGTGATAGTGAGATACCTTGTCGTAGCGTGAAATGTGGTAGTATGTGTGATATGACTGAGATGTAGCAATGTGAAGTTTGTGTGTGTGTGTGTGTGTGTGTATGTGTGTGTGTGTGTGTGTGTGTGTGTGTGTGTGTGTGATGTGACAGTGTTGACTATGAAGTGTTGAAGTGTGAGATGCGACTGTGAGTTGTAGATGTGTGAGGCGTGACTGAGATGTGACTGTAAGGTGTGGCAGTATGAGGTGTAGCAGTGTGAGGTGTGACTGAGAGATATTGCTGTGTGAGGTTTGTCTGTGAGATGTAGCAGTGTGGTGTGCGACTGTGAAGTGTGATTGTGAGATATGGCAGTGTTACAGTATGTGCGACTGTGATGTGTGGTAGTATGACTGTGATATGTGGCACTGTGAAGTGTGATCAGGGTATGGTAGTGTGAGTCATGGCAGGTGGCAGATGGCAGCAAGAATCAAGCAATGTTCTGTCGTCATTATAGGGTCAAGCAAAGAATAAAATATGTCTGATAATCCATTTAGGAGATGCCATATGCTCATTTGCAGTAGTAGATATTTTTTCTATTCTTGTCATTGTATTCAGGGTTATTAATATTATACATGAGCAATACAAAATAGCCTTTACAAACGAGGTAGGAATTCGTAATATGCTGCTTTATATGTCGTTCTTTACAACTGAATCCGCAGTTTAATTCCAAAAAGAGAGCAAGGAAAGATTCCATGGCTACCTGCAAAGTTGATATACCATATTCACCCAGTTTTAATATACCGGTTTTAGGAATTCGTGTAAGGAATTTTTTGTCCAATTACTAGTTGAGTTGTGATCCTCTGCTCTTATCAAATTAACTCGAAACTGTTAGCATGTAAATTGTTTCAGCCTCCCTGTTGCCTCTTATTTTCGTTTTTGGAGTATTATTGAGACTGGGTACATTTTGTGTGTCTGTGTGCGTGGACGTTGCCTGTGTGGGTAAACGTGTGTGTGTGTGTGTGTGTGTGTGTGTGTGTGTGCGTGGGTGTTGGCGCTTTATGTGTGTATGCACATGTGTGTATACGAGTATGTACGTCAGTGGGTGTTCAGATGTGTGTTCTATTTCTGTGTCTCCTGAGTGTTGTGTTGAAAGGTTTAATGGTGTTGTGGAACTGGCTGCAGCTTGTGACAAGGTGTATGAAGTTAAAAGGAAGTAAAATATCCCATTCTACACTCAATAGTGAAGTTTAAAAATATCCAAACCTTGTTTGTCTCCTACAGAACACGGGTATAAATGCACTTTATATATATATATATATATATATATATATATATATATATATATATATATATATATATATATATATATATATATTTTTTTTTAATTTTGGCAAACAAACTAATACTTTTATAGTAATTTTGGAAAAACTTCGACTTCTGAATGGCCTAATGAACACTATAGGTAACGCCTGCAGTTGGGAAAGCATCGTGTAAATTGAGTATAAAAGTCAGAAGATAAAAAGGATACACTAATAGCTGAGACAAGCGAACTTCACTCTCTCATTGTGGCTGGTGCACTTGAGTACTGTGTTCAGGTAAACAGGTGAGGATTTTATTCATTTGATAGAGATTTTAGCAGTAAAAGGGACCAAAAATGATCTCTAGTAACTTGTTTTGTCATATTCCACATGGAGAGATTTTAATTTAGCAAACACCATATTTTTTTTTTTAGGTATATCACTACGTCTCACACACACACACACACACACACACACACACACACACACACACACACACACACACACACACACACACACACACACACACACACACACACACACACACACACACACACACACACACACACACACACACACACACACACACACACACACACACACACACACACAGAATGATTACTCCTTGACGATGTTACCCTGGCAGATGGAAGAAATTATGTCCACCAACTGACCCCGTGCTTTATACTTGAAGTCGGTCCAAGTTGGGTGGAAGCTGCTGTACCTTCACCATAAACACAGTATCAGTATGTGAGTGACGTTTCTGCCATCTGATCAATTCATGGCTCGTAAAATGTATACCCTTACACAAGACTTATATATTTGGGAAGTCTTTTTGTTCATGGATGCCATTTTTAATGCATTCCTGCCAATGACTTATCCATCATTAGTGCTAGACAGAGTGACCTGAGTCTTCGTGTGTTGTCAGAGAAAGAAAGAAAGGCTTTATTATCACGTTTTACCATTTTCATTCACTTTCTTTGTACTTACTGCTACGGAATAACTGCAGACGTCTTGTGCTGACAGTTATTCCCTGCTGAAATGTCCGATGCGTGTGAATGTCAAGCGTTACATTGCGTTATCAAGACATCTTTTGGAAATTACACCATTTTTAATTGTTATAAACTGTGGGAAGGGAGGTACTCTATTCTTTTGTCCAATACTTTTAGTAAGGTAGATAGATATGTTTATATGTTCATCCCACAGTGTACAAATTGATGTTTTTATTCAACATTATTAGTCCATGACTTCACGCTATCCAAATTTGCCATTATATATTAAAAGAATATTTAACTGGTGTTTGCAAGTAGGCCGTTGCCTTTACACACACACACACACACACACACACACACACACACACACACACACACACACACACACACACACACACACACACACACACACACACACACACACACAGTGTTCTCACGTCTATAATTTCATGTAAGACACAGAGTTTTCTTGTCATTTTCGTAATTTATCCTTGTCTTATTATTTCACCTACTGTTTCCTAAAAGCTGGATAGCTGATGTGATCTTTATTTATTATGGCATAACACCCTCTTTGTATTGATATCTCTAAGGAGGTCACCTGCCTGGGGTAAAGACAGACAGACAGACAGACAGACAGATTGACAGACAGACTGACCGAATGACTGTCTACTGACTGACACACACACACACACACACACACACACACACACACACACACACACACACACACACACACACACACACACACACACACGAGAGAGAGAGAGAGAGAGAGAGAGAGAGAGAGAATCATTAAACCTGTGTATAAACCAGGAAGATTTATAGCATAAAATAAATTAACGCAGTCCACCTCACTTTCCAGATGTATTAAATTACCCGCATAACATGGAGAGCCGTTTTCATCCCTTCACTACCATCACTTTTTTTTCTTTTTTTTCCCTATTTCCACTTGATTTTATTTAGCTCAGGAGATTCTTTTATATTGGAAGCGTTAGATGTAGACGTCATTAATTGCTTTAGTACTGGAGATCTTCCCGTAATAATCTTCTGCTATTTACCAGGAATAATGTGTGTGTGTGTGTGAGAGAGAGAGAGAGAGAGAGAGAGAGAGAGAGAGAGAGAGAGAGAGGGGGGGTAATCGTAGTGGTATTAACCCTTTGAATCCTATGACGTATTATTGTTTTATTTTATACAGCTTCCGGACTATATTCCTCAACCCATGATAGACGTTTTGAGCTGGAGGGGTTAGATTCAGCCTTCTGTAACATCATTCCAATATCCTCACCATTACAGGTCTTTTCTGACTTACTGTATATATAATCGTGTGAAAGTAGCAGTACCAATGGAATGAAAATAGGTCATCAGATCGAAAGATTTGAGGTGACTAAAATCGTGTAACGGTAGTAAGAATATCAGGTGGTTAAATTTCGTACGCTCTAAAAAGGTTACTGATTAAACTCTTCAGAAGACGGAAATAATATTCAGTGGCAGAATAAAGTCGTGTAGGGCTAGCAAAGATAAAGGTAGTATTTTTATCTTTCTGAAGATGTTACGAAGGCCCTTCAATAACGCAGAGAAAGGGAAAATCAGTCTTCTTCCTTAAGGTAGATGGCGTACTTTCAGTAATTTTTGCTGTCACCAGACAATCTTAATGCATTTAAAAAACATCCCTGGTGGTAGAGAGGTTAACGGAGCCTATATCTAATTCCTGCAGATTGAAGTCTTTCCTAATCTAATTGAAGTCGTTTGCAGGTCGCATATTTGTATCTTACGTCATCAGAATTACGAGGTGAAAATTGGAAATGAAATCGTTCAGCAAAATATGAAAAAGCAATAGTTTAATATTTATTACGTCCTGAAAGTGTTTGTCCCGTCTACACAACATTGTTTCTCTGTTGCTTCCTCCAGACAGGTTTACGAAGCTTGAAAATTGGAGAAAATCTTGTAGTGAGGAAGTTTGGATCAATTTCCTTTAAACTCATTCATTACGGAAAGTCATCCCAAAGCAAAGTAAAATCTTCAGGTGGTAGCAAGAATTATGTAAAGAGGACGGCATCATTTCGAAGGGTTTAGAGGCGCAATAATAAAGCCATAAATATAATAATAGTTCCAGTTTTGTACAGCTAAGCACAGTACAGGAAATTGCAGTTGGCAGTACATAACACGTGCCGGAAGATTTAGTTACCTGCACTGATTGTAGAGTGTGGTACGGGTAATAACAGCAGTAGGTGATGGTAGGTTTAATAACGGTAATAAATGGTGAGTGTGACAGGAACGTTAGTAATAGCAGAGACAACAGTGCTAGTTGTTAATGGTAAATAGTAGTTAATGGTAGTGATAGTAACGTTAATAGTTATGGTAGAAATGGTAACGTCGGCAGCTGTTAGTAGTGATTGTAACGTTCGTAGTTAATAATCGAAATGGTAACATTAGCTGTTGGTAGTCATAGTAACGTTCGTAGTTAATGGCAAGTCTGAGAACTTTAATTACTAGGTACAGTATATCCTTTGTCACCTCCATATCAGATTAAGAGTTCCTAGTCGAATTTCTCTCCTCCCTCTCCTTATGCCTCTCACCTCCTTTCCTTACGATATTACTCATTTTCTCATCTCCCTCCTTTTGCTTCTCCCTCCCTGCCTCCCATTCCTTTCCTTATTTTTCCTCGTCTCCCTCTTCATTTCTTTCATTTTTCCCTCCCTCCCCCTTCATTTCTTTCATTTTTCCCTCCCTCCCCCTTCATTTCTCTCATTTTTTCCTTCCTTCCCCGTCATTCCCATACTAATTTATCCCTCCCTCCCTTCTGTTCCTCCCTCCCTCCCTATTTCTCATACTTTCTTCCATTCCCTCTCCTTCCCTCAATTTCCTTCCTTCCTCGGTTTCGTTCCTCCCTCTTTTTCTTGCCACCCTTCCTTATTTTTTTTTTTTTTTCATTTCTCCATTTCTCCCTCCTTGTCACTCTCTCCCCTCCCTCCCTCTCTCTTATCTGTTTTTTATTTCCGCATCACGGCCACTATCCTCCCCCCCCCTCTCTCTCTCTCTCTCTCTCTCTCTCTCTCCCTCTCTCCCTCTCTCCCTTTTTCCTTATTAGCCTCCATACCTGAGCCCAGGCCTTCTCTCAGTTCCTTTTCTCCATTTCCGCTTCTGTTTCTCTTCACCCTACCTCATCTTTTTCTCACATCCCACCTTCCTTCATCTAACCTCTTCCTACATCACCCTAACCCACTGATGCCTGATACAACCCCTTTTCTTTCTCCACCTTCCCCCTTTCCTGCACCTCTTTCCTCCACCCCTTCCCACTCGCTATCCAACCCCCTTCCTTCCTTTGCCCTTCCACCCTCTCTCCATTGTCCTCCACCTCTTCTCTCCTCCCCACCCCATTTCAACCCCTCCTTTACTCAGCCTCTATATCCCCATCTTCACCCCACCTCTTTCCTTCCCCACATCCCTTTCCTCGCTCTCTCTGCCCCACACCCCTGCCATACCCCTACTCATTGATCCCTTGCCAAAGCCCGTCTTCCTCATTATTCTACCTTCCCCTCCTGTTCCCTCCTCCCACCAGGTTCTCTCCCCTCCCCCACCCCCCTCCCTATGTCTAACCCTTCCCAATCCTCTCCTCCCTCCCTCCTTCCCACATTCCTTCCCATTGATCCTTTGCTCCACTTCCATTCTCTTCACTTCCCAGAATATTCCCACGTGCCCTATTATGGTTAGTGTTGTTGTTGTTGTTGTTATTATTATTATTATTATTATTATTATTATTATTATTATTGGTGGATGAGTTTGAGAGAGTGTGTAAGAAACGGAATCTAAAGGTGAATGTAGGAAAGAGTAAAGTGATGGTCTTTGAGAGAGGTGAAGTCAGTGAATGTATAGCGAGGTTGGATGGTGAGGAATTGGAAAATGTGAGTACGTTTAAGTACTTGGGTAGTGTGATGAGTAAGGATGGAGGTTTAGAGGGTGAAGTGCTTGAAAGGGTACAGCAGGGAAGAAAGGTTGCTGGTTCTTTGAAAGCAGTGATAAGAAACAGGGAAGTGAGCATGGAAGTGAAAAAGTTACTACATGACAGTATTGTGATACCAACTCTAACGTACGGAAGTGAAGCTTGGACGTTGTTGGAAGGACACAAGTCAAGGGTGAGAGCAGTGGAAATGAGTTATTTAAGAGGAGCCTGTGGAGTCACATGGAGAGACAGGCTGACGAATGCGGATATAAAGGAGCGTTGTGGTATTGATGTGGATGTGATAGGAAGCGTTATGAGGAACACACTGAGGTGGTTTGGCCATGTGGAGAGGATGGAGGGTGAAAGACTGACGAAGAGAGTGTATGTGAGTGAGGTGGAGGAGGGAAGAGGGAGGGGGAGGCCGAGGATGAGATGGAGGGATGGGGTGGAGAGGTATATGAGAGAGGGGGTGTGAGTTGGGAGCAGGGCAGTGAAATGGCGGGGGACAGGGCGATTTGGAGGCGATTTGTTTGTGGCCACCCCAAACGGGATTGAGGCGTCTGGCAATAGATAGATAGATTGATAGATTATTATTATTATCATTATTATTATTAGTACTACTACTACTGCTACTACTATGGCCATTATTTACCGTTGCCAGAATTATCAGAATTGTAAATAAAGTTTCTGCCGTTCCAATTATAATGATGACACATTCTTATCATTTATGTCAGCATTAATAATAATTTATTGGTATCATTAACTGTTAATCATAGAATCTTTTATATTTTCATTTCGATGAAAACAGGTTGGTTTTGCAAGCAGATCTGTCATTTTTGCAATAACAATAAAGCTCAAGTGTAAATTTCTCTTTCTCTCTTTATCTCTCTCTCTCTCTCTCTCTCTCTCTCTCTCTCTCTCTCTCTCTCTCTCTGTTTCTGTGTGTGTGTGTGTGTGTGTGTGTGTGTGTGTGTGTGTGTGTGTGACGTAGTGATATACCTGTGTGCTTCATCCTTGTTAAACATTTACAAAACACCAGTTCATTTACCCTCACATACACATATATGTCAATTCCGTCGGTACACTCACCCAGTAACAATTTCATTCACCTACCACCCTTTTCATCAGGATCAGCACTGTCATCCTAACATTATTGCCCATTTATTCTTGGGGTGGGAGGATCCAGGAATAGGAAAAGGAAATCGGTGGCCGAGTCGGTAGAGAGGTGGTGTACTGGCCTAATGGACGCGGTTTCGAATCCCGGTTTGGGTAGGAAACAGTTTAAAATCTGAATTTCGTTGAAGCAGACTTTACTGATCAACCAGTAGACCCACGGCCATGTAGTAAAAACGCCTCCGCTAATACCAATACCCCAGTCCTGTATAAGACAGCTCTAACACGTATTTAATATGGACGTTGGGTATTATCACGTTTTTTTTTTTTTCCCACAAAAGATGGATAGAGGAAAGAATAACAAATTAGATGAAAAAAATAATCCATACACCATATTACAGGTGTCCTCCATTTATAAAACATCTGTAACAGTGGATTTGAACCGTTGTAGGTTGAAGTTTGGGAGGGAAATATTCTGGGGAAGTGTGTGGTGCCATTTGTAGGTGTACGAGTATACTTCGTAGGAAGACTGCAGGGATTTGGGGAGAATCGGACACTCAAAAATATAAGTGTTTAAAAATAAGGAAAACTAAAACAGTGAAATTACAATACGTCCACTCACTTGTCCTTCAGGTCTTCAGATTTTTGGTTCTACCTCTTAGGCGTAAAAATTCAACCAGAAACGTACTTCATAAAGTCTACAGAACAGAGACCATTTCGTCGACTGCCTAGTTAAAATATGGGTGCGACCCTTGTCATGTACATTTCCATACACATTTTATTCATCGGTATCTGTTCTTTATTAATATTTCGTCAGTTCTTTAATACTTATATCATATGTAGATAATCCATTTCCTGAGGTCCAGCAGTCCTCCTGTGCACCCACAAATGAGCCTCACACCCACACATAGGCACGAATATCGGACCATCTGAACTGAAAAATACAAGGACTGTCTCATACAATGCGTGTGTGATCTTATGAGAATTTGTAAGAGTCCCGATGGGTTGTATGGACGAACAAAGTATTAGAATAACTGCATAAGTTCCAAAGGTGCCTGATTATAGATCAGGTTACACACATGTAGTCGTGAGAAAAATAACCCATCGCTAGAATGACGTCTTTGTATAGATTTTGTTTTTTCTTGCCACTACCATATGATGTTGCTCAGATTGGGAGAGCGCCATGATATTGGAGGACTTAGTAGAAGCTAGATCTAGTTCTGCCAGTCTTAAAAATTTCTTATAGATTAAATAAAAGAATATATTAAAGACACGTTCTCGTGTGACAGGTGAATCAAAACATTTTAAGCCATTTGTAAGATTTATCTTAACTGAAGAAAGAAAAATCATGTCTCAAGACTCAATAAAAAATTTAAGTTCTTCCACAAGAAAGAGAAGTTCATGATTAATATATAAATATGGATATATATATATATATATATATATATATATATATATATATATATATATATATATATATATATATATATATATATATATATATATTAGAGAAAGCGTATGATAGAATTGATAGGGAGGCTTTGTGGACTGTTTTAAGATTGTATGGACTTGATGGTAGGTTACTAAAAGGGGTGAAAAGTTTTTATGTAAATAGTAGAGCGTGTGTAAGATGGGAAATGCTGTGAGTGATTGGTTTCCCGTGAGAGTGGGGCTGCGACAGGGATGTGTGATGTCGCCTTGGTTGTTTAATATTTACATGGATGGTGTTGTAAGAGAGGTGAATGCAAGAGTTTTAGGTGGGGGTCTGAGTCTGGTGAATGTTGATGGTGGAGAGTGGAATCTGAAGCAGCTGCTGTTTGCAGATGATACTGCACTGGTGGCTGATTCAGAGGAGAGATTGAGACAGTTGGTAGAGGAGTTTGGAAGGGTGTGTGAAAGGAGGAAATTGAAAGTAAATGAGAATAAGAGTAAAGTGATGAAGTGTACGAGGTTGGTAGATGGTAGGGGGATGAATATAGTTTTGAATGGCGAGTTGCTTGAGGAGGTAGAGTGTTTTAAATATCTAGGGTCACATGTTGCTGTGGATGGAAGAATAGATGCAGAAGTGAAGTTTAGAATAAATGAAGTAGGAAAGGTGCTGGGAGGAATGAAAAAAGTGTTTAGATGTCGTTTGCTTAGAATGGATGTAAAGAGAAGGCTGTATGAGGGTGTTGTGGTACCGACTGCGTTATATGGGGCTGAAACATGGAATATGGGTGTATCAGAGAGGAAAAGTTTGAATGTAATAGAGATGAGGTGTCTGAGGAGTATGTGTGGAGTGACGCGTATGGATCGAGTGCGAAATGATGAAGTACGAAGGAGACCTGGAGTTGTTCGGGAGATGGGTGGTAGAGTTGAGCAGAGGGTGTTGCATTGGTTTGGGCATATGGAGAGAATGGATAATGAGCGATTAGTGAAAAAGATAACTAGATCTGATGTGAGAGGTGTAAGGCTGAGAGGAAGACCACGAATAGGATGGATGGACAGTGTGAAGAGAGCGCTGGATGCGACAGGGATGAGCATGAAAGTGTGGCTGTGCGTGACAGAAATAAATGGAGAGAAATTGTGAATGAATAAGTGATGGCGCACCCCTGAGGGGATATTCTCCCGCATTTGATCTGATCAGCTAGTCAGGTCAGGTGCGGGTAAGGGGATGGGTCTGTTATGATGTGGCAGGGGTAAACCAGTTCTGCTGTCGGGCCCTGCTGCGGATGTCACTGACTGCATTGCGCAGTTGGCCCTTGTGCGGTGTTGTGCGGTGAGGATCTATCCGTTCTCCCCTTTGGGGCTAAGATGCGAATGAATGTGTTTGAATAGATGAGTAAATGGGGAGTGTTTCGTCCTGTCTCGGCTACCTCCCTTTCCTTGGGGGAACCAGCCTAGGTATATATATATATATATATATATATATATATATATATATATATATATATATATATATATATATATATACCGTATGTATTATATGGCTGGAGAAAAACTTCGTCTTTTGGTGACTCTCTGGAAATTTGACGAGAGAGCGAAAGAATCGTGAACTGGAGAAAAGTAAGTCAAAAATATTCAACTCCACTCGCTAGGATTATTCGGGGCTGAAATGTGTGTGTGTGTGTGTGTGTGTGTGTGTGTGTGTGTGTGTGTGTGTGTGTGTTTTCTGATTCAGTATATCCTGTTGCTGGTGTTACAAGGTATAGTGGTATTATAGAGCTGACAACAGCTTGTAAAGAATATATATGTTTTTAAAAGGAAAAAAAAAAAATCCATCCTGCACTCAATGGTGAAGTCCAGAAATAGCCTGACCTTGTTTTTCACGTACAGAACACCGGTATTAATGCGCTTCTTATTTTATGTTACCGGTATTTTGGCACTCGAGCTAATAATTTTCTGCCGCTTTGGAGAGACTTCGAATACTGAATGGTGTAATGTGGGCTACTGGTAACCTCTGAAGTTGGAAAAGCATCTTCTCATGTGAATATGAAAGTATGAACGCAACCAGAATGAACAAATAAATGACACCAACGAAATTTACTCTTTCGTGTATGCCAGTGTGAGTCAGTGCCTGTGCGTATGCGCGCGCACGCGCGTGTGTGTATGTATATATGTGTGTGTACGAGTCTGTGCCAGTGCGTGCGTGGGTGTGTATGCTGACTCTTAAGTCGATTAAATCCAGGGGATCAAACTTTCAACGCAGCCCCTCCAGTGTGGGCGCAACCCTTAAATAAAAATGAAGTGATTTAACCACTACTGTCCGGTGACGTACTTTTTCATTATATTACTGTTACCTTTATACCCTTGTACTGAGTTCAGGGGTAAGATAAATGTGTTTTTCTTTTGCCCTTCAGTACACGAGGCGTCTCTCAATTTGAGTGAAGTTGTGTGAAGGGAATTATAACAACGCTTAAAAGTACTTCATCTTCCGGTTATGGGGTTAAAGATCAAACACTGTTACTCTCCGTCTTAACCCCTTCCACAATGGCGACATTCCTAGGGTGAATACAATGGGCCGGCGGTAGCAAATGAAATGGATCTAACTGTATGCAAAGGGTTAATGGAGTAAAGACATAAAAACGTCAGCAGCCTCGTATATCAGAGTAGTGACATGAACTTCGGGAAATGTTAAACCTATACTCTTTTTACTCTAACTTGACTCTCCATCCTGAACGCTGCGCTGTACCAAGAGAACGACATTAGAATATGGTGCCAGCCATGAAGAAATGCAGTGGAAAGGATCTGGGGCCGTAGTATTGCCCTTTGTGCCTCTTGAGTTACGTGAAATCAGGAGCAAAAGGACAATAATCTTGATCAAATTAAGGTAAAAAAGATAAAGTTATTTATTGACAAGGACTGTGAAAGTTTCGCTGCAAAAGGACAAAAATTGGGCCAAATCAAGATGAAAAGAACACAGTTATTTATTAGGAGGGTCTGTGACAAAGTTTCGATATCTTCCCAAACCGTTCTTTCGTTTTTCACTGTAATTCTGTATTATTTGTGTACCACTCGTCGTCATCTGCTGTCGATCCCACTCAAAGGGATATACTGAATAGGGTGCGTTAGTATGTTCTTTCCTGTGTTTTCAAATATCCACAATCTGTCGTGTTTCCCAGCTTGATGTATAGAGTCTCTCATTCACAAACACTGTCACACAGCACCACACAAATTTCCAATTCTCATTCACAAACACAGCCACTCAGCACCAAACGAATTTCCAGCTCACATTCACAAACACAGCCACTCAGCACCACACATATTTCCCACTCTCATTCACAAAAACAGCCACTCAACACTCCACACATTTCCCGCTGTCATTCACCAACACAACAAAAACATTTCCCACTCTCATTCACTAACACAACCGCTACACACCACACACACTCTCAAACGCACGCTTCAGAAGCCTTCGATACCTTCGACCTATCCTTGAGACCCTGGGCAGGTGCGGGTCACTTCTCCAGCAGTGTATAATGATGTTCCTCGTCTCCATAAATTTCTTGTCCGTCAGGATCCATAAACCACCAGTGTGTATTGTGTAGTTCCTCCCCTCCTATCAGGTATAAATCACCAGGAAACAGTAGACGAAAGCTCGCAACTACCTTTTTTTTTTTTCCTCAGCGAGTTATAATTCATATATATATATATATATATATATATATATATATATATATATATATATATATATATATATATATATATATATATATAGGCTATATATATATATATATATATATGTGTGTACAGTACATGCATACACAATAACCCGTGAGTTTTGAAAAATTCATGAATTGATAACACTGGTCACTCGGAGCACTTCACATCAGTCAGTGTATGATCATAAATAGGTTTTCATGGATGAATAATACTCGCGTCATTAAAAGCGTGTTGATTGCCATCCTCACAATCAACACTATATCACTATCTGTGTATAATTTATATATAGTTAAAGCATTGTGAAATACAGGTATCTTTATTATTATTATTATTATTATTATTATTATTATTATTATTATTATTATTATTATTATTATTACTGTTATTATTATTATTATTATTATTATTATTATTATTATTATTATTATTATTATCATTATTATTATTAAGCCTCATCTTGCAGATAATGGTGGCAACCATCATCCACTCACTTGTTGTAGTGCTGCCTACATCTTCACTTTATCATTCTTTTTCTGTGTCTGCTCCCCACTCTCCCTGATTCTCCCATCTTTCCTGCCACTGTTTATTACTCTTCTTCACGTTTCAGGCGGCTTTACAGTGAGTGACAAGCCTAATGGTTTCCTTTAAACCAGGAAATAACTTACAACGCTGTGTGGTAATCATATAACCAATCCATACGTGTTCCTTACGTGTCAGCAAGTGGGTTCGTGGAGGGTAAGTGCCCTTCCCTGCAAAACAACTAACTCAAAGTCAAAATGCCACCCATTTCGGGATTGTGTTATCTGGCCATAGACAGATAGATAGTCTTGCCGACATCATTGCCTAAGTACGAGTATTACCCTGATGTTCAACTACTATGAATAATTCAAATCGTTAAATATGCAAAATGACGGAATCTGGCAGGGAAGACAGACGAACGTAGTTACTGTAATACTGAAATACGGTAAACAACTGCTACGGTGGCGTTTATGCTCCTAGTAACCCCTTCACTACGGTGACGTCTACGAGTATACTTTATTTAACTCGTGCTGCCTCATGAGGATTTCCTTCAGCTCATGGGAGACATACTGCAGTGAAAGGAGTTTGGGAAGGTTGCATCTTACCCCTCCAGTTCGAAAAACCTCTCAGGAACTTAGTATCATATTTGAGAGAGAGAGAGAGAGAGAATTTTAAAAAAATAACTGATTCACCGTGTCAACAGAACCTGGTTATTCCTCTACTGAATAAAATCATCGGACGGCTAGCAAGAAAAATACCTAAGTGAAACAACCTGCTTATGTGGGACTTTTATTCTCTATTAATAAAAGAGGTACAAGGTAGGGTAGTGGATGTTGGAGTGGCCCTGGTGATAGAGGGTAGTGTTTGGAAACTCCCTGTACTGTTGTTTGCAGATGATACTGTGTTGTTGAGTGAAGACGAAGGGGAGCTGCAAGGCTTAGTGGATGAGTTTGGGAGAGTGTGTAAGAAATGGAAGCTAAAGGTGAATGTAGGGAAGAGTAAAGTGATGGTCTTTGAGAGAGGTGAAGTCAGTGAATGTTCAGTGAGGTTGGATGGTGAGGAATTGGAAAATGTGAGTACGTTTAAGTACTTGAGTAGTGTGATGAGTAAGGATGGAGGTTTGGAGGGTGAAGTGCTTGAAAGGGTACGGCAGGGAAGAAAGGTTGCTGGTTCCTTGAAAGCAGTGATAAGAAACAGGGAAGTGAATGAAAAAGTTACTACATGAAACTCTAACATATGGAAGTGAAGCTTGGACGTTACTTGAAGGACACAAGTCAAGAGTGAGAGCAGTGGAAATGAGTTATTTAAGAGGAGCCTGTGGAGTCACATGGAGAGACAGGCTGACGAATGAGGATATAAAGGAGCGTTGTGGTGTGGATGTGGATGTGATAGGAAGCGTTAGGAGGAATACACTGAGGTGGTTTGGCCATGTGGAGAGGATGGAGGGTGAAAAACTGACGAAGAGAGTGTATGTGAGTGAGGTGGAGGGGGGAAGAGGGAGGGGGAGGCCGAGAATGAGATGGAGGGATGGAGTGGAGAGGTATATGATAGAGGGGGGTGTGGGCTGGGAGCAGGGCAGTGAAATGGCGGGGGACAGGGCGTGGTGTTGGCGATTTGTTTGTGGCCACCCCTAACGGGATTGCGGCGTCTGGCAATAGATAGATAGAGATTAATCCATGAAATTTGGGATGCATCATTATGGACTAAGTTCCTCAGCAAAAACCTGCACTCGTGGAAATAGCGGGATTTTTTTTTTTTTTTCATTTGCAAAGAAAAAGTATATCGTTATTTTCATCTACATCATCATCATTTCACCTACCCTGTCCCATAGAAAAAGATCGTCCAGCCAATTCCATAAGAAAAAACTCCATCATCATCATCATCATTATCAACCTCTTTCCCACCTAATGATGGGGTAAGATAAGTTCCAGGAACAAGGGGGAAAAGTATAATTATCTCCCATTCCCCACTTTCTATTTCAGTGCATATGGATCCTGCCCCACCTCATCCTTAGGTGGGAAAGAGGATCAGAGTAATGGTGATGATGATGATGATGATGATGATTTTATAAGTGAGAGTAGGGGAAATGGTTACTGTATGTGTATATATAGGCCTATGCTCGAACACTACTTTTTACTTTTTGTTTGCTACCTCCAGTGGACTAAGTTTTTAAGCTTCCAGAATTAGCATGAACATATAATTCTCTGCGTGGTAGCTGAAGTAGATTTAAGTGCTGCCACATGTAATTGCTGGTATACATACTAACCCATTTGACTACAAGAGGTCTCCCCTAAGGTAAATAAAATAATCTGTTGGCAGCAAGAACAATATGCAAGACGTGATCAAGCTTTCCCAATACTGTATAGGTCTTCTCGAAACTGATTATTATCCTGTACCGGAAACAAAAATAACATAAAAATAAACGCCTTGGGACCAATCGATATACTGTAGGTTTATTACTTTTTTTTTTTCTCTCCATGTTTGTGTTTGAGTTTGTTTAACTATTTTAGTGTCCTTTATTATTTCTTGGTACCATCAGACGATTTTGTTATTTAAAACAGGATAAACTTCTCACATTGGAAGGGTTAGAAATAGCCTTCATTACACCCTTCACTAGAAAAGGTGTTCCCGAAATATAAATAAATCGTCAGGTAGCGGCAACAACAGGACAAATTCTGTCATTGTATTAGAAGAGTTAAGCCTCTGTATCTATATTTATCTATCAGTCTTTCTGTCTAGATAGATAGATAGATAGATAGGTATTGTTTGGTCAGTAAGGTTCGATGACTTAGTTTTTAATGTTTATTCTTGCCGCTACCAGGCGATTTTATTAAGCAAAATAAGTCCCCTAATAGTGAATGAGTTAGTTGACCCCTCCAGGTCGCCGATTCTTTTGTATTCTGTAAAATCAGCAAGAGCCAGCAAGAATAAGATAAAAGTTGCATTGTCTGGATGCTGGAGTTTACCTAGACTGGAAAAAAGGTATACTGTATATATACACAGGACTTTGGAAGCTTAGTTTTGGAGAGCAGCTTCGTTTTCCAAGGTAATGTTTTGCCAGTTTTTGCGCACAATGATACTTAACAGTGCTCGTGAAGCGGCTTATGGTGGCCGGGAACTCAGTGCTTTTTCTGCATTTTTACTTCATTGTCATCGCCATAACATTCATAGCCATTGTATTGCTGGTCATTTTCCTCCTCTTATTCGTTGCTGTGTTCGTCTCAGTACTCGTCATTGTCATCGTCACTGCCGTCGTTTAATTTTTTTTTTTTTTTTTTGGTATTAGTCTTTGTCATCGTCATTGTCATTGCCATTGCCATTGTCTTCGCTTTCAGTATCATGGCCTCCATCACTGTCATCCTAAAACATTTCTCAATATTTTATGTGCAGTTGGTAAATTCCAGACACAGAGAAAAGGAAACAGAATTGCACATTCCATCGTAACAGACCTAATGACGTCTGTTAGTGTCACCATCATATAGATATTTTACACTAATATAAATATTTTACACTAATATAAATGAGGTAAGCAGACATTAAAGAAATCGTATTAACATCATCATTACCACTATGACCATTATTGTCACTGTCAGTCATTGTCATTATAACAATCCTACTCCTCCTCCTCATCGTCATCATCATCATCAGCAGCAGCACTACCACCACCACCACCACAAAAAAAAAAAAAAAAAAAAAAAAATCACAATGGGTAGGATCGTAACACAGGAGCAGGAAAACGTTAAAATTGTAGTAATTGTCGTTTGGGTACACAGTAAAAAATATCAGAAGCTGATCACCCAATCCTTGCTAATCTAATCTTATTTAATTACAGACTTACCGTAATTCGTTGAAAACCCCATACATGTAAAGCAATTACTGACTGTGACTGTGGGAAGGATGCAGAATAGATACTGAATTTCTGCGATTTCAGATTTCCAACATTAGATCCTTTCTCCTCTGTGCTGTTTAATGAGCAACCGAATTTGATGATGATGATGATGATGAAGGCTCTACTCGTCTTTAATTGCAGAATCTTATATTTAACCCAAGTACAACGATAGGTCTCTCCCAGGCAGAATACATCTGTTTGTCGGTAGCAGTAACAAAATGATTCTGATGTAAAGGTGCCGAACGGGTTACCAAAGATGTATAGTCACCTTGAGGGAGGCCACCAGTATCATGAATATAATAATTATTGGGTGTTAGCAGAAATCAAATGTAAAAGCCATCGAAATAAGTGTGTAGGCAATTTTGTTTGCCCTCCGTCACACAGAGGATGTAATTCTCTCTCTCTCTCTCTCTCTCTCTCTCATTATATAAAAGGACTAGAGTTAACCCTGACCTTTCCCTTATTTCGCTCGTTTTCAGCGCACAGTAAAGCGGATAACACTAACCCTGCATTACGAGAGGTACACCAAGTTAGTGAATTTGTTTGGCCATAGAATCAATATACTCGTAATATTTTCAAAAGACGTATCGTACTGGAGGTGTTACAGTAGCCTTTCACTGACTTGTTTCTTTAAAGCTGTTCTAAAATCGTCTAGTGGTAGTAAATGTGATTTTTTTTTTTATGAGCACATCTTTCTTACTCTTTCACCTCAAGGATGCGTTTTATATAATATTTCTACTTGCCCGAGTGCCAGGGGGTTGTCTCATCCTCTTCATGCCCACAGCGGGGACGGAGGGACGTTGGTTACAAGATTGTGTCAATGTGAGATAACTTTTACCTGGTCGTGGTGTAGCGGTATGCTGCCTGGCTTTCACCTGAGAGTCCCGGGTTTGATTCAAGGCATAGTGGTAATATACTGGATGATTTTTCCTGTGTAAAGTACAGGTTTCTCTTTTCATATATTATTCTTGCTGCCATTAGGTGATTTAGCAAGTTAGGAGAGATTTTTTGACCTGGAAGTGTTTGATACAGCCGTCATTAAGAGTGGCCATAAGACACATAAAATCGTCTTGTGGGACCACGAATAACCTATAGCATATTACATTTTTTTTATTATATATCTGACGAACTAGGCCACTTTCACAACTTGAATACTGCGTCATGATTGTGTGAAGTTTGATACCCCTCAGATACACGGTAGGAATGCCTCTCCTTGGTTACTAAACAAGTTGATCCTCCA